>NC_135755.1:14745000-15435000 GCF_041903045.1 Epinephelus lanceolatus
GAAGTTTTCATATCATGTTAAAAATTATACCGATGTTAGGGCTGACCTTCAACTTCATGTTTTGCTGAGCAGAAAAAAAAAAGTCCAAAAAAGTTAATAACTTACAAATTATGGCGAAAAGGTAGTTTCTTGCAACCCTAGAATTAAGATAAAAATATTCACAAACAAAAAAACACTTTGCTGATAAGTAGTGTTTAACTTTTGATTTAACACTAAAAATGAAAACCCTTGGCGCGCACTGCAGCTCAAGCAGACAGATGCGCGACTCAGAGCTGCATGTGTCACTGACACCAGACTCAGAGCACAGCGGACCGGTGGAAAATGTCACCATCAGCATATTATCTTACATCAATAAAATCTATCTTATCATTATTTTAAGTCACATTGTTGAAAGAATTTAGTTGTCTGTGTTCAAGCAGGATAATAGGTCTCCATTCATTGCACGTCAGGCTTTCTGTTTCCTTGTCGGAGATGGTGTTGCGTTCAAGGTCCCCCCAAAAAACGGGAGAAATAAAAGGCTGAATATTCCAAAAAAAAAATTTCCCAATCGAATCCCGTGCCATCGAATGAAGCTTCAAAGCTTCAAATTTTTGGGTCAGCCCTAGATATTATTGTGAAAGAGACAATATGGCACATCCCTACTCCCCAGCAACATTCAGTGTCCGCCCAATCTACTCTACAAATGGGCTCTTCTATCTTTGTTGTGATAGTTTCACTGGATGGCTTTATTGTACGGAGCAAATTACAACAAAGCACCAGGAAAGATGACCAACCACTGAAAGAAAAGAGAAAAATAAATGTCAGTAGACTGTATCATGAAAGTTATCGGTCTTATTTTTTCAAATTTTTATTGTCTTACATTGTAGTAAGAGTGATTACACACGTTAAAGAAGCTAACGTGCACAGAAATAAATACAAGTGTACCTTGAGATTTTGGCCTTTGGTGTACCTTCGGCACAAGAAGTTTGAAAACCACTGCCCTTGGCAACCAGAGGCATCATGTCTGGCTCTTAGAAATTGTAATGCACATTTGTCACTATTTTTAAAACACTTTTAGAGGCGAAACAATGTGATGAATTGGAGAAATAGTAAGTGTTAGCTGCAGCCGTAACCTTCTTTCTTTGGGTTGGTTATCTGAATCTTTTGTCTCATCTCATCAGTTGCGGGTGAACACTGACTCCTACTGAAAAAAGCATGTGTGTGAGAGAAAGAGAAACTGATTGTGGGACTCACCTGTCAGGACGTGTTGGGGTGCGACCAGCTCTTAGTAAATCCTGGCTGCCGGAACAATGTCAGCTCTGAAAGATAAAAGACAACAAAGGAGGGGAAAAAAAACAGATTCTTAGGGGTTGCCTGCACACGCAAACCACTATCCATCATCAGCTGTCATCTGCGTGCTTGTGATCAGTTTCAGTGTTCGGGATTAGGAGGCTCGGTGTGTGTCCATGTTGCTTTAGAATGATGGTGTTTGTATGGAAAAGCCAGTGTAGACTTGAACATCAGCGGCTTAGTGTGGCACTTTTCCCTCATTATTCCCCTCTCCTCCCTCGCTGTAGTCTGGACTTGCTCCGCTGCCACTTGCAGCACAAGTATTTAGCTTTGTTTACATTCTGCACAGATGCACAAACACGAAAGCGCTGAGCATGTGATGTGCCTGCCTTCACTTGAACCACCGTGTTTATTGCTTCAAATATTTCAACTGTACCAGGGATTAAAATAGAGAAGTGTTGGGCAAGAGTTGCACAATTATCTGTTTCCCTACCCCCCCTCTGTTCCATTATGGTTACCAGTGTTTTTATATGGGTATCTCAAGAGACAGGGAACGTGTGTTTACATCAACACACAATGAGCGTTTCCTCCCGTCCACATGTTGGCGATAGCTGAACCCTGAAGAAGGCCGCTCCCCTGCAAGAAAGTAAACAAATGGCTCAGTGTTTGCATATGTGTGTCAAGTCTGTATCAAAGACATTGTGTAATGTTTTGGTGGTGCAGCAAAGCTCAGTTGTTTTTATCGTCACCTCTGCGACATGTTTTTTAAAGGGGACTTTTATATATATATATATATATATATATATATATATATATATATATATATATATATATATATATATATTACAATGTCTGATGTTAGTATTAAACAAGACCAAAATTTCAAATAATGAGGTAAAAGTATGTGAAAGTAATCCCTGTCAGCAAAACCTTAAGCGTCAGACTGTTCTGAATACTGTTTCCGATTGTTTTTTCTACTTTTTACATTACAGTGTTTACATTACATACACTGCTACATGTAGTAATATGCTAACCCCAGGAAACATGTCATTTTGGTTGCCAATATTGTTAATTTCTCCCCGACTTTGGATCCATTTCCCACTGGAACATGTCCACTTGTCTTTAGAGGCTTCTATTGATGATTTTTCACGTTATAAAGTGCTGCTGTTCTCCATTACAGTCATTCCTCAGCTGCAAGTACACTGCTACATGTAGCTACATGCTACATGCTTTTGGTTGTCGATATTATTAATTTCTCCTCGATTTTGGATCATATTCCCACTGGAACATATCCGGTTGTCTTTAGAGGCGTCTATTGATGATTTTTCACGTTATAAAGTGCTGCTGTTCTCCATTACAGTCATGTGTCTGTGGTAAAATTCTGTAGCTTCAAGTACACTGCTACATGTAGCTACATGTTAACATCGGGGAAAACATGTAATCTTGGAAGCTGATATTGTTAATTTCTCCCCAACTTTGGATTATATTCCCACCGTCACATGTCTGCTCGTCTTTAGAGGCATTAACTGATGATTTTCTAATCGTAAAAAGTGCCACAATTCTCCGTTACAGTCATTTCCCGGCTACAATGACGGTGCAGAGATGTTGAGACCTGGGTGAATAAAGAGAACTGGATACAGTGTTTGAGGTGGGGCCCTGTTCAGTCCATTGAAAGCTGTGGCTTTCAAATTACCTGGATATTCTGCTTTTACATTGTTCGGCCCAAAGAGCAAGCACACTTGAGACTTCTGCTGGCCGAGTTGGCTACTTCTGGTTTAGATCTCCACTAACTCAAATGGGGATAAAATGATTCAATCATGCAACTCTTCTTTCAAAATGTTATCTGAAGAAATGGATAAAATCCCAATAGTAAAAAAAAAAAAAAGGTGTATACACTAATTTACAGACGTCTCTTTTACAATGTAAGTCTATGGGAAATAGTCTTTTGTGGCCCAGTGGGACCGCATGATGGACCTGGAAGGTGTAATTTTACACTGACCTGTCAGAGCAGACTGGACTTTTCTAGGAGGGCGGCTTGAAGAGACGGGCGTTTAAAACAGAGCCTTTCAGACAGAGGGTAAATACAGGTGTCCCAGCACAGATGATGAAAATAAACTGTTGTTTTGAACATCAGAGCTTGTAAACATGCTCCAGTAGAAACCAAAAATACACCTGAAAATGAGCATAATAGATCCCCTCTAAAGAGTCGGTTCACTAAAATCACACATTTTTTAAATCTATTTGTGTGAAGCCACACAGATTGTATATTTCTTTTGCCCAGCTTTTTATATCCGTCTCTGAAATGTCTGCCTCCACCCTGATCCAGTGGAGGTGAATTAAAGTTGTGCAGCATGACATTTTAAAGATTCAACAGGGCCATCTCTTCCCAGAAACTGTGTCCTTATTTCTCTGGGTAATTCAAAGATTTAAGATTCTGGGAAAAGCACTCCAGCGATTTGAGGTATCGCACTTGCAAGATGTTGAGGAGACAGATTTTTAAGAAAGGATGATCAAAGTCAAACCAGCAGAGTCAGAGATATCGAGACTTTTAGTCCTCTCCCCTGAGTTTCACACTTGCTCTAGTCATTGTAAAAATTGGCAATATGAGACAAAATAGAAAGACATATTGCTCCTTGCTTCTGTCCACAGGAGGCACCTTCCTGGGTGCCACCGCTCTCTGTCTGCATCGTACATTTGGCACTGTCGCTGCCTGAAGGGTCTGAGCTGTCCTCCCTCTCTGTCTCCACACTGTTGCCCACTCTCTGTCTGTCTCTGTCCTCTTTTCTTTTTCATCCTCCTCTTCGTCACCATCATCCACCAGAGCATGACTACCTGAGCAGTTGAATGTAGGCTGTCTAAGTTAATGATAATGTGCGTCCCGTTTCTCTTTCATTGTGGATATATGTGTCTCGCAGGTTACGCCACATTTTCTCTACTGCTTCTTGGTCAAACGACTCTTCTGACAGATGCGGAAAAATTGCAGAAAATTTGATCTGTACCCAAAACTTTAATGATGGACGAACGTTTCGGAGTCGGTACCAACAGCATAGGCTTCACTTTGACATAGAGCCTATGCCGTGTCCTACGCTGTAGCCTGACGTGCGCCTTCCCAGACATGTAACTACACTTTGCGGTGATGCAGACCACTGTGTCTGTTCTACCCTCTCTGGCTGGCAAATGCCCACATATATTCAAACTCCAAGTTTGTAACACAGGCTTTGTGTAATTTAGACCTGCTACTGGGAAACTTCGACTCACCTTTCTCTTCATTTAAAGAACAAGCAAATAAAGAGTGAGCAACAGGTCACTGATGATACACACGTATTCTATGAACATGAGTGACCCCTCATGTTTAGACCTGTGTACGTGTAAGAGCTGTGGGGGCGTGGTCAGCCCAGTGTTGTGCAACAGCCCAAGTGAGTCGTTGTGTGTCAGCTTGTCTGCTACCTGGACTGATAGCCTCCTGGATCAGGTTGTATTTCGACCACACAGAGGGGGGGACCTCCCGGCTCGCTCGCTGATGGACCCATCTTGGCAGGGTGCATCATTTCAGTCGCCTGCACACACACATTCACACTCTTTTTTTTTTTTGCTTTTCACGCTACAACTGAGAGCAGAGCCTCAGGAGGCGGCTTAAGCCTTGAGCTGTTTTGTAGGAGCAGCTAATTTTCTCAGTTCTCCGACACACACATACTCAGAGTGTGTGGAGTTCACCCCCTCAGGGACTTTTCACTCACAGTGCCTTCACACGTCAGCTCAAAGCTCGCTTGTCAAATCGGTTGAAGCTTTCCTGTTTTTGTCCTAAAATGTTGATTCTAAGGCAAATTTTTTGCTTTAGTCTGGATAAAAATGCTGCAGAAGTTGCACATTTAATGATGATGGGACTTCTCCTTTTGAAGGGTAGATGCTATTTTTATGTGCCAGGCTACAGACGGGTAAGACTGCAGAGTACTTTATCATGTAAATACCACAATGACTCGACTGTTTGCAAAGCAGAACAGTATGATCTAAATGATCAGCAGAGTCTTATGGTGACAAAAAGAGATTTTAAAGTAGTCTTGCTGTATTTGCCTCCAACAATCCCATCATTTAGCAAGACATCCTCAGTTATGTTGACATTGGGAAGTTGTGAAGTGACCTTGAAATCCAGGAGGGAAAAGATGCCTGTAGAGTTGACCAAGTGTCCAGAGGCAAAGTCATTCAGCTGTGTGTGTGTGTGTAGTCAGTCGTTTGGTCACACTCCACCACAGCCCACCTCTGTAACACTGCAGTAACGTGATTTGTTCTGCAGACTTTTTCTGCAGAGTTTTCTCTCGGACACCTGAAAAGTGTCGGAGATACAAAATAATCCCATACATGGTGCAAATTCAGGCCTGTAGCTACCACTTAGGACAGAAGGGTCATGTCCTTGATATCGTTTCTGGGAGCTGGGATGTTTAAGCATCCTATATTCTGAATTTCACATGTTTTTAAGGATTGGTTCAGAGTCAAAATCCTTAAATTTGACTGTATACAAATAGCAGGATTTGTTTTTTTTTGCCAGCGGAGTTGTATTCCTGGCATTGATGGAAATGCTTTGAAACAGCATTTTAAGCAATTGTGTATGGCAATATTGGCTACAATATATTTTAGTAGTTAAATTATTATGGAAATCGTGCAAAAAGGAAAAATTGGTGGACTCCTTCTGAACGTTTTTCCTGTATAGAGAATACGAGGCGGCTGGCTTCGTCAGATTTTGTGCTGCCTCCAACTCTTGACACATCTCTGACAGGTAGGGGTGGGAATCTTTGGGCACCTCACGATTCGATTACGATTATGATTCAGGGGCTACGATTCGATTATAAAACGATTATTGATGCATCTTTAATTTATGTATATTGATGCACTTTTTCACAACACACTTCTTTTTGTCTCACTGAATAAGCATTCAACACTTGCAATTTTTAAAAACAGTGCATTTGTAATAAGAAAGAGTTGAATTCATTTCCATTATATTTTATTAAACATATAAATGGAAATGCTTGCAAACTGGAAAGTTACAACTTCGTTGTACGGAACCAAAGGTAACAACAGGTATCTTAAATCACAAGATAAAATGCGCAGTTAGAGTAACAAATGATTCGGTGGCGACAGACGTCCATGCATCACATGTAACTGCGTTCCTACCTGCCTGCCTTCAACAGTGAGGCCATGACTTCTGTTTTGGTTTGATGGTAGAGTGTCGGTGAAATAGCGTCGGGATGGGATGGTGTATCTGGGCTCCAGTGTACGCAGCAGTGCTCGAAATCCCTGATTTTCCACGACAGAATAAGGACGCAAATCCTTGGCAATAAATGCCGCGATGGCCTTCGTAATTCACTTCGCCTTTTCCGATGAGGGTGGCAGCTTTCTAATTGCTTCCTCGACCTCGTTCTCTGGTCGGTAGCGCCGCTAGTTGCCGCAGCAACAACAGCCTGCCGTCTCCCTGACTCCTCCGTCAGGTGGAATCGGGTTACATGGCTTCTCATGTTTGTTGTGTTGCCAAAGTATTTTATTTTAACACGACACAGCTTACATATAACGTGGCTCTTGTCCAGTTCGCTTCCGCCGTCAACGTTGTAGAAGCCGAAGTATTTCCACACATCTGCTTTTAAATTAGAAGAAGCTGTTCAGCTCTCACGGCGAGGTGGGTAGCGGTCAGCCATGTTTGTTTTCCTCTGTGTGCGTGTCGGCGTGTCTGCTCCAGGTGCACATCCCAAAGTGTCCCGGAGATGACACGTACTGCACTTTTTAGTTCCGCATTATTTAGAACCTTCTGTATTACTCTAATTAACAGATTTAAATAATCGAAATTTGGACGTTTGTGAATCGATTCAGATTCGTCCACATCCGAATCGCAATGCATCTAAGAATCGGAAATTTCCCCCACCCCTACCGACAGGTGTCTTGATGGAAAACACTATTTGGTAGTTAGTGTTGCACTTGGTGGATTTCTGTCAGTTGTAACTGCAGTTGTGGCATAATGTTGATGTGGTGAAGCGCTCGTAATCAGCACACTGCACCGGGAAAGGCACTGCCAAAACTTGACAAAGAGGAAGACAAGAGCTGTCTGTTTTTGGACCTCGGCAAAGCGGGGGTGTCTAAATCACTAAACACAAACACTTCCTGCCGTCATTAGTCTAAATAATTTGGCGCAGGATAGCAGAATGTATCAGTAGTGTATCAGTATTTGTGGTCATGTTCTCAGGCACTTAACCAGGTCATGTTGTGCGTAACTTCGGTACACAAACAAATATTACTAGGGTCGCTACAGAACACTGCTGATGGACGTTTTATTATCCAGGAATTCACATCTGTGACACAACAATCAATGTGACAATTGGGCCACAATTATGCCTCCTGGCCTTAGATGTGTCCGAAGGCATTGTGTTTGGGTTATCCATCAGTCTGTTTGACAGTCCCGTCCTTTGTAACGAGATATCTTGAGACAACTTGAGGGAAATGGTTTTGGTGGTCAAAGGTACAAGGTCAAGTTCATTGTGACCTTGGATCTGTCTCATTCTCATGAACCTGACATCTCAAGACGGCCTTAAGGGATTTTTTTCTAGCTTGTAAAAAGTGTTTTCTTGAGCCAGTTGAAGGCTTGGTACACTTGCACAGGATGGTACCACCTTCGCTTCATTTTTAACCCAGGAAAAACCCCGGCTCGGTATTTCCAAAATCATGGCTACAGCCCTGTGCAATCTAACTGATGATGACGTGACCTCTGCTAATATTATAACACAAAAAAATAATAATTTGTAGATTCAGTTTGTTTTTGGCATTTTTAAACTACCCGTCTGGACTTTGTGAGACTGAAACACATTTCCCTGCTACTACCATCTTCATATTTTCTATCTAAGGAGCCCGAACTCTTTTAAAAGCACAGATCTTTTAAAGGTCTAACACATTTCTCTTGCCCTTGTGTGCATCCTCCATCTGCAGTCTCTGACACGTCCTCCTCCTCCTCCTCTTCTGAGTCTTGCTGTGCATCAGTCTGCCCTGCCGGGCCGCCAGCTAATGACAGACATCGCTGCACATGTTGGCTGCACGGAGCGAGAGCAAAGGATGCCTGCGACCTTTCCTCTGCTGACAGCAGCACTTTACAAGGCTGAGTGTGTTTTGAAGGAGAGCTTTAGGGTGTGTCTGGACCCATGCATGTGAGCCCATCGTGGGTGTGTGTTTACTCTGACTGTGTGTGTGTGTGTGTGTGTGTGTGTGTGTGTATATAATTGCTCCATATCATGGGGTAATCTTGATGTAGGCGTGTACATTGGCATTCCAGTGGCAAGTCCATGGAGATGACCAGCAGAGTGGTTGGCATAAGGAATTTGGAAAGAAACACCACACATACCTCATGGTGGCTTTGTAGGGTTCAGCTTCTCAGCTGCCAAACACACACACACACACACACACACACCTGAGAGCATGTTGCCCAAGCTGCTGACACACTCTCAGCCCTTAATAACGATGAGTGAGAGGTTGTTTATGTAGAAGCTAAAAACTGTCGGGGACAAAACAGTCGGGTGAAGCAGCGTTGCAATTCCAACCCGTGCTGCATCAGCAGTTGGCTCACGTTTGCACTGTAACCTGTGTATATGAGTCAGTGTGTGTGTGTGTGTGTGTGTGTGTGTGTGTGTATATGTGTGTGTGTGTGGCTGTGAGACAGTGCCAGACAAGCATGTAAGAGTTTCTTCAGCTGAGTGAGAAGGCAGCTGTGTGCGGGGAAAAAGCGGACAAGTGTGATGTAAATCCACAGCCATGCACAGAGCCCCACAGTCCTGTTTGCCAGATAAATCTGTGCTAATGGAAGCAGGAGGAGACTGTGTGTAAAGAAAACTCTTAATCGGCTGCAGAGCTCCGTCTACCAGCCTGCAGGAGTGTGCCTCATCCTCTAATGCTGTAATAACACACAATAACCAGTCCTGCAGCCCCTCCACGCTCCTGCTGCGTGTTTAAATTTCTGCTCCAACTTCCTCTACTGCAAGAGGAAGCAACTACTGTACACAATTAAGTGTGTGCGATTTACATGTGTGCAACCATGCATGTGTGCAGCACTTTGCCACAGGCTGAAGTCCTCAAGTGGCTCAGTGGAGACGGGATTTAGTGCCGTGGCGGAGATTGACTCCCATTGACTGGCCATTAAGATGAGGTGTGTGTGTGTGTGTGTGTGTGTGTGTGTGTGTGTGTATATTAATAGTGTTACTCGCTGCACTCTAGTCTGCTCTCTAATAGGCTTTGTGGTTTTTTTCCATCACCGCTCTGATCCAGAGCCCAGCTGAGATCCAGGCCAGTGTCACACCGACTTCAGCTTCAACACTTCTGACTCCAGACTCTGACCCCTTACACGCACTCTCTCTCCCCTCCTCCCTCACCCTTTCATTCTTTCATTACACACTCATCATGTCACTAATGAAGTCACAACCTGAAACCCTCCCCGGCCGGATCAACTTTATTATTAGCTCCAGGGGAATTTGGTTTGCAGTCAGGCATTAAAAGCCTGATTGCAGATCCTGAATGCAAACAAAAGTGTGGCCCGACAAGCAGTATTCAAAACATAAGATCATACCCTGTCTTTTAAGAAGGGTTAGGTAGTCTGTAAGTTTGGCAGCATTACCAAAATGTAGCTTTTTCCATACCTTGATTTTAGTAAATCTAGAAATTTAGTACAGAAAGTACTTAAGTTTTAAAGGGAATGTCTCATGCTAATAAGTAAAGTTTAGCATGCTAAAATGCTCAACTCAAGATTTTTAAAATGGCTGTTTCTTCGGGAAACTCACTGCATTTACTAAGGGAAAAACTTAGATGGCATTAGTATGGTTATTGTGAGCATTATTGCAGAGAGCTGCTAACATGGTTGCAGACCCATTTTGGATAGTATCAAAAAAAGAAGGCCCATGTAGGTTTCAATATGTAGACATACTTGGGCACGTAGTAGCACTACAAATAACTCAAAATTAAAACTAAGTTGGGAAATTTTATTTTGGCATCACTGGGCAAAAGTTGCTATTCCAGTGTTGGTAACAACGACCTACACTGCAAAGCAATCCAAAAAAGGAAGATGGACTTATCAAAAAGAGTCTGACAAAAAATATGTGTCCTCCACCTCACTCCCCGCCTCTACAGACCACCTCACTGGGAGAGGAGTTGGCAGCAGCTCAGGAGACGGACATCCAGTCAGTGGCTGCAGCAACATGAATCCAGCCAGCACAAACCCCATCTCCAAGTGATTGGACAGCTCTGACTCCCTGGTGGATCAGCAAACTTTCTGTTGCTGCCCTTACACAGATTAGACCAAGCCCCGTCTGCAGCCCACTGTGAAACTAAGTACTGGGGGGGTCTGTGCTGGCCGAAGGTCTGACTCTTGAAATGCTGCCTGCTCTCCTCCCCGGGGAAGCAGTCACAGCGGCAGGGAGCAAGACGTAGGGACTGTTGGGTGGATAATTCTTTTATTTGTGGTCTGAGACAGAGAGAGCTTTAAAGATGCTTTTGTTGCTGTTGAAGGTTTGTTCAAACACAACTGTGTGACACAGGCTTGCAATTTAAATTATGGCCAGGTTTTAATATATATACTCAAATAAGCACCTAATTTATAACATTAAAACAATTACAGATGAGGCCCTTAAACATGTTAAATCACACAAAATGTACCAATACAAAAGATACGCTTCAGGGCATTTATAATAAAAGCAGCATCTTTTCTTGTTGCATAATGATGGAGCTCTCACCTTCCCTCAGTTTTACAGTATCTAACATACAACACTGGGTTTTCTCACCCCAGTCACAGACACACACTATTAACACAGACAAACTGACATGCACAATGTTAACACACAAACTAACACACACAGGCAGACAGACTCACAAACACCTCTGACTTCTTCCCTCGACACTCTGCCAGAGATTTTAGTGCTTGTCTGCTGCCTGTGTGCATTTCTTCTGCAAGTCAAACTACTTGCCAGGCAAATATGCACTAACATGTAGCCTGGGGGGGGGGGGGAGCATGTCACGTCACCATGGTTACCATACCAGACGGAGCCATTGCCATAGCAGCAGGTTGGGGCACATAAGCAGCCAAAACAAATGAAGAAACTCAGCTGGCCTGCGAATGTAAAGCTCCACTCTGCAGCTGGTCGTAGTTTCATTTCATGACTTCAGATAGTGTTCACTGATTTATGTATCTATAATGAATCATCATAAATGCCTTGCTGAAGGCCTGTTCTGGCTCATATGTGTCTGTTGTACTGACTGTGAGGTTATTTCTCTGGAAAGTGGAACAAGCATTAATTGCTCCATAGTTATTGTTTTTTTTTTTTTTTTTTTTTTGTATAGCTTCTGTTGCTACATTGCTTAATTTCCTTGGCTTCCCGATTTCTTCAGTGTTGTGTCAATAGTTGACCAAAAGTAAAATATTTTTGCTGTGTTTTTTTTTGTTGCTTGGTCCAGGTGCAGCATCGTGTGTCGGGTCAGGTCATGGCTCTGAAGATGAACATCCTGGCCAGTAACAGAGCCAACATGCTCAGGGAGGTCCAGCTCATGAACCGACTATCGCACCCCAATATACTCAGGTGACTGAGACGTTTGATTCCCAACACGCCTTCCTTGTTTTATTTTATTGTTTCTGTTGTATGGATTTCTCCCAAAAAGCCTTGACTCATCAGGAAATGTATTTGTGTGTTTAGAAACTGTTCTCCTTTTTGTTATTTAAGTGTGTGTCTGCTCTGCCTGCAGGTTTATAGGAGTGTGTGTCCATGAGGGGCAGCTCCACGCCCTCACAGAGGTAAGACGCCGATTAACCTGCTGCTGTCATGACGACAGTGACAGCATTCAAGGAGCCAGACTTTGGTGTCAGTTCTATTGGAGTCAGTGGGGCGGGCACTGCAATTCACACTATGACCCATCATGTCTTTGTTGTGTGAGGGTGCTTTCAGACCTAGAGTTGTCTTGCTTTGGTCCCCATCAGGGACTAATTTTGTAACAGGAAGTAAACAAAATGTTGATGAAGAGTACACTTGCAAGATAAATGCGACACTTTCTAATGTCACAGTGGAGGGACAACTACGCAGGTTGATTTTAGCGTCCCTGACCGTGACCACCTCTTCAAGAAGGTTTCGGTCTGGTTGTTTTGGTTCACACCTCACTGTGATTGCTGTGTTCACACCTGCCCAAACGAACCGCACTGAGGAGGCAATTGAACTTGAGTTTGACTGAACCGAACCAAACAGGACAGGTGTGAAAGCACCCTTAGCTTTGACTGAAAAATCCTTCGACCAGATTAAAAAAACACACAATGCGTGAAGCTTACTGATGTTTTTTAATCTAAACATGAAAGTTTGTGTGAATGCGAAGCTTCTCTGTAGCAAGTTTTTCTTGTTATTGGTCTCTAAACAGATCATGGTTCTGTCTTTTAGTTGCAGCTCAGCCTCTGCTATGATGAGTTCTCGTGTGATTTGAAGTGCCTGCCCCATTGACTCCAATAGATACCAGAGTCTGGCTCTTCTGTCTCTGTTGTCATGACTGTTCCTTCTTTTATATTATATTTTTCTTGGGTTTTGTACTGTTTATGTTTGAACCATTAGCCGTACCTGGAATTAGACACCACTATTCAGCAGTGCCGTTTTTGGTACTCTGCTCTCTCTGTAATACCAAAAGTGTATTTTAAGTTGCAAAAAATAAACCCCAAACTCCTGAATTTCAACATTGTAATTTATATAGAACATTTTCATTGTCTTGAGGTTAGACATGTTGCACTGGCCAACTTTGCTTCTCACATTACAAATATTGCAGCAAGTATTATCCGCGTCAAGTTTTAAGAAGTGAAACCACACTTGTGACTGCTTTTGGCTCACCATTGCCCTCCGTGTCTAAACCACAAGCATATGAGATGCTTTTTTCAGTTGCACATGTCACAGAACAGATCTGCTATCATTTTAATCGATGCAGTTGTCAGCATTGGCTCCATGTAGCCTCGCATCACAGCTGTGACCTGAAACTTCAAGTTTATTTCTTCAGCCAATGTCATGTTTTTTGCCCTCGACCACATACTTGGTATGCACATAGACACTACGCACTGCACTCTCAGGCACTGAAATTTGGCACAAATGATTTTACATGTTCAGTTTCCAGCCGTAGTGATGGTGGCCAACCAGTATGTATCAATCACAATAAATCTGTAGCAGGCGAAATCTCAATCTTATCTTATTTTTACATGAAAACAATGCTATAAAGTTTGTTCTTATTTTTCTCCCATAGTTTTCTTTTTCAAACCAGTTTATTGGAGTCAAACTAAATGTACAATTTAGTCCACATTAATATATTACATTAATGGTAGACCTGACATTACAACAGTCACGTCAGCCAGCAAAATCGACAGGTCACCAGACTATCGCAGGGCTGACACATAGACAGACAACCATTCACACTCACAGACAATTTAGAGTCACCAGTTAACCTGCATGTCTGCAGGAGTACCTAGAGAAAACCCACGCTGATACAGGGAGAACATGCAAACTCCACACAGAAGGGCTCCCCCACCTTGGGTTCGAACCAGGAACCCTCTTGCTGTGAGGTGACAGTGCTAACCACTGCGCCACTGTGCTGCCCAATGTGAAGTTTCACTCTTGAAACACCAACTCCAGTGAGCGTACTACTTATAAGTTTCTTAGATCCTGTTGTTGCTGTAAACAAACAAAAGAAAACTGAGATGTGTTATTGATTTTTGATTTTGATTCCTAAAGCGGTTGATCATCTCATGGTTTTTCTCTCCACGTGAACTCCGTCTCAAAAACATCCAACACTGTCTGACAGTCTGACTGCGTTACACAGACTGAGGTCAGGCAGTTCGTGACATTTCACCCGGCTCTTGCGTGTGATGGGTTGACCCGGCGTTACCATGGCAACCGAGCTGCTCAACAGTGAAAAGGGGATGAAGGGGGGGATTTGGTCCTCTGCTGTCAGTAATGGTAGTATTTATGTGACAGGTCTTCGTGTTGCATTGATTGAAAAGGTCAGCAGCTTTCAGACGCGCAGGGGTTAAATATGACCGGGTTTTTAAAATAATGAACTGGTAATAAACGGGTGTGTCAGAGGTTTAGCTAATGGGCAGTGAAATCACTTTTATGGTTCAGGAACTGACCTGTCTATAGGGCGATTAATCAGTGAGCCTGTAAAAATGCCAGAAAAAGGGAAACTCCGGTCGCCTTGTGGTTTAGATACAGTATATACCATTTAACCACAAGGTCCCTGGTGACCTTTGTTTCATGTCACACGTGTTTCCTGTTTCTGTATCTATATCTCACTGTCAGAAAAATGCACATGTTTTAAATATTGCGAGGGACAAGTCCCCTGTCGCATTGACTTGGCACAGAAGTATTGGTTGTTGTGACGTCCCTAACTTCAGTGTCGCAATATTATATATTAGTGATACTTAATTGATTTTAAATTGATAGTTTATCAGCAAGGATTTGTGGTAATGGCTCATTTTGAATTGTGTTTACACCCCCAACCATTAGATCCATCAGTGTTGTAATCTGTCTTCAGTCATTTGACTCAGCTGCTCCAACATAACAACATATCGCTAGTGTAAACACAAAGAACACGGCCCTAGGAAACAGGCAGAATCATCAAGGGCACACTACTATCAATGGCAGTTTTCCCAAAAATAGGTTAAAGAAATCAGAGTATATCACCTTGCTTACATCGTAAAGTATTGAATCGTGGCATTTGCATCGCCTGATTCTTGCAGAAACACAGTCCTTGTAAATCCTCACATTTTAAAAGATGCAGCCAGTAAATATTTGGCATTTAGAGTGATTGACTAATCCTCTCAGAAGCAGTGATTAGTCACGTCACCTTCAGAAGAAGCAGCAAAATAAACTGTGGACTTAAATGAATTAAACAGGACCATAAAAGAGAGAATAATTTAATGTGTATCTAATCTGCATCAGTGAGACATTTAAGTCCCAGACTCCCAAAACAATAAGTGCAGCAGCTTTCATATCGACATCCAAGCAGTTTCTAAATAGAATGACCTCATTGTGCTTTGATTTGTGTGTTTGTATGTTTGTAATAACTCCTCCTGTCGCTGTGTGTCCAGTACATCAACGGCGGGAACTTGGAGCAGCTGTTGGGCAGCGACATGTACCTGTCATGGAGCGTGCGGATCATCCTGGCCCTGGACATCGCCCGGGGACTGAAGTACCTGCACAGCAAGGGCATCTTCCACAGGGACCTCACCTCCAAGGTGACGACACAAACACACATGCATCAGTGCCCACATACAGCACACACACACATCACTGAACAACAGGGAGTCTCAGCTCATAAGAAACTACACTCACTTAACATATGGATTTTCCACGAGAACATGAAGTCAACACACTGGTGGTGTTCAAACAAACATGAGAGTCCTGTAACTGGAAACCATTTGATGATCTTTTGCTTTTTAATGGAGGTTTTGGAAACAGTAAAAAGCTCTGGTGCAGATTTAGAGGCTTTGCAGGTGCGTCACAGATCTGCAGCTGCATCAACAAAAAGGATCTTTGGGAAACGTTGCAGATAAATTCAGTAAAGTGCTGAAGGGAAAATGAATATGCAAGTTATGTCAGGCTACTGAAAGAGAAAGTAGGAAAAACTCTTAAGCAGCCTCCAGCTAAACTGACCTGAGACAGAAGTTGTCCTCAGCAGCAGGCAGCTGATGTTGATATGCTAAGAAACTGAGGTCCTAGCTCGCGCCTATTTCTCACCATAGATGTTTTCCAAGACATATTTTAGTGTACTGTTTAGCTGTAAAATGAGTTTAACAGTCGAGCTGAAACAAAGCACCGCCCACTGGCTCTACCAACTTTTTCATTTTACTAACTAACCGCTAAACAGTACACTAAAATATGTTTCTTAAAACATTTGAGGCGAGAAATAGGCAATGCAGCAACAGAGTCTTGATTCACAGTTCACGATTGATCGCCTCATGTACAAAGGCTATGTCCTTACGCTGAGGCTGCAGGTTCAATTCCTACCTTTGGCCCTTTGCTGCATGTCATCCCCTCTTTCATGCTAGAGTTGTCCTATCCAATAGAGGTAAAACCCCTAAAAAATAAATCTCAATAAGTAAATGAGAGTCATTGGCTCTGATTGGTTGTTTTGGTGCAGTGGATTCTTGTACATGCCATTAGAAGCACTACGAGGAGGAGGAACATGATTTTTTTTCCACACATCATCTGTCTCATGAGCCTCTCTGTGGATGTAGTGACTGTAACAGCAAATATGACACCAAGTTATTTTTATAAACTGCAGCTTTAAGTTGAGCCTGACGGTTCCTTACACAGGAAAGAATGATCCCAGTCACTTCTACACAGGGAGGCGTTCAGCTTAATAACTAAACACTGGTGTGTGGACTGAAAAAGTTGGATCGGTGCATCTCTAGTTTAAATTTACAAAGTCTACAAAGGAAATGTTGACAGGCTGGAAACTGTTGGCTATTAGCAAATCAATTGTGGAGATACTGTGGTGAAGTTGACATGGTGAAATAATCTTAGTGGAAAATGGCACAGAGACCGACCATCTCTGTTCACTGCAAGCAAACATCAGCACTTCTCAGCTACGGTTGCACCAGAGCTAAAAATGAAAAGCTCTGCACAATACAATCTCACTGTTGAAATACACACACTGGACACACGCTTAACAGCAGTAATAGTGATGTGTGTGTGACCTCTGACCCCTCTGTGCAGAACTGCCTGGTGCGCTGGGAGGGCCGCGTGTGCTCGGCCGTGGTGGGAGACTTTGGCCTGGCGGAGAAAATCCCAGATTACAGGTCAGTCCATTCATCAAAACCTCTATCAACAGTGTGTGATTAGATAAGTCACACTCAATAAATCACATTCCTGCACTCTCCCTTTGTCTTATTCGTCCCTCGTGCCATATCTGCCTGAGTGAACGTCTCCCACGGCTTCTCTTTTCCCTCAGCTGAGACACCATCACACACAGAAAGAGACGCATTACTCACTGAAGCACAGACGGGTTTTTCCAAAGTATGTGTGTACTGAAGGCACATGCTGCCTCCCCGCCGAATTTTGTGGTTAAACGCCCCCCTCTGCACCACCGCTCACTGTTTGGGGAACTTTTATTAATATTGTGAAGCGTCATTTCGATGCTGCCATGACGCACTCCGGACTCTGTTGACGTCGTGTCGTTGAGTCCCCTCCCCTGTGTTTGCAGCTGTGTGTTTTTAATATACTGTGACATTTATGTGGCATATTTTATTCATTGTCATAAATTCAGCGGCGGCCTGTACTGACTATAAATGACCAGCAAAGTTACGGCCAGCCAGATTTATTCTCTTCAGCTGGTTCTCCAGTGACATCATATCTCCCACGAAGGAGGGTGATCAAATTATTAACTCAAAGGGCAACTCCATTATGTATGTATTTATTTATTTATTGAGGTTTTTATATCATTCTGGAGTTTCCCAGTAGTGTTTTTATGTTTTAAAATACAAACAAATACTTTTCATCAAAGTACGTTCTAACATCAAAATGATATTTTCCCAAGCCCTTCTAGAAATATTCTCCCATGTGACTTGATGTAGGTTTGTACGATGCCCATTTTGGCAGCTGTTTTAAATTTAGTCTCAGTTTTTAGACAAAAATGCTTTTAGTTTTAGTCATTTTTATCCCTGATGACCCCTTTTTATACAGAGATCACAGTAGGGCTGCTGCAAAGTCTGTTCTTTACATCAAACCAAACAATATTGGCATCATGCAGCTGCATGATGTGATTTAAGACAGCATGCCAACATCGCAGAAAGAGGTGTGACCTCTAGTGTGACATAACATATGCATCAGCAGCGTTTTATGAACAATAACAATGGCATTAACGTGGCAGTAACAATCGTTTACTGTCCCTGTTATATGGTGGCTGATCTCATTCTCAGCTTGGAGGGTAAGGAGCTCCAGGACCTCATTGTTTTCCCAATTTGCAGACATTTATGGCTGCTGTTCTTCTTTGAGTTAGCCGCTAACTGCTATCAGTTGCTTTTTAAATCTCGCGTGTTGGGTCGCACGCTTAACATGTCGTCAAAACATCACACTTGTGCCGCCCATGATCCCATCCTGCTGGCTGTCCCTTTTACTCAGACGTCTATTCGGCGTTGTTACTGTCTCTGCTGCCGGCTTAAAGGCGAGACAACTGTCTACCTGTTTGGCGGTTGTAGCTTTTAAGCCCAGGTCAGGCCACAAAGAGAGAAGTTGCAGTGGTGTGGAGTGGCCATCTGGGCAAATCGCCGGTGGCTGGTTTTAGAACGTAAAGTTCTAAGTCCACTGGTCAAGTCAAAATGACCACAGACAGCATGTTGACTTGCCGTGGCAGGTGCTCCGTCCCCGCCGAGCCCTCTGTTTCTATCCTCACAGTGTGCCGGTGTCAGATGGTGCGTCGCTGCTGCTGCTGCTGCTTGCTGTATGTGCTTATGCCCCCCTCACACACACACATTCTCACTTACTCACAAATTGTTGCTGCTTACTTATATTATTGAGGCATGTTTATTACGAATACAGTCCATCTGATTCTCGTTTTGTTTCTGTTTTTTGCTGTTTCGTCACTACTATGTATGCAGCTGTAGCCAGTATCTCACTATCACTATCCTCATTCGTATTTTAAGAAGCCACAAATTATATTCAGCCACAAAATAAGCCTGAAAAGCTGGAAATCAGAACAGAAGTACAGAGAGTTGTTGCATAGAGATGATACACCATCTCATCTGGTTGCATTGGTGTGAACCGGCAAGTTTTTAGAACATTGCATTGTCGCCTTGTCGCCTATTTCATCTCGTCTCGGAGCAAATCTTTGGTCTGAACTGGGCTTTAAACAGAACGACAAGGCGGTGTAACAGTGTGAAACTGAGACATTGGAGCTGCTCCATAGACGATGAATTGGGAAAGATGTTGTAGTTGACACTGAGAGCAACCGGGGGAGTGTTCTGAGTATATGGGTACATTTTCTGTTTCAAAACTGAGAACACTGCAATAGATTAAAGCTCATTTGGGGATAAAAAAGAAAACAACCAATTTGTGGGTTCATAAAATCAGTCTCCTGTTCATTGTCTTCATACCTTATGACATCAGAACTTTGAGACTCACTTCTCTGGAGTCTGGCTTTGAGAGAGAGTAGCTCATGTTCACAAATATTATAAATATAATATATATATAATATATATATATATATATATATATATATATATATATATATATATACATACATATATATATATATATATATATATATATATATATATATATATATATATATATATATATATATATATATATATTTATTATATAATATATATATATATATATATATATATATATATATTTATTATATAATATATATATATATATATATAATATATATTTTTTATATATATATATTTATTATATATATTTTATTTATATATATATATATATAATATATATATATATATATATATATATATATATATATATTATTTTATATATATATATATATATATATATATATATATATATATATATATATATATGTATATATAACTTTGAGGCCATGGAAATATCATGTTGGTCTTTCAAAATGGAGATATTTCACTTGACACCACGAGGTACTTGACTTCAGTAAACATTATTTTTCTTGTCCCCAGTTTATCTTGACATCACTTCCCCTCAGCGTCCATATAAGTCCACGAAGTTTGTCTTCTTTATGAATATTGTTTCTCCTTTAACGGGTCAGCAGTCAGGCAGTGAATAAATAACAATATCGAGCTTTAACTGGCAGGCAGCAGCAGCCAGTAAGTCTCCTGCCCACACATGTAAAGACACACACTCGACACACAGTTAGCTCTTCATCCTCCCCTCCTCGCGCCGTCTGCAGTCATTTAGTAAACACTCGACTCTCACTGAGACGCCACAGCTGCCACTGTAACCTGTCCTGCCCTTTTCTCTGTGCGTTGTGAGTGTAGCTAAAAACAAGGCTCAAGCAGCACCTCCCTATGAGTGTGTGTGTGTGTGTCTGTTACTGTGTGTATCTTTGCATACCTGCACCTATCAAACATGAAGCCTCTGTTTGCTCCAGCCTCTGTTTCAATAGCAGCTGGTGAATTGTGCTTCCGTCGTGTTCAAGGGCATGTTTGCTTTTATATTTAAGTCAAACACTGTTGTATCCTGTAGCCGAGCGCTAACAGAGATCGGGATGATGTTGACAGCCCCTCTCCAATGTGTGTGTTTGTGTTGGAGTGCTACCGCTGTGCTTGCGGCATGGAGGAAAGGAGGGAGGAGGGAAGGATGGATGGAGCGAAGGAGAGGAGATGAAGGGGGTTTGGGAGAAGCACTCCAAATAAGGTCAAACTATTCCAGTCCTCCTCCTTTTGCTCTTACTGGATCTCTGCTGCCCCTTGTATTACAACTTGTCTTTCACTGTCCCATCATGCTTCTGGTGTCGTCACCTCTCTTTCTCTTCATTTGTGAGTTTTCTGTTGAGCTGTGTGTCCTGCGTTGCCTTCTGCGCTCTCTCTGTTTTCTCACTTCTGTCGGTCCACTTCTCCAAATGGTGTTTACGTTGGGAGCCGTGACCGTCTCAGCTCCTCGTTTCTCCCTCTGCCATCACTTCCCTCGCTGTGTTTTTTGCAGTATCATAGCCCACAGTAGCAGATGGAAATAGCACAGAAAGGAAGTATCTGCCAGCAGTGTGTGTGTATGTGTGTGTGTATGTGTCTGTGAGCACGTTGTCCTTGCACATTCTTCTTCCTTCCTTTTTATTCAGCATAAATTGCACAACGATATCTCGACATAACTGAAAAACACTGCGGTTTCTTAGATACAGAGGAAGTGCACATAAACACACGTACGCTTACACTTGAGAGCCGCGTTTCACCCCATAAAACCTCTCTGTGTGTCTCTCTTGATTGGGTTCTGCATTGATGAAATGGAGCGTGATGCCTGTTTTACTTGACTGTTCTTGTCAAACCATTTGCTTATCTGTCATCGGCTCTTACAAATTGCAGCTCTCCTGGGTGGAAAATATGTTTTCATCATTTCTCATGCATCAGTGTCGGGTCTTTGTTTGTTTCCAGACTTCACACAGCAAACACATATCTGCATATTTGATGTAGTTGTTGACCCAAAGCCTTTTTTTTTACTATAGCAGCAACTACATGATATTTTTATTATTGACTAAATCTGCAGATTATTTTCTTGATTAATTCTTTAGCCTTAAAAAAAAACTGTCAGAAAATAGTGAGAAACAGTCATCACAGTTAAAGTCCAGGATGACGTCTTCACATTGTTGTCCAACCAACAGTCCAAAACCAGAACATGTTCACTTTAATACGATGTGCAACAGAGCTGCACAATTAATCAAAATATTATTGAAATAAGTTTATGGCAATGCAACATCCAGCAGTGGTGCTACAGAGACACCCAGCCTGTAAGTCATTGCATGTTTCCTTGCATGTAGCAAAAAATCACATCATCTTCATCATTTTCAGATTTTTTTAATTTGAAATGAAATGCAAAAATTCCCACTAAAATCACAACTCATATCACAATATTTCTGCAAATAATCACAATATGATTTTATTTATTATTTGTTATGCCTCCGTGCTGGTGATAGCTGTAGTCAGAGGCATTATGTTTTTGGATTGTCCGTCCATCCCATTCTTGTTAACATGATACCTCGCAAATGCCTTGAGAGAATTTCTTTAAATTGGGCACAAACATCTCCTTGGACTCAACAATGATTTTTTTTTTTATTTTAGTGGTCAAAGGTCAAGGTCACTGTGACCTTGTATGTCTCATTCTTGTGAACATGATATCTCAAGAACACCTTGAGGGAATTTCTTCTCAATCCAAGTGGACATAAATGTTTCTACAAATCAAAATCATCATCATTTTCAGATTTTTTTTGTGTGTGTAAAAATGAAATGCAAAAAAATACCATTCCCAGTAAAATTGCAACTCATATCGCAATATGAATTTTTATATATATATATATATATATATATATATATATATATATATATATATATATATATATATATATATATATATACATACAGTACAGGCCAAAAGTTTGGACACACCTTCTCATTCAATGCGTTTTCTTTATTTTCATGACTATTTACATTGTAGATTCTCACTGAAGGCATCAAAACTATGAATGAACACATGTGGAGTTATGTACTTAACAAAAAAAGGTGAAATAACTGAAAACATGTTTTATATTCTAGTTTCTTCAAAATAGCCACCCTTTGCTCTGATTACTGCTTTGCACACTCTTGGCATTCTCTCCATGAGCTTCAAGAGGTAGTCACCTGAAATGGTTTCCACTTCACAGGTGTGCCTTATCAGGGTTAATTAGTGGAATTTCTTGCTTTATCAATGGGGTTGGGACCATCAGTTGTGTTGTGCAGAAGTCAGGTTAATACACAGCCGACAGCCCTATTGGACAACTGTTAAAATTCATATTATGGCAAGAACCAATGTGTCCCCAAGTGGAGTCGCAAAAACCATCAAGCGCTACAACGAAACTGGCACACATGAGGACCGACCCAGGAAAGGAAGACCAAGAGTCACCTCTGCTTCTGAGGATAAGTTCATCCGAGTCACCAGCCTCAGAAATCGCAAGTTAACAGCAGCTCAGATCAGAGAGCAGATGAATGCCACACAGAGTTCTAGCAGCAGACCCATCTCTAGAACAACTGTTAAGAGGAGACTGCGCCAATCAGGCCTTCATGGTCAAATAGCTGCTAGGAAACCACTGCTAAGGAGAGGCAACAAGCAGAAGAGATTTGTTTGGGCCAAGAAACACAAGGAATGGACATTAGACCAGTGGAAATCTGTGCTTTGGTCTGATGAGTCCAAATTTGAGATCTTTGGTTCCAACCGCCGTGTCTTTGTGAGACGCAGAAAAGGTGAACGGATGGATTCCACATGCCTGGTTCCCACTGTGAAGCATGGAGGAGGAGGTGTGATGGTGTGGGGGTGTTTTGCTGGTGACACTGTTGAGGATTTATTCAAAATTGAAGGCACACTGAACCAGCATGGCTACCACAGCATCCTGCAGCGACATGCCATCCCATCCGGTTTGCGTTTAGTTGGACGATCATTTATTTTTCAACAGGACAATGACCCCAAACACACCTCCAGGCTGTGTAAGGGCTATTTGACCAAGAAGGAGAGTGATGGAGTGCTGCGGCAGATGACCTGGCCTCCACAGTCACCGGACCTGAACCCAATCGAGATGGTTTGGGGTGAGCTGGACCGCAGAGTGAAGGCAAAGGGGCCAACAAGTGCTAAACACCTCTGGGAACTCCTTCAAGACTGTTGGAAAACCATTTCAGGTGACTACCTCTTGAAGCTCATGGAGAGAATGCCAAGAGTGTGCAAAGCAGTAATCAGAGCAAAGGGTGGCTATTTTGAAGAAACTAGAATATAAAACATGTTTTCAGTTATTTCACCTTTTTTTGTTAAGTACATAACTCCACATGTGTTCATTCATAGTTTTGATGCCTTCAGTGAGAATCTACAATGTAAATAGTCATGAAAATAAAGAAAACGTATTGAATGAGAAAGTGTGTCCAAACTTTTGGCCTGTACTGTGCATATATATATATATATATATATATATATATATATGGATTATTATTATTTTGATGGATTATTATTATTTTGATGGATTATATATATATATATATATATATATATATATATATATATATATATATATATATATATATATATATATATATATATATATATATTTTTTTTTTTTTTTTTATCTGTCTGTGCCAGCGATAGCCATAGCCGGAGGCAGTATGTTTTTGGGTTGTCTGTCTGTCCCATTGTCTTGACCACAATATCTCAAAAATGCCTTTACTGAATTTCTTCATATTTGGCACAAACGTCCCCTTGAACTCAACAATGAACTGATTAGATTTTGGTGGTCAAAGGTCAAGGTCACTGTGACTTTGTCTGTCTCATTCTTGTGAACTCGACATCTCAAAAACACCTTGAGGGAGTTTCTTCAAATTTGGTGCAAATGTTCACTTTGCACTAACTGGATTAGATTTTAGCAGTCAAAGGTCAAGGTCACTGTGACCTTTTATCCATCTAGTTCGCGTGAACACGATATCTCAAGAAGGCCTTGAGGGATTTTTTTCAAGTTTGACACAAATGTCCACTTGGACTGAAGAATTAACAGATTGGAATTTGGTGGTCAAAGATCAAGGTCACTGTGACCTCACAAAACATGTTTTGGCCATAATTCAAGAATTCTTGCACTAATTATGACAAAACTTGAGACAAATGTCCGATAGGTCCTAATGATGAAGTGATGACGTTTTGTATCCCAAAAGTCAAAGGTCAGCTTCACTGTGACATCATAATGTTCTCGATGAAACACTTGTCTGGCCATTTTTCAACATCATATCTCAGGAACAGAAGAGGAAACCTTTGGTCAGATACTGAATTGTATAGATCTTTTGTGCTGCTGAGGGGAAGATGTGTGTGAAGCATCCATGGTTTCACAGATATGGATGTAAACTTAAAGAGAATCTTGACTGATGTGTGGAGGTAGACAACTGCTAAGGGCATATCATGCAGCCTTAGCTGACTGTGTTATTGTCCATCTCTGTGTAATGATCAGATTTTAAGTATTGAATTTGATGTTTATTATATCTGATCCCTATCAGATAAACTAGTCTCTTCCTTGCCTCCTCGACTCGCCTTTCAGAAGTGAGAGACTAAGACGTGAGGAGAGGAGACAGGAAAGGAATTGAGGATGTCCAAACTGAGAAATGAGACGAGAAGTGTGTTTAATATCCTGTTCCCTTCCCTTGCTCTGTTTCTCTCCTCTTCTCTCTTTGATCTGCAGTGAGGAGGAGGACCAGGAGCCTCTGGCTGTCGTCGGCTCCCCCTACTGGATGGCCCCGGAGGTGCTCAGAGGAGAGGTGTATAATGAGAAGGTACTGACACATCGCTGTCTTCATTACCTGTCAGCTGCAGGTTGCTATAAAAGTTCAAGGTCCACAGTGTGATGAAAGACTGTCAAATAAACCCAGCACGCAGGTGGTGAAGTAAGGCAATAAATTCTTAATAAATCAGTTATTATGTTGAAGGCAAACAGGAATTCAGTTATGTAAGAGGTGAACTGCTTGGCCTGTATTATTCTCTCCAGCTAAGTGGACATCCTGATTGCCTGTTAGGGTTACATTTAAGGGGTGATGAGAACATTTTTTGTGTTAGGGTCTGCCAGGGCTCACAGGAAACTACAAATTAGAATAAACCACATCCAGACTGAAGTGCTTGTTTTAGATTATATTGCAGTTAATAATACAAATCCACGTAGTTTGCATAATCAGATTTTCAGGCCATCATGTCGACAATAAAAAACATTAACTTTACAAGTTACCAATAAAGCATTCTTAAAGTTAGAAGACATCAAATACACACTCAAAGCGTCCTCTCAAAACTTTATTAAGACATGGCGTCCCTTTGTGGACTTATTTGATTTGCTACAGGAACTCCTTGATAAAGAAGACGATGGTACCTATAAATGTTGCATGACAGCAGAGAGTCACATCTCATACTGTTCCAACCCTAGTTGCATGTGTGTTTTATGTTTATCTTATTTAGCATCAACTTAGTTAGCCTGGCAGTGTGTTCTCATGCCAGTCTCATTTGTCAGAATCAATGAGTGTGTATGCATGGACAGGAATAAACCCTTTACGATCGGGGTTTGGGGGTATCCAGTTCATGTATTTGAGAATGTAAACAAACACCATATTCCATTAATGAGAAACCTGAATATGCCAGCTGGAATACTGGAAACTGGGATGTGTATGGGGAACATGAATAACCCTATTTCTCTGTGCTCATGTGAACCACATATTTCAAATATGATCATGACCAGGAGAAGCCTTATGGACAAGCTATTCATGTCCATGTAACTGCACTGATAGATGGGTTAGAATTGGAAGAAAGAGTTAGACTTTAATGACCCCAGAGTGTAAGGACCCAAGTAAAACACAAGCTCTCTCCCTGTTTTATTTTCTCATCTTCATCCCTTGATGTGTATCTCTCTTTGATCGACTCATCGTCCTCTCTCTGCAGGTGGATGTGTTTGCCTACGGGATCATCCTGTGTGAGATAATTGCGAGGATACAGGCCGACCCCGACATCCTGCCACGCACTGAGGTACCGATGACAACACTGTCAACATCAATGATTCCCTGCTTTCCCTTATCATCACATACTCATCATCTCGTGCACTTCTCACGTCATATTGAGCCCTTTATTATATGTCTTTTAGGACAGTTTCTGTATTAATTTACGGCCTGAAGTCTGTCAGTATTACAAAAGCACACAGCTGTTGTGCAAGCAGCAATGTCAAAATGACTTTGCGCAACAGTTTCGCCATGCCAGACATTATTTTTTAAAATTATATAAATGGTCATCTGATTTTGGAATCAAAGTGCTGATTGTCATCTTCAGCAAACAGGAAGCTGACTTTCTTATCTTGAAAGAAGCTCGCATGTCCCCAAAATGTTTCTGCTAAAGTGCTAAAAATAACTGACAAAACACTTAGCGCCTTATGATCTGTATATGAAAAAGACATTGTATATACAGTGTGAGCAATAAACAGTCGGTATCTACAGTAGGAACTGCTTAATTTTTGCACATTGAAATGCAGAGACAAAAACAGGAGCTGCTCACAGCTGCAAAATAACTTTAAAACAAATTGCAGATGGTGATAAATGGCTCCAAAACCATAAAGCATTAAATTTAATGAACATTTTGCTTCCTCTTTCTGCAGTAGCACTCCACATTTGCAGTTTGATTGACATCTGTCAGTGCACGTACCGACCACTGCACCATTTCTTGTTGGCACAGATGGTGCATTAACAGCATACATAATAATAAATTACTGTACACAATTAGTATGTAGTGTGGATGTAGGACACAATGTCAGTGTTAAACCCACTCTGACAGCCTTTGAAGTTATCACAGGAGCATTTCTCCCCCTTGTGGCTGTTTGATGGTACTGCAGTTGAAGCCCCTTAAAACTGTCTGACAGTGGCAGCTCACCTCAACATTTTTCTTTCATGCCATGATATTATTAAAGGAAATGCTTTCAAAACAGTCTATATTTCTGATTAACCAGAGACAAATAACACTGAATATGAACCCTCATGTGTAAAATCCTTGGTTCCTGTGCAGGACTTTGGTTTGGATGTGGAGAACTTTAAGCAGATGGTGGGAGACTGTCCTCCTCACTTCCTGCAACTGGCCATCGCCTGCTGTAACGTAAGAAACACTCATCTGACACACACGCACACAGTCACACACACACACCCTGCCTTCTCAGTTTATTCCACTGTTCTCTTCCTTGGTGCAGGGTCACTTGCATCCTTTTTAGTGATTTCATGTTGGTGAAGAAGTCTCAGGTTTTACTTCATGTCAGCTCAAGTTTAGGTGCATTACCATAACGCACAGCACAATTCGACTCAACAGCACCATGCTCTAAAATGGTGTCCCTAAAATGGGGGTAAGCTTACCCCTAGGGGTGCTTTGGAGTACTGCAGAGGATACATGAGGGTTTTTTGAAATGTTAATTTAAAAGATATCTGTCATGCATAATTCCTAAAATAACTCTATCACGAAGTTGTAAGTGCAGCTCATCAAAAAGATGCAGTTCAGTGCAACTACAGTGTCATCTTAGTGTTATTGCATACTTACAAAAAAATGTGTTTGCTATGAATTTAAATGGATTCTGAACATTTGAGATTCAGCATTTAGTGTTTTTCAGTTGCGAGGTTGTTGTTCAGTAAATCAGACACTGATGGAGCAGATCTGTATGATACCTTTTTATATAGGCTTTTTTCCCCTACCAAAATGTTTTGCGTTGGTGAGGGGACATCATCATTGACATCACTGGAAAAAGTTTGAGAACTAATGACTGTTGCATAAGAGTGCAATGGTTGTTGTGTATAGTGTACCTAATAAAGTGACGTTTGACCAAGAATCAGTGAAGAAAATGTGGCGGCAGGACACAGGAGCAGGGCGCACAGAATCATTTCATAACTTCGATAAGTACTGTCAACAGGTCAGATAGTAAGGTTCAGGTGAATGATGTTCATTTTGTCTCAAGTATTGCAAATTTTTGCAACAGAGAGAACAATAAAACACATCGGAATTCATCATTTTTTCGGATGACAGATTAAAAAACGCATCCAAAGAAAAAGGACTAAAGTCAGGAATGCTGCATGGGCTGAAGTCATAGTGGGAGAGTTGGCATCCATCCACCGTCTAACATCCAAGCCAGGTTTCGATGTAATGGATGATCAAATCGAATTCTAAACTGATGATGCTCTACCTCCTCTTTCCTTCACACTCTTGTTCAGTGTGTTGAATTTTTCCTGTTGTTTGTCCCCATTTCCAGATGAATTCAGAGGTCCGTCCATCATTCGCCCAAATCGTGGTTGAGCTGGAGAGGAGACAGGCTGAGCGGAAACAGAAGGACGAACCAACAGTCAAAGGTGAGTCATGGAACCCTCTGAACTGTCAACATGTTTGTTTCTGCAGGTTGATATTAATCACCTTCTTTTCTCTAAAGCTGTTACTCCAGCAATCGGCCCTCTGCGAAGACGATCCCTCTGCCTCCCGTCAGATCCTCGCCTTTCCCGCAGCAAATCCGACATGCTCCACCCTCCAGACACGCCTCCCTCTGCCACCATGGCAATGCCTGCTCGGGTCAACCCCTTCTCTCAGAGGGAGGACCTCAAGGGCGGCAAGATCAAGCTGTTTGACACTCCCAGCAAGTCCGTCATCTCCCTCACCTTCACCCTGCCGCCTCCACCAGACTGCGATGACTCCTCTGCGTCTGAGACGGATGGCGGTGAGCTACCGAGGAGGCACAGGCGCTGCCACTCGCTGCCGTGTACGCCTCCTCCGCACCTCACATCAGCACCGAACACTGTCCTGACCGAGGAGGAGTCCACATCTGAGGTAGACGTTGTAAATGGCGAGATAAACGGAGTGAGTGAAAAAGAGAGACTGCTGGGAGAGGAGGAGATCAGGGATGGGAGCGAGTCTGATTCAGGTCTTCCTCTGTCACTTGAACCTCTGTCGCTGGACCTGCTGGACCAAGAAAAGGAGGAAGAGGGGGAGGAGGAGCCCATGGACTGCGCCAGCTCCCCGGACACACAAAACAGCAATTCATCTCCTTACTCTAAACTCTCCCTGCCTCCATCCCACTCCTCCACTCCCCTCCAAGCCTCCACCCCACCCTTCTCAAATGGCTGGGGGTCAGCCATCTCCAACAGGCCCCCATGCCTGCCTCCCCTCACTCAGTTGGATAACAACAACGTGGTCGTGAGTAGACCCTTGGGATGGAGCGACACTGCCACCAACGCTCCCACCACAACCAATAACAACGGTTACCACTCCCCACCCAGCGACCCTGCTGGTTCGTCCCCGTTCGGCTCAGGCAGCGGACACTCCCTGGACCAGGAGGAGGTGATCTCCTGTCCTGGCTGCTGCCTCGCTGGCTTTCGCTTCCCCTCAATGTGTCTCAGAGCTCCACCGCGCAGAAACCCCTACAAGAACCTAAACGGGGACCATGCAGCCTCACGTGGCCTGCTTTGTCCGGGACCCAAGGGCCTGCCGCCCTCTCCTACCCCCACAGCCACCACCACCAGCCTGGAGCCGGGACTCACCTTGCCGGGGGCGCAGACATAAACCTCCCACCACCAAAAACACACAGAAAAGATGTGAGGAAGCTCTGCACCAAAAGCTCTTCCCTGGAAATTAAGTGGGCCTTCTTGGAATTTGCACAGATTTTAATACAGCAATACCCTGCTTACTTTCCAGACACACTTTTTGGTGCAGATGGATTTATGAAAACACACTCCAGACTGGCTTTCTCTGTAAGAGCTGTGGGACAAAGAACTTGTTGCATGTCGCCCTCTGCTGGGCTGAGGGCGACATATGGATCTGACTGATGATCGGCAGTGTCCAGGACTGTTCAGCATGTGAACACTCCAGTTTGGAGCACAGTTGGTTGGATCATGTATATTTGCAAATGTAAAGATTCTCTTGACTGCTGATACTGATGATGATGATGCTGAAATGAGGAATGTTAAGCTTAGTATTATTACTGCTGCAATGATTTTTGATGTTTGGTGCTGTTTCTGAATGAACGGGCAGTTTTTGCTTTAATGTCTTTAATTATCAAGAGGGTATATGGTGCACTGCTGGGCTGTGTGTGTCAGTGTGTAATATGGACATATGTGAGTGTGTGGTGGATTCAGTGTGAGAGGCTGGATGTGTGTGTGTGAGAGCGATGTAGGGTAATAGAGTGTGTGCTGTACACCGTCCCTTTGACCTTTTTTTGTTGCTGTATGATCTCTATTGGCCCTTCTGGTTGCCTGGTTAAGCACTTCAACTGTATTACTGTTGTTAATAAAGAAACTAGTGATACTATTATTACCTTTGGGAATGAATGGTCAAAGACCTGCTTAAGAGATGTACAGATTCTTATTATTTAAAGATGGCATTGAATAAAAAGATAGAATGCAGCCATGTTCTCCTGCCCTTTTTTTTTTTTTTTTTAGCCTTGATAGATCCAGGAAAGGTTTTAGTGAAATGTCTGGACAACCATTTGGACTGACGATGAATTATACTAAGTATGGTGATCTCTTAGCTTCTCATTTAGTACCATATTCACATGAAAAATTGCAAATTATCTGCAACACTTATTATATTCCTATTAGCCCCAGCTGCACTTAGTGCTTAGTGTCAATTAGCAAGTATCAGCATGTAGCAGTGTTGGTGAACATGGTGAACAGTACCTGGTCAGCATGATATATTAGCATTATCGTTGTCAGCTGGCAAGTTGATTTGGACATTTATCTTGCTGGCATACAAGATACGCTAGCAAACTAAACAAGGATAGTTAACATGGGAAAGTTGTTCAGTGCTAATATGTTAGCATTATCCAAGGAGTTAGCATTCAGCTTGTTGACATAAACAAGTCACATTAGCATGCTAAAATGCTAAACAAAGATGTTAACATGGTGAACCGGTCAATGTGTTAGCATTGTCATTGTAAGGTGTCATGTTGACATCAGCATTTAGCCCATTGGCATACAACATATGCTAGCATGCTAACAAGCTAAAAAAGGATGAACATGATAAACAGTCAGCATCAATATGTTAGCATTATCATTAGGAGCTAGTACGTTGACTTTACCATTTTGCTCACCTACAAGTCACACTAGCATGCTGACACACTCAACAAAGATGTTAACATGGTAAACTAGTCTGCATCAACATGTTGGCATTAGCATTGTCAGTGGGCATTTTTATGTTAGCATTTAGCTTGTTAGTATATGTAGCAAGAGATGTTAGCTGAACAAGATGGTGAACGTGGTAAGTGTTATCCTCCACTGACATCATGTTAGCATCATCATTGTCACTGAAAGCTAGCATGGTGATGTTACAATTGAACTGATTGTTGGCAGTAAGGCTACAACATGCTACACATACATACATACTAGGTCAGAATCAATATGTTAGCATTGTCAGTGTAAGCTAGCATGGTGACAGTTGCCATTTAATTGATTCTTTGGCAAGACATGGCATGCTTATAGGCTAAAGAAAGATGGTGAACATGCTAAACTTAATACTTGCTCAGAAGCAACATGTTAGCATTGTCATTGTGAGCATGTTAGCATATGGATGTTAGCATTCAGCCCCCACACACATCCTGATTTTGCCAAGTGGTTGTTGTCCTGAGAACAACATTTTGTATGATAGCCCTGGGACAACAACTGCCTCAGCCAATCAACGTTTGTGATGTCATCAAAGAGAGCCCTGCTGCCAATGGCCGTGCAAAGAGGCGCAAATTCCAAGATGACACCCAACCTGAACATTTTACTTAAGTTAACGCTAGTCTGCTACTACATTAAAATATATTTACATTTCAGATCAATTGTTAATATTTTGCCACCATGTAAATAAACTCACATTAGCTTGCAAGGGTGAGCCATTTAGCCAGTGAGGGCGCTAGCTGGCTAACTGTTGGCTCTAACTTTAACTTTCATTGCTGCTCAATTTAGAAAGGCCACTACAGGAAAACATGTTCTTAGGAAAACCACACCCTGCCTTGTGGTAGTGTACGGAAGCGCATTACTGCCACATCAGGAAAAAAATAATGGATCAGTATTATGTTATAACGTGAAAAGTTTATTGTTTTAACAAGAAGTTCTTCACATTAACAATATAGTTTGATGTTATCCATGTTGATGCCTGTTCATTGCAAATAGCCAAGTGTCAAATCACAACTAGAGTGTATGGATGCACCTCCTCCCGAGACCAAATACTGCATTATAATGTGGAACTTTTAATGTCCTAACAATATAAGTTATTACATTTTAACATGAAAATATGTTGTTATAAAGCGAAAATATATTGTTATAATGTGGAAAATCTTCTTGTTAGAACCAAAAACTTTTCACTTTATAACGTAATATTTAACCATTATTTTTTTCCTGGTGTGGCAGCAATATGCTTCTGTAGTAGGGTGATCACAAACATTTATTCTATTTTTTAGGTAGCTTAGAGAGCAGCCTAGTGTAGTTTGGGAGACAAGGTTAGCATTACAATTCATAAAATTAATTAATTTCTCCATGTTTTCTATCAGTGATTCATAACAACTAATGTAATCAAGGTTGATGTTCAAAATAATATCACATTTTCTGGTAAGAAGAGAGACAGTAGAGGTAAAAACAGGCACAGTAAAACATCAGTTTGATATGTTTTTTTAAATCCTGAAACAAGTTTATCTTCTGCCTCTCAGTCTGTCAAACTTCTTGTCCTCCTCTAAGTAGATTACAGTCGTTCTTCTCTCTTACAAAATCGCCAGCCTTCAATTGAATCCTTATCTCTCCACCCCTTTCACCTTCCTGCCGACTCCAGTCTATCAATCTCCCCTGCAGCTTAGTGCATCTCCTCCTCAGACGTCTCTTTACAGGTTGCTTTAAAGCGAGTCAGTCACCCACAGCGCTGTACTGGCTATAGTTAAGATCATCACAGTCCTGCTCCCTTGATCCAGAGGTCACTAAGTTACCATGGAGACACCAGGTGTAACCACGGTGAGGCTGTGTGTCGTGGCTGCCCTGCTGATCACAGGTGAGTACTGAAGTTAATATCACAGCTGAAATGTTTTTTTAAAATAACTTCTCTGTCACTGTTCCCTGTGTTCACAGTAAGCCATTCGTTCCTCTGTGAGTCCTAATGCCTGCAAGTGTTAACAAACTTGTGACCATCAGACTTAACGGGTCAATGAGTATCGGTATGAGTGTGCTATTTTGGTGTACGTATTTCGTGTGAACTCCCCAGGGTCGACTGGGTCAGTCTGTTACACTGAAGTGGAATCACTGGACTTAGGATGCCTCCTGCGGTGGGATTGTCCCCGTGCCAGGTCTAATACCACCTACACTGTGCAGACAAAGACACAGGGGTAAGTCCTCCTGTCTCTGTCTGTGTGTGTTACAGTCCCTAACCATGACATTTTAACCAACATTCAAATTCATTCCCTCTCATGTTTTTGTATTTAATTTTTTTTATTGGAACTGACATTCAATACACTCATGGTTACTACTTATACTGGTGTATACCATATTAGTATTTTTCTGTTTTGTTAAATTTGTTTAAAAGAATACTTCCAAAGTGAACGAAGAATCCAAAAACGGAGAAAAGTCTTAATGAATTGGAATAAATGGGGGCCACGTTTACAACAGCAAAACTACCTTAAAACATCTGATTACAAACTCTCACACAACTCATGCAGTTTAATCCAAGTCTCATTTATCCAGTCACATGCTCAGTACTTCTCAAACATGCATTTTCGGTGAAACCTTACTATTTAAAAGAAATGTGTACAATTCAGGGGGATTTAGTAGCTTCAAGCAGAGAGGATTGCAACCGGCTGAAACTTCTGCGGGATAGAATTCCTTCAGTGTTCATTGTTCAGGAGTTTTTTCCTGGGAGCTGAATTATGCGCAGAGGTCTCTTCCTCTCCAAAACAAATGGACTCAGTTATTACAACAGGTAAAAACACTCAGTGCGTTTACATGCACGCAGTAGTCAAGCTAAACTCATAGGACTTCTCATCTTGTCTGAGTATACATGCAGACAGAAAATCAAATTTCTGATAAAAGTACACCTGACTCCACCTTGATAGACGGTGCTGTGTCCTTTTTAATATAGTGCGTATTGAACTAGTTCCGGTTATTGTTCAGAAACTTTTTAAAATAAATCCACGTTAAAGCGTTTTCCTACCATCAATAAACTTAAAATGTTTAGCTCCTTCAGCTGTCGGAGCATAAATGTAGTTTCCTCATCTACCCAGAAGTGCGTCTTCTGCTTCTTGGTCGCCTTGGTGTTTGTTGGTTTTTCTGGGAGTCACTGCTCTGCTGCTATGTCATGTCCTTCTTCTTCTTCTTCTTCCAGGTGAAAGCCCGTGAAAGAAAAAGTGGTGCATGCGCAGAAAGCCGAGTCTGACTCCAGTCGGACTAAGTGGATACATGCAGCAATAGTTCAACTTTAAATCAAATTATCTAGGTGTGTTAGTCGAGCTACGGATAGTCCAATTTCAGTCGGGCTAAGCTGTTTACATGCATTTAAATGTCTAGTTTCAGTCAGACTACGCCAATAATTTGATTTTCTCAAGCTGCATGTAAAGGTACTGATTGAATAAAGCAGCTTCACATTTGAAAAAAAATCTGTGTTTTTCTGACGCTCTCGTCATAGAGGGGCTGCTAACTACAGTGGCTGATGCGAAAATGCGAATGGCCCTATCTAGAGCTAGTGTTTGTTTTGTCCAATCCGGGCTACTGTAGAAACATGGTGGTGCAACATGGAGGCCTCTATGTTTGAATAGTTGCTGTTTTATTGTGGATTTTTGTATTATATGTTGTATTTGTTGCACTTTAATGTGTTCTGATTGGCTGCTACCTCGGCCTGGTCTCTCTTGTAAAAGACATTTTCAATGTTAATGGGACTTCCTGGTTAAATAAAGGTTAAATAAGTAAACACAAATATGCCCCTAAATCCTACACAATGAACCTTTTTTCAGCCTTGGATTACACTGCGTGAGTTACGTGAGAGTTTGAAAACAAATTTTTACTATCCTTTTACTACTATTCATTTAAAATTTTCTCAGTTTTTGGATTCCTCGCTCTCCATTGAAGCATGTGAAAAAACAACTCTCTGTACAAATTCAACGTAACACGGGGTGAGTAGCTGATATACAAATGGTCATTTTGGTGGGTGAAGTCTTCCTTTAAATTTCATTGTAAAGTATTCTAGTTATTCAAAGTTACATGTCTTTTAATTAGTGCTACTACCACTGTGACACTACAGTTTATCTGTGTGGGATCAATAACAGTTATCTCAACTGTATGGTTGTACTACACATTTAGAATTAGAATAATAAATGTAAACTACTTAAGATCAAGTGCTGATCAGAGTAAGACTGTCAAGTTATGGTTTAATTCAAGTATTTAGGTGTCACTTTTCAAGCAACAAGCACAATTTGCTTTTCCCAAATTGCTACAATGAGACATAAGGTGCATTATGACTCCACCACAAAGGTGAGGGGATTATTATTAGATGGTTTAATACTAAGGTTACTGTGTTCCTCTCCCTCCTGCTTTAACTTGTCACCACCCACAACTCCACACTGGTCAGGTGTGTTGTTCCACACAGGTGTTGGGGGCGTGGCCTTGGGGAACACAGGAGAAGGGAATTGTTTGGGGAGTGAAATTTGGTTTTGTTTGGTGAGGTTGGAGCTTTGCAGACTGCCACAGAGAAAAAAAACATTTGACTCTTTTAATGGTGGCTCCTCCACCGAATGAAGACAGCAGGTACACACTCTTTAATCGACAGCTGGTGAGTTTGATTCCTATTTTGCACTGCATTGTTTTTTTTTTTCTGGCTTATATTTTTGCATCTTGAAGGAAGGACATTGGACATTTTTTCAGTTGGATTACATTGTCTTATTAAAGCTTTTGAGTCGGACAAAGTGGACAGTTTACTGCAGTGGAGGTTCCCTCAGTAATTTTCTTGTACTCTCATTTGGAGGGTGGGGTTGTTGTCCTGATAGATGGTGTTCAGCCTTTCATTAATGTTTCCTTTTGGCGCTATCTTTGGTGAATTCACTAGTTTTCTAGACTGTCTAGATCTGTGATAGCTGTCCTCTGACCACAACCAAATGCACAAATTGAGTTGATGGGATGTCTCAGCCAATCACAGTGTTCCACATCATCTTAGGTGGACTGCAGTAGGGCCACGCCCCTTTTTAAAACAAACATGGCTGACTGTGAGGCAAGGAGGAAGCATATATTTTTTTAAGTGCACAATTTGAGTTTAAACTGTGTCTAAAGTAAACATGAGATGTTATATTACTTATTATTATTATTATTATTATTATCATCATCAAAGATATTATTATCATCAAAGATTTATATCTTTTACTTACATTGTACTGTGCAGCCTGTGCCTGCCATGTTTTTGTGCAGGGCAGAGAGATTGTTAACTTGGTCACTGAAAAATGTAGCAACTGTACTTCATCTAATGTGACCAGAAAATGAACAGGGAAATACTGTTTAAATAGAGTAGTACTATTCTGATATGATTTTCCAATGATACAGTCAGCTTATAAAGCATCTTATTGATTATGTTCACAGAATATTAATCTCAGGTGGTTTTCAACACCACTACTGAGGTGTCCTTAATCAGGGCACTTAACCCCCAACTGCTTGGGGTACCCATCCATGGGCAGCCTCCTTACTCTAACATCTCTCCATTTAATGCACGTATAGGTCCTGTTTGTGCATGTGTGAGTATTTCGGGCCTTTGTGTTTATGACAACAGAGTGAAAAAAATTTAATTGCCCTGCGGGGATTAAAGGGATAGTGCACTGAAAAATGAAAATTCAGCCATTATCTACTCACCCATATGCTGAGGGAGGCTCAGGTGAAGTTTTAGAGTCCTCACATGGCTTGCGGAGATCCCAGGGGAGAGGGGGTAGCAACACAAGTCCACCTAATGGAGGCTTACGGCGCCCCAGATTAAAATGTCCAAAAACACATAATTGAACCCACAAAATATCTCCATACTGCTCGACCGTAGTGTCTTGCGCGCGAGACCAGCAAAAGCACGTGAACACACATGAACACGGTGCCCATGTCTCACAGTCTCGCCCAAGCGCGCAGACGTGAGCACGGTGTACAGAGAGGCAGTTAGAGCTACAGGCTACAATGAGGCTAAAAACAGAGTTCAAATGACATTTTTCCAAACAACTTGTTATGTCGGGGCTTCAGGACACTTGGATCACTACGGTCGAGCAGTATGGAGATATTTTATGGTTTCAGTTATGTGTTTTTGGACGTTTGAATCTGGGGCGCCGTAAGCCATTAGGTGCAGTTGTGTTGCTACCCACTCTCCCCTTGGATCTCCGCAAGTGAGGACTCTAAAACTTCACCTGAGCCTCCATCGGCATGTGGGTGAGTAGATAATGGCTGAATTTTCATTTTTGGGTGCACTATGCCTTTAATAAAGTATATTTTCTTCGTTAAAAATGTGCATGTAAAAACCACAGAGAATATTCCTGCTTTTGATCATGCACATGTTTATGCCACATGTGACTGTGTCCTCTTGTGTGTACTCGTCTTGCAGGGACCCCTGGCAGGACGTGCCGTGGTGTGTTTGGGTCTCGTCCCGCAGCTGTGACGTCTCGCAGGCCTTCTCAAACTATGAGCTGTACAACATGATTCGTCTGGGCGTCCACCATAGCCCCACGTCCACCGTCTGGATGAAGCCCCGCAAGTTCGATTACAGTGACTTCAGTCAGTGACCGTCTGCAGTTTGTTTAATACGACAGTGTAAACAAAACCTGTGAAACAGATGACCTGTAGGTTCCCCTCTATCTGTTGCACAGGGTTTGAAACTGTTGCTCTTAAAAGTATAATAACCAGCTTTTATGTGTAATGTGCTGTCATAATTAAAGGGATAGTTTGTAATTTTGCATGTGGGGTTGTATGAGGTACTTTTCCACAGTCAGTGTGTTACATACAGTAACAGTCCCAGTTTGGAGAAGCAGGCAGAAGTACCAGCATGCACTGCTGTGGACAGGGACAGCAGCAAAATGTACTTTAGCCACCAAAAAAAGTTTAAGTGTACACTATATTGAGAATATTTTCACCTCTTTACCTTGTTGTTAGAGAGCCCTTTTCGACCGGGCAGCTGTTTGTCATCTATGCTCTCATCTAAGCAACCAGACTCCAATGACAAAAACTGTATTTTTGGCTCGCTGAACACTGGAGCTGCTGATGCACCACTGCCTCGATCAGTTTGTTTGCTTGTGTTATGCTGTGTTCACACCAAACGCGATGTGAATTTTTGCGGCACATTACTAAAATATTTTGTGTTGACCCGCTTTATACACGCGAATAACTTGTGTTATACGTACGTGAAATTACTGATTCCTCGGCATCATTCGTCCCTGGAGGATCTTAATGCTGATTGGCACTTGTGGCACGAATTGGTCGCTGAAGTTCAGATTTTTTAACTCTGATGAATAAGCATATGCCGCAAAATCATGCACTTGCTTCATTTGTGCTGGGAATTTGGGTCTTATTCCATCTTTACATTGACTTAACATGTAATTCACTCGTGTGAATTGTTTTATTCGCGTCCATGGTGAACACAACATTAATGTGTGACCTTGGTGAATCTAAACTAACCCTTTTAAATTCCAAAGTCACACAATTAAACAAACAAACTAAATGATCGAGGCAGCAGTAGACCAGCAGCTCCTGTGGTCAGCGATGTTAAATTACTGTATTTCTCATTGGAGTCTGGCTTTAAAAGTGAGTGATGTAAATTAGTCAGTTACCCTTCAGAAAGGGCTGTCTGATGGTGAGGCAAAGCAGTGACAATATTCTTAATATAGTGTACAGTTAAAGTGATATTCCCCATCCACAGCTTAGCATCCATGGCTTGTCCTCCTCACTGCTTCTCCAAACTGGGGGTGTGCTGACTGACATCTGCTGTAGGTAATACACAGAATATAGATAGGTACCTCAAACAACCCCATTTCAAAAGATCTGAACTATCCCTTTTAACGTTGAGCTTTAAGATAATTAACAGTCCCTCTCTCTCCTCCACATACTGCAGCCTTCAGCCCTCCCTCTGTCTCAGCCTCTCTCAAAGATGACCAGCTGCTGGTGAAGGTGCAGTTCCCCTGTGCGGCCAACAGGAGGTGCTCTCTGGGGAGGTGCTGTCCCATCACTGAACTGATTGACCCCTGGACTACAGTGACTATGTACAATAAGGCCAATCACTCTGAGTACCAGGTCAGACTCGCTTTTTGTCTGTTTTTTTTTAGTTGTGTTGATTTTCATTTAAAAGCCATACATGTTAAAAGTATGATTCAGAGTCAGCACTTATCTCTGTCCTGCAAGGTTCTCACAGAGTAAGCCTCACACTTGGATGCTGCTCAGTGCGTTCAGTGTTGCACTTTCTTGCTCCAGTAGAGCTGTAATAACGCTGTAAAGATATTTCCATCAGTATTAAAAGCGTTGCTGTTTAACCCTCTGAACCTTTGGTATAGGAAATGATGCTTCCTAAAATCCTCATTTTAGACTGAGAGTACAAAATCTGAGCAATTCCTCATCTGCAAACACAAAAACGCAGATGCTGCCATTTTAAATCCACTTGTCATTTATTGAAAATCTGTGTTTGTGATGATGGCGTTCTGAACACTAAAATGAAATGTGTGACTTCAAGAAAATGTCTCTTGTCTTTACCTTTTGAATCTTTTATTTTGAAAATGCCAGTGCTTTGTGTTCCTGCAGAGCCGCACAGTTTGGACCCAGGAAGTTTTGTCCCATGTGGAGTTCTCTGGTCTGGCTCCAGGTCAGAACTACTGCGTCGTGGCCAACTTCTCCTTCCCGACATTCTTCATGGCAGCTTCCCCGAAATCTGCCCCTCAGTGTGTCCAGACTGTTTCCACATCAGGTGAGAGGGCGTCTGAGTCACACTTTAACTTTTGAAGCTTTGAGGTCAATAAAATCCTGCCGTGACTTTTAGCATCCACCTGAAGTGCCCTGAAATCTGATCACATTTTAACCTAAGATGGTCACTAAGGGACACAGAGGATGTGTCGGATCATCATGGCTCACTCAGACAAGGATCTTTGGTGTTTACACAGGTCATTTACATACGTATATGAGGCTGTTGTCCAGGTAACACTCAAGTATGCCATTGTCCATTAATGAGTTAGATGTTTCCCAAACTGAGGGACAGGACCCTGCAGTGGTTTATAGGATGAATCTAGTGTTTGGAAGATGATTAACAGGATATAAAAGAGAAAATCATTGTTATGCTGCACTAAATTATATTAGTTTTTCAGAAATTCATGTAGAAATAAACATACAAACAAAAGAAAAAGTGCAAACAAGAACACAAGAATAAATAATGCATGAATAAGAAGAGATACAAAGCCATGAAGGCACTTGAAGCCATGCACTTTAGACTGAGCCCTATTTAAAGGCACAATGGAGCCTTTAACTAGGGCCCAGAGTCTCAGACCCACAGCATGACACCTCTTGTAGTTTAGTGCCCTCTACTGGCCTTGTTCATGTGCAGCTCAGGAACTTAAGAGTTCTCCACCCTGAGGTTAGTCCACACTGTGTTAAATGTAAGTTTGCTGAAGCTTCTCTTATTCATATGTATAGTCTTAACAAATATTGGAGGGAAATCTTTCACATGATGTCTCAGGTCTTAAATTAAACACCAAATTAGAACCAAACCCCTGGTGGCTCTGTTTGAGGTCATGGAGGGGGAGACGCAAGTAACTACAGAATAGCAAATTACATACTCACTTGAGCAATCAAATGGACAGTTCCAGAAAGCATGGGGTCCTTTTTTAAAAGCATTCCAGACCCTGTAAAGAGAATTACGCTGCACATTATTCAGTCACATAGCGCAGACTCTCGGTGTGACAGTGAGCTTGTATTATGTTTAGCACACTGGCAGTGAATGTGGAGGGATTACTTTGTGCATTTCTATATGTGTATTGTTTTTGAATTGTCGTGTTCTTTTTTTCTCACCTTGATTTGTGTTTACTCGGTCCATGTTTCTTTGGATACAGCTGCTGTTGATAGAAACCTATGCTTATCCCGTATTCCTCCAATGACCGATCGGCACTGCACTTTTAAAATATACTGAAAAATTGCATTAAAAAAGATTTTGAATCAGAAAAAGTTCTACAGCCTTGAATCAGCCATCGCCTTTGGGGAAGGGAGTTGTCTGACAGTCTTCCTTCAACTGCTTTGTTTTCCTTTTCTAGAAGTCAAATCTTTTTACATCGCTTCCATTAAAACATCCAGCTCATGTCTTGAATACTTTATAGGAGAGTGTTTTACATGACGCATTGCTAAAAGATGTGCTGCTTTATCGACATTCTGCTGCAAAGACTTAAAGGGTAAATAATCTAGGCTCTACACATTTAACATGAGACGAAATCTTCAAAACAGTTATCCAGGAATCTTGAACAGGAAAGGGAAAATCTTTCTTTGGGTACTCACCGCAGCAGCAGCTCAATGTCCAGGCCAGGGGTGAATTTGATGCCAAGAAACTTTCAGGACTTTGCACAGACGTTTTGTTAATCTCTGTAAAAAAAAAAAATTTGTATACGTGTGCAGAATTTGTAATCAGTGGGGCTAGTTTTTGGTGTTGAACCATTCTGGTTTTCATTTATAGTCCAAGTAGTATTGAACAATCATGTTTAAGCAGGCTTTGGTTGCAGACAGGTAAACAGTCTGTGTGGAGGGTAAAAGAGGCGAAACTCATCAGCTATCAACAAAAAAAGGCATCCTTTTAATGTCAGTGTGATACGAGGCCGATTGCCGTTATAGTTTCACAGAGCCCGGCGACGGCAGGGGGAAAAGTTAAGGTGGCGAAAGTCCAAGTGGGGCGGACGGGCCGGAGGGGTGGTGGATGGGTCCAACAAACGCCAACTTTCACCTGAGACAGCGTTGTTCGTGTCTCGTAAGATTCTATAGGCAAACCTTGTTCTTTTTTCCCTAAACCTAACCACGTGTTTTTGTTGTTGAAGGAAAAAATGTAAATTCACAGTGTTGTACCAACGTAGTATGTTTACTTCCTGTGATAATGGAAGTGTATTTTGAAATAAGACAATGCATGTAACAGGCAGATCTCAGATGTCCCAGAATGTCAACAACCAATGCACCCAGGGTACCTTGCACGTCATATGTGAGCGTGGAAAGTCCATTACTAAAATGTCATTAAATGATGAGGTTGGAGTGAGAACGTGTTGGGTAGATGGTAATCCTAGATTTGCAAAACTCTCTCAAGCTGCTTCAAAATATTCTTGTCTCACTGTTCTCTGGTTTGACAGTGTTGTGGTTAAGGTCTGGTTAGGTTTAGGCACAAAAAATGCGTGGTTAGGGTCAGGGAGGAGGTAGTGGTTAGGGCTGAAATGATCACTTGAAACATGGAACATGAAATCTAATGCGAGTTTTCATGGATCTGGGGTTACCATCTAGACACAACCGCTGCACCAGACCCTCAAAATACTCACCATTGCTTCTAGAGGTTAAATCATTGTCAGATTGATAGCTGATGCATTCCCAGAATGCCTTTTTGTTTACTTCATAAGAAGCTTTAGATTCTGTACTTTTTAAGAGGTACACAAAAAGAAGTCTGTCCAGAGTCCAAAGGACCAATTCCACCTCCTGCTGGCTCATTCTGCAGCCTCAGCGTTGACTTCTTGCGGCAGCTATTTGTTCAACCTGTATTATGTTTTCTCTTCAGGGCTGCTGCCTGTGTTGTGTCTGGGAATCGGTCTGGCGTCTTTGCTCCTTGTCCCACTTCTCACTGTGTTTCTGAGAAGACCAAGACAACCAGCACCAACCACTGAAAATCAGCCCAAGACTCCGGTATCATATGTCGATTTTTTTACTCTTTTCAGAATTCACAGATGCTAAAGTACACTGCCTGTTCCTCCTGGACAGATTTTTAATCTTCATTTCTTCCTGTCATCAAGGTGTCCATTCCTGATCCAGTCTCTTTGGTGCCTCTCCCCATGGTCCCTGTTGACCCTTGTGACATCCACGTGGAATTCACTGATGACCACATCTCCATTGAGTCCTCCTCCAACCAGGACCAGACCTCGACGCACACCAGTGATCCTCTCCATCATGAGTCCAGCGCAGGTGCAGCGTACTGGGACAGCGGCGGAATACAGCTGGAGCTGGAGCTGGAGCTGGAGCAAGGCCGGGACTCTGGTATCAGCATCCCACCTGTGTCTCACTCTTCTGAGGAGACATGTGGGACAACTGGAGACTGAAAGACTAAAAGCCTGAGACCCAGCTAACCGTGAGTGCTGATCTATAAAGGTATGTGTCAGTGGGGCTGTCTGGCCAGCATCACCACATCGCTGCACTATACCTGACTGACTGAAGACCACTTGAAATGTCTGTAGGTATGGATAAGTTTATTTTTCAGCTGTAAAATGTCTCGTTCAGAATGTCATTATTCTTAAATTACCAAATTTAAGTGATCGTTGTCACTGTAAGTATATGGGAAATAAGTTTTCCACCTATGGTCATGAGCTTTGGGAAATGACCCAAAGAATGAGATCACAGATACAGGTAAGGTGGCCCAAAATGAGTTTTCTTCATGTTGAAAAGAGCAGCTGAAGTAGTTGGAGAATCTTATTTGGATGCCTCCCAGTTGAGGTTTTCCACGGGGATTACACTTGAGGGATTTTATATCCATCTGGCCTAGGGATGCCTCGGGATTACCCAGAAAGAGCTGGGAGACGGGGCATGTGCTGTGCATTGGCACCAAAGTGGCGATGTGATAGTATCATGATACATGGGTTCAGATTCAATATATTGCGGTACTGAAAGCAAGGTGATAGCAACAGTCAGTGTTTAGTCATATTTCGTGGATGTGGTGAGGGCGCAATCAGTGATCGGAAAATCAGTCAGTTCAGAACCACTGCTCAAGTGAATCAATAATTTCTTACACGTGTAGACGAGGCCACATGGGCTACCTTAGCTGAGCCTGCTGCCACAACAACCTGGACCCAGAAAAATGGTGGAAAAAGGATGGACTTTTTTGACTCTCAAATATCAACATCTGTATCTGCCAAAAAAGTCAAGCAACGTTCTTTCTTAATTCCACAAACTCTGTGGAATATACGCAGAAAACTGCCGAATGTCTGAGGAAATTAACGGATTCCTTCCAGCTCTAAGGATGATGTTCTGTACTTGACGCCTGACCTCTGACACTCATTTCTTGAGGACCTTGAATGGAGTCCATTATTAAGGAAGATGAATGAACATAAAAGGTCATGACCCTTATTTGAATTCCTTCTTGAAAGCCACCAGATGACGTCTAACATGTAATTCTGTTTAGCTGGCGTCTGTCATTAAGTGATAGAAATGTGGCTCCCAATTTTAGACATATAAGCACATTCCTGTGGTGCTGACCGTTTGTCCGATATGAGTCAGAGTGCCGCACGAAGAGGGTCAGAGAATCGACTGGTGAGTGAGAATCCCCAATGAAGCAGAAATAGTTTATCTGACAAGTCCAAAAGGAGCTGTTTTTCTGATTCAGTGAAAAATCTAAATCTGGTTGCGGTTCTTTCCCCTCTGCCTTCTTGTGCCGAGGTCCAGTGACACTCAACCGGCCGCTCCAAACCATAGGCTTTATAAACACGAACGTCCGACCCCCCACACACAGCCAGCAGCTCCTTCATGCTGCTTTCTGTGTGATAACAGAGGGCTCTGACATGTTTCTGACTCACAGTTGCCCCATCGGAGCTTCGCTCGCCTCTTACCCGTGACTGACACCTCATCCTGAAAACAAGGAACATCTTGACATCTTGCCTTTCTGCCTTCTGTTTTGCTGGTGTTGCATTCTTTACGCAACATTGGGGATCTCTGGGGGTTTGGCCTTCCAGCATTGTTTGTTTCCCCTTCTACCTTTTCCAGAGTCCACAGAGACCTGGGGGGCTATCCAAAGCTCCACGTACAGGCCAGTGTGTATGGCTTTTATTAATAAGCATAGAGCTTATTGTGCTTGTGGAGAGATGATTAATGTAGGAAGCAAGAAGCTGGCGAGTGTGAATAAACACCTGACTACACAACAGACGAGCTGCTGCATATTTGACCCTTTTTTTCTGCTCTCTGCTGTTTGCAGTAATCTTTCTGAAAATATCCACTGATGTGGATTTAAGTTTGCTTATCATCTGTTGGTGTGTGTGTATTTTAGCACGTCAGCTTTGCTTCTTGTCTTGTTCTAATTTTTTATCAGATCATGATTTATACGCTCAAAACTCACATTTTATATTATGGTAGAGGTAAGGAGGTTTATGATAACATTGTGGGTAACGGCTAACTTTGAAACTGATAACAAATCATGTAAAAGTGTATCAAGGTTCTCAAAACCTTGGTTCTTGTGTGTTGACGTAAGATCGAAAACACATTTACAAGTTCAGGTAATCAAAAATCATAAATCTTGTTCTAAACGTTGTATAAATGCAGTTTGTTTAAAGTTGTTATCGGACTGCTTTTAATTAAAAACTATTGTTTAAAAATAAAGTAAGGCTATGAACTGTGTTTCTGACAAGTTGGTAATTTCTTTGAGTATATGGCTATCAACAGTGTTACTGAACATTTTGAGTCATATGCAAATTCATTTCTGTTGTCAGCAAACGTCGTATTAAAAATGTAGACTTTAGATAATTTACCATTTTTTTAAACTAGCTATACTGTAACTTTTTTAAAGTTTTTTTTCAACATGCTATACTAGTAAGTTTTAAACAGTTTTTGGCAAACAATTTTAACTTTAATTTTAGAAAATGCTATACTATCACTTCTTTAACAATTTTTTCAACATGCTGTACAATGACTTCTTTGACATACTAGGCTACGACCTCTTCAACAGTTGTTTTCAACATGCTTTTATCAAAAAACTACACTATTTCAACATTTTTTTCAACATACTATACTATTCTTTTTACATGCTATACTGACTTATTTTGACATGCTATACTATGACTTTTTTCACATGCTATGACTTTTTTCACATGCTATTCTGACCTTTTTTCACGTGCTATACTATGACTTTTTTACACATGCTATACTATGACTTTTTTCACATGCTATGACTTTTTTCACATGCTATGACCTTTTTCACATGCTATACTATGACCTTTTTACACATGCTATACTATGACTTTTTTTTCACATGCTATACTATGACTTTTTTTTACATGCTATACTATGACTTTTTTTTACACGCTATACTTCCCCTTTTTTTCACATGCTATACTATGACTTTTTACACATGCTATACTATGACTTTTTTCACATGCTATACTACGCCTTTTTACACATGCTATACTATGACTTTTTTCACATGCTATGACCTTTTTCACATGCTATACTATGACCTTTTTACACATGCTATACTATGACTTTTTTCACATGCTATACTACGCCTTTTTACACATGCTATACTACGACTTTTTACACATGCTATACTATGACCTTTTTCACATGCTATACTATGACTTTTTACACATGCTATACTATGACTTTTTTCACATGCTATACTATGACCTTTTTCACATGCTATACTACGCCTTTTTACACATGCTATACTATGACCTTTTTCACATGCTATACTACGCCTTTTTACACATGCTATACTACGACTTTTTTCACATGCTATACTACGACTTTTTTTACATGCTATACTTCCCCTTTTTTTCACATGCTATACTATGACCTTTTTTCACATGCTATACTACGCCTTTTTACACATGCTATACTATGACTTTTTACACATGCTATACTATGACCTTTTTCACATGCTATACTACACCTTTTTACACATGCTATACTACGACTTTTTTCACATGCTATACTATGACTTTTTTCACATGCTATACTACGCCTTTTTACACATGCTATACTACGACTTTTTTCACATGCTATACTATGACTTTTTACACATGCTATTCTATGACCTTTTTCACATGCTATACTATGACTTTTTACACATGCTATTCTATGACCTTTTTCACATGCTATACTATGACTTTTTTCACATGCTATACTACGCCTTTTTACACATGCTATACTATGACTTTTTACACATGCTATTCTATGACCTTTTTCACATGCTATACTACGCTTCTTTACACATACTATACTATGACTTTTTTCACATGCTATACTCCGCTTCTTTACACATGCTATACTACGCCTTTTTACACATGCTATACTATGACTTTTTACACATGCTATACTATGACTTTTTTCACATGCTATACTACGCCTTTTTACACATGCTATACTATGACTTTTTTAAAAATGCCATACTATAACTTCTTTTTACATACTATTCTGTGACCTTTTTCACATGCTATACTACGCTTCTTTACACATGCTATACTATGACTTTTTTCACATGCTATACTACGCCTTTTTACACATGCTATACTATGACTTTTTTAAAAATGCCATACTATAACTTCTTTTTACATACTATTCTATGACCTTTTTCACATGCTATACTACGCCTTTTTACACATGCTATACTATGACTTTTTTAAAAATGCCATACTATAACTTCTTTTTACATACTATTCTGTGACCTTTTTCACATGCTATACTACGCTTCTTTACACATGCTATACTATGACTTTTTTAAAAATGCCATACTATGACTTTTTTAAAAATGCCATACTATAACTTCTTTTTACATACTATTCTGTGACCTTTTTCACATGCTATACTACGCTTCTTTACACATGCTATACTATGACTTTTTTAAAAATGCCATACTATGACTTTTTTAAAAATGCCATACTATAACTTCTTTTTACATACTATTCTGTGACCTTTTTCACATGCTATACTACGCTTCTTTACACATGCTATACTATGATAGTTTGGCAAATGCTCAGTGACCTTGCTTGATTCACCAATATGACATGGTGGCCCACATTTTGTGTTTTCTAAAAGACGAACTGCAGACCGCTTAAAATCAACTCAGGGCCAATTGTGATCCCTGGGCTGGACTTTGGATATGTCTGTGCTATACAAAGTACAGTACTTGAGTATATGTATGTAGTAACATTTCACCACTGTTCAAGATCCTATAAATCTGTAAGCTCACTGTACTTTTTATTAAGTGCTTAAGGCACAATAAACCAGTTAAAGCTGCATGAATGCTGCCTCAATTAAAAGACATGTTGTGTGTTAATTTTAAAATCTCTTATACATTAGATGCTGTGGCTCCTTCTATATTGAGTAGTATAAATTAATAAAGTTTATGTTGGTTTGTGTTAATCAGTGGCAGCATACAACACAACAGTCACTTGCAGAAAAAAAGAGCCCACACATCTGAAGAAAGTACCTTTAGAAGTGTATAGCTTGGGCTGAAATTCCATGGACTGACTTGTCTTTCATGTCTCTCTGTGTTCTTATGTATGTATGCTTAGTCACTCGCTCGGTGACTCACCAACCCTCTAGGGCGTTGACTTCTTTCTACCCCCAGTGTCGATGGTATGACCATCCACAGATGGTCAGCAATGCTCAATTAAGTAACGGGTTGTGCACCATAAACGCTGCATAGCAGCACCTCTCCGGGCTACAATGATGAAAAATATACACAAGTTAAAACGAATGAAAAAACACAACAACCAGTGACTACAATTAGTTGTATCAACAGTCTTTTATTTGGCCATACATTTCATTCATTCATTCAATAATTAATATACATTATATATACATGAGCAAACAAAGACATCCATGTCCATGTTCAGCCATCTTGCAGTAAAGGTTGGCAGTGCATTCTTGGCCTTTTTAACAGTGTCATTGGGTTTCTTCCTTTTATCCTCTCACACGCACATGGTGTCAGTTGGGTCAGAGCCGTACCATCGCGTGGTCCTGCTGCAAAAGCTCAATCCAGTTCAGCCTTGTTTCAACAGTCTGTTCTGCTCATCTGCGCCAGTACTGAAGAGAGATGAGAATACATGAAACAAATTAGAGAACTTAGGGCCTTGTCCACACGTATTTGGATATTATTTAAAAAACAAAATTTTCAACAACACAACAAAAAATTGGCCCCTCGTCCACTCTCAAACATAGTTTTAGGTCATTATCTAACATACTGTATATACTATAAGTTTAATGAACGTTTTTACAACATACTATACTTTGTTTTTACGCTATTTTGAATGTTGTTCTTATGCAGTTGTGAACGACATGCTATACTATGACTTTTTTGTCCAATTTTGAACGACATGCTATACTATGACTTTTTTTGTCCAATTTTGAATGACATGCTATACTATGATTTTTTTAGGCAATTTTCAACAACATACTATAGTATGACTTTTTTATTCAATTTTCAACGACATGCTATACTATGACCTTTTCATGCAATTTTGAACGACATGCTACACTATGACTTTTTTGTCCAATTTTTAACGACATGCTATAGTATGACTTTTTGATGCAATTTTGAACGACATGCTATACTATGACTTTTTTGTCCAATTTTTAACGACATGCTATAGTATGACTTTTTGATGCAATTTTGAACGACATGCTATACTATGACTTTTTTGTCCAATTTTTAACGACATGCTATAGTATGACTTTTTTATTCAATTTTCAACGACATGCTATGCTATGACTTTTTCATGCAATTTTGAACGGCATGCTATACTATGACTTTTTTATGCAATTTTCAGCGACATACTATAGTATGACTTTTTTGTCCAATTGTGAACGACATACTATACTATGACTTTTTTATGCAATTTTGAACGACATGCTATACTATGACTTTTTTTATGCAATTTTGAACGACATGCTATACTATGACTTTTTTATGCAATTTTGAACGACATGCTATAGTATGACTTTTTTTATGCAATTTTCAACGACATGCTATACTATGACTTTTTTATGCAATTTTCAACGACATGCTATAGTATGACTTTTTTATGCAATTTTGAACGACATGCTATAGTATGACTTTTTTTAATGCAATTTTCAACGACATGCTACACTATGACTTTTTTATGCAATTTTGAACAACATGCTATACTATGGCTTTTTTTATGCAATTTTCAACGACATGCTATACTATGACTTTTTTATGCAATTTTGAACGACATGCTATAGTATGACTTTTTTATGCAATTTTGAACGACATGCTATAGTATGACTTTTTTTAATGCAATTTTCAACGACATGCTACACTATGACTTTTTTATACAATTTTGACCGACACGCTACACTATGACTTTTTTATGCAATTTTGACCGACATGCTACACTATGACTTTTTTATACAATTTTGACCGACACGCTACACTATGACTTTTTTATACAATTTTGACCAACACGCTACACTATGACTTTTTTTATGCAATTTTCAGCGACATACTATAGTATGACTTTTTTGTCCAATTGTGAATGACATACTATACTATGACTTTTTTATGCAATTTTGAACGACATGCTATACTATGACTTTTTTATGCAATTTTGAACGACATGCTATACTATGGCTTTTTTTTATGCAATTTTCAACGACATGCTATACTATGACTTTTTTATGCAATTTTGAACGACATACTATACTATGACTTTTTTATGCAATTTTGAACGACATGCTATAGTATGACTTTTTTATGCAATTTTGAACGACATGCTATAGTATGACTTTTTTTAATGCAATTTTCAACGACATGCTACACTATGACTTCAACATGCTATACTAGTAAGTTTTAAACAGTTTTTGGCAAACAATTTTAACTTTAATTTTAGAAAATGCTATACTATCACTTCTTTAACAATTTTTTCAACATGCTGTACAATGACTTCTTTGACATACTAGGCTACGACCTCTTCAACAGTTGTTTTCAACATGCTTTTATCAAAAAACTACACTATTTCAACATTTTTTTCAACATACTATACTATTCTTTTTACATGCTATACTGACTTATTTTGACATGCTATACTATGACTTTTTTCACATGCTATGACTTTTTTCACATGCTATTCTATGACCTTTTTTCACGTGCTATACTATGACTTTTTTACACATGCTATAGTATGACTTTTTTTAATGCAATTTTCAACGACATGCTACACTATGACTTTTTTATGCAATTTTGAACAACATGCTATACTATGGCTTTTTTTATGCAATTTTCAACGACATGCTATACTATGACTTTTTTATGCAATTTTGAACGACATGCTATAGTATGACTTTTTTATGCAATTTTGAACGACATGCTATAGTATGACTTTTTTTAATGCAATTTTCAACGACATGCTACACTATGACGTTTTTATACAATTTTGACCGACACGCTACACTATGACTTTTTTATGCAATTTTGACCGACATGCTACACTATGACTTTTTTATACAATTTTGACCGACACGCTACACTATGACTTTTTTATACAATTTTGACCAACACGCTACACTATGACTTTTTTTATGCAATTTTCAGCGACATACTATAGTATGACTTTTTTGTCCAATTGTGAATGACATACTATACTATGACTTTTTTGTCCAATTGTGAATGACATGCTATACTATGACTTTTTTATGCAATTTTGAACGACATGCTATACTATGACTTTTTTATGCAATTTTGAACGACATGCTATACTATGGCTTTTTTTTATGCAATTTTCAACGACATGCTATACTATGACTTTTTTATGCAATTTTGAACGACATGCTATAGTATGACTTTTTTATGCAATTTTGAACGACATGCTATAGTATGACTTTTTTTAATGCAATTTTCAACGACATGCTACACTATGACTTTTTTATACAATTTTGACCGACACGCTACACTATGACTTTTTTATGCAATTTTGACCGACATGCTACACTATGACTTTTTTATACAATTTTGACCGACACGCTACACTATGACTTTTTTATGCAATTTTGAACGACTTGCTATACTATGACTTTTTTGTCCAATTTTTAACGACATGCTATAGTATGACATTTTTATGCAATTTTCAACGACATGCTATATAGTATGACTTTTTTATGCAATTTTCAACGACATGCTACACTATGACTTTTTGGTCCAATTTTGAACAACATGCTATACTATGACTTTTTGATGCAGTTTTGAATGACATGCTATACTATGACTTTTTCATGCAATTTTGAACGACATGCTACACTATGACTTTTTTGTCCAATTTTTAACGACATGCTATAGTATGACTTTTTTTATACAATTTTGAACAACATACTATAGTATGACTTTTTTATGCAATTTTGAATGACATGCTACACTATGAATTTTCTATGCAATTTTGACCGACATGCTATACTATGACTTTTTTGTCCAATTTTTAACGACATGCTATAGTATGACTTTTTTATGCAATTTTGAACGACATACTATAGTATGACTTTTTTATGCAATTTTCAATGACATGCTACACTATGACTTTTTTTATACAATTTTGAACGACATGCTATAGTATGACTTTTTTTATGCAATTTTCAACGACATGCTATATAGTATGACTTTTTTATGCAATTTTGAATGACATGCTACACTATGACTTTTCTATGCAATTTTGACCGACATGCTATACTATGACTTTTTTGTCCAATTTTTAACGACATGCTATAGTAGACTTTTTTATGCAATTTTGAACGACATGCTACACTATGACTTTTTTATACAATTTTGACCGACACGCTACACTATGACTTTTTTATACAATTTTGACCGACACGCTATACTATGACTTTTTTGTCCAATTTTGAACGACATGCTATAGTATGACTTTTTATGCGATTTTCAACGATGTGCTACACTATGACTTTTTTGTCCAATTTTGAACGACATACTATACTATGACTTTTTCATGCAATTTTGAACGACATGCTATACTATGACTTTTTTGTCCACTTTTTAACGACATGCTATAGTATGACTTTTTTATGCAATTTTCAGCGACATACTATAGTATGACTTTTTTATTCAATTTTCAACGACATGCTATGCTATGACTTTTTCATGCAATTTTGAACGGCATACTATACTATGACTTTTTTATGCAATTTTCAACAACATACTATAGTATGACTTTTTTGTCCAATTGTGAACGACATACTATAGTATGACTTTTTTGTCCAATTTTGAATGACATACTATACTATGACTTTTTGATGCAGTTTGGAATGACATGCTACACTATGACTTTTTTGTCCAATTTTGAACAAAAACACAAAACACAAAAACACAAAACACATGTGGACTGGTTGGGCAAACTCCCATGCCCCCTCCAGCACCCTGGTGAGGGTAAAGAGCTGGTCCACGGTTCCGCGTCCGGGACGAAAACCACATTGCTCCTCCTCAATCTGAGGTTCAACTATCGACCGGACCCTCTTCTCCAGCACCCTGGAGTAGACCTTACCGGGTAGGCTGAGGAGTGTGATCCCCCTGTAGTTGGAACACACCCTCTGGTCCCCTTTCTTGAAAATGGGGACCACCACCCCGGTCTGCCACTCCAGAGGCACTGCCCACGATGTCCACGCAATGTTGCAGAGGCGTGTCAGCCAGGACAGCCCTACAACATCCAGAGCCTTGAGATATCCAGGACGAATCTCATCCACCCCCAGGGCTCCGCCGCCTCGGAGTTGTTTCACTACCTCAGCAACTTCTGCCCCAGAAATTGGACGACCCGCCCCTGAGACCCCCGTCTCTGTTTCCTCACTGGAATACGTGTTGGTGGGATTGAGGAGCTCCTCAAAGTATTCCTTCCACCGCCCAACAATGTCCCCAGTTGACGTCAGCAGCTCCCCGCCCCCACTGTAAACAGTGTGAGCAAGTTGCCGCCTTCTCCCCCTGAGGCGCCGGACGGTTTGCCAGAACCTCTTTGGAGCCGATCGATAGTCTTCCTCCATGGCCTCACCGAACTCCTCCCACGCCCGAGTTTTTGCCTCCACGACTGCCGCCGCTGCGCTCCGCTTGGCCCGCCGGTACCCGTCAGCTGCTTCCAGAGACCCACAGACCAACCATGCCCTGTAGGCCTCCTTCTTCAGCCTGACGGCTCCCCTCACCTCTGGTGTCCACCAGCGGGTTCAGGGATTACCGCCACGACTGGCCCCAGCGGCCTTGCGGCCACAGCTCACAACCGCCGCCTCGACAATGGTAGAGCGGAACAAGGCCCATTCGGACTCAATGTCCCCCTCTGCCCTCGGGACGCGGTCGAAGCTCTCCCGGAGGTGGGAGTTGAAGATCATCTGGACAGGTTCTTCCACCAGGCGTTCCCAGCAGACCCTCACTGTTCGTTTGGGCCTGCCAGGTCTGCGCAGCGTCTTCCCCCACCATCTGATCCAACTCACCACCAGGTGGTGATCAGTTGACAACTCTGCTCCTCTCTTCACCCGAGTGTCCAGAACATATGGCTGCAGATCAAATGATACGACTACAAAGTCGATCATTGACCTGCGACCTAGGCTGTCCTGGTGCCACGTGCACCGATGGACATCCTTATGTTTGAACATGGTGTTAGTTATGGCCAAACTGTGACCCGCGCAGAAGTCCAATAACTGAACACCACTCGGGTTCAGATCGGGCAGGCCGTTCCTCCCAATCACGCCCCTCCAGGTCCCGCTGTCATTGCCCACGTGAGCGTTGAAGTCCCCCAGCAGAACAATGGAGTCCCCAGTCGGGGCACTGTCCAGCACCCATCCCAGGGACTCCAAAAAGGGTGGGTACTCTGAACTGTTGTTCGGTGCATAAGCACAGACAACAGTCAGGACCCGTTCCCCGACCCGAAGGCGCAGGGAAGCAACCCTTTCGTCTACCGGGGTAAACCCCAACGTACAGGCAGAGTCTGGGGGCGATCAGAAAGCCCACCCCGGCCCTCCGCCTCTCACCCGGAGCAACTCCAGCGAAGGAGAGAGTCCAACCCCTCTCAAGAACTAGGGTTCCAGAGCCGGAACTATTTGTCAAGGTGAGGCCGACTATATCTAGCCGGTAGTGCTCAACCTCTTCCACAAGCTCCGGCTCCTTCCCCGCCAGAGAGGTGACATTCCATGTCCCAAGAGCCAACTTCTGTAACCGAGGTTCGGACCGCCAAGGCCCCCGCCTTGGTCTGCTGCCCAATCCACATTGCACCGAACCCTATACTATGACTTTTTGTCCAATTTTGAACAACATACTGTATTATGACTTTTTTTTTGGAATTTTGAACGACATGCTATACTATGACTTTTTGTCCAATTTTCAACAACATACTGTATTATGACTTTTTTCTGCAATTTTGAACAACATACTATATAGTATGACTTTTTGATGCAATTTTGAATGACATAGTATACTATGACGTTTTTATGGTATTTTGAAAGGTATAATATTCTATGGTGTTATGCAATTTTGAATGACTTGCTATACTATGACTTTTTCATATAATTTTGAACGACGTGCTATACTATGACTTTTTGTGAAATTCTGAACGACATTGCATACTATGACATTTTTATGCAATTTTGAACGATTTGCTATACTGTGATTTTTTTCATGCAATTTTGAACGACATGCTATGGTATGACATTTTTGTGCTATTTTGAATGACATATTATGCTAGGAATTTTTAATGCAATTTTGGATGACATAGTATATTATGTAATATTTTTAAATGAAATACTATACTATGTTGTTTTTGTGCAAAAATAAACAAAAGGTAAAATACACACAAAATATAAAAAGAAAAATAATCCACAACCAGTGACTACAATTAGTTGTATCAACAGTCTTTTATTTGGCCATACATTTCATTCATTCATCCAATAATTAATATACATTATATATACATGAGCAAACAAAGACATCCATGTCCATGTTCAACCATCTTGCAGTAAAGGTTGGCAGTGCATTCTTGGCCTTTTTAACAGTGTCATTGGGTTTCTTCCTTTTATCCTCTCACACGCACATGGTGTCAGTTGGGTCAGAGCCGTACCATCGCGTGGTCCTGCTGCAAAAGCTCAATCCAGTTCAGCCTTGTTTCAACAGTCTGTTCTGCTCATCTGCGCCAGTACTGAAGAGAGATGAGAATACATGAAACAAATTAGAGAAATTAGGGCCTTGTCCACACGTATTTGGATGTTATTAAAAAAAACAAAATTTTCAACAACACAACAAAAAATTGGCCCCTCGTCCACACTCAAACATAGTTTTAGGTCATTATCTAACATACTGTATATACTATAAGTTTAATGAACATTTTTACAACATACTATACTTTTGGTGCGTTCCAGGCAACCCGTAACTCGTGTTTTCACAACCTGTAACCCGTGAAAGTGCACTGGAACGGCAGTGAAACCTGTAACTTCCCACCCGTGAACTTGTACCAGATCAATGTACTCCCAGTTACTGTTTCTGACGTCACACAGCCCTCTAAACCAATTACCTTACTCCTCTAAACAACAATGGCAGCCCTATCGATGCGGTGTTGATGCAGGTGATACATGGTAAGAAATAGACATAAAATAACCCTAATGTTAACGCATTATTGGCAGCCGCTCTAACAGCTGGTTTCTAGTGCAAGAATAAATCAATACAAAATACGTTTCCAAACACACAGATAACGTAAAAAATAGCCTATAATAGCATCTGTGACCCTATCCTCCTCCGTTTCACTCAAATGAGCAAGGAGCAGGTACCTTTGGCGATAGCAATAATGGGGAAGCGCAAACAAACAGTTCGCCATGTTCAACGTTAAACAGGAAGTAACTGGCAGTTTGCCGTAACTTTCCTGGAATGCTACAAAGTCGTAACTCGTGACTTGAAGTCGTGACTTACGAGTTCAAAAGCCTGCCTGGAACGCACCATTAGTTTTTACGCTATTTTGAATGTTTTTATGCAGTTGTGAATGACATGCTATACTATGACTTTTTGATGCAATTTTGAACGACATGCTATACTATGACTTTTTCATGCAATTTTGAACGACATACTATACTATGACTTTTTGATGCAATTTCGAACGACATGCTGTACCATGACTTTTTGATGCAATTTTGAACGACATGCTATACTATGACTTTTTTATGCAGTTTTGAACGACATACTATACTATGACTTTTTTGTCCAATTTTGAATGACATACTATACTATGACTTTTTGATGCAATTTTGAACGACATGCTATACTATGACTTTTTTATGCAGTTTTGAACGACATACTATACTATGACTTTTTTGTACATTTTTCGATGACATGCTATATTATGACTTTTTTTTTGCAATTTTGAACGACATGCTATATACTATGACTTTCTTATATAATTTTGAACGACATGCTATAGTTTGAATTTTTTTGTGCAATTTTGAACGACATGCTATACTATGAAGTTTTTATGCAGTTTTGAACGACATGCTATACTATGACTTTTGTCCAATTTTGAACGACATGCTATACTATGACTTTCTTATATAATTTTGAACGACATGCTATAGTTTGAATTTTTTTATGCAATTTTGAACGACATGCTATACTATAAAGTTTTTATGCAGTTTTGAACGACATGCTATACTATGACTTTTTTTGTCCAAATTTGAAGAACATGCTATACTATGACTTTTTTGTCCAATTTTGAACGACATGCTATACTATGACTTTTTTATGCAATTTTCAACGACATGCTATAGTATGACTTTTTCATGCAATTTCGAACGACATGCTACACTATGACTTTTTCATGCAATTTCGAACGACATGCTATAGTATGACTTTTTCATGCAATATCGAACGACATGCTATACTATGACTTTTTCATGCAATTTTGAACGACATACTATACTATGACTTTTTTGTCCAATTTCGAACGACATGCCGTACCATGACTTTTTTATGCAATTTTGCACAACATGCTCTTCTATGACGTTTTAAGGCAGTTTTTTTTTCTTAAGATATTTTTTGGGGCATTTTCAGCCTTTATTTGATAGCACAGACAAGTGTGAAGGGGGGAGAGAGAGAGAGAGGGAGTGACATGCAGCAAGGGGCCACAGGATGGAGTCGAACCTGTGCCGCTGCAGGAACAGCCTTGTACATGGAGCGCCTGCTCTACCACTAAACCACCGACGCCCCGTTTTTATGCAATTTTGAACCACATGCTATACTATGACTTTTTTGTGAAAATTTGAACAACATACTATGGTGTTTTTATGCAATTTTGAATGACATGCTATACTATCACGTTTTTAGGCATTTTTGCTTTTTTAAGATATTTTTTGGGGCATTTTCAGCCTTTATTTGATAGGACAGACAACCGTGAAGGGGGGAGAGACAGAGGGAGTGACATGCAGCAAGGGGCCGCAGGCTGGAGTCAAACCTGGGCCGCTGCGGCAACAGCCTTGTACATGGGGCGCCTGCTCTACCACTAAGCCACCGACGCCCCGTTTTTATGCCATTTTGAACAACATACTACAGCATGATGTTTTTATGCATTTTTGAATGACATACTATACTATGGCTTTGTTGTCCAATTTTTAACGACATACCATATTGTGACTTTTTTTCCAATTTTGAACGACATACTATCGTTTGACGTGTTTATGCTATTTTGAACAACAATACTATACTATGATAGCCTGGAAATCCAGACTTAAATCTATAAAGATTTTGAGTCTGGCCCTCACGATACTCCCTTCCTACCCAAGCAGCGGCACTAACTGAGGCCTTTCAAGTGCCACCGCACGCAATTGGATAGCACGATGGCCAATCAGAGCAAAAAACAAGGTGACGTATTCATTGCACTAAACCCCATTTTTTTGCCCAACAGTGAGGCTAACTGATATATTAGGCTTTTGCCGTATCCCATTGGCAGAACAGCAAAAACGTCCTTCCTGGAAATGAAGGCTTCTAGGGCAGTCTTCTGTTCCTCTCTCAAGGAAAAAGATAAGTGTAGTTGGCTTAGCGTTCCTTCCAAAGCTAAACTGAATGGACGCGGACATTCGGCAGCTGCCATCTTGGCTGTTTACTTTTCGACTCGCAGCGCAGCACAGCGCAGCACAGCGCAGCGCAGCGCAGCGCTGTCATCATGTTACGCCTGAATGACATACTATACTATAGTGTTTCATGCAAATTTGAACAACATACTATGTATACTATGATGTTTTTGTCCAATTTTGACAGACAGACTATACTATGATACACTATAATGACTTTTTTAAGGTCTTCTTTTTGCAGCACACCATGCCATGATTTTTTAAACAATGTATTATGATTTAATTTTGACATTTTTTATGGCATAATATGCTGACTTTTAATGACATTTCTACAATATCCTATACCAGAAATTTACAACATACTTGATGACTTTTGATAACCTTCTCTACAACATTCTGTACTATGAGTTGTCGGTGAAGATTCTCAGTCATCCAGGTCATGGTAATCGTAAGTGCTAATAGCGTAGGCAACTGGACTTGCTTGCATTTCTTGAAGACGTTTTGCCTCTCATCCAAGAAGCTTCTTCAGTTCTAAATGACTGGTACGAAGTATCAAGGTGTGCAAGTAAAACAATTTTCTTTAGGGATTCAAAGTCACATACAGTGAGTAACTGATATACAATCGATCGTTTCGCGAAGAGATATATATTCCCTTAAATGTAAGCTATTGAAAGTTAATCATCAATCTCATTGATCATTTTATGACTGACTCATGGTATATTTAATGGTTAGCAGTGATGTAAGTATAATCATTTCATAAGAAACAAACTACATTATTCAGCAACGATAAAATAGTCCTTAAGGTGTAGCTCCCTGGACGCTCTACAAATCTGTGCAAGTCCAGAAACAACAAAGTATGTTGTGTGTTGTGTTTTAGTGCACATACCTGAGCAAACTTGTGTATCTGCTCGACCACAGCAGCGAAGAGAGCACCCACACTCTCATCAATCAGACTCTGCATGTAATGGACTGCCTCCTCATCCGAAAGGTCCAATCTGAACTTGTCCTGCACCTGGAGGCAAAATGATGTGGTCCATTTTAAACATTAACAATATAAACCAGTGTAATGACCTCACTTCAGCTTAAGTGCCTTGATAAATAAAACCCGTCATCAATCTGGTGAGGCGTGTAAATTCCACTGACAAACGTACCTTCTTAACCGTCTTGTCAGGCTCCAGGGCGATGTCGGGAATATTGGCGTCCACCATGAGAGAGAACAGATTCAGGATCAGGTTGGAGTATCTGAGGAAATTAAGGGAAGAAGCATATTTTACCTCAGTGGTTAAATATGTGTGGAAATGCATTAATAATATTGAATCTTCCTTACAAAGGTGAAACTATCAGTTCTGTAGCAGGCGCTTCTTTATTGGGAGTTGGAGATTTCTGCTGATGGGTAATACTGATAATTTGATAAGTTTTAGTGTATCAGATACAAACTGACTAATCTTCCCATTACTGTCTTCCAGTTTTAGATTGATCTTAGTCTTTGGTTTAAGCTCATGTCAGTATAAAAACAAGCAGCAAACACAGAATTCATCACAGAACAAATTTGGTGGACTTACTTTGTCCAGGTATATACTACTATAAAAGCTCAGACATCAAACCCCCTGCTTAAATCACCACAGACCGATTTTAAATAACTTAAGAGCTGAACAGCATTGACATGTAATGATACTGTTACAAATATTAAATCGTTTGCTATGAATGTTACCTATCTCCAGCAAGATGTGAAGGACCTCTTCAACCCCAAATGTTCATTTGAATGTCAGTTACTAACCTGCGTTACGTTGAATTCGTGAAGCACACTTAAGTTTTTCTGGCATGCCTCCATGGTAAACAAAGAATCCAAAGATGGAGAAAATTCTTGATGAATTGAAGTCATAGGGGTCCATGTTTAACAACAGCAAAACGACATCATAACATCCGTTTACAAACTCACGCACCTCATGCAGTATAATCCTAGTCTTACTTATCCAGTTGTATGCTCGGTACCTCCCAAACTGACCACTCTCTACCAACGGGGAACTGAACTCATCTATGCTGTCTTCAAAGCCAGACTCCATTGACAAAAACTACAATTTTACCTCGCTGAACATGGGAGCTGCTGGTCTACTGCTGCCTTGATCAGTAAGTTTGTTTGTGTTGTTGTGGGACCTTAATGAATCCAAACTAACCCTTTCAAACACCAAAGTCAGTTGCGTGACAGTTTGGAAACAGATGCTTTGATATAATTTTGCTGTTGGTAAATGTGGACCCCTATCACTTAAATTCATCAAGAATTCTCTGTTTTTGGATTCTCCATTCATCGTGGAGGCATGCCAGAACAACAAAGTTCATCTGCCGTCACAAAATTACGTAGCCTGGGTTGTCTTTACCTAAGACCTTATGAATTCTCCTTCATGACTTTCCCTAACCTCATGACGTTTTTAAATCGAGGTCAACGTTAAGTGTTCAGGAAAAAGATATGGGACATAATTTTTTTGACTATTCGACTGTAGCCGATCGGCCAAAACATGACTTAACTAAACTAAAAGTGTAGTTGCTTCTGTTTGCTTGTGTATTTGTGTGTCCAGCGTCTTTACCTCCTGAGGTGCAGGAAGGCAGTGTAGCACTGCTTCCTGAACTCCTGGTACTGCTCGCTCTGCATGCCTCCCATCCCCTCCACCATCTCTTTGCTCAGCTTCATGGGCGGAGGCAGAGGTTTGGGGTCTCGACCCAGGATGTAGCCAAAGTCGATGTGGAAGAGCTTCCCTGGATGAAGAGACGAGGAACTCTCTGAAACTGCTCTGTAAACTAAATGTGTAAATAAACCAGTATGTGAAAGAACATGTCTGCCTCACCGGTCTTTGTCAGTAGCAGATTGTCCAAGTGTCTGTCTCCTACTCCGAGGATGTACGTGATGACACAGTAACCAGCTGGAAGGGCAGACATTAGATTAGACTGTGTCCTGCAGCTACAGCAAACACTGCTCTGGTAGACACAAACAGACTCACCGCAGCTCTTGACGTACGTGTCCATGACCTCTGAGCTGATGCCGTAGGGTCCTTTTTCACTCGGTGCATGCTTCCTGAAGAAGCTCTGTAAAAACAAATTATGAGGTTATTGTCAGCTGGAAGTACATGTAGGTGATGATTGTTTCTTCACCTCTGCTCACCTGGATGTTGCCTTCAGTGGCCAGGACTTCAGCAACAGGGACAGACTGAACAAACTGCATAAAACCTGGAACAAGAACACAATCATTTCAGGCTGGACAATGGAGCCAAATACATTTTACTTTTTTTTTTACTTTTTTTCCCAGTAACTAAATATGCTGCTGCTGTTTTACAGATATTCTTCACGAAAACAGTTTTAATTTTCTACCAAACAGAGACATGAGCAGCCATGCCTTCTTACCGTGTTTGGTGCTGGTGGCCAATACTTTGTAGGGTGTCAACTTAAGGTCCAAATTCTCTTTCCGTAACAGCTACAAACCCAAAAACAAAACACAAAAGCTTTAATTTAAAAAAAAAAAAAAGACATTATAAAAAGAGCTATGGGATGCAACAACAGTACTTCCCATCATTAAGAATTCTTTAAGAAATAATACAAATGCAGAGGAAATTTTCTACAGTCGAAAAGAAATGAAATAAATGCCTGGTAGCCTAAATCAGTGGTTTCCAACTGGTGGGTTGAGGTCCAAAACTCACTTGCCGTCCTTTCGAACGTGCCAGGTTTGTAAAAAAACACACTTTATTTCTAAGTGCAGTGAATTTCCAGCACAGAGCTTTTACTTTAAGGTGCTGTTTCCTGCTGTAGTGTGAGGGACTAACAGACAGCTACTTTACAGAGCGAGCAACTAGCTTGACAAAGTGGCTAAACAATTATGACACTGAATATATTAAACCGTGTGGACCTTGAACTTATGACTGAGGAGAAATCTGGACCAGTTGGGAATCGCTGGAGTAAATCAAACTAAAATCACAAAAAAATACATCAATTTCCATCCATAAACCTTCTGACATATGAGTATTCTTACTTTGTCCATGAGCGAGATGATCTGGAGGATGAGCTGATCCTGTCTGAGGTCGTCTCCATGTTTGAAAATAACTGGGTACATGGCTCCATCCTCTGCCTTGAAGATCAGTTTGGCTGGCATCAGAGCACTCTGACACACACACATACGGGGAAAAGACTCATGAACATTGTGTAGCACTGATATTGGTTTTAGTCAAGACAAAGATAAGAAGATAAAAAAGTGTTCTTTATGGAGAACAGTCACTCTCTCTGTACCTTGAAGAGCGTGGCCGTCTCGGGGACGATGCCTCTGATCCTGATCTGAGGCTCCAGAGGAAGAGGAATTGGCTCGATCTCTGAGAGGTTCACCTTCTCGTTGTCAGCCAGCAGAGCCTGCAGCCGCTCCGTCTGCGGACACACAGGGAGGGACGCTGCTGTTCACACAACTCAACAGAGATCAGTGTGTTCATGTGCTGCTACGGTTAAAAGCAACCGACAGAATCAATGAAAACTGTGCATATGTGGACAAGAAAGTGTGTGTCCATGTGAGGGTCGTGCAAATGACTACACTTTGTATTAATACTAGTATTCTGAACTTGATATGGGTTATACAAACAGCATTTTCTTTTTGGATATTAACAAGTGGGCCTTTCCCCAATTAAGCATTTTCTGATTATCACACATGGGATACGCAGGTATTACTCGAGTTTTGGAACCATTCTTTGGACATTTATAAAGCACATTTGAAATATCTCTCAATCAAGGTTTTTAAAACAGTTTGTGACACACGACACGAACTGTATTCCTTGTCACGAACACTGCAGTCAATTTGTGTGTAAAAATCAAAGTTAAAAACGTAAAGAGTTTATGAGGAATATTGTCTTTTTCAGAACAAGGCAAAAAACAAAATACTTTGTGTATGTAAAAGTAATCAACATATTATTTTGTTAATGTACAAAATGAGGTATAATGAAAACACGTTTTAGAAATACTTACACAAAAAACAAGCATTCATAATTTAAATGAGTAAATACTGTATGGGTTTAACAAGTGTGTGCAGGTATTCTGTTGTTACCTTCTTCTTGCGATTTCCGCTCTCCCTCTGCACAGCTTTCATCAGCTGCACCAGTCTGTCTACAAACGTCTGCTGGGAAGCCAACAGCGACCGCATCACCCTCACACTCTTATCACCCTGCAGGGAGGAGGAAGTGTGGGCATTAACAGGAAAGGAACAAAACACATATATATAGTGTATGTTGTAGTGGCAGACATGTATAGAAGTGGAAAAAGATTAAAGGAACAGTCATATATTTCAAACTAAAAGGTTAGGCTTAACAGCTTATTGATTTATAGACAAGCAAGAATGACATGATCTGTTATATCTGAACCAAAGAACATCTGTAACATTTATCCAAATGTATGTGCAGTACAATGTTTAGTTCCCGGGGTCTGACCTTGAGTAAAGCCTGACTGAACCTCCTCATGACGTTCAGGTACATCTCATGGGTTTTAGGATCTCTCTGCTGGGTGTCCTGATCCTCACACTCCACAATCACATACCTGAAGAAGACACACAGGATTCACAGATGAATATAAATCACAAAGACATTTTCAGTGATAATAATAAACTAAGCTGCTTTGAGCTGTACTCACCAATACAAATAGTTGGCGAGTGTGGAGTTCTTACAAGCACGGGAGATGAGAAATGTGCACAAGTCTTGCTGCAGAGAGATACGGACACAGTGACATGTCAATGCCAGGCTGAAGGTAATAAAATTTTTCTGCTTTTTAGCCCCTGTATCTTCTGTGGGCTCCCTGTTGCTTTATCGACTTGTGTTTATTGATGTGCCATGTTGGGATTAATACAAATTAAAACTATATTCTACTATGGGACTGATTCTTTTCTGCTTTAGTTTTCTTCTCAGCCTCATTTTGCCTTTCTTACCTCAAGGTTCTCGCTGTCAGCTCCTTCCTTTCCTTTCTGCGTGGCAGAGGAAGGTCCAGATGTGCCAGACAGGATCTGTGAACTACAACAAGAGTGAAAAAAAAAAAAAACAACAGTCAAGAGTACAGCTGTCAAATGTTTCAACATTTTTTCGATACTACATATTTTGTTCAAATTGTTTTGGTGTATGTTCAGTGACTTATTAATGTACCAGCACTGTGGACGTTTCCTTACTTATTACCGTGGTATTAAAAAGAGGCACGTATCAAACTTTAAAAATTCTGGTATCGTGACAACGTAAAGGGGACCTATATATACATTCATATCTTAGGCCTTAGTCCAGCACATAACAGCAGGGTGGAAGATGCAGGCAGGAACAGCACGTACATGGGACGCCATAACCACGTGGCTGGTATAATGTTAGGGCTGCAACTAACGATTATTTTCATTGTCGACTAATCTGTCAATTATTTCTTCGATTAGTCGACTAATCATTTTATCGAAAAATGTGTTAAAATGTTGAAAAATGTTGGTCTGTCTCTCCCAAACCCCAAAATTATGTCATCTAATGTCTTGTTTCGTACTCACGCCAAAGGGTTTTAGCTCACCGTCATGGGAGAGTGTGTAAAGCTGCCAGTATTTGAACGTAAGAAGCTGCAATAAGAGTATTTTGGGGTACTTTTATAGTACTTCTCTATGAAAAATGACTCACACCGATTAGTCGACTACTCGTTGCAGCCCTACATAGTGTACAGGAACACTTGCACTGAGTATGGGCTGGAAGTCCCAAGGTCAGAATGGAAGACACCTCCTAAGGTGGTTGAGAATGATCGAGCTAAGATCCTGTGGGACTTCCAGATCCAGACTGACAGACTGAACATCATGTTGATCGACAAACAACAGAAGAAGGCAGTGGTGAGATGTAGCAATCCAGAGCGACAGCAATATCAGGAGGAAGAAACACGAGAGGTTAGAAAAAATGCCCAAGGGCTGGAAGAGGAGCTAGAAAAGATGTGTGGGGTAAAGGCAACAGCGGTGCCAGTGGTAATCGGAGCACTTTGGGCTGTGACCCCCACACTGAGGATTCCAGGAACAACATATGAGGCCTCTGTCCAGAAGAGCGCAGTCCTAGGAACAGCTAAGATACTGCGCAGAACCCTCAAACTCCCAGGACTCTGGGAGAGGACACAAGCTTCAGGAAGACACACCACCACCCCCAGTTACAATGTTGGATGTTAGTATTAAATGAAATTTCAACTAATGAAGTAAATGTATGTAAAGTAATGCCTGTGATCGAAAAGTTCAGACTGTCTGAATACTCTGTTTCCAATGATTTTTCTCCAGCGAGACCAGCTGACACCAGTTACGAACGGATTTCTTAATATAGTCATCTGCTCCAGGCACACTGCTACATGTAGCCACATGCTAACTTCTAGGAAACAAGTAATCTTGGTTGCCGATGCTGTTAATTTCTCCAAGATTTTGGATCATATTCCTGCTGGAACATGTCTGGTTGTAAACATTTAGATTTAAATGCTTTTACTGGTGATTTTTTTTGCAGGACAAAGCGCCGTTATAGTCATTCCCTGGCTACAATGACGGTGCCAAGACACAGAGATGCGGAAGTCCTCTAAACAATGACTAATAGAGCAGACTGGCCTTTTTCGGAAGGGATGGTTAAAAGAGACCAGTGCTAAAACAGAGCACTTCAGACAGAAGATGAATTCAGGTGTTCCAGCACACACAGTATGAACTGTTAAAGCACGTGAACATCTTCAAGTAGAAACCCACAATACAAGTGTGAACCTGAAAATGAGTGCAACAGGTCCCCTTTAAGTCAGAGATGACAATTTAAATAAGATGTTGTGTTTAGTGTGGACTGTTTTAGACTGTCAACGCTCTGCCCAGATTCTGGCCGCAGCACTTCAGAGTCACGCCAGTAAAATCATAAAACCCTAGGAGGTCATTACGGCCTCTGAAAGAACAATAATCAGATTCAGCAAAGCGACAAATATTCCCCCAACCAGTGAAAATTCCTGAGATAAATTTAGATCCAGGCCGTACAAAACAAAACACGGCTAAAAACATCACTTGGCTTCTATTATTAACTAACGACAACAGAACCTCCACACGTACGCTGCTTCCGTCAAAGCTGCTGGTAGTGTTGACTTATGATCCACAGCCAGAGTAGCTGTTATAACTTCTCATCCAAGCACTGACCTGTCCAGTGTGGAGTCATCTGAAAGTCCCTGGCTGTCTCTCTTGCTGCCTGGCTCCAGGCCTCCCTGAATATCACTGAAGTTCTCGTACTTGAGCGCCTGGACCAGCTGGAGAAGATACATCAGCAGGTCCTGGAGAGGCAGCAGGTGGGAACAATTATGCCACACAGTTTCTTTCCAAAGAAATTCATATTTTGGATTTATAGCTCTTCATTCATAGTTTAGTTATAAGTTAACTTTGCAATGTAAATTTTGGAATAAAGCAACGTCTCAGTACAGTTCTATACACACAGACAGAGTCACCAACGTCCACCCACACAGGTGTACACTCCTCGTGACCCCCCTCAGTCCTCCTACACCTACCTCATCATCCGCCTGCTGCAGGCGCGCCACAGCGTAGCGTCTAACCGTGGGGTTGGTGAACTGGGACGACAGCAGCTCCAGGGAGTCCTCCACATCCATCGGTCTCCACTTCCCCAGCAGCTCCAGAGCCTGCTTGGCCTCCTGGGGCAGATCCCAGTTCACACACTTGAGGAACTTTGTCAGGGCCTGCGGGGACATGAGGAGGAGGAGGAGGAGGAGGAGGAGGAGGAGGAGGAGGAGGAGGCATTGAACATGTGGGAGAGAAGAGGATTGGGTAGACTTGGGTACAGCAGAGAAGAATATGACAAACCTTCTCCTGAGTGGTGAGGTAGTATCTGAACTTCCACACCAGGTCCTGCTCTTCAGAGCTCAGCAGCTTGGTCGGAGGGTAGCTCACGATGATCTGTTGGTGCACGCAGACGAGAAACACACAGGTATCAAATTAATGTCAGTGTTTTAAAGAAGCAGACATGGTAGACACACACCGAGGTAAACCAAACATATCAAGAGTGTGACATAAGCAGTTATTTTAAGTTGTTCATTGAATTTGTGACAGCTACAATTATCATTTGAAAATAAAGGCTTACATTAAGCTGGTCACGTGTGGCAGCGTTGGGCTTCAGGTCGTGATCTGAGGGCCCGCTGCGGAGGCTACGAGCCAGTTTGTGATGCTTGCTCTCAACCAGGTTCTCCTGTAAAGAGACCATGAATCACAAAATACTGATCTGCACATTACCAACAACATCAAAGCCACCATATATGCATTTTTTCCTACAGTGTGAGCGTAACAACGTGTGTGTGTCCTCTCACCATCCCCATCTGTGGGTCAGGGACTTTGACGATGTCGCAGCTGGTAAGAACAGGTGATGCGTCGTCTCCATCCTGAATGAGGACAAAGTAAAACACACTGATCAGATGGTTTCCAGTGTTACTTATATATATTACGATACATGTTACAATGCACCCAGTGATGTGCTTATGATGGAAATATAAGAAATACCTTTTCATAGTAGACAATACTGTATTCCTTGTCATTTGTTTTGACACGGGGGAACTCCACCATGAGGTACATGAAGTTAGAGCTGCGTTTCTCACTCTGCAGAAACACACGCAAATAAATTATTTAAATTCAAAACACAACAAAAAGTAAAAGACTATTAGAATAAAATTGCCCTTCTGTGCGGAGTTTGCATGTTCTCCCCGTGTCAGCGTGGGTTCTCTCCGGGCACTCCGGCTTCCTCCCACAGTCCAAAGACATGCAGGTTGGGGACTAGGTTAATTGATAACTCTAAATTGTCCGTAGGTGTGAATGTGAGCGTGAATGGTTGTTGATATATGTTGATATAAAAAGATGATAGTCTGGCGACCTGTCCAGGGTGTACCCTGCCTCTCGCCTGATGTCCGCTGGGATAGGCTCCAGCCCCCCCGCGACCCTCAAGAGGATGAAGCGGTTAGAAGATGAATAAATGAATGAAGACACACAGAGGGAGTGTTCTCTGCTCAGGACACAACTACTCCACAATATCTTTACATAGCAAATAACTGTTTGCTGAATGTTGTATAGAGCTCCTTCTAGTTCATATAGCAAACAGTTGCTTATTTAGAAACATCTAGAAGACATGGAGTAACATTAGCATTCATGTGAAGTTGGTGTTTCTGGTCACCTGATGAATGTAAGTCAAATATCAAGTCTCTTTTAGCTCTGTTTTTGGTCTCCACCAACTCCTGAATGAATCTTTAGAGGCATCATCATTTTCAAAAGTCTGTTTCCGCCCGTACAAACTAAAACAACCCTGTAGTTTTCAAAACAAAACAGGGTCAGCGCGTTTTCAAAGGTCTTAGTTTTAAAAGTTCAGAAATGCTGCAGTATTGTGAACGCTAGGTGAAGTTATGCATTTTAAAACGATGGCTATTAGCGAGGATGTAGCATAAGAGTCTAAAGCCATTGTAGCAGTTCTGTGAGGCTGTACTCATTTACAGCAGTGCTTCAAGCTAAATGCTAACGTCAGCACGCTAACATGGTTACAATCTTAGTTCAATGAGTTAGCATGCTAACATCTGCTAATTAGCACTAAATACAAAGCACAGCTGAGGCTGATGAGCAAGTCATTAGTTTTCAGTGTATAAGTTTTTGATTATTTTTTGATCAGACAATGGCACTAGGGTGAAAGTTTTATGTTAATTGTTCAAGACGTTTCAATCAAAACCACAACTGTCGACCTTATGGTGACGTCAGAGGAAAAGTCGAGGGATTAGCAAAGTCGATCATCCTCTGGGGACCATGAATGTCTGAACAAACCTTCATCGCAATCCATTTTAAATTTGATGAGATACTGAAGTGTGGAACAAGGTGGCCTTTTCCACTACAGGAACAAAGAACAGTTCTGAAACATAGTCTAGTTAAACCAACTCACCTCATTGATCATCTCAATCTCTCTGAAGGTCAGACGGTCCAGCCAGTCAACCTTCACCATGTGGCCCTGTCGATGGGCCTTTGTCAGCTGCACGGAGAGAGAGAGCGAGAAAGAAAGAGGGTAGGGAAACGAGAAAAAGTTTTACCAAGAATACAAAAAAAAAAACCCACAGAGGTTGAGGTTCTGTTGCAGCAGAACTGGTCACAGCATGGTGGCTGATGTGCAAACAGCTCGACCGATCATGCACAAATCCAGTGCCAGCAGCCAGTCCAGCATCTCCGGTCACACACTCAGCAGCCAGTCCGCTCATCAGTCAGTGTGGGTGTCGGGAATGTAAGCAAACGTTTGGCCATGAACAGGAAGCCCACAGCTCAGCTGGTTAGAATTATTAGTCACTCTTTAAAACAACATATGAACTGGTAGCAGCTGAGAAAAAAACTTTGGATATGATTAAGTCAACTGCAGTCAGGATTAATAATAAAAAAAGGTCGGAATCAATGAGTCTACTTTAGAAATTAAAGGGGAACTTCTGTATTTTTCAACCTGGACCCTGTGTCTAAGAGACTGATGGCAACAATTTTTGAAAGAGGTCCAGTATTCAGCCAGAGCGCTGCAGCTGACAGTGGTTAAACAGGCTGCAATGTAAGCAATGGTACATGTTTGAACTATCAATTTACGTTCATTTTTAACACTGACAGGCTCAGATTATTTTAAGTGCCTGACAACATTATGGAAAGGATCCCTACAGAGACTGTTTCTGCTTTAATAAAAAGGATCTTACTCTTTCACAAAGAGGTCTATCTCTGTAGGGATCCTTTCCATCATGTTGTCAGACACTGTGACAAACAAACACTTTTAGAGGACTTAAATTGATGCCCAGAGTAGTTACATTGCAGCCTGTTTAGCGGCTGCTGGCTGCAGCGTTCTCTCTCAATACTGGACCAATCTCAAAAGTTGTTGCTCCTCCTGCACACTATGAGCAACAACGCAACAGTGTAACCAACTACATTATCGCTGAGTTGCCATTTAAGTGTTGCTCAAGCACTTGATAACACAGTTACATCATCACAGTCTTGTGTGTGTCTGCTTTTTGCTGCAATGCACCTCAACTGAACGTCATCTAAAGCAGTGGTTCCCAAGTGGTGGGTCAGGTCTAGAGGAGCAACATTTCTCAGAAAATGGGAGAAATGGACTGTCTTTCTTTCAGAAGACATGGACGCAGCTTCACCGTGAATGTCTGGACACTAAAAGAACATTTAACACATGGACTCATGAATACTGAACTGGTGTGCCTTGACACAATGTTCTCTGTGGTGTTTAGGTTTTGTCTAAACATTTAAAAATACTTTAAAGAGTTTAAATTAAAAAAAAAAAGAGACAAACCCAGCATTTGACATGAAAACATGGGAAAACTGAGTCCAGGTTGAAAATTAAATTAGTTATCCTTTAAACGATTAAAAAAACAATCCAATCTGATAACGTTAAAATGAACTCTCCTGAATAGTCCAAAAAAAGCTGCAACAAGTTGACAAACACTTCCTTGTGTCTACATAACCAAGAAAAACATGCACACACACTTACACAAAGTACAACGTATGGCAACAGCAGAAAACCAAATGTGTGTGATGCTTTCAAGGACGCAGCCGTACACCTCGACAGACAAGTGTTCACATCAAAACCTGGGTCTAAATGTATCTGTAAATGCACTAGCTGGTTTATACAACAACATTACAGCAGAGAACAATGCAAAGTGTTCAGGGATTTAACAGATGAAGAAAGGATTTGGATGTTTAATCGATGATGTGAACGTCCCTGACACAGTCTGGATTGTTCTTTTAAGCGGTGCAAATTTATTTGCAAATACATTTGGACTCGGGTGTTCTTCACACACACACACACACACACACACACACACACACACACACACACACACACACACACACGCTCACATTCTGCATTGCCAACACTAACTCCTCCACATGTACTCACATCACTGAGTACCTCCAGGTCAGGGCCCTGGAACAGATGATGGTTTAGACACGGCTTCATATTGCTGAGTTTCTCTCCTTGTCCAATGCACACAATGTTTCTCTCTTTCCCTTATCCTCTCTGTCAGCCATTTAGTCACACACACAAAATCCTATATTCCACTTCACTCCCTTTTCTCCCCAATCCTTAACCCTGTTTTTGGACTGTACCTTGGCGAGCCTGCCCATCTGGTCCTCTGTCAGGCTGCTGCTGGTGCGTCCTGGTGTGGTGGTGGGCTCTCCTCCATCGCCCTCCACGCCTGGCCAAACCTTCAGGTCATGCATCCCCTGCCGGAACATACTAGAAGAAGAACTAAGATATCAGTATAGCAGAACACAGACCTTTTTAACATTTATTTTGCTGCATCAGTATTAAACCATATTTAACAGTGCAAGGTTAGACTCACCCGTATTTGCCAAACAGGGTGACAGTGGTTCCCCCGACGGGGACAGCTCTGCCGGGCCCATAGATGTCCCACACTGTGAGAGCAACCTGGGCACTTTGGGGAAGGTCTGGGTACTTGACTGGCAGCCGCAGCCACTCGTTCCAGCTGCACAGGACAGCAGGAGAGCAGGAGGTTAGGACAGAGTGTAAGAAGAAGAAGATGATAAAGTTCTGAGGAACTGCAATGTAACCACGGTGAAAATGATTTGCTATTATTGGAGGAGGTTTTGTTTCTTTTCAGCTCTAGGAAGGTAAAACAACCTAGAATTACTGTCACTTGCTCGTACGCCTCGGCCAACAAGTAAAGTTGCAGGTTACATCCATTGATGAAACTTAATGAAAGGTGTTCAGTGTATTTTTTGCAAAACAGGAGTTATCTCTATATTGAAATGTACTAATAACAGGTTGTCCATTAATTGTCAGATCAGTGGTTCGATTCCTGGCTCCTCCAGTCGGCATGTCAGAGTATCGATCCAGCTGGTGTGTGAGTGTGATAAACCTGAGTAGCAGGTGGCACCTTGTACAGTAGCCTCAGCCACCAGTGTGTGAATGTGACTTGTAGTGTAAAAAGCTCTTTGAGTGGTCAGAAGACTAGAGGCACTATACAAGTGCAGGTCCATTTACCATAATTCCAGTGAATAATTTCCAGTGAGATTTATGCTGTCTTCGCTTACTAGACTATTTTTTACAGAGGAGCACGAGGGATGGATGGAGAGCTTCGTCACATGGTGCAACGACAACAACCTGAACACACAATATCAGCAAACCAGTGAGATTTGTGGTGGACTACCAGAGGAAAAGGACGGAACACAAAGCTGTAGCCATGAGAGCTGACAATGCTTCAAATATGGATGTTGCTGCAGCATCGCTACATCTCCTAAAACATGGATGCTTCACACACAACTTCAACCCAGCAGCACAGAAGATCTACAAAATCAGCACAGTTTAAAGGTGGACACCCAAGATTAGTGTCACCAATTCAGTATCTGACCAAATGTCTCCCCTTCTGTTCCTGAGATATGACAATGAATAATGGCCAGAAAAGGGTTTTTGCAGAACATTGTCTTTTTTTATTAGTTTTATTTTATTTTATTTCTTTAACAGGGACAGTGCACAGCTACTTAGCTGTACCAGAGTTAGCTATAAGCTAATTCTGATCTGTAATTCCAGGGCAGGAAACAGAGAATAATTACTCTGCTAAAAGACACTGTTACATAAAAAACACAATTACAAAATCATGTCTTCATTTTATCCTGTTAAACATCTGTGGGAAATGCTGTCAAAATCCTGCCTATGAATTCCTGAGTTATGGCCAAAAACATGTTTGGTGAAGTCACAGTGACCTTGACCTTTGACCACCAATATCCAATCAGTTCATCCTTGAGTCCAAGTGGACGTTTGTGTCAGATTTGAAAAAAAACAAAAAACAAAAAACTGGTAACACTTTACTTGAAGGTATCTACATAAGGGTGACATGACACTGTCATGAACTTGTCATAAACATTATGTACATGTCATTAACATTTATGACTGCTGTCATTAAGTGTCATTCGGTTTTTGTAATGACAAGTTGACATTGTTTGGGTTGTCTTGATTATGACGACTTGACATTATTTAAAGTGACATTACCAGAAGTTGTCTTTGTCATGACAAGCTGACATTAAATTTGTTTGGGATGTCCTTATAATGACAAGTTGACATTAACCAGGATGACATTATCTTTGTCATAACAATAATAATCATTATGTCAACTTGCCATAAACACAAAAACAGGTGCATTTCTTGTTAATGTCAACTTGTCATGACAAAGACAACTTCTGGTAATGTCACTTTAATTAACGTCAAGTTGTCATAATCAAGACAATCCAAACAATGTCAACTTGTTATTACAAAAACTGAATGACACGTAATGACATTAGTCATAAACGTTTATGACATTTACATAATGTTCATGACAAGTTCATGACCGTGTCATGTCATAGTTATGACAGTGTCATGTCACTCTTATGTAGATACCTTACTCTCACGCATCACAAATCAAGCCAGCAAAAATAATCAGTTCACCTCAATCTCCACTGTCCCATCTGTATGAGCGCTCTGTGATCAGGAAAGCCACCCTGATCACAGAAGAACCCTCTCATCCCCTCCATCACTCATTCAGTCTCCTCCCAGGAGATACAAAGTCCCACTGGCCAGAAAAACAATCTACAAAAAATCATTCATTCCAAATGCAATAACAGCCCTCAACAGCAGAGGAATTACAGTGCCTTGATCATGACTTGCTGCTGGTCCTTTTCTTTTCAATCAATCAATCAATCAATTTTATTTATAAAGCCCAATATCACAAATCACAATTTGCCTCACAGGGCTTTACAGCATACGACATCCCTCTGTCCTTATGACCCTCGCAGCAGATAAGGAAAAACTCCCCCAAAAAAACCCTTTAACGGGGAAAAAGTTTCAATGTTTTGTATCATCTGATGTACCTTTTTTGCGTGTTTTTAGATCCTGTAAATGTCTTGGATGTGTTTTAAATGTCTTCTGTGTGTGTGTAAACCTGGTGTTGAGCCCTGTCGAAGACAAATTTCTGTTGCCTTTTGGTTCCAGACAATAAAGTTTTCTATTCTATTCTATTCAAGTAAAATGTTACCAAAAAATCCCTCAAGGTCTTCTTGAATGGACTTCTTGGACAGATGGAGAGACAATCTAAAAAAATAATGTCTCTGGCCACGACTGTCGCTGGCACGGAGGCATAAAATAGGGCACGCTGAGAAGGAGATTGTTTTTGGTGGTGTAACTATTCTTATAAACATTACAGAGAGACAATTTTACGTATTTTTGGTGGTAATGTCTGCTTTATTTGATGTCACACAGAGTGTAGTGACTGAAAACATTGGATTGACACTGCAAAGCTCGAGTAGAACTTTCTGAATCTAGATTTAGATTGAGAGATAAAAGTTAAGACATATGAATAAAGAGAAGATGGCCAGGAGAAAGGGACAGATCGGCACTCACTTCCAACGTGTGCTGAACGCTTTGTACGATGTGCGAACAGGCAGGGCGAGGGGTTTTCCTTCAGCAAACACCTGACAGGTGACGTAGAGGTCCGAGCAGTTCTCCTGGTAGAGGCCAGAGAACCGCAGCATCGGGTCTTCGAGCAGAGCTTTGTAGCTCTTCTGCTCTCGTTTCCCCTCTAAACTGCCTCTGAGGAGGAGAGAGGAGACAGAGCAGGGCGGTGAGGAGGGGGACAAACACGTTGTTAGCTGATGTTATCATGAGTGCTCCAGCTTGTCTTCTCACAAACAGGTCAACATCTGTAAACTTTTACTTGGGAGGTTTGTGTTTTGTGAGCTTTAAGTTGATTTCATTTCCTCAACTATTTTAATTTAAGAAAAGTTACAAGTTTTGACCTATTTGTTATTTCTGTTTGCTCTTAATGTGGAAATAAAGGAAACACTAGCATGAAGTGTAAACAATATAATTAGACTAACTGCATGAGTAAAGATGGTTAATGTGTATTTCATTAAAACTGAGAAGAGAGAGGAAATCTGGATATAGTTCACAGCTGCTTCATTAATTAGACTTTTCTACTCCAATAATTAGACTCATGAGCTGTGAACAGGATTTTTATAAAGAGACAACTGTGCTTTCAGACTGTGTCCTGACAGAGAGAATACTCCTTGAGCCATGGTGAGGACAGATGTCAGAAACTGAAATTGTTAATGTAAAGGATGGGAACAAGCAGACAGGATGTATTCTGCTTTCTTACATAATTGTTCATCGTAAAGACCCTGCAGAGTTTCCTATGCAGTGACCGTTATTTTGCTGCTGGGTACATTTTTGTGTTTTACTTTGAGAGATGGATACCAGCAGATAAAAGAGAAGGTGAGAACAGACTCAATAAAAGATCGATAAAACATTGTCCACTATCAGGGTCCTGCCAACCTGGAACTTCGAGAGTTTCCTGAGACAAAAGAGACACTGCTGGCTCTTCTTGTACACTATGTCAGTGTTGCTCTTTAATGTCAGTTTATTGTCTAGTATACACTGACCAGCCAAAACATTAAAACCACAAACAGGTGAAGTGAAAAACATTGATCATCTTGTTACAGAGCAATGTTCTCCTGGGAAACCTTTGGTCCTGGCATTCATGTGGATGCTACTTGATGCGCTCCACCCACCTGAACACCCCTGCAGACAAAATAAACCCCTCATGGCAACAGCACTTGTCGATGGCAGTGGCCCCCCAGGAGGACAACTCATTGTGCCACAACACAAAAGCTGCTCAGGAGTGACCTGAGGAACGGGACAAAGAGTTCACCTGGCCTTTAAATACCCCAGATCCCAACCTGACTGAACATTTGAGGCACGTGCTGGTACTCCAGAGGTATCCCCGATCCATGGTGGGTGCTCCTTGGACTGGTCTTGACTCTGACCTGTCAAGGCATGGACACAGGACCTCTGGAGGGTGTCAGTTGGCGTCTGGCACCAGAGCGTTAGCTTCAGATCTTTTGAGTCCCATGGGTTGTGGAGTGGTGTACCAGTACATCCCACAGATGTTTGATCAGATCAGGATCTGGGGAGTTTGGAGAGCAGGTCGATGCCTTGAGCTTTTTGTCTTGTTCCTTGGACCATTCTTGAACCGTTTTTGTGGCGTGGCATGGTGCATTGTCCTGCTGGGGGGGCCACAGCAACTGGGGAGTGCTGTTGCCGTAATGGGGGTGTCTGGTCTGCACTGGTGTTTAGATGGGTGGAGCTTGTCAGGTAGCAACCACATGAATGTCAGAACCCAAGGTTTCCCAATAGAACATTGCACTGTGACGAGATGATCAATGTTGTTCACTTCACCAGTCAGTGGTTTTAATGTTTTGGCTGATTGGTGTAGTTTCCTAGTATATTTCCTCTTAATGTTATCATCACGATATCCAGCAACAGCTGGAAGAAGATCGGGGATGCAGCTTTAGTCAATTACACCCCAAAGCTATGGATCACACAACCTACAGATGATATCAGGGAAGCTAGCTCGCTAAATAATTTTAAAAGAAAGCTGAAAACAAACCTGTTCATTTTAGCTTTTAACTAACTCCGACTTCCTGATACAGGTCTGATGTTCCCTTACTTTTTACGCTTCAAGCTGCTGCAGCTCTTTTAAAATCTTATGATTTATAGATTTACAACTATTTGATTTTATGAATCAGTTCTGTTTTATGTTCGTTCTACTTTTATGTGAAGCACTCAATACTTATACTGACGTTATTGTAAAACACTTTGTGCTGGATTTCTTGTATGAAAGCTGCTATATAAATAAAGTTTATTATTATTATCCTTCACTGTTATTGCATTTTCTGCTCATGTTGTGCTGCCCTAATTGTCCCAACAGGGGAGGCACATTTTTGTAAAATGCTTATCAATCGGTTAAGATCAGTTATTTTATTTATAGTGTGATTTTTTTGTGTTCCAGCTCTGATAACCAATTTCGTGACTAGATCTGAAATAAAAACACCAAACATTATTACACACACCTTCACAAATGTGAGGAGTTGCTTAATTTTCTTCCAGCTGTAAGTCAGACTAGAAATACAACTAAAGATCATTGTCAATTAATTTGTAGATTATTCTCTCATTTATTGATTAGTTTATCTATAAGATGCCCATTTTCATCGTACTTTTTAAAACTAATCTATCAATTGGCAGCCACATGCTGTAATAAACAGAGAACCAGCACATAATTTCATATAGGTTTTATAATGTTTTACAATTATGAAAACAGCTGGTTACTAATTTAATGTGCAAACTGTTTGAGCACGAGCTCCCTCTAAACACATTCACTCTGGGATTTGTACACATAAATGTGACATTTACTACACTGACTCGTTAAAATGAGACAGATAAACAGTGTGTTGTGACAGTTTAAACCTTTAAAGTCAGTAAAATGTCTGTCGGTGAGACACATGTCGTTAAACACACAGGCACGCGCGCACACACACATAGCAAACATAGCAGCATCCTGTCAAGTCACAAGATAGATTAGTTACACCGCTCGACCCGAAGCGGCGCGTTAAGTACCAAACTTACATCTTAAGTTGAACGTTGATGTCCAAGTCACAGCTGTAAACATAGTTGAATTTATCAGTGTCCATCTTCCGACGGGAAAACACTAGATTTGACCCAAAAACCTGACGACTTCAACATGAAATCCCGGACGGTTGGACGAGACTTTGCGAGCGGTTGGGTTTGCGACAAGGCCTCGGCTCAGCACAAAAACACTCCCCGGAACCCTGTTCAAACTCCCGCTCACACGGTTAGCTACCTTACCAGCCTGTACACACGTTAACAAAGGTTATTTAAAGTGCCTGTATTGACGGTAAAGACGTTAGTTTAACGGCTGCCTCACCGGGCATGATTTGGTGTTTTTGATAGCTACACAACAACACAGCATCAGCCGAAATATACAGCCAGGCTAAAGCAGTCGATCCTCGATGTAGTAGGGCTGATAATGCTGAACACGCGATCATTGTGTCGTGTGTTGATTTGTCGGGCCTGGTCGGACCGAGGAGGAAGTACATAAAGGGGCGGGGTTTACGGCATGCTTGTTAAAGGGACAGTACAACAAAGAGTATCATGTTATATTAGAATTAATATATTATTAATTCAATTATTAATTTCATATTATTAAAATAAAATAAAATAAAAATGAAATAAAACTTATGTTAAAATTAAATTGGATTAAACTAAACTAAACTAAACTAAATTCAATTAGTTTAAATTATAATTTAGTATATATTTGGGCAATTTGAAATGTTATATTATATTTAAATATTTTATTATTTTATATATTATATTATATTATGGTATAGTATATCATAGTGAAACATATTAAAAAAGTAAAAAACAAATTCTAGTATATTATATTATATGTTATATTATATTACATTATCATAGTATGGTATATATACAGGTCCTTTTCTTTTTTTCTCTTTTTATTTATCTGTACATATTCCGTTTTCCCTCTGAAGATCAATAAAGGCTTGTTTTATGTCATGTTCTTAAAAACATTGTACTATAATGCAATCTTTTCTACTAAAAGGAATAATATGTGTTTAGTGGGTTTTTAAATATTTAATAAAGCCATTAAAAAACTTTCAGTGATTTATTTATTTTACTGTACTTAATGGGCTGTCACCAAAGTCAAAACAAGTGTTATTTTTTGACAAACAAATCCAAATCATGGTTGACTTGCTGTTATATTAAGGATATCAGACAGTCTTCATCAGCAGATTTTGTTTGCTCGGTTGTAATGGAGATTGTATCTGCTGCCATAAAAGTGCAATAGATGAAATCATAACAGCTACTGAATGCAAAAAGAGCCACCTCAGTGACAAACTCCTATGAAAGCTCTGGAAAAAGCTAGTAAGTAGACATTGAGTTTCTGTTCACGATGCAAAGTTTGTGTAGTTTTCTTTCATCATAAAAATAATATATTTGTTGAGCTCACATGGGCATACAGCATACACTATTATGAACTGTTGTTTTTTTCCCTTAAAATGAAATTATTATGTTACATTTTATGAGCACCTTTACTTTTAAATATCCATATTTCTTCTGTCCATGTGTTTACATACCTATATAACTGAGTCAAAACTTCAAATCAGACAGTTAAAAACTACTCTGTGTTTTGGTGATAATTCTTGTGAAGTAAATCAACATGCAGTTGTGTAAACATGTTTATTAAGGGTAGCAATGAAAGGTATTAATAAAGTATGGATGTAACACCTATAAGGGTTTAACTATTTTCAATTTGGAAATTAATGTGTTAAAAAATGACTTGTGACTAATTTCTTAATTCTGTGTGCTGCTGCCAGAGACTTTGCAAATGTTGTTTGTAAAACTTCAAAGAGGAGGCAAAGAATTATGTATGCTCTTTTGTAACAACATTTCTTTTGTTTCAGTTGAACTTTTGGCAAAAACTAGATGGAGTTTTTGTTTATTTATCAAAAGGCTATCAGACATGGAGATTTGTATGGTATCAGAGAAACACAATACCCTGTTCTCCATTAAAATGAAAGAAAATACAGTGTGATTTGATGCAAAGCACTTTAATGTGAACTAGGCAAACTCTTAAAAATTGCATTGTACTATGTATATGTATGATTAATTACTTGCTGAAATCAACATACAGTTTTAGAAATATGTAGATTTCTTTTCTTAAAGAGTCCGTTTCTACAGCATGTGTATACCGGCCTCTTTGGGCGCAGTTTGTCTATATGGAAGAAATGTATTGACTATAAAGAAGTCTTGACAAAAACAGTCCTGTTACCAAACATGATGACAGCCTTGACCTTTCAAACAGAAAGTTCTCCCCAATTAAAACACACTTATCCCCAATTAAGTGCACATCCATGAAGAGCAACAGGCGTGTGACAGGAAAATCCTCATCTTTTGTTTTGCTGAGGTCCTCCCTGTTCCTCAACACTGACGACACCCGGTTGTCAAATCAGGGTGTGAACTCATTGTCAGTGTATCGTACGGGACCCACAGGCTCCGAGGAGGTCAGCAGCACCACCCAAGGTGAACTTATGGAAGAACATCTAACATGAAAACATCCTCCATCCTCTGAAACAGCATCTGAGTGAAATCAAGTGAAGGATGAAACTGACCTCTGACATGCTCAGCCCATCTCTAATATTATCAGGTGTTATTAATAGTTACTGTAACCTGTATGTAGCTCATGATGTTGACAACAGTACATGAACTGCAACACGTCTCTATAGAAACAATGTACAGCCTGAGAGAGGCAACTGTGAGTCATACTAATCGAATGAATGAAGAAGCACCCCCGACTGATGAGGGAAACCTATAAACACTCTCCGACTACTGTGGGATACAAGAGAAAACGCATGTAAAACACCACGCTACGAGACCCCGGGGCCTCCTGTTAGAGGCTTGAGAGGATTTTTCCTATGATCTCGCACCTCATGCTGCAGACAGCAAACAACTGGAAGAAGATGAGCTAATGTTTTGTTGGCTCAGGCAGAGACACTGCGCTGTATCATCAGGTCAGATCACAGTTTATATTTGTATAGTTACACAGAGATGCACACGCCTGCACAGCACACAGTAAACTAGAGTCCAGTGGATGTTAAGATCAAGGATATATTTCAAATTACGTAAACAAGAACACAGAATTTTATGAATGAGCTTTTGTGAAAAAATAGCTATAATAAAAATACTGGCAAACATGTATTAAAGGGACAGTTCACCCCTCAAATCAAAAATACATATTGTTCCTCTTACCAGTTAGTGCTATTTATCCATTTGGATTGTTTCGGTGTGAGTTGCTGAGTGTTGGAGATATTGGCCAATATTGAAGAAGGAAGCGTGCATCTACTGCTAGCTCACATAGCATCACTGAGCTAGCTAACGTTACAGCTCAGCCCAGGAGGACACCATTAATGTTTACATCTCATGCTGTCAAAGCACAAGCCTCTTGTCCATGAGTAGATGCACCCCTCCTTCTGCACGGTGATTTCGTTGGCAGGTGTAATTCCGCAGAAAGAAAATAGTTGCACTATAAATAAATTCCTTTAAGGTGTTCTTGAGATATTTCATTCACAAGAATGAGACAGATGCAAGGTCACACTGACCTTGACCTTTGACCACCAAAATCTAATCACTTCATCATTTAGTCCAATTGAACACTTATGCCAAATTTGAAGAAATTCTCTCAAGGTGTTCTTGATATACTGCGTGCATAATAATAACATGGATGCTAGGCCACAGCTACCTTGACCTTTGGCCCTTGACCACCAAATCTAATCTGTTCATCCTCAAATCTAAGTGAATGTTTGTGCCAAATTTGATGAATTTCCTTCAAGGCGCTCTTGCTATATCATGTTCACAAGAGGGAGACACATAGGGTCACAGCGACCATAACCTTTGACCTATGAAAACTAATCAGTTCATCATTTAGTCCAAGTGGACATTTATGCCGAATCTGAAGAAATTCCCTCAAGGTGCTCTTGAGATATTGCGTTCAGGGGAATGACATGGATGCAAGGTCACAGCACCCTTGAGCTTGGACTCTTGACCACCAAAATCTAACCAGTTCATCCGTGAGTCTGTGTGAATGTTTGTGCCAAATTTGAAGAAATTTCTTCAAGGCCTTCTTGAGATATCATATTCACAACTTTGAGACAGACAAGGTCACAGTGACCATAACCTTTGACGTATGAAAACTAATCAGTTCATCGTTGAGTCCAAGTCCAAGACATTTATGCCGAATCTGAAGAAATTCCCTCAAGCTGTTCTTGAGATATCATGTTCACAGGAATGTGATGGATACAAGGTCACAGCACCCTTGACCACTGACTCTTGACCAGTTTATCCTGGGGTATGAGTCAACCTTCCTTCCAAGTTTGAAGAAATTCCCTCAGCGTGTTCTTGAAACATCACATTCATGAGAATGAGACAGATAAGGTCACAGTGACTGTGACCTTTGACACCAAAAACTAATCAGTTCATCATTGACTCTAAGTGGACTATTGTGCCAAATCTGACAAAAATTCCCTTGAGACATTCTTGAGATATCGTGTCCGCAAGGATGGGACATGTGGATGTACAGTCACCCTGAAGGCATAATATTCCATAATACCATAATCGCCAGCGTGGAGGCATAAAATCTTTTCTTATTTACTTACTAAAATGGACATAAACAATACAATTAATAACCAAAAATTTATGTTTTAAAGTGAACTTAAACCGCCATTTTTACAACATTCTTCCAAAAGAAATTCCCTCATTTAGTGTTTTGATGATGGTGGTAGAGACACTGGTCAAACATCTCTCACAGGTGTTAAATCTGGTGATTGTTAGGCCATTACATTCACATCATTGGCGTCTCCTTGTGCCCTGAATGAAAGCATCTACATGTTTCCCCACTAATGTATTCGGTATTGTCCTTTAGTTTATCACCCTGGTAGATCATCTGAAGCTCTTTGACTTAAAGTTTAATGTATTAATTTCAATAGGTCAGTATCTAGGCATGTGTTTGACATGTGCATTAGTCAAGTCTTCAGTTTCTGGACAGCGACCTGGCCGACAAAAACCATATGAGAGGTTGAATGGTGATGAATCATGTTTGATAATTCCATCCCGTCCCTCCTTCTCTCCTTGGACGTCACCTCTCTCCCTCCCTGCCCTCCACCTCACCTCCTTCCCTCTCTTAGTCACCGCATGGATGTGTCATTGTTTCTATCACTTTAGAGGTTCATGCCCGCTGAAGCGCAGCGAGGTGATCTCCAGAGTGCCAAAACAGCGCCAAGATCTTTACCCCCCACCCACAAACACACACAAACCACCACCTCCTTGTTCCCCAACGGATGGCACCGTTGACACCTTCTTCAGCCAGGCCTGTGGGCCACATGATGGCGTTGACCACACCTCCACGCCACAGTCGTAAAGCCCCGGGATGTATAAATAAGAGAGCAAAGACAGAAGAGGAACCAGAAGCTGAAAGGACCAGATGAAGATGGAGCTTGCCGGGGTTCACTGGGTGCTTGCAGCTGCAGGGTTTCTTCTGTGGACCAGTTGTGCGTCTGCCGCACCCATGGAGTGCCACTTCAACTCCAAAGGTGAGCTCACACGCTCTCAAATCTTATCTTGACTTTAAAATGAAATATATATTCTGTCTGAGTTGATTATCTACTGCCATGTGTTGTTCCAGCGCTGTGTGTGTTCGAGGGGAGGCACTTCTCACTGGGGGAAACCTGGATGGACAACGCCTGTATGCAGTGCACCTGTCTGCACCCTGTTGGCGTCGGTTGCTGCGAGACGTGAGTACACAAACAACTTGTGTGGTTTGGCGTCCAGATGAACACAGTTACTGCTCGGCACTGTTAAAGTATTCAGGCTCTTTACCTGAGTAAATGTAGCGATACTGTGATTTAAAAAATACTGTTACAGGTCCTGGATTCAAAGTTTTACTTAAGTACCACCAACAAAATACACCTTTAGGTAGTAAAGGAAAATAATGTAGAATGGGAAGACATTGTTCATCGTTTTTTGACATTCTTGCCATTAAACGACTATCAGTTAATTGAGAAATTAATCAAATTAAAGTAATGAAACAGCTCAATAAGGAAATGTTGCAGTCCTAGTTTGATGAAAACCACAATTAATGACTATTTAAAAAAATGACTAAATTACAACTGTTAAACTGCAGCTGCCTCAGAGTGTTTTTATATTGTTGTCTTATTACTTTTTTTATTTACCATTTTTATATGTTATTTATTCATTTTATTTGCACACAAATAAAACTCCATAAAATCCAGACAATTACAAAACTAAGAAATGTGTCAGGGGAGGTAAAAAACAGGCTTATGCAACGGACCTCCACTCAACTTCAGGTGAAAAATAAACAACAAAACAGAGAAAAAGTAAAAAATAAATAAATCTATGCTACTGATGAAAACAGTATTTCAGTGTTGTAGTTCATCTGAGACTGAGTGGAACTCTTTATTGTGGTTTTGGATGTTTCAGGATACATTAATAATTATATATCATATTCTGTAATCAAATTTTATACCTTCATAAGTATATAATAAATAAAAAGAATAAATGTTCTATAATTCAGGCTATGAATGATGTATGAATAAACCCCTCTGAAAAAACCTTCAGAATATAGATAGGAATAAAACTGTAAAGTCTGGTATTTATAAGTGTGACTGAAGAGGGAATTTCTAGCTTGGAGTATGAGAGTAAATCATTTGAGAAACAGCCTTTTAAGATATATTTTATAAAAATCCGACTGTGAAACTTCTCCGGTTCATTACTCCCATTAGGAACCTTTTTTTTTTTTTTTAACAAGGTTTCTGAAATTTTATGTTTAAATACTGTGGGATGAAATTATCTGAAAAGTAGTAGAGTGTAAGTATAAAGTAGCATTAAATGGAGGGAAATAATTAAGGTACAAGTACCTCAGATCTTTACTTCAGTACACTGCTTGAGTAAATGTACTTTGCACCACTTGCATTAAAAGTTCAAGACCATTTTAGCTGCTTTTGTTCAGGCCTGTTTCTTTGAAAATGTTTTTTAGGACTTCAGTGTCTTAGAAAATCAATCATGATCTGCAACCTCCACCAGTGTTAGGAGTTTAAAGTCCACATGACAAAGAAAGAGTTTTTAAGCCACAATAGTCCTTGAGAAACTGCAAAAAAACACTCTTTACCTTGAATCTGTCCAGGGTGCATCGACCGGTGGATTTCCCCGCGTGGTGTGAGGTGCGGGTGGAGCCAGTGACCTGCAAAGTGTCCCTGGTCCAGACAGCCGACCCCCGCCTGCCCTGCTCCCCAGGCCAGGACCTCCAGGACCCGAGCCATGGATCACTTCAGCTGCAGCAGCAACAACTGGACGGGTAGAAACCTGCTCAGACCAGCGCCTATCTGATCAACCTGTTGGCCTGTGAAACCAATACTCACTATAGTTTAATAACCACTTTATACACAAACAATTAACAGCATATTTTGGATTGTATTATCAATGTAGAGTGAAACTGTCTGTGAAATATATTTAAGTTAACCTGCGGTGTTGTGCAGCAGAGGATGTTATAAACACTGAGCACCACATGATGAACCATATTAACAAATTTAGGAAATCAAGGCGTCACTCTTTAGATGAAGCTTCACTTTGAGTATATGTTTGAGCTTAGTTATTACAGTAAGCTGTCTGTCTGCTTCTTTAATTAATCCAATAACAACTTATTGTAAATATGAACAAATACATACGTACATTAATATATATAACGATTCCTGTTGAATTTGACCTGTTCTCTGCTGTAACTCATTTACCCTCCAAATAAAAACAATTTTAAAAAAGTTGGATTTTGTGGCATAAATCCTCACATGTACTCTATCAAAATATAAATCACACATTTAATTAATTTTTCTCTTTGAGTATTTACATGATACAGTCTTTGCAAAAGCCCAAAGAAAAATAGTTGAACAGTAAAAATATTTTGAGTGAGAAACATTTGTGTCATGAAATAAAAAAAGGGCAAGTGTGCACAAGTAAAGGAATAAAAAGTGAAATAAATACAGAATTGCACAGCAACCACAGAGGGAGTTGCACGTCATGAGGTCCAAAATGAAAGGTGTATTTAAAGTTAAGATGCAATATGCATATGGAAAAGGGAAAACATAGGTTGCATAATATACATATGGAATCCATTACTGGCTCTGCATATACAACGGAAACAACAAAAATAATGCTCCTTTGTTCCTGAAATGTGCATCTGTGTGCTAATACTTCTCATTTCCACAGAAAAAACAGACTCTGTCTCTACTTCACACACTCACTCACACAAACACACACAAAGTCAACACCCTCCGAAACACAGCATTAACTCGGCTGTCTTACACTGACAGTCTCTCACACACACAACAGTCAGATGTTGATGCTGTTGGTCCCTGTGAAGTGGGACATGTAGGATGCCAAGGCCGGGTTGGTGGGCAGCACTTTGATCGGCAGATCCCAGCTGAAGGTATCCACGTCGACGTTCTCCGCCCCGGCCCAGACTGTGACCTCTGATTGGTTCTGCAGGACTGTGGGCGGCTCCATAGGCTCTCTGGCGGTGACGAATTCAAAGTGAAGGCGCCACCTCAGCATCACTGTAGAGGCAGAGATCAAATTTTGGTTGTTTAGTTGACGGGTGCAATCTACAACCTCACCACTAGATGCCACTAAAGCCCAGTTCACACCAAAGATTCTGATGAGATGAGTTGAAACAGGCAGCTACTTACAATGCACCGTTCTGCAACGTTCTAAAAGCCTGCTGGTTCACACCAATGCAACAAGATGAGACGGTGTATCATCTCTATGCAACAGCTCTTTGTAATTCAGATCTGATATGCAGCTTTTCAGGTTTATTTTGTGGCTGAATATAATTTGTAGCTTCTTAAAATATGAATGAGGACAGTGATAGTGAGATACTGGCTGCATTTGTAGCAGTGATGAAAAGACAGAAAACTGACTGACCTATGTCTGTGCTGAAACCTGGCGTGACGTTGAGGGGGATGGGGAGAGAGAAGTGGCTGGAGGCGGTGTGGAGGCAGGATTCCATGTGTCGCCCGTGTCCAGTCACACTGATGACCTGTCCGGGGCGCCGCTGGTACTGCTGCTGGATCTCCTCCTCACTCTGAAGGCTCACCGAATACTGGAACACACATATATATACAGGACATTGTTATTTAAATTTTAAAAACTAATGTGAAGCAAAACAGAAAGTGCATCAATGTACAAAGACAAGAGCAGTAAACACACCTGCAGGCAGGGAATGTCTCCCTCTGAGAAGTTGAACGTGCCGATTATGTCCTCCCCGAGTCTGTACACAGTCTTAAAGATGCAGAACTTCGCCACTTTCCCACGCATGTTGGTGATATTAAACATGTCTGGACGAAACAAAGCAACACACAAGTCAAATGTGGACAAATAAATAAAAACTGTGGAAAATATAGATCAGAAAAGAACATTAAACACAAAATTCAGAGCTGAATACTGTTACTATTAGTGTCTAACTTACATTTCTTTTACTTTGTTTTTTGTTTTTGACATTTGTTTTAGTGCTCAGCGTCCATATGATAGGTTTAAATGTCAAACGTAGGTTGAAAGTGGATATGGATGTAGCAATTAAGCTAGTGAGGCAACACAGTTCTATTTCTTGCTGAAAATATTAAACTTCAAGACAATAAAAAAGCAACAACAACTGACATTGACAACACAGGATTAAAAAATGCTTTAAACTCCAGTGAAAAACAGCAACACAGTCTGACTTACGGGGACAGCGTCTCGAGGTGGTGACCATCAGCATGTCCAGAGCTCTCTCCAAAGGCCGAGCATCCCTGCGGCTCGATTCCTCTTCCTCCAGGAATGGGTTGGAGGGAGAAACCTCTTCATCCTGGGGAAACGGAGGCTCTGGCATGCCTAAAAGTTAAACAGGAAAATAACAATGTTCAAGATGTCACAGTGTGACGATAGTCAAAAGACAATTTTATTTACCACAAAAATATTTCTATAGTTTCATAGCAACTAGTGTCACGCCTGACGAGCACTTGAAGCTTTGCAGTGCGAAATACAAGCAATTATAAGTTAACCAAATGAATCTCACCTTGCAGGACGAGCACTCTGAAAGGAACTCTGAGGAGTTTGATAGGCGAGTTGACTCTCTGGCAGCCGATGGTCAGTTTGTAGACGTATTTCACCGCCTGGCCACGGAAACTAGGAGGGCCATCTATGGGTACGATCTCACTGTATGAATCTGTGGGAGAGTTAGTACGCAGGTCAGACTGTTTGAATCACTGACAGAAACAAATATAGTCATTTATAAATGTTACATGACCATTAGTGGGAAAAATTAGATATGAAACATTTAAGTCTATATAAGGTAAGGGAGTTCAGACAAGCACTATGGTTTTCATTTCTTCTTTTAGACGCAGTATTAATTTGTCATGTTGTTATGACAGTCACCGAAAAAGTAGATTTCACATATTTCAAGCTTGTGAATTATGCATATGTACACACGTACAGGTTTTGCTCTCGCCAGGGTCCAGGCGCAGGTCACAGAATAGTATCTTGGGCGGTGTGTCCAGCACACACTGACCTCGCTCTCCTGTAGAGGACAGGAGTTAATGATGAGGTAAATCCAGACATATCACACAAAGCAAGGAGGCTAATAATATCCAGAAATCCTCTGAAATCCTTTGAAATGTTGTAATAAAACATATTTAATTTCTTCTTATCTCAGATTGTATTTTTCCTCCCAACACTCACCTCTGCTTGGAATAAGCACGGTGTTGCTCTCAGCCTGGACGTCCTGTTTGTTGCCCTGGGCCGGCAGGGACACTCTGGTCTCACTGGCATGAAACTGGCAGTGGATCTGGGCGCTGGCCCATGCCAGCATCTCACTGAGACACATACAGAAAAGACAAAGATTACAAAGGGAAATCTACAGAGTGATTGATTAAATGATTGATTTATGTGGCCTGTATCACATGGTCCCAGTCCATATGGGGTCACAAGACACTACACCACAACCAAGATGATTGTGTTGCCATAATGATGTACAGATCTTCAAATTCAAAATGAAAACATTTCAAAGGTCCCATAAACAGCGAAACTCTTATCCCGCCTCATAGACACTGCATGTTAATTGATGTAAAGCCTACAAATGTAAGCTAAGCAATGTTTATGGTAAATCTCTATTTTATGTTTACGATTCTTGACTTTTGCAGCATTTCTATTTTCTTACTATGTTTATTCAATACAGTATTTTGGGGGGGAAATGTGTTGATGTTTTCACAGCAATATAAAATAGATATTAGAGGGGGAACAATGATATATTGTATATAGTGAAAAAGGCTTCTGAAGCAGTATTTTGTAAAGATGTTTGTCATGTGAAAGGTTAAATTGAAGATTGATTCATAAATTTGTATGATTGCATTTGTGCTCATTTAAAGGTAGTGTAACGAAGGATCCAATCACTTTAAAACAGTTCAGTTATATTATTATTGTGTAGATTTTTTTGTTTCCCTGACACAAAAGGGCGAGTAAATAACAACAAAAGCAAAATAAACAACAACATAAAAACATTGGTATCTGCCAAATTGTTATTATAAACATCCATATCAGCAAAGAATTTCACAATGAGTGCAACCCTAGATCACTGTGACCATTATGCACCAAAATACAAAGACAAATTCTCATCAGCATCCCCAACAATACCAAGACTACAGGGAAAAACAACAACAAAATGTTCTAAAAATAGTTGATTATCAGCTAAACAATTATTCAGCTCATAAGCACTAAGATGAAAGCTCAAACTCAGCATACAGTCAGCACCTTTCTTTCTAAATGTGCATATTTTAAGCTACAACTAACGACTGCTTCAATAAGAAATAAAATGCAGATTATTCTCTCGATTAATCAATTATTATGTGGTTCATGAAATTTCAGAAAATGACAGTGAGAAAGGCCTTTAAGCACTTTTCATAGCCTACGCTGATTCATTCAAATGTCTTGGCTGATCAGTAGTTAACTAACTCATATATATTCAGTTTAATATCATGAACTAGAGACCATCTTGTGATAGGATCACTACAGCTGTCAAACAGTGGGCCAGGGGCGTAATGTGTTGGGGGAAATGGCCCCTTCCATACTTCTACCCCCTTGTACGGGACACACACGTCTTCAAATTCAACCTTCGTTTTGATCTTGATAACATAAATGCTGATGTTTGCCTACATCAGTTACATATAGTGGAGTACCAGTTCTTGTTAATGCCAAGGACAACCTTCGTCTCCTATCTACAGCACATTAAATTCAACATGTGGTTTCCTGTAGTAGTCTTTGTTTATATTGGTGTTCTTTCTAAAATTGGTTTATGAGATATATCTTCCTTCCACTTGTCTTTTCTAATAGTTCTCATTATTTGTCTGGCAATCTTAATAGTACACTTCAAACTCAGTGGCATCTTAATGTCTATGTTCAGGTGTATGATGGGTGAAGAGGTGAAAGCTGGGGTTAACTCCTACCTGCTGGCAGAGGTGGAGAGGTGGGACATCGGGTTGGTGAATGTTATGAGACATTCCATGAGCTCCCCGGCGAGAAACACGGGGCCTCGGGCCATGGAGGCCACCACCTCGATCATCTGCAACGTAAAGCCCCAACAACACCACGTTAACAAATTAAACCTCAAATGACTAATGTGGAGTACAAAACACACTGGGATCCGAAATACGTCGTCTCGTTGTCCTAGTAATACTGAAGTTTTGCACAAACATACCGCTACAAGCTAACGCTGGATAGAAGTTAACTTGTTTGGTAGCTGGCAGCTAGCTAATAGCTGCGTTAAAGCGGCCATTTAAACACATACCTTGGCCTCAAACGACACTACGGCAACACAGTTACGTTGTCTTATCCCAGGACGCACCTATAGTTAATGCTCGAATAAAACAATACAATATTTAACCGTCTTTCCAGCAGAGCTAGGCATCGCGCGTCCTGCTAGCTTGCACTCCAACTACAGTAAACAACAAACGAAGAAGTTCTACTTCCGCTGCTGTGCGACTAAACAGGCACCAAGGAAAACAAAACTGATGGATAATGAAAACCAAATATCAGCAAACAGACACTTTTCATATAGTGTGACTTATTTTTAATGTCACAGCGTCATATTCATGTTAGTTAAACATTGTCTTTATAAAATGAAACGGCAAAGTAAAACTTCGGTAACGTTTTTTGTCGGCCATTTCGAAGACGTCCCGTGGCACAGCGAACCAGAGGTGGCATGTTGCTATGGAAACTTACTGTAGGGAGGCGTAAGATCAGTATTTACATATTACCTTTGTTCTTGTTAGCTGACATGTCACATTCTGCCCAAGTTATTTTATGAACTCTTTATAAACTGTCTATTTATGAAAATGCGTCGATGGATGCTAATTCGAGGGAAGATTAATAAATAGGGCAAAAGACACCCCCCTTTTTTCTCCAGATGGTACAGTCTCAGGAGCAGCTTTGCCGGTTGGTGGGGTTTTATTCCCTGAATCTAGTTTGTCAGGCATCATTCACTCACAGGCTGTTTTTTTTTTATGTTGCTTCCGTTAATTTTCTGATCAAATCGTTATTACCATCATTATTTTGTTATTCTTATGAGTAGAAGTAGTAGTAGTAGTATTTTTTATTTTTGTATTGTGTCTCTTTTGTTTCCGTTTTTAGCGACACTGAGCCTACTCCAATCTTGTAATTGAACGTTGTATCTTCTTTTTAGGTCTATTGAGTACTTTGAAAACTTGTTTTTGAGAAACGCTTAATATATTAAATTTATTAATATTATTTTATTTATTTTTGCTCATGTAGTGTATTGACTACATTTTGGCTTGACATTAAAAATGGCTAAAACAAAACATCCCATCATTTCCACCTTATATTTATATAGACAATATTATTTAGTGTGACTTGAAAAACAAAAATGATGAGCTCTGTTGTGATGTCATTGAATGTCTATTTTTCATACAAAAGAGCAGAATCCTGAAATCATCCCCAAATGTTTTTTTCTTAAATTAATTTAAACTGTGCATAAAATCTTTAAAATGTATATAAATCACGTTATATATTTAAAAAAAAATGTTTTAACTGTATCTGGTAACTGAGATAAAATTTGCCTTTGTATGTTCAAAGTTTATTTTATTTTATTGTTATTATTGCTATTTTATTACACCCCACCCCTATCACTTTGTTGTTTAATATCACATTTCCATTCAATACATGCAGTTAAAAGCACTTTATTTGTAATCAATTTTCAATCTGAGATCTTCACAATTGTTTTCTATACTCTTTTCCGTGACGGCAATGTCTTTGTGCTACCCTGGCTGTACTTAATAAATGTGAATGTTACCATACTTAATAAAATAAATAAATAAAAATCATTTGTGAAGAAATAAAATAAAATAAACTTAGCTAAAATAAAATATAATAAAATACAGTAAAACAAAATAAAATTAACAACATAAAATATTTGTGGGTAGCCTGTGAGCGCTAGTCACCTGACAGTCATGACTGAGGGCGTACCCACCCCACGGTGTCTGTGACAAATGTAAAGCATTTGCATATTGAGCGCCGTGCTAGCAGAAGCTATAGTCCTGCTGACAGAGGCCGGTTTGGAGTAGCAGTGGGATGACGCCGTCGCTCCGGTATTTAAAACATAATAACCTCTTCTCTGCTGCTGTTCAGGGCCAGTTAGCTGATGAAGTTAGCCGCTGTTACAGAGGTGGTTTAGCTAACGTTACATGTTGTTATGAGTTTGCAGCTCTGCAGCTAACCACCGGTGGCTGAGATGCTTGCTTGATATCGGCCCTGCTGTATTTCCACCAGGTTAATATGATCACTTATTTTAAACCGTTTCTGTTTCATCTGACTGTAGGTGTCCCGGCTAACAGACTGAGATCGGCATCCTCAGTACTTCCTGCTGGTCTGTAGCTGTCCTCCATCCATCCAGCCTCAGCTGCTGACACATCCGGACTTCATGTAAAGGGGGTACAGGGGTCTGCGCATGATGGTGATGCAAATTGCTGCAACTAGCCCCAAAGGATCTGAACATGTATAGCTGCAGAGGCTAAATCTCTTGTGAATAGCAGTGCCCCTGTGATGGCACTTGGACCTTATACCCTAAGAAGATTTTTTTTTACCTGCAAGTATTCAGAGCTTGTAAACTGAGAACCGGTTTACTCCACAGGAATGACTCTGTGCAACTTACTGATCCACTTAGAGATTTCTAAGCCAAATGTAGCTACCCCCTGAGGGCTTTGGCTGATGGTGAAAGCACGATAAACTGACTGTTGACAAAAGGTGGTGACGCCTCTCTGTTTGCAATCACAAGTGTTTCCCTGCTCCCATTCATTCATACTTTTAAGCTCCCCACTGCTGGGTGTCCTGCTAAAATGACCACAGAGTGGGGTGAGAAATCCTCAGCGGAGCTCATGAGCAGGTATGTCTCCAAGGAAATGGGATATGGTGTGCCTAAGGAGGGCTGGCGTATCTGTCTGGCACACGAGTTCAAGGAGAAGAGAAAGCCCTTTCAAGCAAAAGATGTCTCGCTGTCCAACGTCTTGGATCACATCGGCCTTGGGATCAGGTGAGACATGCACTCCATTTACTAAACCCCTCAAACGCACTGTTAACATGCAGTAAACTGAGTACTTTGACTTATCAAGTAATGTCCAGTCATGAGATTAAAGCTGGAATAGGCAGAAATCTGGAAAAGGCAAAAAAAAAACAAAAAACAACAACTTTGAAAACACACCCTCCACCTGCAGCTCTCCCTTCTGTCCCAAGCCCCTCCCACCAGACAACCACAGGCATATGAACCTTCTTTATATAGTAACCCTGTTTCCTATTCATTGATTTATATAATCTCATTTAATTGTATAGTTGCCCACAGCTCTCTGTCTCTCTCTGTTTATCAGACCACAAGTGAGACAAGAATTAGCTAGCTACCCACCCTATCATCCCTCTGCCTCGCTCCCCACCACTGTGGCCTGCTTCCTTGGGAGGGGAGCAGGCCACAGTTCTGCAAACGGATGTTCATTTGGCAGCTGTAGCAGCTGAAATTTGGCTAGCGCAAACCTCCCAGCGCTGGGTGTCACAGCAGGATGATGGCCAGCGGCAGCACCTTGTCTAACCTGTGTACAGGCAGCAACAGAAAGTTTGCTCAACCAGCAGGGAGTCGGGACTGTCTGGTCCCCCAGGGCTGAGGTTTGCCCTGACAGGATTTGGGTTGCTGTGGCCACTGACTGAAGGTCCATCTTTGGAGTTCCTATCTACTCTCCTCCTGGCATAGTGGTCTGTAGTAGTGAGGCAGAGGACACCCTGTGATTCAGGGTTATCGGCAACTACATAAACGTGAACTTGAAGACACAGCTGTGAACCTTTGGCTCTGGTTAACAGAAGGCTAAACTGTTAGCAACATTTTCGACTCTCTTTTTGAGAAGTCTGTCTTTCTTTGTGGTGTAGCCAGTTGTTGCCAATAGCAACTTTTCTCTGTAGGATTCTCCGCCATTGAATCAGGCTTATAGGCTGGTTCCTATTGGCTGTTTGTAGAACAGTCAACAGGAACACCCTTTCTCTGAAATCCTGTGATTGGCCAAAGTCTCCCGTCATGGCCTAGATTTTCTAAAGCTTGACAACAGAGCCAAGAGGAGGTGCAGGAGTCTAGTTTTCTCTCAGACCACTTGAATTACAATATGCTCAAGGTTTGTTAGGGGATTCTTGCCAAGTGAAGCCAAAGTGTACCCAAGCTTTAAGAAGCAACATTAATAAGTGTTTTTCAAAAACAGCTGGGACACTGATGGGGTGAATGAGATGGAAGTATAACTAATATACCTACAATGGTTTAAAAATCAACACAAGCCAATGTCTACAGGTCCACACCCAGTTTTCTGTGCCAGATCAAATACTCAACCAATAACTTCCATTTAAAAACAAACATTCATTCCACAATAGTATATTGCTTTCATAACGTGTTATACACAGTGCACAACTGAGATATGTTTCCTTCTATTGACACAGGCTGTTTAAGTTTACACCTCCATATGTCATAGCAACCTTCAGTCTATAGCATTAGAACCATGTGTATGTTTCCACGGTGGAGTACCTGGGGAGGCATTAGCCCATAGTGTCAGATTTCTCTGCCCTCAACAGAGAGCAGGTGTGAAATGCAATCCGGCCTTGTGTTGGTCGATGCTGCAACAAGTTATACTCCTACTTTCCAACTACTCCAGTATAAATGTCCACCTTGAGGCAGTTTAATTTTGAGTTAAAATGACAGATTTCAGCATTCAAAGTTAACCAACAAGAAGCATTAAAAGTATTAAACCTGTTAGTTTATTCGTACAATGCATTTTAAAAATGATAACCATAGTTTTTTCCTTAAGAATGGCTGAAGGATTAACTGAGTTGCTGTGACCTTTAACACCCAATTAATGGGGTAAAAGGTTATTTTTCACTGCGGTCCACCATTTTGTTTAGTCTGTTCGAGTGCAGTTGATAAGATAGTTCTTGGTGTTTCTTGATTTGCCTCGGTCACGCGATCCCAGCAAATTAGACAGTTGACAAAGCGTCCTCCATAAATGTTCTGTGAAATTAAAAGGCTGTGGTCAACTTCAAAGACTTGATTTTTTTCCCCAGAGGAAATGAACATGTAGTTGACCCTTTTTTAAAGTAGCACATGAGCTCTGGTCCCAGGTCAGCTTCGAGTTCAAGACGCAGGTTATTTACTCCATCATGACCTGTAAAGCAGGAGGGCTGAGTTTGCCCATCAGTCACAGTCCCACAAACATGATGGAGAGTACAGCTTAAAGGGACAGTTCACCCCATAATCAAAAATCCATATTTTTCCTCTTCCCTGTAGTGCTATTTATCAGTCTAGATTGTTTTGGTGTGAGTTGCTAAGTGTTGTAGATATTGGCCGTAGAGATGTCTGCCTTCTCTCCAGAATAATGGAACTAGATTGCACTCAGTTTGTGGTGCTCAAAGCGCCAAAAATGTGAAAAACTTAACAACAATGTCTCTTTCCAGAAATCATGACCCACCAACACCACACAGAAGGAAGCTTGTATCTACTGCTAGCTCAACTAGCACCACTGAGATAGCTCACGTTACAGCTCAGCCAAGATGGACGCCATTACACCTTGCACTGTTACAAGCCTTTCCTCCATGAGTAGATGCACGCTTTCTTCTGTGCGATGACACAGTTGGTGGGTGTAGTTCGGTAGAAAGAAAATAGTTCCTACATGAAACTGCTCACAACAAGGTCTGTGGATTATCTTGAGTAACCAGGTCATGATTTCTGGAAAGAGACATTGCTGTTGAGTTTTTCAGATGTATTTTTGTTGGTACTTTGAGCACCCCAGGCCAAGTGCCATCTAGTTCCATTCTATTTGAGAGAAGGCAGACATCTCTACTGCCGACATCTCCAACACTCGGCAACTCGTGGCAGAACAATCTAGACTGATAAACAGCACTACAGGTAAGAGGAAAAACACAGATTGTTGATGTGGGAGTGAACTGTCCCTTTAAATCTTCCCATAGAGATAAAAATCCAGCACAGATCTCAACATCTGTTGATGCAGTCGTGTTTGTTTTCCCGACAACCTGCTGACATCTGAGACGCAAAGTGATACACTCTGCAGCTTTAGTGGACTGTCGGGCGCACGGCCAGCAACACTTTCTCTCACTTGTCATTTCAATCCTGAGAGCGTGACCGTGTGTCAGAGCGAGTCTGGTGTGACCATCATCATCTGTCTGTCATCGGGTCTACTCTTTAGTGGTTTGGGCTCAATGGGTTTCTTGTACATTAAAAAAAAGGCATACTGTGACTGAATAAGTCAAGCTTTTATATACTTATATACTCCCATCCAAATCACCACTACTACTGCTTGTACTATGTCCACATTGTCCCCAGTGCGATGTAATAAAACCGCTTGTTCATGCTCGACAGGACAACATGGACTGTTCCTATTGCTGTGAGCAACTAACAGTGAGGCTGTTTCTGTGTTACGTGACATAATGATCCACTGATATCCAACAGAAAACTTTTCAGTTGATGCTGAACCACAAACTTGCTTCACTTTTCTGTTCTGAAATCTGTTGCAATGTTGCTGTAAGACAAACATACTACACCATGACATCAGGTCAATGCAAAAACACAAAGCTTTTTCCCTTTTCTCACCTGAGGTGTGTCTTGATTGGCTTAATCACCATGGCAACATTTGTCAATGATTGCACAGCTTAATGTGATAGTCGTTACGCAGTAAGAGGAGGTTGTCTGGAGAGTGTTTGACACTGGGTAACTAATAAACCCAGGGGGAGCCACACCTTCAGCTCTTCATCATTTGGGTGAGATGTGCAGAGATTTAGATTTATTACAATACTAAAAAATATTAGGTGGTTACAAGTAACTGGTAGTGCTGGAAAAATATAAAGAAATACTGTAAATAATTTTGGGCTTTTTGTTCAGTATACTGTGCCAAAAACAAACAAGCTAACTGAGGAATAAAAAGTTTGTACAGTATTTATAATTAAGCCGTGAAGTAAAAGTAAGAGACATCTAAGACTCGTCTTTAACCCACTCAACTCTCATCATAATTAACTTTTATTTTGCATTGAAATCTCTGACTGAGTGCCTCATCAGTCGACCAATGCTTCAACCTAAATCACCTGAATGGGAAAAGTGTTTGTAACTGGATGTCAACTAGTGGGACATAAAATTTTTAGCCTTCATTGTGCTACATGTAGGGATGGGACAATATATTACTTTAATGCTGATAGTTATAAAAGACACACAATAAGTTGAACGTGCTAAATTCCCTTTATCTGAATAATCATGAACATCAAGTCCAGTAGCACGTAAAGAGACTGCTGCGAAAGCACGCTGCATACACGCCAACCTCAAAAAAAGATCTTAATCAAGCATCGACATGTTTCAGATCCAACGATATGATGCCACTTCTATCTGCGTTTCCTGTCTGTCTGATCTGATTTTTAAAAAAAACTAAGGTTAAAGTCTGGATAAAGTAAAAATAAATGTGTGAAATGAGTTTGTCACAACACAGAAACATGTTACTAATCACCCAGCCAAATTTTAAATGACAAAAAAATTGCTAGGTATGCAATATTAGGTTTCAAAGTTACAAACAATTAAGCAGTATTCTCTGGTCTGAGACGCTAGGGGCGTGTCCACTTTAGTAGCTGAAACAAAGACTGAGCCACTGCAAAGCTACAGACTCTCGTTACTAGCAAGGCCTGTAGCACAGCAACATACACGAACCCTAAACCGCTGTGCAGCGTTAGACAGTGACCTCTTAGCAGCTAACCCAGTAGCTCACATAGTCTATGGTTGCACCGCACACTACTTCCAAACAAGGAAACAAGAGCTGCTGCATGGCAATAGCCTCTTGTTCAGCAGCTAACGTTAGCACAAAGCACACAAACCATAGCAGTGAGCAGTTTGTTTTAATTTATATGAACATAGCAACGTAGCAAACTTTCTGCTCACACATGGGCTGAATGAAACGACACTGATACTATGAGCTGCACTCTCAGTTAACGTTTGTAGGGACGTAATATTTACACAGTAGGGGAGGGGTTATGATAAGAGTTGCTCCATTGCGGCATTGAGCAGGCTTTTAGCCCAGTTTAGCTGTCTAACGCCACAGTTCACAGTCTGCTCACATTTCAGTATTTTTTAGCATGTATAATGTGTTTAGAAAGTGATTCCAGTATGTAGGTCTGTCACGATAATTACGCTATCAACTTACTGTACGACATATGGACTCGATCTCGATCATTCTGCTGACTTTGACATTGCTAGTTGTGTTTACATAAGAATGTCAACATTTTAGCCAACGCGATGCCAGAATAAGCAACAGGGTTTTTGTAGACAATAGTGCAGCCATTCTCCCTTTTTTTTTTCTCCACGCCGCTGATGTGCACGAGTCTGAGGAAAAAATAAAACAACACCTTAAGGTTGACACAGTATAGCTTAGCGGTAGCCTGCAGCTGCACTTTTGGAAGAGGCACAGTCCAGCTGTTAGCTTGCCAACCACTGACGATGAGCCAGACATGTAGTTGTTGGTAGTTTTACCCCCCAACAATTTATCTTCAACTCCGTTTATCCACCAGTAAACTGCCCAGCTCCCAGACTGCAGCACAGCGGCCAGATTATGTAAGAAACTGCGGTGTTTCCAGAGCTTTGCTAAATTTATCTAATAGTTGCAAGAGGCATCACTTGGTTTTGGTTTTGTCGGTCAAATTTTGTATTAAGTCTCAACGTGAGTAAATCTGGGCTACTCCTTTAAAGGTACTATAGTTTTTATATATATATATATATATATATATATATACACGTTCTTGTTTCAATTAAAAATCGTCAATTACTTTTTAAAAATATGTTAAATATCTTTTCCATAATCCAATGTCTGAATATTATTAAGAATTAAAAGTTTATTGCTCTTTGAAAAGTACTTGCATTGTAACACTATTATATTATCATTATATCTGTGACATAAAATTGTCTCGCAGTTGTTATCATAATTATTTCTGGGACAATGTGTTGTCCAAAATTAGAAACTGTGACAGGCCTGCCAGTGTGTTTCAGTGCCATTTTATGAGTTTTAAGCACGTTTTGGTGAATATCTGGATAATACTGGAATTGCAACGATTTTGGCCGGTTAAATTGTGACTTAAAATGTTCATATCATCCCATGCCTTGCTACAAGCTCCACTTAAATACTAGTGAAGTGTTAACTGTTGTGGAGAACAAGATGGCAGCTTGAGCAAACACACAGGTTGGATTCACGTTGGCATACTCGGTCTGTATTCAGAGCCAGATGAGGGTGAGGGCTGATTTGTTTGCATTCCAGTTGAACGCACAATAAGATCCTAACAATTATGCAACCTGCCGTGGCTTCAAATAATTCATTTCAACTGACCCTATTCATCTCCTGGGTGGAGCTGTATTGTTGTTTCCCTGCACCAAGCTTTCCCTGTGAAGTCATTGTTTGCAGTACAGTCAGATCCTGCAATAGCGCACACAGCAGTTTTGCAGTTGCATGGGATCCTCCTAACAAAAAAGCCCTCTGTGGCTGAAACGTGGATTATTTTTGAGCGTAAGCAAGCTCATAATGTGGAGCCAAAAGAAACATGTCTTCCTGTTTTTGACTTGTGATGTTGCAGATACTGTAGTTGATGGACTGCATGTCTATAACTGGTTTTATTTGCAATGCTTTTGGGCCACCTCCTCTGAAATAAAGACTAACATCATTTGAAAAAGTCATTTAAGAAAACAGTTACCTCCAGGGAAGAGAGCATAGATGGTCTTTCACACAGCAAATTTCTAACAGTTGTATTTAGTCTTCATGTACACTCAGTTTATTGTGAGACAAGATGCTTCAGGATGTGAGCAGCTTACCACCCGTCAAGTAGTTTCCTGGGGAAGACCCTGCTGTACAGGAAACTAGGGCTGATAAAAAAGGTCACTTTTTTAAATTAAAAGCTTCAAATGTAAAAAAAATTATATCTAGTCTGTTGCCATATTTTAAGATGTAATCACATCTCTGTCTTTTGCATCAAATCAACTTTTATTAATGAAGAAATGTAATGTATAGTGCTGTTAGATTGCTGCTTGACCACTGTATTAATACCGTTGCGTGCCTCCCTTTGTTTGCAGCAGGTAGAAGCGCAAACAGTTTGACTGCAGTGACAATGTTGACTTAACATCAATAAATATGGACAGAAGCAGAATATTTTGTCCAATAAAATATGTTGTGAATTTTGTAAAGTATTACATCCATCTTTCAGCGCTGGCATTATTGGAAATGTTGAGATCACACGACTTGGAAACAGTTCTACGCAGACACCACTGGAATCTAACTCTACGAATACTATAGTACTAATGATGTTACTATAGTACTGGTCACAGGGAAACGTGGGTACATGAGGTCCCCATTAAGACAAAAAAATTAAAGGAAGTGCCACCAGCTGGTTCAGGAGCTTCACTTGGATGATGCTCAGTTCAAGGCTTATTTTAGGAGGAGTCAGGGACAGTTTGACAGTCTGCTGCCAACCGTGGGTCGGGAAAAACATTAAAAAATAGTTGAGGCTACGATCCATACACTACCATTTGTCATCGCCACCACAGAAGGCCCGCCTCTCAATTCATCTGATTGAACAATGGAGGGTTTTTTCTTCAACTTGAGGCATTCAGGGCGCTCCTGCAAAAACAAAAACACGAGGTGCTCAGCAACAAAAAAGCAGCAAGCAAAATGTTTCAGTCTCATTGAAAACAAATACAAAAAGCCACCCCGGGCTGCTAAAACTGCTCTGATCATTATTTATCCTGAAGCTTGTAATCTTTGGTTTCCTCCAGTTGAGGGGGTCATAAACTGTTTAAATCTGCCACAGACAGATGAGGGCTAAAACATGATCCTCAGTGATGTTAATACTGTAATAGAGATGCCTGTTGTTCAGCTGCACTGAACTACATATTTTAGACTTGCTTGGGTTTTATGTGCACCAAACAGGAAAGACATAGTAGCACCTCAAGTAAGTGCTTAGTCACTGGTGCTGTTCACCACCTGTCAGCTTGCTGCAGATTTATTACTGTCATTCTGTACACCTCAGGGCCCACTCAAAGTCCAGAGGGGCTAGACATTTAAATGATGTAGGTTAAACATAATGAGGGGCATTGTTTGCACTGTAGCCTGTTCTGTGTTGAACTAATGGCCTGTGTGTTAAAACACAACTCCTCAACCCAGCAGCAGCGCTCTTCTTTCAGAGTTCACAGCATAAACAGATAAATGACTCGCTTTAACTGTGATCTTCTGGGCCTCAGGCCTCTGGTGTCAGGAGCTGTTTGAAGCCTTTTGTAACGTGGCCTAATTAATATTTTACACCACAACCCTGGTGTGATAGTGAGTGCTGCACCTAGACACACATGCTTGCATACACACACATGAACACATGCTCACTCTGCTAACCTCAGTCAGATAAAGTAGAGCTGGCACTTTGACTCCATTCCCCTCATTTTACAAGTGCTTCCTTCATGCAGTTGCACAATTCCCTCTTTTCTCTCTGCATGCCTCTGCCTGTGTGTGTGTGTGTGTGTGTGTGTGTATGTAAATTGTTCACTGTTGTTTTCAGTGCTAAAGGCTTGGGAACAGCTGTTGCTGCCTGTAAACAAGCGAGGAGAATAAGCATGTTGACTAATTGCACATATGCTTGTGATAATAATAAGCTCATTACCTCCGCCAAGGAGGTTATGTTTTCGCCGGCGTTGGTCTGTTTTTCTGCAAAATAACTCAAAAAGCTCTGAACGGATTTTGATTATATTTTCAGGAAAGGTTGATAATGGGACAAGGGACAGATGATAAAAATTTGGTGGTGATCAGTTGAAGCGAAGTGGAATAAAATAATAAAATGGCGGGAAATCCGAGCTGCTTGGCGGAGGTCTGCGCTCCCCGAGTGCTTTTCTAGTTTTATAACTAAGAACGTCCCTGCTCATAACTCTCTGACACATGACTGTAGTCAGGGTGCATGTTGTTTTTACATGCCAGGCCTATCTCCAAAGACTCTGCCCTCTGCCTGTATTTATTTACTTTATTATTATTTTATTATGTTTGTGATGTTCCTGGGCACAGGAGGCAGATGAGTTCAAGGCTTTCTAAAAAGGTTGCAGCCACGTACCTGACTATAAGCAGCATGCTAAAGGAAACTATGAAAATCACGGACACAGCGCAGTTTAAAAAAACAAACATAACAAGGCAAAGCTGGAGGGCTTTTACTTTGTTTGGCAACACTGTTTGCAAACTGGAGCAGACAGTTCCTTCAGAGTGCACTGTGTTGTGACAAGGCTGAGTATTAGTACTCGATGCCCTTAAGGTATCAACTGAAATAACCCAGTACCGAGTAATATGAAACTTCTCCAGTCAAACGATACTTGCATTCTATTCATTTTGTACCCATCCCTAGGAAAAAGACTGTTTGTATGGTTTTGCTTGCAGCCAATCATCTGTGACATGTGACTGACACTCTAATGCAGGAGTGTATTTGACAGAGTTGAAAGTTAGGTCAGCGTGCCAAGATGCCACCAAAATGTTCAGTAGTATGGCTACTACATGCCTGTGGTGTCTGGTGGCATTTTACGCAACTTAGTGCTTTCATTCACAAGATGGGTATCAGATGAAGTAGAAAAAAATGCTAGTTTCAACTGACTGTGTCTGATTATTTGTTGATTTCCTTGCCACTTGTGACTGTAAGGTAATTCATGTACTGCATATGTGTTTATACAGGTATCTAAAATGGTGGTACAAGAAGACCCAGGTGGAAAAGAAAGCTCCGTTCATCGACATGTTTCGTGCCCAACCCTTGCGTCAAATATATGGTGAGTAACCTTGCACCGATTAATCGGCAGTGCTCGGAATTGGGCCGATTTTCACGTGATCGGCCATGACCTGCGACTGGCCGGTCAGTCTAAAATATGCCGATTTAAAACGCCGGTCAAATTCCCGCTGTGCCGCATGATTGACATTGTGTAACATTAGCAGCGCACACACACGCACATGTGCAACTCACGGTTGTGTGATGTGAGGAAGTGACACATGAGCGGCTTCTCACCTTAATGTTTCACACATCAAAATTTTTAAATTTTTAATTTTTAATTTTTTTTTTTTTTTTTTTAAATTTTATATACTTTATTAATCCCAGAGGGGAAATTCAATTTTTCACTCTGTTGTCAGTTACACACAGGTCCGAACACACACATGCACAAACTGGACCTATACATGCACTAAGTGAAGAGATGTCAGAGTGGGCTGCCCATGACAGGCGCTCTGAGCGGTTGGGGGGTTCGGTGCCTTGCTCAGGGGCACCTCGGCAGTGCCCAGGAGGTGAACTGGCACCTCTCCAGCCACCAGTCCACGCTCCATATTTTGGTCCGGGCGGGGACTTGAACAGGCAACCCTGTTCAAAAGAGAGAAGGAGAAAGTTGTTAATTCCTGTTAAACTTAACTGCGGAGCTCTCGCTGCTGCACTGTGCTGCTTGAAACTAACAAGGCGTGTCCACGTGCCGAAGAATGTGCACCTTTTTTCTAGTTGTTAAAATATGAATGTCCATAACACTGCACTTTGTAGATGTGAAGACCTGTGTGAATTTTCCACAGGAGATATTTTTTACTTTTTTATCTATTCAATTAATTATTTGTTAATTAATTATCAATTATTATTTTATTTATTTATGTTTTATTTATGTATGCCTTGTTTACTTACTTATTTTAATACTGTACCTGACGTTATATTTGAGCAAAAAGGAAAATGTTTCTTAACCTGTGTCACTGTTTGATTGTTTGTTTGAGATGATTATTGAAATGCTGGTTGTATCTTGGTTAAAATGTTCTAATAAAGGAAAGATAGAAAATAGCGCAATATCAGAATCGGCCATCCAAACACTCTGCAAATCGGAAATCGGGATCAGCCCAAAAAATTGTAATTGGTGCAAGTCTAATGGTGAGTCCAGATTAGTTCAGAGTGTGCTCAGTCTCATGCTGACTCGCAGTATTTGAGAGGGGAAACTTTTGTTTCAGTTTTAAGTGTGAGTGTAATTCTGATCTCTCTAATATTGGACCAAAGCCTGTTTTGACCGTTTGCATTTGATCACTTAGGGTCTTGAAAGTAACTGGAAAGTGACTGAATCCAAGTTATACTCTAATTTGCAGGTGCTCCACTTGGCGGTATTGGAGGAGGAACCATCACGAGAGGTTGGAGGGGGGAATTCTGCAGATGGCAACTTAACCCAGGGATGTACCACTACAAAACCGTCACAGCAAACCAGGTATGTAAGATCTTAAAGAGACGGAGACCAGGGGCCGTATTCACAAACATTCTGAGAACACACTCAGAGAGGAGTCCTAGTTTAGGAGTGATTTAGGAAAGTTCTCAGAGCAACTCTGAGCAAGGAAGGGACAGAAACTTTTATCTTAGTGAGGAGATGTGGTCAACCCTTTTGCTAGGTGTGATGCATTCTTTTAACAGATGTGATTGGTTGTCAGAGACACGCCCTTTTGTGAGCCTGCAAGGTGTGGACACCCAGTGGAAATGAAATGAACTGCTGACTGTGAAAGTGTTGTCACTGTTAGTGTGATCACTCTGCTGATGGAAGGTTGAGACAGACCCAAGTCATCACTGCTGCATTTTTCCAGTTTTCCAAATATCTTAGTGTTGTGATAAATTTATTTCTGGCTTTATAGCATTAGGTGGGAAATGTGTGTGTATCCCCAATGAAATCAACCACACATATCCCTGCATGATGTAACCTGTAGCATTTCATTAACTCACTGTCATCCAAAGTTTGAAGAATATTTTTCCTTCCTCTTGTGTTTCCACCATTTTCTCCTCTGATTCAGAAACCCTTAACCCTCTTAAAAGTCCCCTTCCCTACTTCTAACAGTTTTTCACCTTAGCAGCTCTTTTAAGGTCTAGGATGCTCTGTGGATAGCTTTTATCTTCACAAAACAACCTGGTCTGAACTTTGAGGGGAATTTCGTCACTAGGAGAAACTTGTAGTACTAGGAGTATTTGTGAATACAGCCCCAGGAGTATAAATATAGACAGTGCAAACAGTGAGGTTACACTGTGGCCTGTGGGTTGGGGGAGCTCATAGAGAGAGTGGACCGTCCAACAATGTGTTGGGTGGAGAATAGGCCTTTATGAGTGACTGCCACCTTGAAAATTAAAGGACAGTTATATTTTGGTCCCTATATGACTTAATGTCAACAAAGGCCAGCAATTTCTTCTACAGCCTGAAAAGTCAATGTTTAATTTGTTATTTTTTTAATTAGTGTTGTTATTTATCATTCTCTTAATCCATAGAAACAAACCCTATAAAGTACCAACCAAATGCTGATATATAATAAGCCCTTATAAAACTGTTAAAAACCATTCTTGGCAGTTAATCTACATTAATAGATTTATTTTGTTCCTTTTTGGTGTTACTTCCCTGTTTGTCTGAGTAAATGGCCAAATGTAGACAACTAAATGTCACATTAACATATTTCCAATGCTGCCACATTGGAGTTAAATGCCAGAACAATTTTCAGTTACTTGAAACAATAATATTAATGCTCCAAGCATGGATGTGGGTGTGGAGGAGACAAAAGATACCACATTCTTCACTGACAGCTGCCTCAGTACATTGTAATACAATGTGTGTTTTGGCTAAAAGGTGTGACTCGTTTACCTTAGGACTACCTGAATGTAGGACCAATAGCTGGGTGCACAATCAAGTTTCGACATGTCCCCAGAGGGTTGTCAGAGGGCATTGTCGGAAATGTAGAAAAATGAGGCAGTTTCAAGGGGGGCAGTACACAAAGAAAGGTAAATTCACAATTCACTGTGTTGACGTGTCCTTTTCTTTTTCTCAGTTTACAGTGTGTTTGCGACGTGGTGGGCAAACAGTTTACCAGCAGGTGCTTTCTGTAGAGCGTCCTCCCACACTACAAGGCTGGAACTGGGGCTACTGCGGAGAGTACGCCTTCTATCACGCCTTGTACCCCCGCGCCTGGACCGTTTACCACCTGCCGGGACAGAATGTCACCTTAACCTGCAGACAGATTTCCCCAGTCATCCCCCATGACTACCAGGTAACTGAGGCATCCCTGATTTTCCTACAGTCCAACAGCATTATGATACTTTTCAAACATCACATTCGGGTTATTAAAGGTTCAGTAGGCAGCTTTTATAAAAATAGCTCTAATAATCTGTGAAAAAATCAGGTTGGTCTGGTTCCTCTGCAAATAGCATTTGCAAGAATCCACCGCGCCTGAAAACCAAGTCTTAGTCCGAGTCTAAATCGCTGCTTGTCAACATAATGTGCAGCCCCCCCTCCCCCGCGCATGCTCTCAATAGCCCCTATTACACAGCCTGTTCAAGGCGGGTATCTGGTGATGTTATGCCGCCTCTCAGTGCTGTATATAAGGTACAATCGTGGAATGAAGAAGAGTTGTCTCGCCTGTAAGCCACCATGGGAGGTAGTAGCGCTAAAAACAGTGTCTGTATAAACTGGGCAGCCAGCAGGATGGGACCATGGGCAGAGTAGGTGTGATGTTTCGACAACGTGTTATTGTGGCGACCCACTGCGGGAGATTTAAAAGAAGCTGCTAGCAGTTAGCAGCTAACTCAAAGCAGAAGAACAGCAGACGTAAATGTCCAAAAATTGGGAAACAATAAGATTCAGGAGCTCCCTATACTATGAGCGTAGGACGAGATCAGCTACCATATAACAGAGACAGTAAATAATTGTTTTTGCCATGTGTTGCCATTATTATTGTTTATAAAGTGCTGCCAACGCGCATGTTATATGTCACACAAGAAGCTGACGTTGTTGTGTTACATGTCACACTTGTCATGCCTCTCTTGATTCCATGCTGCCAGCATGCAGTCTATGAATGATGCCACTGACGTATGGTTCTGTGTAAAAATGCAAAGGCGGCACAAAGAAGGGATTTATTAGCAGCCAACAACGCAATCTCCGTGTAAGAAGTGCTAATCAGAACAGATCAGGTTAATCAGACAACAGATCTGCTCTTCTTACCACCTTTTCTAAAAAAAAAAAACAAACAAACAAACAAAAAAAACCTATAAAATAAATAAAAATGGCTACCAGCAATGAAAAACTGCACAACAACAATAACGTACAAGGCAAATACAAGAAAACAGAAGAAGCCCGAAGACGAAACCCAAGCTTTCCCTTTCTCTGTTTACTCATCTTCGCCGTGTATGTTTTTATTGGTAGCACACCTTGTGTACGAACAGTGATTGACAGCTGCGTTAGAGACTCCTCGGCACCGGCTGGTTGTCTTTGTACAGATGTGGTGGATTATTGCAAATGCCATCAGGAGCACTAGGAGGATCTGTCTTATGTACTTCTGTCAGAATATAGTGACAGTTTCAGCAAATATGACCAAAACTTACTTTTATAAAAGTTACCTCCTGAACCTTTTTAGACTACAGTCACGCAGATGAATCATCCTTCGTCAGCTTATGACGGATATAGATTAATTCTTAGAAGCTACTTGAATACTTTTCTTAGTTTAGTTTTTTGCAGTTGCATGTAGAAGCTAAATTAGTCATTTGATAGTTTGGTCCCCAAAACGTCCCACATTTCTGAGATAGCTGCTGCACTTTGAAATATACAGTAGAAACACTTAGTAGTGGCAAAACACAGATTTAAGATGGTGTATGATAATATGCTGGTTCTACAAAAGTTAATCCACCATGTGTATCTCCTCTCTCTCAGGACTCTAGTCTGCCAGTGGCAGTATTTGTGTGGGACATAGAGAACAAGAATGACTACGCTCTTGATGTCTCCATCATGTTCACTATGGTCAATGGGTCGGGACACAAGGACGACAAGAGTGGGGGACACTGGAATGAACCATTCCACTTGGAAAAGGAGGGGGAGGCAGTGTCGGGGGTCTTGCTCCATCACTGCACTGCGGTGAACCCTTACACTCTGTGCATCGCAGCCCGAGAACAGGTTGGCGTTAGAAGCTTATGATTTTTAGTAGGTTTTTATTGTAGGTTGTGCCCAGGGAATAAACAGGATTTCTAACAATAGTCTCTGTTATATGAAAGTGGATTTATAATAATCAACTGGTTGTGAAATGTGTGGTGTTAGTGGGCATTAGGTTTTAGATTTACTGAGAGCATGTGTTCACACTTTAACAGCCTGACAGGGAGGTCAGTCACCAGACAGCATTCAGCCCGAAGGGAACCTGCAGCGGCCTGTGGAGTGACCTCATCACTGATGGACGGCTGGACTCTCCCACGGGTCAGTACTTAGAAAACAGCCTGTGAAGTTGATGAGACAGATTCAGAACAGAACAGATGTCTAAAGTCGTCGTGTTCTCAACATGAAGCAATAACATGAAAGAGAAGGAAGGAAAGAAACTGAAATGCAGTCTCCGGTCTTCTAGTTTACATGGGCTTACAAAAAGTTTTGTCACTTGACTAAAGTAAGTCAGTTGGTGAATAAAGGCTTATGAGCAAAAGGCTAAACCCAATGAACCACCTGAACACAAAACGCAAGCTTTATGCATCTTAGTAGCACAACTGTCAGGTCTAAGGACAGAGACACAAGGAATAAATACTCCAACATGAGAGAGGCAAGGAGAAGGTGGACTATTGCACATTGATGTTTATGTGAGTTATTATAAACTTACTTAGGGTGCTGCTTTGGCATGTTTTGACCTGTCTGCTGGAATCCATGACATACATACTGGTGAATTTGAAAAGAAAATAAAGTAGTATGGGACGTCAGTGGCTTAGCGGTAGAGCAGGCGCCCCATGTACAAGGCTGTTGCCGCAGCAGCCTGGGTTCGACTCCAGCCTGTAGCCCCTCGCTGCATGCCTCTCCCCCCCTCACACTTGTCTGTCCTGTCAAATAAAGGCTAAAAATGCCCAAAAATATCTTTAAAAAAAAAAAGAAAGAAAAGAAAAGAAAGTAGTAACAGCAGTTAGCCCAGCAGATGTGAGAGGAGGGAACATGGTTACTAAAAACGTACCATTTCACACATCTGGCAGCTCGCAGTTCATCAGGGGCCATACTCATGAACATTCTGAGAACAGAATGTTTTCAGTGATTTTCAGTCAAATTATCTAGGTGTGTTAGCCGAGTTATTGATAGTCCAATTTCAGTCGGACTAAGCTGTTAACATGCATTTAAAAGTCTGGTTTCAGTTGGACTAAGCCAATAATTCGATTTTCTCAAGCTGCATGTAAACATGATATGAAAGACTTGGAAACGCTGACCAATCAGAGCAGACTGGGCTTTTGCAGGAGGAGTTGTGCTGTGTGATATGTAGTTTTGAGTTTAAAAGAGATGTCGTAAATGACCCATGGGTCATAGGAGGTAGAGCGGGTCGTCTACTACTCAGAGGATCAGGAGTTCGATTCCCGGCTCCTCCAGTCCAAACCCCAACCTCCTGGTGGCTGTTCCATCAGTGCGTGAGCGCATGTGAATGGTTACTGAGTTGCAGGTGGCACCTTGGCCACTAGTGTGTGAATGAGTGAATGTGACATGTAGTGGAAAAGCTTTTTGAGTGGTTGGAAGACTAGAAAAGTGCTATACAAGGCCATTTACCATCCATGCTATGCTTCATTATCCTCCTCTTGCCTCTGCAGGATCCAGCCCGCCCACGCCCAAGGGAGAGAAGGTGGCAGCAGCGTTGGCTGTGGGCTGCTCAGTGCCGGCTCAGAGCCATAACAGTCTGGAGTTCTGCCTGGCCTGGGACATGCCCACAATCACCTTTGGCTCTAGGGAGAGGGAACACATCAGGTACATCAAACACAAAGGAAACCCACATACTGTGTGTTTCTTTGCATAAATGTAAACAAGCCGATGTTTATCACAGCTACAGATGTCACTCCACCTGTTGTTTCTATTACAGTTGTTATTTAACTGAAAAAAGATCTCACCAGTGTTGTTAACTGTCTTTGCTGTGGTTGCTTGGTTTGGTTTTCTTAATTCAGTCTCAGATATGTTTTTGCATTTATCAGAAAATTCAGCCAAACAATTTTCCTTCTATGAATAAAGAGACCAAAGCACAACAGGCCTTCCTACCTAATGCAAAAAAACTGAAATACTGACATCATGAAAATGCCAAAGTTAGACTTACTAAGATATCAAACTTAAAATATTAATCAAAATATGTTTTTGCTTTTATATTTGTTGCATTTGTTGATGAACATGCAGCGTCATTAGCTTGTGCCTTTTCTGTCTCTAGGAGATACACTCGTTACTTTGGGACCAAAGGGGATGCATCCCCCTCGCTCAGTCACTACGCCCTAACACACTACAGACAGTGGGAGAAGAGCATTGAAGAGTGGCAAAGACCCATACTGCAGGACAGGTAGGTCACAGCTCTGAAAGCTCTGGACTAAAATCACGACCAATCAATAAAAAACATTCTGTTGGCCAGCTATGAATGCTCATAATGGTTTATCCTGTCACCTTGGCTCATGTTGCAGCTCTCTCCCCTCCTGGTATAAGTCAGCCCTGTTTAACGAGTTGTACTTTGTGGCGGATGGAGGGACGGTGTGGATAGAGCTACCAGAGGATGCTGATGTCAGTGGTGGCATGCGCAGCGAGGACGGGGGGCTGCCGGCTCAGCCGGCAGTCATCAAGGAGTTCGGTCGTTTCGCCTACCTGGAAGGTAAGCAGCAAGGAAACGGGGTTAGTTCTGGACTAGTTCAGGGTTAGTTTTCAAGATTGGACATGGCATTTTAGAGCTAATACAATTTTTTGATTAATCAATCACTTAATGGACCCTGAAATAATCAAAATTGCATTGTGACAAACTTTGTGATATCAGCAAATATCGTATTGTAGCTAGCAGGCCATGAGGAGATATTTAATAAAACATGTACTACAATAAGTCATTGCACCTTTAATCAATAATGAAAATAATCATTAATTGCAGCTGTACTGTAGTTTGTTCATCAAGGTCTAGAAATTAACATTGGTCACATTTTAGCTCTCATTGACTGCAATCCACAACTAAATAATTACGTGACATATCTGATATAAAAGTGAACTGAAAGTGGTCTCCAAAAGTCCAGATTTATACCACAACATCCATGTGGTCACAAAAACTGAAAATGATGTGACCCTTGACAGGGACGCCAACCACAGCCCACCACAGTATGCACTGTGAAATACAAAATGCAAGAATTTGAGGTGCTCATGTGTATTAAAAAAACAGGTCTGCTGCATAATAGAAAATCTAAAATGTATTGAGTATCAAGTGTTGGCAAAACTAAAAAGAGACATCTGCCTATATTAGATATGTGACCCACGTTACTGAGCCATTGTTGTCTCCCAGGTCAGGAGTACAGAATGTACAACACGTACGATGTGCACTTCTACGCCTCCTTTGCACTCATCATGCTGTGGCCCAAACTTGCCTTGAGTGTGCAATATGACATTGGTAAGTGAAGTGCTATTATCATAATGTCTCATCAGCTGTAAAAGCATGTGTTTTTGATAAAGAGCAATACAAGGGCAAAGTTTTACAGCATTAATCTCTTCTCAGCGGGCAGTGTGGTGCAGCAGGACCCAACAGAGAGGCTCCATCTGATGAGTGGGCGGTATTCTCCTGTTAAGGCCAAAAATGTGGTGCCTCACGACATAGGAGACCCAGGTAGGAGAAAGACAATTTACTACAGCTCCGAGGGGAGTTAAGTGGAATAACTCAGTGTTTGATTTACTTCATTTTAGGTAGTCATAGGTTTCAGTTTATTTCTGTACTGTGCTGAGACCAATGACTGTATATAAAGATGAACAATGTGTCTGTACTTCCTGTAATTGTACAAAAATGAAACCAAAATATCCCAGATACGGCTGCCGTCATCTTGCGCTGATGACTTCATTTGGAGCCAGAGTCTGCACAGTAGCGATCTCAGTGATATTGCTTTCTCATCCATACACCTGTCCCACAGTTTGCAACCAACGCCACTGATCCTGAGTTTTTATTACATATGGACAAATTTGTTGATCCATCAAAGCTGTACAGATTGTGCCTTTGCCTCTACAGAGCATACACCACATCCACAGCAGTCAGGGTCTTCCTCTTCGTGTACTTGGTGTAGTTAGGTGATGGCATTATGGATCACCTTCTCCAGGAAGACCTCAAACACACCACGGGTCATTCTGTTGATCACAGCAAAGATAGGCTTCACTCCACCACGGCAAGACAGATGGCGGATAGCTGGTTTGGCGATTTATGGTGACACTTGGCGCACTGAGTCCTTTTCCACCTTTGCCTCCGCTACTAAATGTGTTATTCGTCACTTCGTTCAATGTACTGCTTCTTCATTTAGCTTATTTGTAAGTAATTTGATTTGAAGTGTTTTATGGTAGTTTAAATGCAGGTGTTAAATGTAGGTGTTGTGTTTCTACATGGACAGAATTGTTGAATATTAATGGCTATATTGGCCGTCCAAAAGAAAAGTCTAGCGTTAACCCTGGATTCAACATGTTCAATTGGCCAAAAAGCCACCAACAAGGGTCAAGAAGTGCCAATGTTGCGGGACACATCCCCAACACTAGGGCCACGGACGCTCACCGATGATTAGCCTGGTGTGTCGGGGCCCTAAAACCAATAGCCTACGTTAAAACCAACATTTTGCGTTTTACCATCATGAATTGTCTCTCACTACAACACCTCTGTCCCTAGATGATGAGCCATGGCAGAGGGTGAATGCCTACCTCATCCATGACACTGCAGACTGGAAGGACCTGAACCTGAAGTTTGTCCTGCAGGTCTACAGGGACTTCCATCTCACCCAGGACAGTCAGTACCTGCGGGACATGTGGCCCATCTGCCAGGTATAACTGACCGATACAGTTTTAACTGTACTGCATTTGAGAGGTGGATCCCATCTGTAGTAGTGACACAGAACATGAGAATAGTGGATGTCACATGCTCACTCAGCTGTCTCATACTGGTTGATCTGCTAGGCGGTGATGGAGTCAGAGATGAAGTTTGACCTGGATGGAGACGGCCTGATAGAGAACTCTGGATATGCTGACCAGACCTATGATGGTTGGACGGTGACTGGACCGAGGTGAGACGATGAACAAACATGGCAGCCCTGAAATAAACACATCAGTAGAGATTAGGCTACAGAGACATGACGATGAGGGAAACAGTATCACAGGACTCCTTCCTTTGGGCTGTCCTATGCCCCAGTCATTTCAGATGTTGTGATATGAGTGCTCAGTAATACTACCCAGTCAGTATTTGCACACAGTTAACACCTAATAAAACTGAAATGTTCAAATTCTATTAACAAGTTGGGATGATTAGGATCTGATTAAATTAAATCTAATCATTTAGGTCTTTTAATTAATTGAGCTCTCTTCAAAGAAAGAAACTACTGTATGATAATTGCATTTACAACTTCAAGCCTGAACTGAATGTCAGGGGGAAGGGAGAAGGGGAAGGAAATAGAAAAAGCATGACTCGGGATAAAGGGAGGGAAAAACTGGGTCGTGCGTAGCTGCAGTACTTCTCCAAATGTGACCTCCTGAGAGCCAGGGTTGAGTTCAGAGTGCAAAGATGAAAGAGTTTGGATTCTAAAACACTGACAGTTCCTGTTTACATTTTCATCTCACAAGACTGTGAACACAGCAGCCTCACAGTACATAAAGCTCCACAGCTGGGAAATAAACTAACACTGTCAAGATCATTTGAAGAATATTGTTTAATTAGCAAGTTTTGTCAGCTGAGCTTGTAAATTCAAAGCAACTAAGGATCATAGTGCACCACATAACTTTTGTATTTTTCCCCACTAAAATATCTTATTTAAAGTTCCAGTGTGTAAGATTTATGGGGATTTAGTGGCATCTAGTGGTGAGGAATGCAGATTGCAAACAGTTTAAACTTCTCCTGGTAAGAATTTCTTCAGTGTTCATTGTTCAGGAGGCTTTTACTGAGAGCTGAATTATCCTCAAAGTTTCTCCAACACTGTTCAGTACATCACAGACAGCCTGTTTGCCCAGCACTTGCTAATGTGTTCTAACTTTATTTCTGATCCAGATAGGGCTGTACCCAAATATTCAGATATTCGAATATTCGTTTCTATGGGTAGGTATTCATTATGAAAATTTGGTATTTGATTTGATATTTTTAAATGTAGTCTTTTTGTTGTTGGTAAATGTAGGTTATCAATAAAAATCAAAACTTTTAAATTGCATTGTTAAAAATGTGAAAATATAGTATCGCCTACCAACAGAGCTTGTGCGCACTGCAGGCTTGAGTGCATCCATCTGAGGCTGTGGATCAATGCCAAGTTTTACCACTTTATCACTATTCCCTCTAACTTGTAGCTATTTTTTCATTATCTTTTGAATTTAATATGAATTATGGAACCATTTTTGTCAACGTTTGTTTCCCCCGTTTTGTACAATAAATTATTGTTTAAAGTTTCAACAAGTTTCTTTTGGAGTGCGTGACACAAGTGTGTTTTAAAAACGACCGCGGACTGTCACCTGCTCAACGCATCAGTACCTTCGGATGCCATGACAGTAATAGCCAATAATGTCAAAATATCATTTACAGACCGATTTAACAGATGATCACTGCTGCCCGACCTGCAGGTCCATTTGCGGGTCCTGCGGGTAACGGGTCGACCTGCGCATCACTACTCAGCTCAGTCTATAAATGCTGTACACAACAGTAAGGCTATAGACATTATATTCTATTCAGGCCGGCAGAACCAGCAGCGCATTGGCTTTACAGTGCACGGCACTGCTGATTAACCATTTTATTGCAGCACAGAGTGTCTGCCAGCAACCAATTACTTGCAGAGGCTTCCTACAACTTGTTTCAGCGGTTCCGATTTAATCAGAAAACAAATTAAACAGGATGACTAGCCAATGTGAAAATCAAAAGAAAGCATAGAATAATGTACTGAAGTAGACTGTTGTGCCATCACATTTTTTTGTGGTTTGAGAGCAAAGTTTAGGTCGCTGCTGTGCAAAACTCCGCAATACAATTAGGTCCGAAAAAACCCCGGAGGAGTGCTTCGCAAGGAGTCTTTGAAAGGAGCCGAGCCTGGCGTGAAACCGGAGAGAGCAGGCAGCACGGCCGCAATCAATGTTACAAATCAGTGTTTCTCTGACGCTGTTTGCTATGTCGAAGAAGAGCCACTAACCTAGCACCTGTGCTCACCTTTTATCTCTGATAACTTAAGATTTTAGACGTTGAGGACGTTTTTACTAGGAGTGATAATTATCCACAGTGGTCTCTCCTGAAAACCTGGTGAAGTAAAAACACAGAATAAAGCAGATTTTAAATTGGTGTTTTTGTGATGCTGCTTATCATGGAGGGGCTGTTAACCAAAGTGGCTGACACAGAAATATAAATGGCCCTATCTCGAGTCAGAGCATGATTTGTCTGTTCTGTAGAAACGTGACAGTGCAACATGGCCATCTCTGTAGAGGAAGACCCGCTCCATTTGTAGATATTAACATCCTATTCTAAGGTTACGCTGACAAAGTGATTCTTATTTTCAGGTGATTATAAACTAAAGGAAACATACTTATTATAATATATTCCATTTCTGCCAATATATACCCCTAAATCCTACACACGGGACCTTTAGGGATAACTAGAGAAAATACATTGTTACAGCTAAATATAAGTTCAGTTTTACAGAAAAAAAGTTTTCTTTAACATTGAGGACTGATACGTTTAGTTTAAGCCTAGCCTGATTGTCAGACTGAAGCTGCCAGAACCTTCAGTCTGACATGGCTTCCATTGAAGGCGATTTACAAGGGGGAGGGAATTTGATTTTTCCCTAACTAATCAGTAGAGATCAACAACTCACCCAGAATCTGACGTCATTAGTATCCATGCCTCGGGGGTGCCGAAAACAAGCGAGCATTGCCTGTTTAAAATGTCTCCGTCATCGTGCACGCTCAGCTACATCGCCATTAAATCCAGTTTAGCAGCTTCCTTAATTTGGTCCTCCATTAACATAGCATAGTGGCGAAATACCTCGATAGCATCGTTAATGTGGTCTGTAGGATCTGTAGCGGTCGCCATTGTTGCTATCCTCACCAGTTACCCACCAGCGTACAGCTTGACATCAGCGTGGCACTGATTGGCTAATCGCTAGACCCGCCCCCACCCCCGGCGTTGATTTGTCCGTCCATCGTTTGGACCTGATAAATCGCAAATTCATTGCAGTATGCCAGACCAAAGATGCAAGCCTACTCAGTTGAGTGGGCGGGGTCTATGGTCTGGAACCAGGCTAGTTTAAGCCTGAAATTTAGTTTCTCATGAAGCTAAACTCTTCAGTGTTTTATGTGAGTGCAGCAAGGTTTACATTTGACTCAAATTCTTTTATTTTTTATTTTACAGTGCGTACTGTGGTGGGCTGTGGTTGGCGTCCCTCTGTGTGATGTGTAAAATGGCCAGACTGGTGGACAACGAGGAGACATACCGACGTTACAGAGACATCTTGGACAGGGGTAGCGCTGCTTTTGACAAACTGCTGTGGAACGGTAAGGTTTTATGTTGCATTACGTGCAGGTTTATGAACACACAAATTGTGTATTTTTAATAAAATATCTTAAAAAGCAAAAAATAAGATAGGGCTGCATGGTATGAGAAAAATATGTGATAATGTTAAATATCAGAATTGATAGTGAAGTGAGTGGCATGACAAACCTATTTTCTTATTCCTACATACAGGCTGCCACACATCAGTGATTTAAAACAAAATCAGTAAAAATGCAGCCACTGTTTTCAGGTAAATCTAAGTTACTGCTTCAGCTGAATTGCCTTTCTTTTATTTTCTATTCTCCTTTCATGTTTAGGCAAGTATTACAACTATGACAGCAGCGGGAGAGACCTTTCCAATAGTGTCATGTCTGACCAGTGTGCTGGCCACTGGTTCCTGAGAGCGTCCGGACTGGGAGAGGCAGAATACCAGGCAAGTTAAACACACCTTTATGAGCAGGGTTAGGCCCTGATCACACAGAAAGCGTTTTGCACATTGCTGTACTGCTTTTTTTTGTTTGTTTTTTGTCAATTGAATGCCACTCGTGACCAAAAAAAAATTGTTGTTCATTGTTGCCACAAACCTTCCCGCGTGATCACTCTACCCTTTATATATATATTTTTTTAAATTTCACAGTAATTGGTATCTTGTTTCTAAAATGTTGCTACCACCAGTTTCTCCTCCATTGTTTACCAACTGTAAACTTGCTGTTATTTCTACCACAGAAGGCCCACCTCTCAAATCATCCAATTGGACAATGGGAAAAAAGATGATGAAAAAGGAGATGACATGGGGCGTTTATCCGCTCTGAGTTGAAGTTTTTTCAACTTGAGCGCTCTGGCAGAAATGCCAGGCGCCTAGAGCGCAGAAACATAAGGCATGTCACAATGCAAAAAGCTTCATTATCACTAAAATCAATTACAATATGCTGCCTCCAGCTTTCTGTGTAATCAGGGCCTAAGGGGCAAAAAGGATAAAAGATGCGGGGCAATATACATTAACATGAGCCAGGAGAACATGAGATGCCAGCTAAGTTGCAGGAAAGGAGACTTATCTTGAATTTTGTAGGTCCAACAAATATTATTAAGTCCATGCCTACATCTGAGCAGGTCAGAGAGATAGTTAAACAAGATTCATCTGAACCCACTTAGAGGATCAGCACACTTCAAGTAACTCAGGGAAGTCCATGAAATCCAGAGCGTTCTTGGAACAAATAACTGCATTTAAATACAAACACAAACATGTAGGAAACTGGATTAAACTTAAAGTTCTCTCCCCTCTTCTCTCACTCCTCCTTTTGCTCTTCTCTATGCTGGTTTTCCCCACATCACAGGTCTGTCTCATTTATCTCCTCACTTTCCCCACCTTACTTTCCTGTTAAGGCTTGAAAGGGCTAGTCTCTATTTTTTCTTCTCCCATTTTTGTTGTAATACACACATAGTAACAAAAAATAGCTTTCTGAATACTGACAAGAGTTGCATTGATTTTGATGAGTGTTGTGAATATATATGTCCATTTGCATACAGTACATTGTTGTTTTGTTTAATGTTCATGACCGAACATCTCTTCCCTTTCCTTATGCCAAGCTGCAAATTAGACAAACAATAATGAAGTAATGTTTTCAGATTAGGACAAACATGGTCTGAACATCACATCCTCTCTCCCTCTAGGCTTTTCCAAAAGAAAAAATCCACAGTGCACTAAAATCTGTCTTTGACTTGAATGTAATGAGCTTCGCTGGAGGCCAGATGGGGGCAGTTAATGGCATGCGTCCTGAGGGAGTGCCTGACCGCTCCAGTGTCCAGTCAGATGAGGTGTGGATTGGAGTGGTGTATGGACTGGCAGCCACTATGATCCATGAGGTAAGTGTGTGTGTATTTCTGTACCTACTTTACATTCAAAGGGTTAAACAATAAGGTATTTTGTGGTGGCTGCAGGCACAGTGACTTCAGTATGAAGTGAATTACACAAGATGTAATCAAGTTTATAACGTTTACTGAAAAAAGGCTACATTACATTAAGTCACAAGGTAGAAAAATGATATGTTCCCGAGCCTAATGCAGCTCTCTGCTCGACTAAGCTGCACATGATGTTACTCAGTCAGTTAAAGGGAGCATCATTATCAACATACAATATAAATGCATTTGTCTTTGTACATTTTTTGTGTTGACATTGAGTAAAAAAACATGCCTCTGTGGTTTTCTTTTTTTGTCAGGGTATGCAGGAGGAGGGTATGCGCACTGCGGAGGGTTGCTACCGGACTGTGTGGGAGAGGTTGGGCATGGCCTTCCAGACTCCTGAAGCCTACTGCGAGAAGGGAATCTACCGCTCTCTGGCATACATGAGGCCTTTGAGCGTCTGGGCCATGCAGCTAGCCCTTAACACTTCACAGAAGGATCAGACCTCATCAGCTCAAACTGGAGCCACAGACGGGGAGCAGGGACATGACTTGAGAGAAACACAGAGCTAGGACCTCAGCCACTGGACTGGTGTGATTAGAGAGGTGCAGTGAGTTCCTCTGAAAATGACCTCCAAACACTCCTGCAGCCACCACCCTCATCTGCACTCCCATCCTGCAGGGCCCCGTTTGCTCACATAACTTCAGTTCTCTACTGGTTGTTTTGCCTGGAATGATGACGGTTTACGCTTGACAAATTCAGTAGCTACTGTAGATCATGGTATTGTTAGGTGAGGAGTTTAACATTTTTCAAGAGACTGCAAACAGTCCCTGATTGTTTTATTAAAGTCATGCAGTGTGGGGTGGCAGCCAGGCACTGACGAACACATAGCCGGTGTCTATTGCTAATTAAAAATTGACCTTGTTTTTCAGCAACATATTGTCTATTTGCACGCATGTACACACACACATGCAAGCACTACATTTTACAATCATGTCAAAAATAATGTTTGCATACTTAGAACAAGTTCATATGCTAAATATTTTAGGACTGTTGTCTTATTATACCAGCCACATGGAGTCATTATTGTCTTTGAGTACATCAGTGGGTCTTTGAGTGAATCATGGCAGATCTGAATGATTTCCCCATCAGAAATATAGATGCTTGAAAAGAAAAGTCAATTTGAAGATTTCCTCCAATTAAATTTGAATGCTGTACTAAGCGATGTATTACGTGATGAGTAGTGTTGGAAATTAAATTAAAATTATATATATTTTCTTTTTTTTATAGCATTTGGTGCCTTGTTGCATGTTGGCCATATCTACAGTATAATAATGTAGTGGCAACATTTACTGTTTTATAAAATCCAATACTCATGACAATCATGCTGAATAAATGACTGAATCAGATACAACAGCAGGTTCAATGTGTTTTTAATTAAATATATATGAAAAAACAAAACTAGGAAATAAAAATAACTAGCTGCATGAGGTGATGAATGTCAAAGGTACTCAAAGATATTACTGTTTTATTGTAAAAGTCAGCAATGTTGTTGAACTGAACACTATCAACCTACAGGGACATCACAGGTTATCAGTAAGACAGAAGAATGACACATAAACAACTGTTTTATTGAACCTTTATCCCTGAATATGGCAACTAGCTTGTTCATTTACATTAAGTTAGGTTATAAAAGCACAAAGTTGTAATAAATTTTTAGCTAGCTTGCAAGCTGTCTAAAAAAAAAAATAACATCACTGGCATCATTTTACCTTATTATCTCAGCAGATTAAATTCCAAAGTAGAGAAGTTCAACAGTGCACTTACTGTGGCTGCTCTGCCAAAATGGAAAACCTTGATGCTGATTGGTTGTGAAATGATGGAGAATTCTGGAGACAGGCCATGGTAATTCTTTGTCAATTATAGAGAAAGATGGAAATGATGAGATATGATTTGACGACAGTATCATCCAATCATTATGATCAGCGTTAAGTGTTAGAATGTATGTAGGGTCAATCACCCCCCTGGATAACACGAGGCACTCCAATCACTCATCTTTCGGGAAGCACAAGACAACTCATCAAAGTAAGAAAATTACATGTATTTATTTTCTTTAATAGTCAATAAAATTATATTCTTCTGTCACAGTTATTTTATAATTTTATTGTCAAGTGTTACATTATGTCATACAGCAACATCAATCAGCATATTCTAAGTACTATATCGTATTGATGAATGAATTATTTAAGTAGAAAATCTTTACTGATATACATTTATAATTTGTTGACAACAAAAGCACGTAACAACAGTCGATGGAAACCAAAATACCACCCAGGGACGTTTTCTGCATCACGTAGCCAGCTCCCTTTGTAAATGAAAAACCAGGCTGGCAACACTCATGAAACCAGCAGCAGAATGACTGTGACAAATCATCACTTGCAGTATGTCCTTGTATACTGAAAAACAAAAAAACAAAAAACTTTCAATGTGAGATTTCGGTTGGACTACAGGATTTAAGAATGTGACGCCCCATCACCTTCTTATAGTCTGCATATGGTATCTTCGACTATTCCAAAAAGCAAGGCCTACATTACAAGCCTAACGTCTTGAAGTAGACAGCAATGCAAGTGGGTGGGGCTTGCTGACTGAGGCCAAACCCCTTCCACAGCTGTCTCTGTGGCGCAATGGGTTAGCGCGTTCAGCTGTTAACCGAAAGGTTAGTGGTTCAAGCCCACCCAGGGACGTTTTCTCCTGAAAAAACCAGCTCCCTTCATAAATGACAAATTAGTGTGCAGCTTCTCTCATGAAACCAGCAGGAAAAACAATGAAGACAAACCATCACTTGCAGTATGTCCTTAATGACAACTAAGTTTCAAAGTGAGAATTCAGTTAAAAAACAGGGGGTAAGAATATAAAGCCCCATCACTTTCTTTAGATCTGCCTATGGTCGCTTCCACTTTTCAAAAAAGCAAGGCCTACATCACCAGGCTGACATCTTGCAGTGGACAGCAAATGCAAGTGGGTGGGGCTTGCCGGTGGGGGCCCGCTTCTTCCACAGTTGTCTCTGTGGCGCAATCGGTTAGCGCGTTCGGCTGTTAACCGAAAGGTTGGTGGTTCAAGCCCACCCAGGGACGTTTTCTCCTGAAAAAACTGTTTCCTTCATGAATAAAAAAAGCAGTGTGCAGCTTCTCTCACGAAACCAGCAGAGAAAAAATTAAGACAAACCATCACTTGCAGTATGTCCTTGTATACTAAAAACAAATAGGTTTCAAAGTGAGTATTCAGTTCAAATACAGGGGTTAAGAATATAAAACCCCATCGCTTTCATTAGATCTGCCTATGGTCGCTTCCAATTTTCAAAGAAGTAAGGCCTACATCACCAGGCTGACATCTTGCAGTGGACAGCAAATGCAAGTGGGTGGGGCTTGCTGGTGGAGGCCCCGCCCATTCCACACCTGTCTCTGTGGCGCAATTGGTTAGCGCGTTCGGCTGTTAACCGAAAGGTTGGTGGTTCAAGCCCGCCCAGGGACGTTTTCTCCTGAAAAAACAGCTCCCTTCCTGAATAAAAAGACCGGGGTGCAGCTTCTCTCATGAAACCAGCAGAAAAATAATAAAGACAAACCATCACTTGCAGTATGTCCTTGTATACTAAAAACAAATAGGTTTCAAAGTGAGTATTTAGTTCAAATACAGGGGGTAAGAATATAAAGCCCCATCACTTTCATTAGATCTGCCTATGGTCGCTTCCACTTTTCAAAGAAGTAAGGCCTACATAACCAGGCTGACATCTTGAATTGGACAGCAAATGCAAGTGGGTGGGGCTTGCTGGTGGAGGCCCCGCCCATTCCACAACTGTCTCTGTGGTGCATTCGGTTAGCGTGTTCGGCTGTTAACCGAAAGGTTGGTGGTTCAAGCCCACCCAGGGACGTTTTCTCCTGAAAAAAACAAGCTCCCTTCATAAATGAAAAACCAGTGTGCAGCATCTGTCACAAAACCAGCAGAGAAAAAATTAAGACAAACCATCACTTCCTGTGTGTCCTTGTATACTAAAAACAAATAAGTTTCAAAGTGAGTATTCAGTTCAAATACAGGGGTTAAGAATATAAAGCCCCATCACTTTCTTTAGATCTGCCTATGGTCGCTTCCATTTTTAAAAAAAAAAACGGGGCTACATCACCAGGCTGACATCTTGAAATGGACAGCAAATGCAAGTGGGTGGGGCTTGCTGACTGAGGCCCCACCCCTTCCACAGCTGTCTCTGTGGCGCAATTGGTTAGCGCGTTCGGCTGTTAACCGAAAGGTTGGTGGTTCAAGCCCACCCAGGGACGTTTTCTGCTGAAAAAACAAGCTCCCTTCATGAATGAAAAACCAGTGTGCAGCGTCTCATGAAACCAGCAGAAAAACAATGAAGACAAACCATCACTTGCAGTATGTCCTTGTATACTGAAAAGAAATAGGTTTCAAAGGGAGTGTTTAGTTCAAATACAGGAGGTAAGAATATAAAGCCACATCACTTTCATTAGATCTGCCTATGGTCACTTCCACTTTTCAAAGAAGTAAGGCCTACATAACCAGGCTGACATCTTGAATTGGACAGCAAATGCAAGTGGGTGGGGCTTGCTCGTGGAGGCCCCGCCCATTCCACACCTGTGTCTGTGGCGCAATGGGTTAGCGCGTTCGGCTGTTAACCGAAAGGTTGGTGATTCAAGCCCACCCAGGGACGTTTTCTGCTGGGAAAAAACAGCTCCCTTCATTAATGAAAAACCACTGTGCACCTTCTCTCACGAAACCAGCAGAAAAACAATGAAGACAAACCATCACTTGCAGTATGTCCTTGTATACTGAAAACAAATAGGTTTCAAAGTGAGTATTCAGTTCAAATACAGGGGATAAGAATATAAAGCCCCATCACTTTCATTAGATCTGCCTATGGTCCCTTCCACTTTTCAAAGAAGTAAGGCCTACATAACCAGGCTGACATCTTGAATTGGACAGCAAATGCAAGTGGGTGGGGCTTGCTGGTGGAGGCCCCGCCCACTCCACAACTGTCTCTGTGGCGCAATCGGTTAGCGCGTTCGGCTGTTAACTGAAAGGTTGGTGGTTCAAGCCCACCCAGGGATGTTTTCTCCTGAAAAAAACAAGCTCCCTTCATAAATGAAAAACCAGTGTGCAGCATCTGTCACAAAACCAGCAGAGAAAAAATTAAGACAAACCATCACTTGCAGTATGTCCTTTTATACTAAAAACAAAGAGGTTTCAAAGTGAGTATTCAGTTCAAATACAGGGAGTAAGAATATAAAGCCCCATCACTTTCATTAGATCTGCCTATGGTCCCTTCCACTTTTCAAAGAAGTAAGGCCTACATAACCAGGCTGACATCTTGAATTGGACAGCAAATGCAAGTGGGTGGGGTTTGCTGGTGGAGGCCCCGCCCATTCCACAACTGTCTCTGTGGCGCATTCGGTTAGCGCGTTCGGCTGTTAACCGAAAGGTTGGTGGTTCAAGCCCACCCAGGGACGTTTTCTCCTGAAAAAAACAAGCTCTCTTCATAAATGAAAAACCAGTGTGCAGCATCTGTCACAAAACCAGCAGAGAAAAAATTAAGACAAACCATCACTTGCAGTATGTCCTTGTATACTAAAAACAAGTAGGTTTCAAAGTGAGTATTCAGTTCAAATACAGGGGGTAAGAATATAAAGCCCCATAACTTCCTTTAGATCTGCCTATGGTCGCTTCCATTTTTCAAAACAAAAAAATATGCCTATATCACCAGGCTGACATCTTGAAATGGACAGCAAATGCAAGTGGGTGGGGCTTGCTGACTGAGGCCCCACCCCTTCCACAGCTGTCTCTGTGGCGCAATCGGTTAGCGCGTTCGGCTGTTAACCGAAAGGTTGGTGGTTCAAGCCCACCCAGGGACGTTTTCTGCTGAATAAACAAGCTCCCTTCATGAATGAAAAACCAGTGTGCAGCTTCTCTCATGAAACCAGCAGAGTAAAAATTAAGACAAAACATCACTTGCAGTATGTCCTTGTATACTAAAAACAAATAGATTTCAAAGTGAGTATTCAGTTCAAATACAAGGAGTAAGAATATAAAGCCCCATCACTTCCTTTAGATCTGCCTATGATCGCTTCCATTTTCCAAAAAAAAAATAGGCCTACATCACCAGGCTGACATCTTGAAATGGACAGCAAATGCAAGTGGGTGGGGCTTGCTGGTGGAGGCCCCGCCCACTCCACAACTGTCTCTGTGGCGCAATCGGTTAGCGCGTTCGGCTGTTAACCGAAAGGTTGGTGGTTCAAGCCCACCCAGGGACGTTTTCTCCTGAAAAAAACAAGCTCCCTTCATAAATGAAAAACCAGTGTGCAGCATCTGTCACAAAACCAGCAGAGAAAAAATTAAGACAAACCATCACTTGCAGTATGTCCTTGTATACTAAAAACAAAGAGGTTTCAAAGTGAGTATTTAGTTAAAATACAGGGGGTAAGAATATAAAGCCCCATCACTTTAATTAGATCTGCCTATGGTCCCTTCCACTTTTCAAAGAAGTAAGGCCTACATAACCAAGCTGACATCTTGAATTGGACAGCAAATGCAAGTGGGTGGGGTTTGCTGGTGGAGGCCCCGCCCATTCCACAACTGTCTCTGTGGCTCATTCGGTTAGCGTGTTCGGCTGTTAACCGAAAGGTTGGTGGTTCAAGCCCACCCAGGGACGTTTTCTCCTGAAAAAAACAAGCTCCCTTCATAAATGAAAAACCAGTGTGCAGCATCTGTCACAAAACCAGCAGAGAAAAAATTAAGACAAACCATCACTTCCGGTGTGTCCTTGTATACTAAAAACAAATAAGTTTCAAAGTGAGTATTAAATTCAAATACAGGGGTTAAGAATATAAAACCCCATCACTTCCTTTAGATCTGCCTATGGTCGCTTCCATTTTTCAAAAAAAAAAATAGGGCTACATCACCAGGCTGACATCTTGAAATGGACAGCAAATGCAAGTGGGTGGGGCTTGCTGACTGAGGCCCCACCCCTTCCTCAGCTGTCTCTGTGGCGCAATCGGTTAGCGCGTTCGGCTGTTAACTGAAAGGTTGGTGGTTCAAGCCCACCCAGGGACGTTTTCTGCTGAAAAAACAAGCTTCCTTCATGAATGAAAAACCAGTGTGCAGCTTCTCTCACGAAACCAGCGGAGTAAAAATTAAGACAAACCATCACTTGCAGTATGTCCTTGTATACTAAAAACAAATAGGTTTCAAAGTGAGTATTCAGTTCAAATACAGGGAATAAGAATATAAAACCCCACCACTTTCATTAGATCTGCCTATGATCCCTTCCATTTTTCAAAAAAAAAATAGGCCTACATCACCAGGCTGACATCTTGAAATGGACAGCAAATGCAAGTGGGTGGGGCTTGCTGGTGGAGGCCCCGCCCATTCCACAACTGTCTCTGTGGCGCAATCGGTTAGCGCGTTCGGCTGTTAACCGAAAGGTTGGTGATTCAAGCCCACCCAGGGACGTTTTCTCCTGAAAAAAACAAGCTCCCTTCATAAATGAAAAACCAGCGTGCAGCATCTGTCACAAAACCAGCAGAGAAAAAATTAAGACAAACCATCACTTGCAGTATGTCCTTGTATACTAAAAACAAATAAGTTTCAAAGTGAGTATTTAGTTAAAATACAGGGGGTAAGAATATAAAGCCCCATCACTTTAATTAGATCTGCCTATGGTCCCTTCCACTTTTCAAAGAAGTAAGGCCTACATAACCAAGCTGACATCTTGAATTGGACAGCAAATGCAAGTGGGTGGGGTTTGCTGGTGGAGGCCCCGCCCATTCCACAACTGTTTCTGTGGCTCATTCGGTTAGCGTGTTCGGCTGTTAACCGAAAGGTTGGTGGTTCAAGCCCACCCAGGGACGTTTTCTCCTGAAAAAAACAAGCTCCCTTCATAAATGAAAAACCAGTGTGCAGCATCTGTCACAAAACCAGCAGAGAAAAAATTAAGACAAACCATCACTTCCGGTGTGTCCTTGTATACTAAAAACAAATAAGTTTCAAAGTGAGTATTAAATTCAAATACAGGGGTTAAGAATATAAAACCCCATCACTTCCTTTAGATCTGCCTATGGTCGCTTCCATTTTTCAAAAAAAAAAATAGGGCTACATCACCAGGCTGACATCTTGAAATGGACAGCAAATGCAAGTGGGTGGGGCTTGCTGACTGAGGCCCCACCCCTTCCTCAGCTGTCTCTGTGGCGCAATCGGTTAGCGCGTTCGGCTGTTAACTGAAAGGTTGGTGGTTCAAGCCCACCCAGGGACGTTTTCTGCTGAAAAAACAAGCTTCCTTCATGAATGAAAAACCAGTGTGCAGCTTCTCTCACGAAACCAGCGGAGTAAAAATTAAGACAAACCATCACTTGCAGTATGTCCTTGTATACTAAAAACAAATAGGTTTCAAAGTGAGTATTCAGTTCAAATACAGGGAATAAGAATATAAAACCCCACCACTTTCATTAGATCTGCCTATGATCCCTTCCATTTTTCAAAAAAAAAATAGGCCTACATCACCAGGCTGACATCTTGAAATGGACAGCAAATGCAAGTGGGTGGGGCTTGCTGGTGGAGGCCCCGCCCATTCCACAACTGTCTCTGTGGCGCAATCGGTTAGCGCGTTCGGCTGTTAACCGAAAGGTTGGTGATTCAAGCCCACCCAGGGACGTTTTCTCCTGAAAAAAACAAGCTCCCTTCATAAATGAAAAACCAGCGTGCAGCATCTGTCACAAAACCAGCAGAGAAAAAATTAAGACAAACCATCACTTGCAGTATGTCCTTGTATACTAAAAACAAATAAGTTTCAAAGTGAGTATTTAGTTAAAATACAGGGGGTAAGAATATAAAGCCCCATCACTTTAATTAGATCTGCCTATGGTCCCTTCCACTTTTCAAAGAAGTAAGGCCTACATAACCAAGCTGACATCTTGAATTGGACAGCAAATGCAAGTGGGTGGGGTTTGCTGGTGGAGGCCCCGCCCATTCCACAACTGTTTCTGTGGCTCATTCGGTTAGCGTGTTCGGCTGTTAACCGAAAGGTTGGTGGTTCAAGCCCACCCAGGGACGTTTTCTCCTGAAAAAAACAAGCTCCCTTCATAAATGAAAAACCAGTGTGCAGCATCTGTCACAAAACCAGCAGAGAAAAAATTAAGACAAACCATCACTTCCGGTGTGTCCTTGGATACTAAAAACAAATAAGTTTCAAAGTGAGTATTCAGTTCAAATACAGGGGTTAAGAATATAAAACCCCATCACTTCCTTTAGATCTGCCTATGGTCGCTTCCATTTTTCAAAAAAAAAAATAGGGCTACATCACCAGGCTGACATCTTGAAATGGACAGCAAATGCAAGTGGGTGGGGCTTGCTGACTGAGGCCCCACCCCTTCCTCAGCTGTCTCTGTGGCGCAATCGGTTAGCGCGTTCGGCTGTTAACCGAAAGGTTGGTGGTTCAAGCCCACCCAGGGACGTTTTCTGCTGAAAAAACAAGCTCCCTTCATGAATGAAAAACCAGTGTGCAGCTTCTCTCACGAAACCAGCAGAGTAAAAATTAAGACAAACCATCACTTGCAGTATGTCCTTGTATACTAAAAACAAATAGGTTTCAAAGTGAGTATTCAGTTCAAATACAGGGGGTAAGAATATAAAGCCCCATCACTTTCATTAGATCTGCCTATGGTCCCTTCCACTTTTCAAAGAAGTAAGGCCTACATAACCAGGCTGACATCTTGAATTGGACAGCAAATGCAAGTGGGTGGGGTTTGCTGGTGGAGGCCCCGCCCATTCCACAACTGTCTCTGTGGCGCATTCGGTTAGCGCGTTCGGCTGTTAACCGAAAGGTTGGTGGTTCAAGCCCACCCAGGGACGTTTTCTCCTGAAAAAAACAAGCTCTCTTCATAAATGAAAAACCAGTGTGCAGCATCTGTCACAAAACCAGCAGAGAAAAAATTAAGACAAACCATCACTTCCGGTGTGTCCTTGTATACTAAAAACAAATAAGTTTCAAAGTGAGTATTAAATTCAAATACAGGGGTTAAGAATATAAAACCCCATCACTTCCTTTAGATCTGCCTATGGTCGCTTCCATTTTTCAAAAAAAAAAATAGGGCTACATCACCAGGCTGACATCTTGAAATGGACAGCAAATGCAAGTGGGTGGGGCTTGCTGACTGAGGCCCCACCCCTTCCTCAGCTGTCTCTGTGGCGCAATCGGTTAGCGCGTTCGGCTGTTAACTGAAAGGTTGGTGGTTCAAGCCCACCCAGGGACGTTTTCTGCTGAAAAAACAAGCTTCCTTCATGAATGAAAAACCAGTGTGCAGCTTCTCTCACGAAACCAGCAGAGTAAAAATTAAGACAAACCATCACTTGCAGTATGTCCTTGTATACTAAAAACAAATAGGTTTCAAAGTGAGTATTCAGTTCAAATACAGGGAATAAGAATATAAAACCCCACCACTTTCATTAGATCTGCCTATGATCCCTTCCATTTTTCAAAAAAAAAATAGGCCTACATCACCAGGCTGACATCTTGAAATGGACAGCAAATGCAAGTGGGTGGGGCTTGCTGGTGGAGGCCCCGCCCATTCCACAACTGTCTCTGTGGCGCAATCGGTTAGCGCGTTCGGCTGTTAACCGAAAGGTTGGTGATTCAAGCCCACCCAGGGACGTTTTCTCCTGAAAAAAACAAGCTCCCTTCATAAATGAAAAACCAGCGTGCAGCATCTGTCACAAAACCAGCAGAGAAAAAATTAAGACAAACCATCACTTGCAGTATGTCCTTGTATACTAAAAACAAATAAGTTTCAAAGTGAGTATTTAGTTAAAATACAGGGGGTAAGAATATAAAGCCCCATCACTTTAATTAGATCTGCCTATGGTCCCTTCCACTTTTCAAAGAAGTAAGGCCTACATAACCAAGCTGACATCTTGAATTGGACAGCAAATGCAAGTGGGTGGGGTTTGCTGGTGGAGGCCCCGCCCATTCCACAACTGTTTCTGTGGCTCATTCGGTTAGCGTGTTCGGCTGTTAACCGAAAGGTTGGTGGTTCAAGCCCACCCAGGGACGTTTTCTCCTGAAAAAAACAAGCTCCCTTCATAAATGAAAAACCAGTGTGCAGCATCTGTCACAAAACCAGCAGAGAAAAAATTAAGACAAACCATCACTTCCGGTGTGTCCTTGGATACTAAAAACAAATAAGTTTCAAAGTGAGTATTCAGTTCAAATACAGGGGTTAAGAATATAAAACCCCATCACTTCCTTTAGATCTGCCTATGGTCGCTTCCATTTTTCAAAAAAAAAAATAGGGCTACATCACCAGGCTGACATCTTGAAATGGACAGCAAATGCAAGTGGGTGGGGCTTGCTGACTGAGGCCCCACCCCTTCCTCAGCTGTCTCTGTGGCGCAATCGGTTAGCGCGTTCGGCTGTTAACCGAAAGGTTGGTGGTTCAAGCCCACCCAGGGACGTTTTCTGCTGAAAAAACAAGCTCCCTTCATGAATGAAAAACCAGTGTGCAGCTTCTCTCACGAAACCAGCAGAGTAAAAATTAAGACAAACCATCACTTGCAGTATGTCCTTGTATACTAAAAACAAATAGGTTTCAAAGTGAGTATTCAGTTCAAATACAGGGGGTAAGAATATAAAGCCCCATCACTTTCATTAGATCTGCCTATGGTCCCTTCCACTTTTCAAAGAAGTAAGGCCTACATAACCAGGCTGACATCTTGAATTGGACAGCAAATGCAAGTGGGTGGGGTTTGCTGGTGGAGGCCCCGCCCATTCCACAACTGTCTCTGTGGCGCATTCGGTTAGCGCGTTCGGCTGTTAACCGAAAGGTTGGTGGTTCAAGCCCACCCAGGGACGTTTTCTCCTGAAAAAAACAAGCTCTCTTCATAAATGAAAAACCAGTGTGCAGCATCTGTCACAAAACCAGCAGAGAAAAAATTAAGACAAACCATCACTTGCAGTATGTCCTTGTATACTAAAAACAAGTAGATTTCAAAGTGAGTATTCAGTTCAAATACAGGGGGTAAGAATATAAAGCCCCATAACTTCCTTTAGATCTGCCTATGGTCGCTTCCATTTTTCAAAACAAAAAAATATGCCTATATCACCAGGCTGACATCTTGAAATGGACAGCAAATGCAAGTGGGTGGGGCTTGCTGACTGAGGCCCCACCCCTTCCACAGCTGTCTCTGTGGCGCAATCGGTTAGCGCGTTCGGCTGTTAACCGAAAGGTTGGTGGTTCAAGCCCACCCAGGGACGTTTTCTGCTGAATAAACAAGCTCCCTTCATGAATGAAAAACCAGTGTGCAGCTTCTCTCATGAAACCAGCAGAGTAAAAATTAAGACAAAACATCACTTGCAGTATGTCCTTGTATACTAAAAACAAATAGATTTCAAAGTGAGTATTCAGTTCAAATACAAGGAGTAAGAATATAAAGCCCCATCACTTCCTTTAGATCTGCCTATGATCGCTTCCACTTTTCAAAGAAGTAAGGCCTACATCACCAGGCTGACATCTTGAATTGGACAGCAAATGCAAGTGGGTGGGGTTTGCTGGTGGAGGCCCCGCCCATTCCAAAACTGTCTCTGTGGCGCAATCGGTTAGCGCGTTCGGCTGTTAACCGAAAGGTTGGTGGTTCAAGCCCACCCAGGGACGTTTTCTGCTGAATAAACAAGCTCCCTTCATGAATGAAAAACCAGTGTGCAGCTTCTCTCATGAAACCAGCAGAGTAAAAATTAAGACAAACCATCACTTGCAGTATGTCCTTGTATACTAAAAACAAATAGATTTCAAAGTGAGTATTCAGTTCAAATACAGAGAGTAAGAATATAAAGCCCCATCACTTCCTTTAGATCTGCCTATGATCGCTTCCATTTTTCAAAAAAAAAAATAGGTCTACATCACCAGGCTGACATCTTGAAATGGACAGCAAATGCAAGTGGGTGGGGCTTGCTGGTGGAGGCCCCGCCCACTCCACAACTGTCTCTGTGGCGCAATCGGTTAGCGCGTTCGGCTGTTAACCGAAAGGTTGGTGGTTCAAGCCCACCCAGGGACGTTTTCTCCTGAAAAAAACAAGCTCCCTTCATAAATGAAAAACCAGTGTGCAGCATCTGTCACAAAACCAGCAGAGAAAAAATTAAGACAAACCATCACTTGCAGTATGTCCTTGTATACTAAAAACAAAGAGGTTTCAAAGTGAGTATTTAGTTAAAATACAGGGGATAAGAATATAAAGCCCCATCACTTTCATTAGATCTGCCTATGGTCGCTTCCACTTTTCAAAGAAGTAAGGCCTACATAACCAAGCTGACATCTTGAATTGGACAGCAAATGCAAGTGGGTGGGGTTTGCTGGTGGAGGCCCCGCCCATTCCACAACTGTCTCTGTGGCGCATTCGGTTAGCGTGTTCGGCTGTTAACCGAAAGGTTGGTGGTTCAAGCCCACCCAGGGACGTTTTCTCCTGAAAAAAACAAGCTCCCTTCATACATGAAAAACCAGTGTGCAGCATCTGTCACAAAACCAGCAGAGAAAAAATTAAGACACACCATCACTTCCGGTGTGTCCTTGTATACTAAAAACAAATAAGTTTCAAAGTGAGTATTCAATTCAAATACAGGGGTTAAGAATATAAAACCCCATCACTTCCTTTAGATCTGCCTATGGTCGCTTCCATTTTTCAAAAAAAAAAATAGGGCTACATCACCAGGCTGACATCTTGAAATGGACAGCAAATGCAAGTGGGTGGGGCTTGCTGACTGAGGCCCCACCCCTTCCTAGCTGTCTCTGTGGCGCAATCGGTTGGCGTTCGGCTGTTAACCGAAAGGTTGGTGGTTCAAGCCCACCCAGGGACGTTTTCTGCTGAAAAAACAGCTTCCTTCATGAATGGAAAAAGCAGTGTGCAGCTTCTCTCACGAAACCAGCAGAGAAAAAATTAAGACAAACCATCACTTGCAGTATGTCCTTGTATACTAAAAAGAAATAGGTTTCAAAGTGAGTATTCAGTTCAAATACAGGGGGTAAGACTATAAAGCCCCATCACTTTCATTACATCTGCCTATGGTCCCTTCCAATTTTCAAAGAAGTAAGGCCTACATAACCAGGCTGACATCTTGAATTGGACAGCAAATGCAAGTGGGTGGGGCTTGCTCGTGGAGGCCCCGCCCATTCAACAACTGTCTCTGTGGCGCAATCGGTTAGCGCGTTCGACTGTTAACCGAAAGGTTGGTGGTTCAAGCCCACCCAGGGACGTTTTCTGCTGGGAAAAAACAGCTGCCTTCATAAATGAAAAACCACTGTGCAGCTTCTCTTACGAAACCAGCAGAAAAACAATGAAGACAAACCATCACTTGCAGTATGTCCTTGTATACTGAAAACAAATAGGTTTCAAAGTGAGTATTGAGTTCAAATACAGGGGATGAGAATATAAAGCCCCATCACTTTCATTAGATCTGCCTATGGTCCCTTCCACTTTTCAAAGAAGTAAGGCCTACATAACCAGGCTGACATCTTGAATTGGACAGCAAATGCAAGTGGGTGGGGTTTGCTGGTGGAAGCCCCGCCAATTCCACAACTGTCTCTGTGGCGCATTGGGTTAGCGCGTTCGGCTGTTAACCGAAAGGTTGGTGGTTCAAGCCCACCCAGGGACGTTTTCTCCTGAAAAAAACAATCTCCCTTCATAAATGAAAAACCAGTGTGCAGCATCTGTCACAAAACCAGCAGAGAAAAAATTAAGACAAACCATCACTTCCGGTGTGTCCTTGTAGACTAAAAACAAATAAGTTTCAAAGTGAGTATTGAGTTCAAATACAGGGGTTAAGAATATAAAGCCCCATCACTTTCTTTAGATCTGCCTATGGTCGCTTCCATTTTTTCAAAAAAAAACGGGGCTACATCACCAGGCTGACATCTTGAAATGGACAGCAAATGCAAGTGGGTGGGGCTTGCTGACTGAGGCCCCACCCTTTCTACAGCTGTCTCTGTGGCGCAATTGGTTAGCGCGTTCGGCTGTTAACCGAAAGGTTGGTGGTTCAAGCCCACCCAGGGACGTTTTCTGCTGAAAAAACAAGCTCCCTTCATGAATGAAAAACCAGTGTGCAGCGTCTCATGAAACCAGCAGAAAAACAATGAAGACAAACCATCACTTGCAGTATGTCCTTGTATACTGAAAACAAAGAGGTTTCAAAGAGAGTGTTTAGTTCAAATACAGGAGGTAAGAATATAAAGCCACATCACTTTCATTAGATCTGCCTATGGTCACTTCCACTTTTCAAAGAAGTAAGGCCTACATAACCAGGCTGACATCTTGAATTGGACAGCAAATGCAAGTGGGTGGGCCTTGCTCGTGGAGGCCCCGCCCATTCCACACCTGTGTCTGTGGCGCAATCGGTTAGCGCGTTCGGCTGTTAACCGAAAGGTTGGTGATTCAAGCCCACCCAGGGACGTTTTCTGCTGGGAAAAAACAGCTCCCTTCATAAATGAAAAACCACTGTGCAGCTTCTCTCACGAAACCAGCAGAAAAACAATGAAGACAAACCATCACTTGCAGTATGTCCTTGTATACTGAAAACAAATAGGTTTCAAGGTGAGTATTCAGTTCAAATACAGGGGATAAGAATATAAAGCCCCATAACTTTCATTAGATCTGCCTATGGTCCCTTCCACTTTTCAAAGAAGTAAGGCCTACATAACCAGGCTGACATCTTGAATTGGACAGCAAATGCAAGTGGGTGGGGTTTGCTGGTGGAGGCCCCGCCCATTCCACAACTGTCTCTGTTGCGCATTCGGTTAGCACGTTCGGCTGTTAACCGAAAGGTTGGTGGTTCAAGCCCACCCAGGGACGTTTTCTCCTAAAAAAACAGCTCCCTTCATGAATAAAAAGACCGGGGTGCAGCTTCTCTCACGAAACCAGCAGAAAAACAATGAAGACAAACCATCACTTGCAGTATGTCCTTGTATACTGAAAACAAAGAGGTTTCAAAGTGAGTAGTTAGTTCAAATACAGGTGGTAAGAATATAAAGCCCCATCACTTTCATTAGATCTGCCTATGGTCCCTTCCACTTCTCAAAGAAGTAAGGCCTACATCACCAGGCTGACATCTTGAATTGGACAGCAAATGCAAGTGGGTGGGGTTTGCTGGTGGAGGCCCCGCCCATTCCACAACTGTCTCTGTGGCGCATTCGGTTAGCGCGTTCGGCTGTTAACCGAAAGGTTGGTGGTTCAAGCCCACCCAGGGACGTTTTCTCCTGAAAAAAACAAGCTCCCTTCATAAATGAAAAACCAGTGTGCAGCATCTGTCACAAAACCAGCAGAGAAAAAATTAAGACAAACCATCACTTCCTGTGTGTCCTTGTATACTAAAAACAAATAAGTTTCAAAGTGAGTATTCAGTTCAAATACAGGGGTTAAGAATATAAAACCCCATCACTTTCATTAGATCTCCCTATGGTCACTTCCATTTTAAAAAAAAAAAAACAGGGCTACATCACCAGGCTGACATCTGGAAATGGACAGCAAATACAAGTGGGTGGGGCTTGCTGACTGAGGCCCCACCCCTTCCACAGCTGTCTCTGTGGCGCAATCGGTTAGCGCGTTCGGCTGTTAACCGAAAGGTTGGTGGTTCAAGCCCACCCAGGGACGTTTTCTGCTGAAAAAACAGCTTCCTTCATGAATGAAAAAAGCAGTGTGCAGCTTCTCTCACGAAACCAGCAGAGAAAAAATTAAGACAAACCATCACTTGCAGTATGTCCTTGTATACTAAAAACAAATAGGTTTCAAAGTGAGTATTCAGTTCAAATACAGGGGGTAAGAATATAAAGCCCCATCACTTTCATTACATCTGCCTATGGTCGCTTCCATTTTTCAAAGAAGTAAGGCCTACATAACCAGGCTGACATCTTGAATTGGACAGCAAATGCAAGTGGGTGGGGCTTGCTGACTGAAGCCCCGCCCCATCAACAGCTGTCTCTGTAGCGCAATCGGTTAGCGCGTTCGGCTGTTAACCGAAAGGTTGGTGGTTCAAGCCCACCCAGGGACGTTTTCTGCTGAAAAAACAAGCTCCCTTCATGAATGAAAAACCAGTGTGCAGCTTCTCTCATGAAACCAGCAGAAAAACAATGAAGACAAACCATCACTTGCAGTATGTCCTTGTATACTGAAAACAAATAGGTTTCAAAGTGAGTATTGAGTTCAAATACAGGGGATGAGAATATAAAGCCACATCACTTTAATTAGATCTGCCTATGGTCCCTTCCACTTTTCAAAGAAGTAAGGCCTACATAACCAAGCTGACATCTTGAATTGGACAGCAAATGCAAGTGGGTGGGGTTTGCTGGTGGAGGCCCCGCCCATTCCACAACTGTCTCTGTGGCGCATTCGGTTAGCGTGTTCGGCTGTTAACCGAAAGGTTGGTGGTTCAAGCCCACCCAGGGACGTTTTCTCCTGAAAAAAACAAGCTCCCTTCATACATGAAAAACCAGTGTGCAGCATCTGTCACAAAACCAGCAGAGAAAAAATTAAGACAAACCATCACTTCCGGTGTGTCCTTGTATACTAAAAACAAATAAGTTTCAAAGTGAGTATTCAATTCAAATACAGGGGTTAAGAATATAAAACCCCATCACTTCCTTTAGATCTGCCTATGGTCGCTTCCATTTTTCAAAAAAAAAAATAAGGCTACATCACCAGGCTGACATCTTGAAATGGACAGCAAATGCAAGTGGGTGGGGCTTGCTGACTGAGGCCCCACCCCTTCCTAGCTGTCTCTGTGGCGCAATCGGTTAGCGCGTTCGGCTGTTAACCGAAAGGTTGGTGGTTCAAGCCCACCCAGGGACGTTTTCTGCTGAAAAAACAGCTTCCTTCATGAATGAAAAAAGCAGTGTGCAGCTTCTCTCACGAAAGCAGCAGAGAAAAAATTAAGACAAACCATCACTTGCAGTATGTCCTTGTATACTAAAAACAAATAGGTTTCAAAGTGAGTATTCAGTTCAAATACAGGGGGTAAGACTATAAAGCCCCATCACTTTCATTACATCTGCCTATGGTCGCTTCCAATTTTCAAAGAAGTAAGGCCTACATAACCAGGCTGACATCTTGAATTGGACAGCAAATGCAAGTGGGTGGGGCTTGCTCGTGGAGGCCCCGCCCATTCAACAACTGTCTCTGTGGCGCAATCGGTTAGCGCGTTCGACTGTTAACCGAAAGGTTGGTGGTTCAAGCCCACCCAGGGACGTTTTCTGCTGGGAAAAAACAGCTGCCTTCATAAATGAAAAACCACTGTGCAGCTTCTCTTACGAAACCAGCAGAAAAACAATGAAGACAAACCATCACTTGCAGTATGTCCTTGTATACTGAAAACAAATAGGTTTCAAAGTGAGTATTGAGTTCAAATACAGGGGATGAGAATATAAAGCCCCATCACTTTCATTAGATCTGCCTATGGTCCCTTCCACTTTTCAAAGAAGTAAGGCCTACATAACCAGGCTGACATCTTGAATTGGACAGCAAATGCAAGTGGGTGGGGTTTGCTGGTGGAAGCCCCGCCCATTCCACAACTGTCTCTGTGGCGCATTGGGTTAGCGCGTTCGGCTGTTAACCGAAAGGTTGGTGGTTCAAGCCCACCCAGGGACGTTTTCTCCTGAAAAAAACAAGCTCCCTTCATAAATGAAAAACCAGTGTGCAGCATCTGTCACAAAACCAGCAGAGAAAAAATTAAGACAAACCATCACTTCCGGTGTGTCCTTGTAGACTAAAAACAAATAAGTTTCAAAGTGAGTATTGAGTTCAAATACAGGGGTTAAGAATATAAAGCCCCATCACTTTCTTTAGATCTGCCTATGGTCGCTTCCATTTTTTCAAAAAAAAACGGGGCTACATCACCAGGCTGACATCTTGAAATGGACAGCAAATGCAAGTGGGTGGGGCTTGCTGACTGAGGCCCCACCCTTTCTACAGCTGTCTCTGTGGCGCAATTGGTTAGCGCGTTCGGCTGTTAACCGAAAGGTTGGTGGTTCAAGCCCACCCAGGGACGTTTTCTGCTGAAAAAACAAGCTCCCTTCATGAATGAAAAACCAGTGTGCAGCGTCTCATGAAACCAGCAGAAAAACAATGAAGACAAACCATCACTTGCAGTATGTCCTTGTATACTGAAAAGAAATAGGTTTCAAAGGGAGTGTTTAGTTCAAATACAGGAGGTAAGAATATAAAGCCACATCACTTTCATTAGATCTGCCTATGGTCACTTCCACTTTTCAAAGAAGTAAGGCCTACATAACCAGGCTGACATCTTGAATTGGACAGCAAATGCAAGTGGGTGGGCCTTGCTCGTGGAGGCCCCGCCCATTCCACACCTGTGTCTGTGGCGCAATCGGTTAGCGCGTTCGGCTGTTAACCGAAAGGTTGGTGATTCAAGCCCACCCAGGGACGTTTTCTGCTGGGAAATAACAGCTCCCTTCATAAATGAAAAACCACTGTGCAGCTTCTCTCATGAAACCAGCAGAAAAACAATGAAGACAAACCATCACTTGCAGTATGTCCTTGTATACTGAAAACAAATAGGTTTCAAAGTGAGTATTCAGTTCAAATACAGGGGATAAGAATATAAAGCCCCATCACTTTCATTAGATCTGCCTATGGTCCCTTCCACTTTTCAAAGAAGTAAGGCCTACATAACCAGGCTGACATCTTGAATTGGACAGCAAATGCAAGTGGGTGGGGTTTGCTGGTGGAGGCCCCGCCCATTCCACAACTGTCTCTGTGGCGCATTCGGTTAGCACGTTCGGCTGTTAACCGAAAGGTTGGTGGTTCAAGCCCACCCAGGGACGTTTTCTCCTAAAAAAACAGCTCCCTTCATGAATAAAAAGACCGGGGTGCAGCTTCTCTCACGAAACCAGCAGAAAAATAATGAAGACAAACCATCACTTGCAGTATGTCCTTGTATACTGAAAACAAATAGGTTTCAAAGTGAGTAGTTAGTTCAAATACAGGGGGTAAGAATATAAAGCCCCATCACTTTCATTAGATCTGCCTATGGTCGCTTCCACTTTTCAAAGAAGTAAGGCCTACATAACCAGGCTGACATCTTGAATTGGACAGCAAATGCAAGTGGGTGGGGCTTGCTGGTGGAGGCCCCGCCCACTCCACAACTGTCTCTGTGGCGCAATCGGTTAGCGCGTTCGGCTGTTAACTGAAAGGTTGGTGGTTCAAGCCCACCCAGAGACGTTTTCTCCTGAAAAAAACAAGCTCCCTTCATAAATGAAAAACCAGTGTGCAGCATCTGTCACAAAACCAGCAGAGAAAAAATTAAGACAAACCATCACTTGCAGTATGTCCTTTTATACTAAAAACAAATAGGTTTCAAAGTGAGTATTCAGTTCAAATACAGGGAGTAAGAATATAAAGCCCCATCACTTCCATTAGATCTGCCTATGGTCGCTTCCACTTTTCAAAGAAGTAAGGCCTACATAACCAGGCTGACATCTTGAATTGGACAGCAAATGCAAGTGGGTGGGGTTTGCTGGTGGAGGCCCCGCCCATTCCAAAACTGTCTCTGTGGCGCAATCGGTTAGCGCGTTCGGCTGTTAACCGAAAGGTTGGTGGTTCAAGCCCACCCAGGGACGTTTTCTCCTGAAAAAAACAAGCCCTCTTCATAAATGAAAAACCAGTGTGCAGCATCTGTCACAAAACCAGCAGAGAAAAAATTAAGACAAACCATCACTTGCAGTATGTCCTTGTATACTAAAAACAAGTAGGTTTCAAAGTGAGTATTCAGTTCAAATACAGGGATTAAGAATATAAAGCCCCATCACTTCCATTAGATCTGCCTATGGTTGCTTCCATTTTTTTTTTTTTTTTAAAAAAGGCCTACATCACCAGGCTGACATCTTGAATTGGACAGCAAATGCAAGTGGGTGGGGCTTGCTGACTGAAGCCCCGCCCCGTCAACAGCTGTCTCTGTAGCGCAATCGGTTAGCGCGTTCGGCTGTTAACCGAAAGGTTGGTGGTTCAAGCCCACCCAGGGACGTTTTCTGCTGAAAAAACAAGCTCCCTTCATGAATGAAAAACCAGTGTGCAGCTTCTCTCATGAAACCAGCAGAAAAACAATGAAGACAAACCATCACTTGCAGTATGTCCTTGTATACTGAAAACAAATAGGTTTCAAAGTGAGTATTCAGTTCAAATACAGGGGGTAAGAATATAAAGCCCCATCACTTTCATTAGATCTGCCTATGATCACTTCCATTTTTGAAAAAAGCAAGGACTACATCACCAGGCTGACATCTTGAATTGGACAGCAAATGCAAGTGGGTGGGGCTTGCTGGTGGGGGCCACGCCCATTCCACAATTGTGTCTGTGGCGCAATCGGTTAGCGCGTTCGGCTGTTAACCCAAAGGTTGGTGGTTCAAGCCCACCCAGGGACGTTTTCTCCTGAAAAAAACAAGCTCCCTTCATAAATGAAAAACCAGTGTGCAGCATCTGTCACAAAACCAGCAGAGAAAAAATTAAGACAAACCATCACTTCCTGTGTGTCCTTGCATACTTAAAACAAATAAGTTTCAAAGTGAGTATTCAGTTCAAATACAGAGAGTAAGAATATAAAGCCCCATCACTTCCTTTAGATCTGCCTATGGTCGCTTCCATTTTTTAAAAAAAAAAAAAAGGGCTACATCACCAAGCTGACATCTTGAAATGGACAGCAAATGCAAGTGGGTGGGGCTTGCTGACTGAGGCCCCGCCCCTTCTACAGCTGTCTCTGTGGCGCAATTGGTTAGCGCGTTCGGCTGTTAACTGAAAGGTTGGTGGTTCAAGCCCACCCAGGGACGTTTTCTGCTGAAAAAACAAGCTCCCTTCATGAATGAAAAACCAGTGTGCAGCGTCTCATGAAACCAGCAGAAAAACAATGAAGACAAACCATCACTTGCAGTATGTCCTTGTATACTGAAAAGAAATAGGTTTCAAAGGGAGTGTTTAGTTCAAATACAGAAGGTAAGAATATAAAGCCACATCACTTTCATTAGATCTGCCTATGGTCACTTCCACTTTTCAAAGAAGTAAGGCCTACATAACCAGGCTGACATCTTGAATTGGACAGCAAATGCAAGTGGGTGGGGCTTGCTCGTGGAGGCCCCGCCCATTCCACACCTGTGTCTGTGGCGCAATCGGTTAGCGCGTTCGGCTGTTAACCGAAAGGTTGGTGATTCAAGCCCACCCAGGGACGTTTTCTGCTGGGAAAAAACAGCTCCCTTCATAAACGAAAAACCACTGTGCAGCTTCTCTCACGAAATCAGCAGAAAAACAATGAAGATAAACCGTCACTTGCAGTATGTCCTTGTATACTGAAAACAAATAGGTTTCAAAGTGAGTATTCAGTTCAAATACAGGGGATAAGAATATAAAGCCCCATCACTTTCATTAGATCTGCCTATGGTCCCTTCCACTTTTCAAAGAAGTAAGGCCTACATAACCAGGCTGACATCTTGAATTGGACAGCAAATGCAAGTGGGTGGGGCTTGCTGACTGAGGCCCCACCCCTTCCACAGCTGTCTCTGTGGCGCAATCGGTTAGCGCGTTCGGCTGTTAACCGAAAGGTTGGTGGTTCAAGCCCACCCAGGGACGTTTTCTGCTGAAAAAACAGCTTCCTTCATGAATGAAAAAAGCAGTGTGCAGCTTCTCTCACGAAACCAGCAGAGAAAAAATTAAGACAAACCATCACTTGCAGTATGTCCTTGTATACTAAAAACAAATAGGTTTCAAAGTGAGTATTCAGTTCAAATACAGGGGGTAAGAATATAAAGCCCCATCACTTTCATTACATCTGCCTATGGTCGCTTCCATTTTTCAAAGAAGTAAGGCCTACATAACCAGGCTGACATCTTGAATTGGACAGCAAATGCAAGTGGGTGGGGTTTGCTGACTGAAGCCCCGCCCCATCAACAGCTGTCTCTGTAGCGCAATCGGTTAGCGCGTTCGGCTGTTAACCGAAAGGTTGGTGGTTCAAGCCCACCCAGGGACGTTTTCTGCTGAAAAAACAAGCTCCCTTCATGAATGAAAAACCAGTGTGCAGCTTCTCTCATGAAACCAGCAGAAAAACAATGAAGACAAACCATCACTTGCAGTATGTCCTTGTATACTGAAAACAAATAGGTTTCAAAGTGAGTATTCAGTTCAAATACAGGGGGTAAGAATATAAAGCCCCATCACTTTCATTAGATCTGCCTATGATCACTTCCATTTTTGAAAAAAGCAAGGACTACATCACCAGGCTGACATCTTGAATTGGACAGCAAATGCAAGTGGGTGGGGCTTGCTGGTGGGGGCCCCGCCCATTCCACAATTGTGTCTGTGGCGCAATCGGTTAGCGCGTTCGGCTGTTAACCCAAAGGTTGGTGGTTCAAGCCCACCCAGGGACGTTTTCTCCTGAAAAAAACAAGCTCCCTTCATAAATGAAAAACCAGTGTGCAGCATCTGTCACAAAACCAGCAGAGAAAAAATTAAGACAAACCATCACTTGCAGTATGTCCTTGCATACTTAAAACAAATAAGTTTCAAAGTGAGTATTCAGTTCAAATACAGAGAGTAAGAATATAAAGCCCCATCACTTTCTTTAGATCTGCCTATGGTCGCTTCCATTTTAAAAAAAAAAGAAAAGGGCTACATCACCAGGCTGACATCTTGAAATGGACAGCAAATGCAAGTGGGTGGGGCTTGCTGACTGAGGCCCCGCCCCTTCTACAGTTGTCTCTGTGGCGCAATTGGTTAGCGCGTTCGGCTGTTAACCGAAAGGTTGGTGGTTCAAGCCCACCCAGGGACGTTTTCTGCTGAAAAAAACAACTCCCTTCATGAATAAAAAAACCAGCGTGCAGCTTCTCTCACGAAACCAGCAGAAAAATAATGAAGACAAACCATTACTTGCAATATGTCCTTGTATTCTAAAAAACAAATAGGTTTCAAAGTGAGTATTCAGTTCAAATACAGGGGGTAAGAATATAAAGCCCCATCACTTCCTTTAGATCTGCCTATGGTCGCTTCCATTTTTCAAAAAAGCAAGGCCTACATCACCAGACTGACATCTTGCAGTGGACAGCAAATGCAAGTGGGTGGGGCTTACCGGTGGAGGCCCCGCCCATTCCACACCTGTCTCTGTGGCGCAATCGGTTAGCGCGTTCGGCTGTTAACCAAAAGGTTGGTGGTTCAAGCCCACCCAGGGACGTTTTCTCCTGAAAAAACAACCTCCCTTCATAAATGAAAAACCAGTGCGCAGCATCTGTCACAAAACCAGCAGAGTAAAAATTAAGACAAACCATCACTTGCAGTATGTCCTTGTATACTTAAAACAAATAGGTTTCAAAGTGAGTATTCAGTTCAAATACAGGGAGTAAGAATGTAAAGCCCCATCACTTATATTAGATCTGCCTATGGTCGCTTCCATTTTTTAAAAAAAAAACAGTGCTACATCACCAGGCTGACATCTTGAATTGGACAGCAAATGCAAGTGGGTGGGGCTTGCTGACTGAGGCCCCGCCCTTTCCACAGCTGTCTCTGTGGCGCAATTGGTTAGCGCGTTCGGCTGTTAACCGAAAGGTTGGTGGTTCAAGCCCACCCAGGGACGTTTTCTCCTGAAAAAAACAAGCTCCCTTCATAAATGAAAAACCAGTGTGCAGCATCTGTCACAAAACCAGCAGAGAAAAAATTAAGACAAACCATCACTTCCGGTGTGTCCTTGGATACTAAAAACAAATAAGTTTCAAAGTGAGTATTCAGTTCAAATACAGGGGGTAAGAATATAAAGCCCCATCACTTCCTTTAGATCTGCCTATGGTCGCTTCCATTTTTCAAAAAAGCAAGGCCTACATCACCAAGCTGACATCTTGCAGTGGACAGCAAATGCAAGTGGGTGGGGCTTACCGGTGGAGGCCCCGCCCATTCCACACCTGTCTCTGTGGCGCAATCGGTTAGCGCGTTCGGCTGTTAACTGAAAGGTTGGTGGTTCAAGCCCACCCAGGGACGTTTTCTCCTGAAAAAACAAGCTCCCTTCATAAATGAAAAACCAGTGCGCAGCATCTGTCACAAAACCAGCAGAGTAAAAATTAAGACAAACCATCACTTGCAGTATGTCCTTGTATACTAAAAACAAATAGGTTTCAAAGTGAGTGTTCAGTTCAAATACAGGGAGTAAGAATATAAAGCCCCATCACTTATATTAGATCTGCCTATGGTCGCTTCCATTTTTTTAAATAAAAACAGTGCTACATCACCAGACTGACATCTTGAATTGGACAGCAAATGCAAGTGGGTGGGGCTTGCTGACTGAGGCCCCGCCCACTCCACAGCTGTCTCTGTGGCGCAATTGGTTAGCGCGTTCGGCTGTTAACCGAAAGGTTGGTGGTTCAAGCCCACCCAGGGACGTTTTCTGCTGAAAAAACAAGCTCCCTTCATTAATGAAAAACCAGTGTGCAGCTTCTCTCACGAAACCAGCAGAAAAACAATGAAGACAAACCATCACTTGCAGTATGTCCTTGTATACTGAAAACAAATAGGTTTCAAAGTGAGTATTCAGTTCAAATACAGGAGGTAAGAATACAAAGCCTCATCACTTCCTTTAGATCTGCCTATGATCGCTTCCACTTTTCAAAGAAGTAAGGCCTACATCACCAGGCTGACATCTTGAATTGGACAGCAAATGCAAGTGGGTGGGGCTTGCTGACTGAGGCCCCGCCCCTTCCACAGCTGTCTCTGTGGCGCAATCGGTTAGCACGTTCGGCTGTTAACCGAAAGGTTGGTGGTTCAAGCCCACCCAGGGACGTTTTCTCCTGAAAAAAACAAGCTCCCTTCATAAATGAAAAACCAGTGTGCAGCATCTGTCACAAAATCAGCAGAGAAAAAATTAAGACAAACCATCACTTGCAGTATGTCCTTGTATACTAAAAACAAATAGATTTCAAGGTGACTATTCAGTTCAAATACAGGGAGTAAGAATATAAAGCCCCATCACTTTCATTAGATCTGCCTATGGTCGCTTTCATTTTTTAAAAAAAAAACAGGGCTACATCACCAGGCTGACATCTTGAAATGGACAGCAAATGCAAGTGGGTGGGGCTTGCTGACTGAGGCCCCACCTCTTCCTCAGCTGTCTCTGTGGCGCAATCGGTTAGCGCGTTCGGCTGTTAACCGAAAGGTTGGTGGTTCAAGCCCACCCAGGGACGTTTTCTGCTGAAAAAACAAGCTCCCTTCATTAATGAAAAACCAGTGTGCAGCTTCTCTCACGAAACCAGCAGAAAAACAATGAAGACAAACCATCACTTGCAGTATGTCCTCGTATACTGAAAATAAATAGGTTTCAAAGTGAGTATTCAGTTCAAATACAGGAGGTAAGAACATAAAGCCCCATCACTTCCTTTAGATCTGCCTATGATCGCTTCCACTTTTCAAAGAAGTAAGGCCTACATCACCAGGCTGACATCTTGAATTGGACAGCAAATGCAAGTGGGTGGGGCTTGCTGACTGAGGCCCCGCCCTTTCCACAGCTGTCTCTGTGGCGCAATTGGTTAGCGCGTTCGGCTGTTAACCGAAAGGTTGGTGGTTCAAGCCCACCCAGGGACGTTTTCTCCTGAAAAAAACAAGCTCCCTTCATAAATGAAAAACCAGTGTGCAGCATCTGTCACAAAACCAGCAGAGAAAAAATTAAGACAAACCATCACTTCCGGTGTGTCCTTGGATACTAAAAACAAATAAGTTTCAAAGTGAGTATTCAGTTCAAATACAGGGGGTAAGAATATAAAGCCCCATCACTTCCTTTAGATCTGCCTATGGTCGCTTCCATTTTTCAAAAAAGCAAGGCCTACATCACCAAGCTGACATCTTGCAGTGGACAGCAAATGCAAGTGGGTGGGGCTTACCGGTGGAGGCCCCGCCCATTCCACACCTGTCTCTGTGGCGCAATCGGTTAGCGCGTTCGGCTGTTAACTGAAAGGTTGGTGGTTCAAGCCCACCCAGGGACGTTTTCTCCTGAAAAAACAAGCTCCCTTCATAAATGAAAAACCAGTGCGCAGCATCTGTCACAAAACCAGCAGAGTAAAAATTAAGACAAACCATCACTTGCAGTATGTCCTTGTATACTAAAAACAAATAGGTTTCAAAGTGAGTGTTCAGTTCAAATACAGGGAGTAAGAATATAAAGCCCCATCACTTATATTAGATCTGCCTATGGTCGCTTCCATTTTTTTAAAAAAAAACAGTGCTACATCACCAGACTGACATCTTGAAATGGACAGCAAATGCAAGTGGGTGGGGCTTGCTGACTGAGGCCCCGCCCTTTCCACAGCTGTCTCTGTGGCGCAATTGGTTAGCGCGTTCGGCTGTTAACCGAAAGGTTGGTGGTTCAAGCCCACCCAGGGACGTTTTCTGCTGAAAAAACAAGCTCCCTTCATTAATGAAAAACCAGTGTGCAGCTTCTCTCACGAAACCAGCAGAAAAACAATGAAGACAAACCATCACTTGCAGTATGTCCTTGTATACTGAAAACAAATAGGTTTCAAAGTGAGTATTCAGTTCAAATACAGGAGGTAAGAATACAAAGCCTCATCACTTCCTTTAGATCTGCCTATGATCGCTTCCACTTTTCAAAGAAGTAAGGCCTACATCACCAGGCTGACATCTTGAATTGGACAGCAAATGCAAGTGGGTGGGGCTTGCTGACTGAGGCCCCGCCCCTTCCACAGCTGTCTCTGTGGCGCAATCGGTTAGCACGTTCGGCTGTTAACCGAAAGGTTGGTGGTTCAAGCCCACCCAGGGACGTTTTCTCCTGAAAAAAACAAGCTCCCTTCATAAATGAAAAACCAGTGTGCAGCATCTGTCACAAAATCAGCAGAGAAAAAATTAAGACAAACCATCACTTGCAGTATGTCCTTGTATACTAAAAACAAATAGATTTCAAGGTGACTATTCAGTTCAAATACAGGGAGTAAGAATATAAAGCCCCATCACTTTCATTAGATCTGCCTATGGTCGCTTTCATTTTTTAAAAAAAAAACAGGGCTACATCACCAGGCTGACATCTTGAAATGGACAGCAAATGCAAGTGGGTGGGGCTTGCTGACTGAGGCCCCACCTCTTCCTCAGCTGTCTCTGTGGCGCAATCGGTTAGCGCGTTCGGCTGTTAACCGAAAGGTTGGTGGTTCAAGCCCACCCAGGGACGTTTTCTGCTGAAAAAACAAGCTCCCTTCATTAATGAAAAACCAGTGTGCAGCTTCTCTCACGAAACCAGCAGAAAAACAATGAAGACAAACCATCACTTGCAGTATGTCCTCGTATACTGAAAATAAATAGGTTTCAAAGTGAGTATTCAGTTCAAATACAGGAGGTAAGAACATAAAGCCCCATCACTTCCTTTAGATCTGCCTATGATCGCTTCCACTTTTCAAAGAAGTAAGGCCTACATCACCAGGCTGACATCTTGAATTGGACAGCAAATGCAAGTGGGTGGGGCTTGCTGACTGAGGCCCCGCCCTTTCCACAGCTGTCTCTGTGGCGCAATTGGTTAGCGCGTTCGGCTGTTAACCGAAAGGTTGGTGGTTCAAGCCCACCCAGGGACGTTTTCTCCTGAAAAAAACAAGCTCCCTTCATAAATGAAAAACCAGTGTGCAGCATCTGTCACAAAACCAGCAGAGAAAAAATTAAGACAAACCATCACTTCCGGTGTGTCCTTGGATACTAAAAACAAATAAGTTTCAAAGTGAGTATTCAGTTCAAATACAGGGGGTAAGAATATAAAGCCCCATCACTTCCTTTAGATCTGCCTATGGTCGCTTCCATTTTTCAAAAAAGCAAGGCCTACATCACCAAGCTGACATCTTGCAGTGGACAGCAAATGCAAGTGGGTGGGGCTTACCGGTGGAGGCCCCGCCCATTCCACACCTGTCTCTGTGGCGCAATCGGTTAGCGCGTTCGGCTGTTAACTGAAAGGTTGGTGGTTCAAGCCCACCCAGGGACGTTTTCTCCTGAAAAAACAAGCTCCCTTCATAAATGAAAAACCAGTGCGCAGCATCTGTCACAAAACCAGCAGAGTAAAAATTAAGACAAACCATCACTTGCAGTATGTCCTTGTATACTAAAAACAAATAGGTTTCAAAGTGAGTGTTCAGTTCAAATACAGGGAGTAAGAATATAAAGCCCCATCACTTATATTAGATCTGCCTATGGTCGCTTCCATTTTTTTAAAAAAAAACAGTGCTACATCACCAGACTGACATCTTGAAATGGACAGCAAATGCAAGTGGGTGGGGCTTGCTGACTGAGGCCCCGCCCTTTCCACAGCTGTCTCTGTGGCGCAATTGGTTAGCGCGTTCGGCTGTTAACCGAAAGGTTGGTGGTTCAAGCCCACCCAGGGACGTTTTCTGCTGAAAAAACAAGCTCCCTTCATTAATGAAAAACCAGTGTGCAGCTTCTCTCACGAAACCAGCAGAAAAACAATGAAGACAAACCATCACTTGCAGTATGTCCTTGTATACTGAAAACAAATAGGTTTCAAAGTGAGTATTCAGTTCAAATACAGGAGGTAAGAATACAAAGCCTCATCACTTCCTTTAGATCTGCCTATGATCGCTTCCACTTTTCAAAGAAGTAAGGCCTACATCACCAGGCTGACATCTTGAATTGGACAGCAAATGCAAGTGGGTGGGGCTTGCTGACTGAGGCCCCGCCCCTTCCACAGCTGTCTCTGTGGCGCAATCGGTTAGCACGTTCGGCTGTTAACCGAAAGGTTGGTGGTTCAAGCCCACCCAGGGACGTTTTCTCCTGAAAAAAACAAGCTCCCTTCATAAATGAAAAACCAGTGTGCAGCATCTGTCACAAAATCAGCAGAGAAAAAATTAAGACAAACCATCACTTGCAGTATGTCCTTGTATACTAAAAACAAATAGATTTCAAGGTGACTATTCAGTTCAAATACAGGGAGTAAGAATATAAAGCCCCATCACTTTCATTAGATCTGCCTATGGTCGCTTTCATTTTTTAAAAAAAAAACAGGGCTACATCACCAGGCTGACATCTTGAAATGGACAGCAAATGCAAGTGGGTGGGGCTTGCTGACTGAGGCCCCACCTCTTCCTCAGCTGTCTCTGTGGCGCAATCGGTTAGCGCGTTCGGCTGTTAACCGAAAGGTTGGTGGTTCAAGCCCACCCAGGGACGTTTTCTGCTGAAAAAACAAGCTCCCTTCATTAATGAAAAACCAGTGTGCAGCTTCTCTCACGAAACCAGCAGAAAAACAATGAAGACAAACCATCACTTGCAGTATGTCCTCGTATACTGAAAATAAATAGGTTTCAAAGTGAGTATTCAGTTCAAATACAGGAGGTAAGAACATAAAGCCCCATCACTTCCTTTAGATCTGCCTATGATCGCTTCCACTTTTCAAAGAAGTAAGGCCTACATCACCAGGCTGACATCTTGAATTGGACAGCAAATGCAAGTGGGTGGGGCTTGCTGACTGAGGCCCCGCCCTTTCCACAGCTGTCTCTGTGGCGCAATCGGTTAGCGCGTTCGGCTGTTAACCGAAAGGTTGGTGGTTCAAGCCCACCCAGGGACGTTTTCTGCTGAAAAAACAAGCTCCCTTCATGAATGAAAAACCAGTGTGCAGCTTCTCTCATGAAACCAGCAGAAAAACAATGAAGACAAACCATCACTTGCAGTATGTCCTTGTATACTGAAAACAAATAAGTTTCAAAGTGAGAAATTAGTTCAAATAGAGGGGATAAGAATATAAAGCCCCATCACTTTCATTAGATCTGCCTATGATCGCGTCCATTTTTTAAAAAAGCAAGGCCTACATCACCAGGCTGACATCTTGAATTGGACAGCAAATGCAAGTGGGTGGGGTTTGCTGGTGGAGGCCCCGCCCATTCCACAACTGTCTCTGTTGCGCATTCGGTTAGCACGTTCGGCTGTTAACCGAAAGGTTGGTGGTTCAAGCCCACCCAGGGACGTTTTCTCCTAAAAAAACAGCTCCCTTCATGAATAAAAAGACCGGGGTGCAGCTTCTCTCATGAAAACAGCAGAAAAACAATGAAGACAAACCATCACTTGCAGTATGTCCTTGTATACTGAAAACAAAGAGGTTTCAAAGTGAGTAGTTAGTTCAAATACAGGTGGTAAGAATATAAAGCCCCATCACTTTCATTAGATCTGCCTATGGTCCCTTCCACTTCTCAAAGAAGTAAGGCCTACATCACCAGGCTGACATCTTGAATTGGACAGCAAATGCAAGTGGGTGGGGTTTGCTGGTGGAGGCCCCGCCCATTCCACAACTGTCTCTGTGGCGCATTCGGTTAGCGCGTTCGGCTGTTAACCGAAAGGTTGGTGGTTCAAGCCCACCCAGGGACGTTTTCTCCTGAAAAAAACAAGCTCCCTTCATAAATGAAAAACCAGTGTGCAGCATCTGTCACAAAACCAGCAGAGAAAAAATTAAGACAAACCATCACTTCCTGTGTGTCCTTGTATACTAAAAACAAATAAGTTTCAAAGTGAGTATTCAGTTCAAATACAGGGATTAAGAATATAAAACCCCATCACTTTCATTAGATCTGCCTATGGTCACTTCCATTTTAAAAAAAAAAAAACAGGGCTACATCACCAGGCTGACATCTGGAAATGGACAGCAAATACAAGTGGGTGGGGCTTGCTGACTGAGGCCCCACCCCTTCCACAGCTGTCTCTGTGGCGCAATCGGTTAGCGCGTTCGGCTGTTAACCGAAAGGTTGGTGGTTCAAGCCCACCCAGGGACGTTTTCTGCTGAAAAAACAGCTTCCTTCATGAATGAAAAAAGCAGTGTGCAGCTTCTCTCACGAAACCAGCAGAGAAAAAATTAAGACAAACCATCACTTGCAGTATGTCCTTGTATACTAAAAACAAATAGGTTTCAAAGTGAGTATTCAGTTCAAATACAGGGGGTAAGAATATAAAGCCCCATCACTTTCATTACATCTGCCTATGGTCGCTTCCATTTTTCAAAGAAGTAAGGCCTACATAACCAGGCTGACATCTTGAATTGGACAGCAAATGCAAGTGGGTGGGGCTTGCTGACTGAAGCCCCGCCCCATCAACAGCTGTCTCTGTAGCGCAATCGGTTAGCGCGTTCGGCTGTTAACCGAAAGGTTGGTGGTTCAAGCCCACCCAGGGACGTTTTCTGCTGAAAAAACAAGCTCCCTTCATGAATGAAAAACCAGTGTGCAGCTTCTCTCATGAAACCAGCAGAAAAACAATGAAGACAAACCATCACTTGCAGTATGTCCTTGTATACTGAAAACAAATAGGTTTCAAAGTGAGTATTCAGTTCAAATACAGGGAGTAAGAATATAAAGCCCCATCACTTTCATTAGATCTGCCTATGATCACTTCCATTTTTGAAAAAAGCAAGGACTACATCACCAGGCTGACATCTTGAATTGGACAGCAAATGCAAGTGGGTGGGGCTTGCTGGTGGAGGCCCCGCCCATTCCACAATTGTGTCTGTGGCGCAATCGGTTAGCGCGTTCGGCTGTTAACCCAAAGGTTGGTGGTTCAAGCCCACCCAGGGACGTTTTCTCCTTAAAAAAACAAGCTCCCTTCATAAATGAAAAACCAGTGTGCAGCATCTGTCACAAAACCAGCAGAGAAAAAATTAAGACAAACCATCACTTCCTGTGTGTCCTTGCATACTTAAAACAAATAAGTTTCAAAGTGAGTATTCAGTTCAAATACAGAGAGTAAGAATATAAAGCCCCATCACTTCCTTTAGATCTGCCTATGGTCGCTTCCATTTTTTTAAAAAAAAAAAAGGGCTACATCACCAGACTGACATCTTGAAATGGACAGCAAATGCAAGTGGGTGGGGCTTGCTGACTGAGGCCCCGCCCCTTCTACAGCTGTCTCTGTGGCGCAATTGGTTAGCGCGTTCGGCTGTTAACCGAAAGGTTGGTGGTTCAAGCCCACCCAGGGACGTTTTCTGCTGAAAAAAACAGCTCCCTTCATGAATAAAAAAACCAGCGTGCAGCTTCTCTCACGAAACCAGCAGAAAAATAATGAAGACAAACCATCACTTGCAATATGTCCTTGTATTCTAAAAAACAAATAGGTTTCAAAGTGAGTATTCAGTTCAAATACAGGGGATAAGAATATAAAGCCCCATCACTTCCTTTAGATCTGCCTATGGTCGCTTCCATTTTTCAAAAAAGCAAGGCCTACATCACCAGGCTGACATCTTGCAGTGGACAGCAAATGCAAGTGGGTGGGGCTTACCGGTGGAGGCCCCGCCCATTCCACACCTGTCTCTGTGGCGCAATCGGTTAGCGCGTTCGGCTGTTAACCCAAAGGTTGGTGGTTCAAGCCCACCCAGGGACGTTTTCTCCTGAAAAAACAATCTCCCTTCATGAATGAAAAACTAGTGTGCAGCATCTGTCACAAAACCAGCAGAGTAAAAATTAAGACAAACCATCACTTGCAGTATGTCCTTGTATACTTAAAACAAATAGGTTTCAAAGTGAGTATTCAGTTCAAATACAGGGAGTAAGAATATAAAGCCCCATCACTTATATTAGATCTGCCTATGGTCGCTTCCATTTTTAAAAAAAAAAACAGTGCTACATCACCAGGCTGACATCTTGAATTGGACAGCAAATGCAAGTGGGTGGGGCTTGCTGACTGAGGCCCCGCCCTTTCCACAGCTGTCTCTGTGGCGCAATTGGTTAGCGCGTTCGGCTGTTAACCGAAAGGTTGGTGGTTCAAGCCCACCCAGGGACGTTTTCTCCTGAAAAAAACAAGCTCCCTTCATAAATGAAAAACCAGTGTGCAGCATCTGTCACAAAACCAGCAGAGAAAAAATTAAGACAAACCATCACTTCCGGTGTGTCCTTGTATACTAAAAACAAATAAGTTTCAAAGTGAGTATTCAGTTCAAATACAGGGGGTAAGAATATAAAGCCCCATCACTTCCTTTAGATCTGCCTATGGTCGCTTCCATTTTTCAAAACAGCAAGGCCTACATCACCAGGCTGACATCTTGCAGTGGACAGCAAATGCAAGTGGGTGGGGCTTACCGGTGGAGGCCCCGCCCATTCCACACCTGTCTCTGTGGCGCAATCGGTTAGCGCGTTCGGCTGTTAACCGAAAGGTTGGTGGTTCAAGCCCACCCAGGGACGTTTTCTCCTGAAAAAACAACCTCCCTTCATAAATGAAAAACCAGTGCGCAGCATCTGTCACAAAACCAGCAGAGTAAAAATTAAGACAAACCATCACTTGCAGTATGTCCTTGTATACTAAAAACAAATAGGTTTCAAAGTGAGTGTTCAGTTCAAATACAGGGAGTAAGAATATAAAGCCCCATCACTTTCATTAGATCTGCCTATGGTCGCTTCCACTTTTCAAAGAAGTAAGGCCTACATAACCAGGCTGACATCTTGAATTGGACAGCAAATGCAAGTGGGTGGGGTTTGCTGGTGGAGGCCCCGCCCATTCCAAAACTGTCTCTGTGGCGCAATCGGTTAGCGCGTTCGGCTGTTAACCGAAAGGTTGGTGGTTCAAGCCCACCCAGGGACGTTTTCTGCTGAATAAACAAGCTCCCTTCATGAATGAAAAACCAGTGTGCAGCTTCTCTCATGAAACCAGCAGAGTAAAAATTAAGACAAACCATCACTTGCAGTATGTCCTTGTATACTAAAAACAAATAGATTTCAAAGTGAGTATTCAGTTCAAATACAGAGAGTAAGAATATAAAGCCCCATCACTTCCTTTAGATCTGCCTATGATCGCTTCCATTTTTCAAAAAAAAAAATAGGTCTACATCACCAGGCTGACATCTTGAAATGGACAGCAAATGCAAGTGGGTGGGGCTTGCTGGTGGAGGCCCCGCCCACTCCACAACTGTCTCTGTGGCGCAATCGGTTAGCGCGTTCGGCTGTTAACCGAAAGGTTGGTGGTTCAAGCCCACCCAGGGACGTTTTCTCCTGAAAAAAACAAGCTCCCTTCATAAATGAAAAACCAGTGTGCAGCATCTGTCACAAAACCAGCAGAGAAAAAATTAAGACAAACCATCACTTGCAGTATGTCCTTGTATACTAAAAACAAAGAGGTTTCAAAGTGAGTATTTAGTTAAAATACAGGGGATAAGAATATAAAGCCCCATCACTTTCATTAGATCTGCCTATGGTCGCTTCCACTTTTCAAAGAAGTAAGGCCTACATAACCAAGCTGACATCTTGAATTGGACAGCAAATGCAAGTGGGTGGGGTTTGCTGGTGGAGGCCCCACCCATTCCACAACTGTCTCTGTGGCGCATTCGGTTAGCGTGTTCGGCTGTTAACCGAAAGGTTGGTGGTTCAAGCCCACCCAGGGACGTTTTCTCCTGAAAAAAACAAGCTCCCTTCATACATGAAAAACCAGTGTGCAGCATCTGTCACAAAACCAGCAGAGAAAAAATTAAGACACACCATCACTTCCGGTGTGTCCTTGTATACTAAAAACAAATAAGTTTCAAAGTGAGTATTCAATTCAAATACAGGGGTTAAGAATATAAAACCCCATCACTTCCTTTAGATCTGCCTATGGTCGCTTCCATTTTTCAAAAAAAAAAATAGGGCTACATCACCAGGCTGACATCTTGAAATGGACAGCAAATGCAAGTGGGTGGGGCTTGCTGACTGAGGCCCCACCCCTTCCTAGCTGTCTCTGTGGCGCAATCGGTTGGCGTTCGGCTGTTAACCGAAAGGTTGGTGGTTCAAGCCCACCCAGGGACGTTTTCTGCTGAAAAAACAGCTTCCTTCATGAATGGAAAAAGCAGTGTGCAGCTTCTCTCACGAAACCAGCAGAGAAAAAATTAAGACAAACCATCACTTGCAGTATGTCCTTGTATACTAAAAAGAAATAGGTTTCAAAGTGAGTATTCAGTTCAAATACAGGGGGTAAGACTATAAAGCCCCATCACTTTCATTACATCTGCCTATGGTCCCTTCCAATTTTCAAAGAAGTAAGGCCTACATAACCAGGCTGACATCTTGAATTGGACAGCAAATGCAAGTGGGTGGGGCTTGCTCGTGGAGGCCCCGCCCATTCAACAACTGTCTCTGTGGCGCAATCGGTTAGCGCGTTCGACTGTTAACCGAAAGGTTGGTGGTTCAAGCCCACCCAGGGACGTTTTCTGCTGGGAAAAAACAGCTGCCTTCATAAATGAAGAACCACTGTGCAGCTTCTCTTACGAAACCAGCAGAAAAACAATGAAGACAAACCATCACTTGCAGTATGTCCTTGTATACTGAAAACAAATAGGTTTCAAAGTGAGTATTGAGTTCAAATACAGGGGATGAGAATATAAAGCCCCATCACTTTCATTAGATCTGCCTATGGTCCCTTCCACTTTTCAAAGAAGTAAGGCCTACATAACCAGGCTGACATCTTGAATTGGACAGCAAATGCAAGTGGGTGGGGTTTGCTGGTGGAAGCCCCGCCAATTCCACAACTGTCTCTGTGGCGCATTGGGTTAGCGCGTTCGGCTGTTAACCGAAAGGTTGGTGGTTCAAGCCCACCCAGGGACGTTTTCTCCTGAAAAAAACAATCTCCCTTCATAAATGAAAAACCAGTGTGCAGCATCTGTCACAAAACCAGCAGAGAAAAAATTAAGACAAACCATCACTTCCGGTGTGTCCTTGTAGACTAAAAACAAATAAGTTTCAAAGTGAGTATTGAGTTCAAATACAGGGGGTAAGAATATAAAGCCCCATCACTTTCTTTAGATCTGCCTATGGTCGCTTCCATTTTTTCAAAAAAAAACGGGGCTACATCACCAGGCTGACATCTTGAAATGGACAGCAAATGCAAGTGGGTGGGGCTTGCTGACTGAGGCCCCACCCTTTCTACAGCTGTCTCTGTGGCGCAATTGGTTAGCGCGTTCGGCTGTTAACCGAAAGGTTGGTGGTTCAAGCCCACCCAGGGACGTTTTCTGCTGAAAAAACAAGCTCCCTTCATGAATGAAAAACCAGTGTGCAGCGTCTCATGAAACCAGCAGAAAAACAATGAAGACAAACCATCACTTGCAGTATGTCCTTGTATACTGAAAACAAAGAGGTTTCAAAGAGAGTGTTTAGTTCAAATACAGGAGGTAAGAATATAAAGCCACATCACTTTCATTAGATCTGCCTATGGTCACTTCCACTTTTCAAAGAAGTAAGGCCTACATAACCAGGCTGACATCTTGAATTGGACAGCAAATGCAAGTGGGTGGGCCTTGCTCGTGGAGGCCCCGCCCATTCCACACCTGTGTCTGTGGCGCAATCGGTTAGCGCGTTCGGCTGTTAACCGAAAGGTTGGTGATTCAAGCCCACCCAGGGACGTTTTCTGCTGGGAAAAAACAGCTCCCTTCATAAATGAAAAACCACTGTGCAGCTTCTCTCACGAAACCAGCAGAAAAACAATGAAGACAAACCATCACTTGCAGTATGTCCTTGTATACTGAAAACAAATAGGTTTCAAGGTGAGTATTCAGTTCAAATACAGGAGATAAGAATATAAAGCCCCATAACTTTCATTAGATCTGCCTATGGTCCCTTCCACTTTTCAAAGAAGTAAGGCCTACATAACCAGGCTGACATCTTGAATTGGACAGCAAATGCAAGTGGGTGGGGTTTGCTGGTGGAGGCCCCGCCCATTCCACAACTGTCTCTGTTGCGCATTCGGTTAGCACGTTCGGCTGTTAACCGAAAGGTTGGTGGTTCAAGCCCACCCAGGGACGTTTTCTCCTAAAAAAACAGCTCCCTTCATGAATAAAAAGACCGGGGTGCAGCTTCTCTCATGAAAACAGCAGAAAAACAATGAAGACAAACCATCACTTGCAGTATGTCCTTGTATACTGAAAACAAAGAGGTTTCAAAGTGAGTAGTTAGTTCAAATACAGGTGGTAAGAATATAAAGCCCCATCACTTTCATTAGATCTGCCTATGGTCCCTTCCACTTCTCAAAGAAGTAAGGCCTACATCACCAGGCTGACATCTTGAATTGGACAGCAAATGCAAGTGGGTGGGGTTTGCTGGTGGAGGCCCCGCCCATTCCACAACTGTCTCTGTGGCGCATTCGGTTAGCGCGTTCGGCTGTTAACCGAAAGGTTGGTGGTTCAAGCCCACCCAGGGACGTTTTCTCCTGAAAAAAACAAGCTCCCTTCATAAATGAAAAACCAGTGTGCAGCATCTGTCACAAAACCAGCAGAGAAAAAATTAAGACAAACCATCACTTCCTGTGTGTCCTTGTATACTAAAAACAAATAAGTTTCAAAGTGAGTATTCAGTTCAAATACAGGGATTAAGAATATAAAACCCCATCACTTTCATTAGATCTGCCTATGGTCACTTCCATTTTAAAAAAAAAAAAACAGGGCTACATCACCAGGCTGACATCTGGAAATGGACAGCAAATACAAGTGGGTGGGGCTTGCTGACTGAGGCCCCACCCCTTCCACAGCTGTCTCTGTGGCGCAATCGGTTAGCGCGTTCGGCTGTTAACCGAAAGGTTGGTGGTTCAAGCCCACCCAGGGACGTTTTCTGCTGAAAAAACAGCTTCCTTCATGAATGAAAAAAGCAGTGTGCAGCTTCTCTCACGAAACCAGCAGAGAAAAAATTAAGACAAACCATCACTTGCAGTATGTCCTTGTATACTAAAAACAAATAGGTTTCAAAGTGAGTATTCAGTTCAAATACAGGGGGTAAGAATATAAAGCCCCATCACTTTCATTACATCTGCCTATGGTCGCTTCCATTTTTCAAAGAAGTAAGGCCTACATAACCAGGCTGACATCTTGAATTGGACAGCAAATGCAAGTGGGTGGGGCTTGCTGACTGAAGCCCCGCCCCATCAACAGCTGTCTCTGTAGCGCAATCGGTTAGCGCGTTCGGCTGTTAACCGAAAGGTTGGTGGTTCAAGCCCACCCAGGGACGTTTTCTGCTGAAAAAACAAGCTCCCTTCATGAATGAAAAACCAGTGTGCAGCTTCTCTCATGAAACCAGCAGAAAAACAATGAAGACAAACCATCACTTGCAGTATGTCCTTGTATACTGAAAACAAATAGGTTTCAAAGTGAGTATTCAGTTCAAATACAGGGAGTAAGAATATAAAGCCCCATCACTTTCATTAGATCTGCCTATGATCACTTCCATTTTTGAAAAAAGCAAGGACTACATCACCAGGCTGACATCTTGAATTGGACAGCAAATGCAAGTGGGTGGGGCTTGCTGGTGGAGGCCCCGCCCATTCCACAATTGTGTCTGTGGCGCAATCGGTTAGCGCGTTCGGCTGTTAACCCAAAGGTTGGTGGTTCAAGCCCACCCAGGGACGTTTTCTCCTTAAAAAAACAAGCTCCCTTCATAAATGAAAAACCAGTGTGCAGCATCTGTCACAAAACCAGCAGAGAAAAAATTAAGACAAACCATCACTTCCTGTGTGTCCTTGCATACTTAAAACAAATAAGTTTCAAAGTGAGTATTCAGTTCAAATACAGAGAGTAAGAATATAAAGCCCCATCACTTCCTTTAGATCTGCCTATGGTCGCTTCCATTTTTTTAAAAAAAAAAAAAGGGCTACATCACCAGACTGACATCTTGAAATGGACAGCAAATGCAAGTGGGTGGGGCTTGCTGACTGAGGCCCCGCCCCTTCTACAGCTGTCTCTGTGGCGCAATTGGTTAGCGCGTTCGGCTGTTAACCGAAAGGTTGGTGGTTCAAGCCCACCCAGGGACGTTTTCTGCTGAAAAAAACAGCTCCCTTCATGAATAAAAAAACCAGCGTGCAGCTTCTCTCACGAAACCAGCAGAAAAATAATGAAGACAAACCATCACTTGCAATATGTCCTTGTATTCTAAAAAACAAATAGGTTTCAAAGTGAGTATTCAGTTCAAATACAGGGGATAAGAATATAAAGCCCCATCACTTCCTTTAGATCTGCCTATGGTCGCTTCCATTTTTCAAAAAAGCAAGGCCTACATCACCAGGCTGACATCTTGCAGTGGACAGCAAATGCAAGTGGGTGGGGCTTACCGGTGGAGGCCCCGCCCATTCCACACCTGTCTCTGTGGCGCAATCGGTTAGCGCGTTCGGCTGTTAACCCAAAGGTTGGTGGTTCAAGCCCACCCAGGGACGTTTTCTCCTGAAAAAACAATCTCCCTTCATGAATGAAAAACTAGTGTGCAGCATCTGTCACAAAACCAGCAGAGTAAAAATTAAGACAAACCATCACTTGCAGTATGTCCTTGTATACTTAAAACAAATAGGTTTCAAAGTGAGTATTCAGTTCAAATACAGGGAGTAAGAATATAAAGCCCCATCACTTATATTAGATCTGCCTATGGTCGCTTCCATTTTTAAAAAAAAAAACAGTGCTACATCACCAGGCTGACATCTTGAATTGGACAGCAAATGCAAGTGGGTGGGGCTTGCTGACTGAGGCCCCGCCCTTTCCACAGCTGTCTCTGTGGCGCAATTGGTTAGCGCGTTCGGCTGTTAACCGAAAGGTTGGTGGTTCAAGCCCACCCAGGGACGTTTTCTCCTGAAAAAAACAAGCTCCCTTCATAAATGAAAAACCAGTGTGCAGCATCTGTCACAAAACCAGCAGAGAAAAAATTAAGACAAACCATCACTTCCGGTGTGTCCTTGTATACTAAAAACAAATAAGTTTCAAAGTGAGTATTCAGTTCAAATACAGGGGGTAAGAATATAAAGCCCCATCACTTCCTTTAGATCTGCCTATGGTCGCTTCCATTTTTCAAAACAGCAAGGCCTACATCACCAGGCTGACATCTTGCAGTGGACAGCAAATGCAAGTGGGTGGGGCTTACCGGTGGAGGCCCCGCCCATTCCACACCTGTCTCTGTGGCGCAATCGGTTAGCGCGTTCGGCTGTTAACCGAAAGGTTGGTGGTTCAAGCCCACCCAGGGACGTTTTCTCCTGAAAAAACAACCTCCCTTCATAAATGAAAAACCAGTGCGCAGCATCTGTCACAAAACCAGCAGAGTAAAAATTAAGACAAACCATCACTTGCAGTATGTCCTTGTATACTAAAAACAAATAGGTTTCAAAGTGAGTGTTCAGTTCAAATACAGGGAGTAAGAATATAAAGCCCCATCACTTATATTAGATCTGCCTATGGTAGCTTCCATTTTTTTAAAAAAAAACAGTGCTACATCACCAGACTGACATCTTGAAATGGACAGCAAATGCAAGTGGGTGGGGCTTGCTGACTGAGGCCCCGCCCTTTCCACAGCTGTCTCTGTGGCGCAATTGGTTAGCGCGTTCGGCTGTTAACCGAAAGGTTGGTGATTCAAGCCCACCCAGGGACGTTTTCTGCTGAAAAAACAAGCTCCCTTCATTAATGAAAAACCAGTGTGCAGCTTCTCTCACGAAACCAGCAGAAAAACAATGAAGACAAACCATCACTTGCAGTATGTCCTTGTATACTGAAAACAAATAGGTTTCAAAGTGAGTATTCAGTTCAAATACAGGAGGTAAGAATATAAAGCCCCATCACTTCCTTTAGATCTGCCTATGATCGCTTCCACTTTTCAAAGAAGTAAGGCCTACATCACCAGGCTGACATCTTGAATTGGACAGCAAATGCAAGTGGGTGGGGCTTGCTGACTGAGGCCCCGCCCCTTCCACAGCTGTCTCTGTGGCGCAATCGGTTAGCACGTTCGGCTGTTAACCGAAAGGTTGGTGGTTCAAGCCCACCCAGGGACGTTTTCTCCTGAAAAAAACAAGCTCCCTTCATAAATGAAAAACCAGTGTGCAGCATCTGTCACAAAATCAGCAGAGAAAAAATTAAGACAAACCATCACTTGCAGTATGTCCTTGTATACTAAAAACAAATAGATTTCAAGGTGACTATTCAGTTCAAATACAGGGAGTAAGAATATAAAGCCCCATCACTTTCATTAGATCTGCCTATGGTCGCTTTAATTTTTTAAAAAAAAAACAGGGCTACATCACCAGGCTGACATCTTGAAATGGACAGCAAATGCAAGTGGGTGGGGCTTGCTGACTGAGGCCCCACCTCTTCCTCAGCTGTCTCTGTGGCGCAATCGGTTAGCGCGTTCGGCTGTTAACCGAAAGGTTGGTGGTTCAAGCCCACCCAGGGACGTTTTCTGCTGAAAAAACAAGCTCCCTTCATTAATGAAAAACCAGTGTGCAGCTTCTCTCACGAAACCAGCAGAAAAACAATGAAGACAAACCATCACTTGCAGTATGTCCTTGTATACTGAAAACAAATAAGTTTCAAAGTGAGAATTTAGTTCAAATAGAGGGGATAAGAATATAAAGCCCCATCACTTTCATTAGATCTGCCTATGATCGCGTCCATTTTTTAAAAAAGCAAGGCCTACATCACCAGGCTGACATCTGGCAGTGGACAGCAAATGCAAGTGGGTGGGGTTTGCCGGTGTAGGCCCCGCCCATTCCACACCTGTCTCTGTGGCGCAATCGGTTAGCGCGTTCGGCTGTTAACCGAAAGGTTGGTGGTTCAAGCCCACCCAGGGACGTTTTCTCCTGAAAAAAACAAGCTCCCTTCATGAATAAAAAAACCAAGGTGCAGCTTCTCTCACGAAACCAGCAGAAAAATAATGAAGACAAACCATCACTTGCAGTATGTCCTTGTATACTGAAAACAAATAGGTTTCAAAGTGAGTATTCAGTTCAAACACAGGGGGTAAGAATATAAAGCCCCATCGCTTTCATTAGATCTGCCTATGGTCCCTTCCACTTTTCAAAGAAGTAAGGCCTACATAACCAGGCTGACATCTTGAATTGGACAGCAAATGCAAGTGGGTGGGGTTTGCTGGTGGAGGCCCCACCCATTCCACAACTGTCTCTGTGGCGCATTCGGTTAGCGCGTTCGGCTGTTAACCGAAAGGTTGGTGGTTCAAGCCCACCCAGGTACGTTTTCTCCTGAAAAAAACAAGCTCCCTTCATAAATGAAAAACCAGTGTGCAGCATCTGTCACAAAACCAGCAGAGAAAAGATTAAGACAAACCATCACTTCCTGTGTGTCCTTGTATACTAAAAACAAATAAGTTTCAAAGTGAGTATTCAGTTCAAATACAGGGGTTAAGAATATAAAACCCCATCACTTCCTTTAGATCTGCCTATGATCGCGTCCATTTCTAAAAAAAGCAAGGCCTACATCACCAGACTGACATCTTGCAGTGGACAGCAAATGCAAGTGGGTGGGGCTTGCTGGTGGAGGCCCCGCCCATTCCACACCTGTCTCTGTGGCGCAATCGGTTAGCGCGTTCGGCTGTTAACCGAAAGGTTGGTGGTTCAAGCCCACCCAGGGACGTTTTCTCCTGAAAAACAAGCTCCCTTCATGAATAAAAAGAGCGAGGTGCAGCTTCTCTCACGAAACCAGCGGAAAAATAATGAAGACAAACCATCACTTGCAGTATGTCCTTGTATACTGAAAACAAATAGGTTTCAAAGTGAGTAGTTAGTTCAAATACAGGGGGTAAGAACATAAAGCCCCATCACTTCCTTTAGATCTGCCTATGGTCGCTTCCATTTTTTTTTTTTAAAAAAAAGGCCTACATCATCAGGCTGACATCTTGAAATAGACAGCAAATGCAAGTGGGTGGGGCTTGCTGACTGAGGCCCCACCCCTTCCTCAGCTGTCTCTGTGGCGCAATCGGTTAGCGTGTTCGGCTGTTAACCGAAAGGTTGGTGGTTCAAGCCCACTCAGGGATGTTTTCTCCTGAAAAAACAAGCTCCCTTCATAAATGAAAAACCAGTGTGCAGCATCTGTCACAAAACCAGCAGAGAAAAAATTAAGACAAACCATCACTTGCAGTATGTCCTTGTATACTAAAAACAAATAGGTTTCAAAGTGAGTATTCAGTTCAAATACACGGAGTAAGAATATAAAGCCCCATCACTTATATTAGATCTGCCTATGGTTGCTTCCATTTTTTAAAAAAAGAACAGGGCTACATCACCAGGCTGACATCTTGAAATGGACAGCAAATGCAAGTGGGTGGGGCTTGCTGACTGAGGCCCCACCTTTTCCACAGCTGTCTCTGTGGCGCAATTGGTTAGCGCGTTCGGCTGTTAACCGAAAGGTTGGTGGTTCAAGCCCACCCAGGAACGTTTTCTGCTGAAAAAACAAGCTCCCTTCATTAATGAAAAACCAGTGTGCAGCTTCTCTCACGAAACCAGCAGAAAAACAATGAAGACAAACCATCACTTGCAGTATGTCCTTGTATACTGAAAATAAATAGGTTTCAAAGTGATGAGTATTCAGTTCAAATACAGGGAATAAGAATATAAAACCCCATCACTTCCTTTAGATCTGCCTATGATCGCTTCCACTTTTCAAAGAAGTAAGGCCTACATCACCAGGCTGACATCTTGAATTGGACAGCAAATGCAAGTGGGTGGGGCTTGCTGACTGAGGCCCCGCCCCTTCCACAGCTGTCTCTGTGGCGCAATCGGTTAGCGCGTTCGGCTGTTAACCGAAAGGTTGGTGGTTCAAGCCCACCCAGGGACGTTTTCTGCTGAAAAAACAAGCTCCCTTCATGAATGAAAAACCAGTGTGCAGCTTCTCTCATGAAACCAGCAGAAAAACAATGAAGACAAACCATCACTTGCAGTATGTCCTTGTATACTGAAAACCAATAAGTTTCAAAGTGAGAATTTAGTTCAAATAGAGGGGATAAGAATATAAAGTCCTATCACTTTCATTAGATCTGCCTATGGTTGCTTCCATGTTTTAAAAAAGCAAGGCCTACATCACCAGGCTGACATCTTGAATTGGACAGCAAATGCAAGTGGGTGGGGCTTGCTGACTGAGTCCCCACCCCTTCCACAGCTGTCTCTATGGTGCAATCGGTTAGCGCGTTCGGCTGTTAACCGAAAGGTTGGTGGTTCAAGCCCACCCAGGGACGTTTTCTGCTGGGAAAAAAACAGCTCCCTTCAAAAATGAAAAACTAGGGTGCAGCTTCTCTTACGAAATCAGAAGAAAAACAATGAAGACAAACCATCACTTGCAGTATGTCCTTGTATACTAAAAACAAATAGGTTTCAAAGTGAGTATATAGTTCAAATAGAGGGGGTAAGAATATAAAGCCCCATCACTTCCTTTAGATCTGCCTATGGTCGCTTCCATTTTTAAAAAAAAAAAAAATAGGCCTACATCACCAGGCTGACATCTTGAAATGGACAGCAAATGCAAGTGGGTGGGGCTTGCTGACTGAGTCCCCACCCCTTCCACAGCTGTCTCTATGGTGCAATCGGTTAGCGCGTTCGGCTGTTAACCGAAAGGTTGGTGGTTCAAGCCCACCCAGGGACGTTTTCTGCTGGGAAAAAAACAGCTCCCTTCAAAAATGAAAAACTAGGGTGCAGCTTCTCTTACGAAATCAGAAGAAAAACAATGAAGACAAACCATCACTTGCAGTATGTCCTTGTATACTAAAAACAAATAGGTTTCAAAGTGAGTATATAGTTCAAATAGAGGGGGTAAGAATATAAAGCCCCATCACTTCCTTTAGATCTGCCTATGGTCGCTTCCATTTTTTAAAAAAAAAAAAAATAGGCCTACATCACCAGGCTGACATCTTGAAATGGACAGCAAATGCAAGTGGGTGGGGCTTGCTGACTGAGGCCCCAATCCTTCCACAGCTGTCTCTGTGGCGCAATCGGTTAGCGCGTTCGGCTGTTAACCGAAAGGTTGGTGGTTCAAGCCCACCCAGGGACGTTTTCTGCTGGGAAAAAAACAGCTCCCTTCAAAAATGAAAAACTAGGGTGCAGCTTCTCTTACGAAATCAGAAGAAAAACAATGAAGACAAACCATCACTTGCAGTATGTCCTTGTATACTAAAAACAAATAGGTTTCAAAGTGAGTATATAGTTCAAATAGAGGGGGTAAGAATATAAAGCCCCATCACTTCCTTTAGATCTGCCTATGGTCGCTTCCATTTTTCAAAAAAAAAAATAGGCCTACATCACCAGGCTGACATCTTGAAATGGACAGCAAATGCAAGTGGGTGGGGCTTGCTGACTGAGGCCCCAATCCTTCCACACCTGTCTCTGTGGCGCAATCGGTTAGCGCATTCGGCTGTTAACCGAAAGGTTGGTGGTTCAAGCCCACCCAGGGACGTTTTCTGCTTAGAAAAACACAGCTCCCTTCATGAATGAAAAACCAGTGTGCAGCTTCTGCCACAAGCAGAAATATGATTGTCACAAACCATCACTTGTAGTATGTCTTTAAAAAGAAATAGGTTTCAAAGTGAGTATTCAGTTCAAATACAGGGAGTAAGAATATAAAGCCCCATCACTTTCTTTAGATCTACCTATGGTTGCATCCACTTTTCAAAAAAAGCAAGGCCTACATCACAAGGCTGACATTTTGAAGTGGACAGCAAATGCAAGTGGGTGGGGCTTGCTGGTGGAGGCCCCCCCCCCCCTTCCACAGCTGTCTCTGTGGCGCAATTGGTTAGCGCGTTCGGCTGTTAACCGAAAGGTTGGTGGTTCAAGCCCACCCAGGGACGTTTTCTGCTGGAAGAAACCAGCTCCCTTCACAAATGAAAAACCAGTGTGTAGCTTCTCTTATGAAACCAGCAGAAAAACAATGAAGACAAACCATCACTTGCAGTATGTCCTTGTATACTAAAAACAAATATGTTTCAAAGTGAGTATTCAGTTCAAATACAGGGAGCAAGAATATAAAGCCCCATCACTTTCTTTAGATCTGCCTATGGTCGCTTCCACTTTTCAAAAAAGCAAGGCCTACATCACCAGGCTGACATTTTGAAGTGGACAACAAATGCAAGTGGGTGGGGCTTGCTGGTGGAGGCCCCGCCTCTTCTACAGCTGTCTCTGTGGCACAATCGGTTAGCGCGTTTGGCTGTTAACCAAAAGGTTGGTGGTTCAAGCCCACCCAGGGATGTTTTCTGCTGAAAAAAACCAGCTCCCTTCATAAATGAAAAACCAGTGTGCAGCTTCTCTCATGAAACCAGCAGAAAAACAATGAAGACGAACCATCACTTGCAGTATGTCCTTGTATACTAAAAACAAATAGGTTTCATTTGATGACTGAGGCCCCGTCTCTGTGTTGAAACCAGATAAACAAGTTCTTTTCAGTCATACACTCTCATTTGACAACACAGGCAAGTGAATTGAGGATTTCAGGCACATGAGATATCACAGACATTCCCACTGGAATGAATGGCCTTCGGGTTGCCTTGTCTCCATACATAAGTGGAAACGAGGCATTAGGCTGTTTCATCAGAGTCTTCTTAAATTGCTCTTAATCTGGCCCCTACTCTAGGACCACTTGGCCTTTCGATCCTTCCAGGAGCTATAATCAATAATGAGGCCACGAGCAGCTGGCCATTTTCATGATGTTTTGGTGCAGTGGGTGGAGTTTTGATTGCTTATCCTGTTGCCTTATACATGCAGTGGGTGTCTTTGGGTGAACTGCAGTTATTCTTACTGTAATTCCATGATCAGCAGAAATTTATGAGCCAGACCCCTTCACACATGCACAAGTCTCTGTGGCGCAATCGGTTAGCGCGTTCGGCTGTTAACCGAAAGGTTGGTGGTTCGAGCCCACCCAGGGACGACAGCTTTTTTTTTTTCCTCCTCAAGTCAGACAGCCTTTGTTTACACAATCCGGACGAGGGGGGAGGGGAATAGGCAGCAGGAGGACAGCGAGTGAAGCAGCATGCGCTTTCATAACAGCTTTGTCAGATGACCTACAGTGCCTGTACTTTGAATCTTTCCACATTTAAGCAGGATAGATTCTCCAAACTACATCACAGACAATTCCAAAGCTATCACCTCTAAAATAATTGGCACCAGTATTATCTCTAAGTTTAATCACAAAGCCATTTTTAAATGCAGCTTGTAAGTGAGGTTTCATTTCCAACGGAAACACTGTTCAGTTCTATTCTTTAACATTTCTGTGAAACCATGTCTCATTTCCTCAAAAGATAAATACAGTACTCGTCTTGGGTTTTTGTACAAGTTAAAAAACGCATCGTCCCTGGGTGGGCTCGAACCACCAACCTTTCGGTTAACAGCCGAACGCGCTAACCGATTGCGCCACAGAGACAAGCTTGATGCCTATGTACGGTTCAGATACTTTGTTCATGTGCCTCACAGCACAGGGGATGGTACATGTGTTAGGGTAAACCTGCGGCATTGTAGGTGCTGTGGGGGAGAGATCAAATGAAGCCCGGCTAGCTCAGTCGGTAGAGCATGAGACTCTTAATCTCAGGGTCGTGGGTTCGAGCCCCACGTTGGGCGCTAAACTTTATTTTATGTTATATTATATTATCCTATCCTTACCCATAACCACCAGCACCTGCACAACAGCATGTGTCGAGGACATGAATTCTTTAGTCTTTAATTAATTCTAGGTCCCTCCAGGTTGAAACCTGAAACAAACCCAGTACTGAATTATATTATTTTGAACATAATGTTGTTTACCATTTTATGTTACATGTCTTAACTATGTAACAAAACTGCCGCATCAAGGAGCTGAGAACGCATGCTGATGTGGAGCTGCTCTGAAATGCTAGACACAGTGCTAGACAAACTGTCGAGGTCGAACCAAAACCTTCATGAAAAACAGTACATAGACACAGTTACACGGCAGAGGGAATCTGTTTTCTCTGAAGCTGCACTGACTGATCATCTAACACAACACTCAGTCACTATCAGAGGCAAGTTCCAGTGAAACAATAGCTTGTAAAATGTCCACTGGCACAGATTAATTGTGTACATATCTTAACTTGACTACTAATACTACGAATACTGTCTGACAAATCCAGAAACCATAGAGAAAAAAAAAAGTTATGCGCCCAACGTGGGGCTCGAACCCACGACCCTGAGATTAAGAGTCTCATGCTCTACCGACTGAGCTAGCCGGGCTGTGGTATTCCTGCCAGAAGTCAGAAATAAAAAACGTGCATTAGTCCTTATAGTGAATCTTAGATTAGTGACATAACTCAACCTCAAGATTTTGATCTAAGTGCCTGAATCCTGAAACATGAAAATAAGTATCAACTTAGGCAAGGCTGGTAAGGGGACAATAGCATGCCTTAACACATAGTCTCATGTAGTCTATGGTACAAACACAATACATACAGAAGCTGGAATACCCCCCCGCCAGACAGACAATCGTACAGCTTGGTAACTTCAACTGTCGCTGCAGGACCCCCAACAGGGAAAGACAAAAGGCTCTCTCATACTCACACAAACCGCAGGAACCCCCCCTGACCTTTTTCATCAGCTGATGTATACAAGGTCCTGAGGAGAATTAATCCCCACAAGCCCCAGATAACATCCCTGGGCAGGCCCTCAAAGACGTGCCACAGAACTGATTGCTTATTTCACCTCCGTATTTAACCTGTCCCTTGCAAAGGCCACAGTCCCAACATTCTTTAGAACCACCATATCCCAGTCCTCAAAAGGAGCCCAGTTATTTGTCTGAATTCCTACAGGTCAGTTACACTAACTTCGATCACAACAAAGTGCTTTTAGATTGCGGTTCTGGCCCACATCCAGAGTAATACCAGGGTTCCCCACACATTCATTTGTGGCGGGCTGCCACACTAAAAACATCTGCCGCCACATGCCGCAGCGAAACTTAACCTTGAGTGCGCATCACTACAGTTTGCTTTCACACACAAACAGCTGCTCCTTTCATCCACCAATCTGATTGGATCAACTGATCAATTGTCCACCACACGACTCAAAACTCCAAAAACTGCTCATGAGGTTAAAACAAAGAGTTCTGCCTGTGCTGTATTCACAGAACCACAAAAACGCCAAATTTAGAGGGGGACATAGACTGATACAAGGACTCACAGGCAAGAAAAAACAACACAAAACAAAAAACTGAAAGTTTGCACCCCCACCCCGCTCCATATTGTCACATAGATTTAAATTATGTGGGAAGCACTGAATACACCTGAGTAGCTGGACCCCCTGCAGTATGACACTTTCTCTGCAGCTCTGCACATAGCCCTCTCCTGCCGGGAAAACAAAGATGCTTGCAAAGAATGCTCTTCACCAATTACCGCACAACCTTTAATACAGTCCTCCCCCACAAACTGAAATTTAATGACAGCATGGCTTTTTGTTTATTGCTATTTTACATAGAACCAAACAACACAGGCATAATTCCCAAAGCAGATGTGGCCTGTAGTGTGACATCTAACAGACACATCAGACAGTGCTTTCTAAACAATAACAATGGCATAACAACCACTTACTGAAGTTCTAGTGAAACAATAGTTTGTAAAACATCCACTGGAACAGATTAATTGACCAAACCTATGTATGGGTTTACCTCTAATATACATATTTTATACATTAACATTCACAGTGGGAGGCAAAGTCTGACAAATACCCAAACCAAACCATAGGGAAAATAAAAAAAAACAAAAAAGGCTGTGCGCCCAACGTGGGGCTCGAACCCACGACCCTGAGATTAAGAGTCTCATGCTCTACCGACTGAGCTAGCCGGGCTACTGCTAGCAATTTCGGGGGTGGGGTTTAAAACCGTGCACTCTGCTCTACAGTCCTTTAATCTTTGATTTTTCATTCTACTGGATAAATCAAAGCCGTTCCATTAACAAACCACTTTATTCTTACCTTACGGTCACACAATGTAACCAAGACATCTGCTTTAGATTTGGTGTGTGAGTATTGCTCAATAAGATAATAAGGCAAAAGTTTTCTTGTGTGAGTTGTGCTCTCTGTAGAACTAGCCAAAGATACAACATTGCTGTCGTCTGTCCCAAATACAGTCCCAATGTATGACTAACAAAATGAATAAAGTGCCACATGAAAGAATGCCAAGAAAATGTTTTTGCCAGGGCAAATAATAGGCTATCTATAAATTAAATGCCACAATTCCCTATTTCAAAGACACAGAAAACCAGTAATGCTGTCTGAGCCTCCACTAAAGCTCAAGATAATATGCACCATTGACACTGCCGACCTAAACTCTACCTCAATATACTCTGCATTTCCATGTCGTTTCTTGAAACGGCAGACTTGAAACACATATCGCATCTGGGTAACAACTGCTGCCATTGACATCAAATTCATGCTAATTAACGTAATTTAATTAAGTTTAAGCTAGCGCCTATATCTGCGCGAGCGTTTGCGTTAGCATGTTTTACTCGACAGCTACGTCTCGAGCACTACGTTAATTAATCCTACATTAACACCATACTATTAGCCACTAAAAACATATTCTTTATGGCTACAGCGTAACTGTTACAAAGCGTTGAAAGTAAATCTCTTACCGTGAAGTCCGGCTTGACGTTAACGTTAGCTGGCTAACGTTAGCTAAAATCTCGAACTTCGCCTTGACGTGCGTTGGTGCTCGCTGCTGCTCCAGTTAGGTATTCAAGAAATAAAATAAAGTGTTGTAAAATAACTGTCACGAGCCGAAAACATGCCCGACAGTTAAATATGAACTCTACAATAAAGCCAAACAATATTTAAACAAAGTTAAAGGTAAGTGTAAAAGGTGCAGCACTTCTCCTTCCGAGACGCTCTAACGGCGTTGACGTTATTTTCCTATTACATCCGGGAACTTCAGGACGTGAAGTGGGGGCGGAGTCACGAATTTTATCCAAATTATAAACATTGACACTACAAAGTTCTCCATCCTTTATTAACAAGCATATCGTCAAACAATTTATTCATGTCTTGCTTTTGTAATTATTTTATTTTTGTAATAAAGGTATAAACACAACTGTATTACAAGAAAATTTATGACGACGATAAAGTTATCCAGTAATTGATGATGTACATGTAACAACAAAATAGAATGTATGTGTATTGTACGATACCATATCAATGTCAATATCACATTAAATGTACGCTACAGTATAAGATAAGATAAGATAAGATAAGATACACCTTTATTGATCCCACAATTGAGAAATTCCAGTGTTAGAGCAGTCAAGGGCAAAGAGTCAAATTAAAGATTTCAAAATTTTATTTTATTTTTTTAAAACTAGGCATGCAGATAAAAAGTACAAAGAATACAAGAAACAGCAATAAATAATAATAATAATAATAATAATGATGAGCAGTGGATAAAAAGTGAGCAATAGATTAAAGTGAACATATTTAGTACAAGTGAATATTGAATGTGCAAATAAACAACAACATGGGGGACAGCAATGCTTATTGTGGTGTTTATAAAGTGTCCATAGTGTCCCTAAAGTGTCCATGGTGCAGTTTAGTGTGAGCAGTTAATACACACTCATGCACAAAAAATGTTCAGTGATGGGAGAAGTGTTCAGATCCTTTACTTAAATTAAAGTAGCATAGTGTATTAACATAAAAATAATTAAGTGAAGGTCCTCCATTAAACACTTTATTTCAGTTAAAGCTAACCCATCAGGTAGAATATCTGGTATGTAGGTAGTTTTTTTTTTATATCAATATCATGTTCACATGTCAGTGTAGTGCAATATCATTTTCTCAGTCATGTGCAAACTACTTCCCATTGTTATATCATATTCAATATAACATTGGAATATAACATTGATTATCAGTAGCAGTCTGTTTTTCACCACCGTTTTAGTTCATTTTTAGTAACTCTTATACTTATCATACTCCTATGGTTACTCTATGAGGCACTGGGTTTTGCTTCTACTCCATGGAAGCACTTCTATCTTGTATATTTATATATTTTGCCAGATATTTAATATTCTATTGTTTCTAAAACTGGGCCCAGTGAATGACCCTGACATGTGAAACCCACTGGTTGGTACTGGTTGTGAATTGTTAAAAATGTAGTTACTGTAGTATTACTGTAATTTGAAACATTCTCTGGCACAAGACTTCCCTTCAGATAAATAAAGTCCCATTGAATCGAATCAAATTGAATTGAACTGAAATGTAGTAATGTAGCAAAGTGGCAAAGTGTGTACACATACAAAGAATTTGACTCAGGTTTTTTATATACATTATACTGTATGCATGTATACATGTCTATACACAGTGACAGCACATGATGATAAGTAGGCTACATGATAAAAATGATGGGCATTCTGAAATTACAAAAACATAATCTCTAATGAAAGTCAAGTACCAGAAAGTGGAAACACTTGAGTCAAGTACCTTCGAATTCCACCAGTTGGTATTTTATCTTAAAAGGGAAAGACAGTTTGGACTTATAGCGTGGACTTGGATGCAGGGTTTAAATCAAAGTAGTGGTTCCTAACTTGTAGACATCTAAACTGTAGTCGAGGAGATGCAGAAATTAACAGAACGTTTAAAAAAAATCTATCTATCTATCTATCTATCTATTTATCTACCTATCTATCTATGGTTCAGTGCGCATAAAGCACCACAAGATGGCGCCCTTCCACTACAATAGAGCAGCGGTGGCTGGAGCTGAAGAGGGAGGCCAGCCGCTGCATTACACCCGGCTTTGATCCTCATTCCTCAGCCAAACAAACCAGAGAGGGTCGGCTCAGGTGTCCCAAGTGACATTTTGTTACATAAAATAATCTGTGGAAAAACCGGGTTGTAAACAGCGCACGAGGAGCCGCCACCAAACCAAACCACGTGATCAAATGCGGAAATTGTCCGATCGGGAAAGTGTAGCGTAGAAAAGAGGGGAGTGGAGGCTCTGGTGTACGTCTGTGTTTTGAGCTGCTGCTGCTGGTGACACTAGCTGGACTCTCCTCAACCAAACAGCACGTCCACACTCACCCCATCGGTTATCTGCTCACTTAGAGGTACCAGTGTCACCTGTCGGGAATCAAAGTAAGGTAAGATGGAAGACAAAGCAAAAGAAATGAGACAGTTTGTGATACGCAGCAACTTTTGGGGGGAAATTACTAGTTGACAGAGTCACCTGTCGGGACAGCTAACAAGCTAACATGTAGAGATGTGGTTAAGTTGCTGTGACACCAGTTAATTATGTTGTTGTCAGACTAGATGTCTGGCTGCTGCACTAACTTACAGTGTGTGTTTATGCGTGTGACCAATCACTGTAGCTACTCCTGCTGTGTGTACTGTGCACGGTAGGTATTTTTAATGTTGTCAAAGTCACTTTCAGTGTATATTTATATCTCAGTCACAGGGTTGTTGTGTTGTGTTGTGCTGCGTTGTTGAGTCACAAGTGAGTTATTGTTAATTTAAACTTTATTTTTTATTACATGCGAAAAAATAAGAATGAAATGCCTTTTGGTGATTCATTTTAATGCAACTGAAATTAATTAGTAGGGGAGACTGGGGGCCATTGTAACATTTTTTGGCATTGATGTATTGCTGAAAACCTTGGATACGACTTTTAAGTAGGTAACTTGTCATCACTTGTTTTCTGCAAGCAATGTTAAGCCCCGTTTCCACCAAGCAGTTCAGTTCAGTTCAGTTTGGTACGCATTTTTTCCATTTCCATTGTGAAAAGTTGTGGATGGTACCAGTGGAACGGTTCCGTACCATCCCCATTTTTGGTCCCCCCTCTGTTGGGGTACCTAACACACAGATCTATCAACACACCTTAAGTACTCCATGTGACAACTTTATATAGTGGTAGCCGTCTTGGCCTGCGTTAAAGGACAGCTTCGGTATTTTTCAACCTGGGCCCTATTTCCCCATGTGTATGTGTTCATATGATTCATGGGTACCACTTGTTCTAAAATTGGTTCAGTATTGAGCCGCGAAATGAGCTAAAACGGTAATGGGGGCAAATGCGTCCCGTATAAAAGTGCTTTTTTTCGCCACTGACTGGTTCAGATCGCCAGTGCTATCTCTGTAAATAGCATATGGTAGCGGTCCTGGGGCAGTGGTGAGTGTGAATGAGTGGAGTCAGCTGTCAGTCAGTGTTGGAGCAGAAAGGCGGAAGTTGTCCCCGCTCGTGATTGTAAATGAGTATGTGTGTGTGACGTGTGTGTTTTTTCGTCACTGACCGGTTCAGATCACCAGTGCTATCTCTGTAAATAGCATACTAACTTAGCCTTTCCCTTACCTCTGGGCTGTGTGATGTCACGAGCTTTGCTCCACTGTGTCTGTAGCTCTCTCTACTTGTGGGACAGCCGTTTTTTTGAGGAAGAGGTGTTTCAGGATTGGATGTCTTCTCCTCTTCGGCTGGCAGTAGTCATCTTGGGAGAAGTGAGCACTGCAGACCCGATGGTCTGCAAGGCACAGTGTCTGGAGAGGAGTGTTAGCATCCATTTGTAGCACAACTAGCCACAACTTCAGCATCTCGCCGTCCGACAAAGGCAGCCTATGAAAGCTGTACGGGGTGTTGCGCGACATCCTGTTCTTGCGTTCGGGAAAAAGGCCCGTTTATTTGAGCACTCCAAAAACTCCGGTAACACTCCAGAGGGTAGCACGTAAAAGACTCCGTCCCAAACTCTGACTCTTCTAGCATAACACACACTTCACACACACATACTCATTTACATTACCAAGCGGGGACAACTTCCACCTTTCTGCTCCAACACTGACTGACAGCTGACTCCACTCATTCACACTCACCACTGCCCCAGGGCCACTACCATATGCTATTTACAGAGATAGCACTGGTGATCTGAACCGATCAGTGGCGAAAAGAAGCACTTTTACACGGGACACATTTGCCCCTGTTACCGTTTTAGCTCGTTTCCCGGGTCAATACTGAACCAATTTTAGAACGAGTGGTACCCATGAATCATACGCACACATACACATGGGGAAATAGAGCCCAGGCTGAAAAATACCGAAGTTGTCCTTTAAGTGGAAAGACGCCACCTCGGCTCTAAACTCCGTTCTTAGAGCAGCGATGTCAGCCTTGGCGGAGGGCCTCCAGGTCACGTTTGATTTCAGCATGAAACTAGCCATCTCTTGTTTGATTATGTCTCCCAGTAGGTGAAAGGAGGTGACCATCTCTACCTTAATTAGCTGAAGAAGAGCGCTTTCCTCAAGTTGCTCTGTGGTTGATGGAGGGTCCGGGTCAGGGTGATAGAGGGTAGTGCTAGCATTAGCCATTAGCGTCTGTTTGAGTGCAGGGTTGGTTAAATTTTGCACCAAGACTTAAGCCAACTTCTTCTGTGTCTTACTCGCCATGACACCCCCAAACCAGGAGATAAGAATACATTAAGCTGTATATTGTGTATACAAAGTCTGGAGCAACATGTCCACAGGTGGCGGTTGGACAGGACTTTGTGTACGACTGTTTTGATGATACACAAATGTGACAGAAGTGCTAATTAACAGTATATCACACTTATATAGTGGTAGCCGTCTTGGTCTGCATTAAGTGGAAAGACGCCACCTTAACTCTAAACTCTGTTCTTAGAGCAGCGATGTCAGCCTTGGTGTCCTGGCGGAGGGCCTCCAGGTCACGTTTGATTTCAGCATGGAAACTAGCCATCTCTTGTTTGATTATGTCTCCCAGTAGGTGAAAGAAGGTGACCATCTCTACCTTAATTAGCTGAAGAAGAGCGCTCTCCTCAAGTTGCTCTGTGGTTGATGGAGGGTCTGGGTCAGGGTGATAGAGGGTAGTGCTAGCATTAGCCATTACCGTCTGTTTGAGTTAAATTTTGCACCATGACTTTAGCCGACTTCTTCTGTGTCTTACTCGCCATGACACCTCCACATGGGTTTTACAAAGTGTACGCTACAAAGCTATGCCATCAGAATATTAAAATGTTGTGCTGTACTGAAATGAATAAAGTAACCTTCCCTCGCCATGGAGAACATGCCAAGTTTCACTGTTCTGTCTTGTTTCTGATTGGTGCAGTTCGAGATGTTACAAATGCACCCTCAATAGAATTCATTTTAATTTTAGCCAATACAGCAAATAAGATAATACAACTTGTGATTCATAGACATTAAAGATTTTGAAAGCATGAGAAATTGGCTTTTGGTGGTACTTGAACCAGGAACCCCAGACTGAGAGGCAAAAAATTTACCCGTTGGACTATGCCACAAAATATATTGTAAATAGAGTATACATAGACATTTAAACTGAACACAGAACACTTTAGTTAAATTGTTAGGAAATACAAATGAATCTATTTTGATGTTGCTCAGTCATTCACCTTTTTGATGGTGTCGAGGTCAGCTGTAACACAGTGTTACAATCACAATGGCACACTCAGTTGCCACATCATTGATATAACTGAAGAGGACACGATATTCCTCTCAATAACACAATACAGTCCACCAGCATCACAAACTGCAGTCTCCAAATGTCCATAAAATCGAATCAACATCCCTCTAAATCAATTTCATCCAAAACCTACCACTTTAACCGTCATGGTGTTAAAATTTACTGAGGGGGCTGCCATTTTAGGCTGCTTTAGTTTTACCTCCATGTACCCACATGTCATAAATAGACAACTGTGAGTTATATGAACAGACCAGCAGTTTAAACAGAGCCAATAATGCTGGTGTTAATCCAGTCCTTTATTAGTATCTTCATACATTCATACTATGCTGTCGAGCAGGAATAAATAGACATGAATGTATTAACAGTGCATGCAGCAATGGAAGCAGAAGGTCAAACTTTGTGAAACGACATACAGCTAATTGTATAGATCCTATACTCGGTTGTGTACATAGTATAGAGCAAGAATAAATAATGATAGCCCCAAGCAACAATTCAGGGTTCAAACCAGCATGGATCATTAGAGGCTGAAAGCTGCGAAGAATCAAGACCTTTGACAGTTCATGACACCTGTATTAAAAATAACTAACAGCTTTTATGATGTTAAGATAGTCGCTCATAGCCAACTTGCTTTGGATACACTGTCACCACCTATATTGGTCAAGTGCAGAAACATCTGTTCAGGGACATGTTTCACTAGCTTAATTAAAAATATCTGGACAAATTTTGCCTCAGGCCAATGCACATGTTTGGAACTGGAAGCAACCCCTGTTGATTGATAACAAATTAATGTTGCATACGTGGTTCAACATTGTTATGAAATATATCCTACAAATTTTGTATTGTTTGGACAACAGTTTCTGGTTTATAACCCCCTAGTGATCAATTTTAATCAAACTCTCAGGATATGTTTCAGGTACTTAGGTGGAAATCCTGCAAGTCTTGTGATGATTGGCCCAAGGGTTGTGGAATTGGGTCCTTTTGAAGTTCATTGGTCAATATCTTTAAATGAGATATCAACAAGCTTTTAAAAACTGTTCAGTGGTTCCCAACTGGATGGTCGCCATCCAAAAGTGGGTCACAGATCCATTCTGAATGGACCGCAAGTGACTCACAAATGTCTCAAGTTTGTAAAAAACACACTTTTTCTGGAAGTACAGTGAATTTCCGTCATAAACTTTTATTTTGAAGTCTCGTTTCCTGCTGTAGAGTGAGTAAATAATGGACAGCTACTTGACAGAGACAGTAACCTAGTTCGAGGACATGGCCAAAGGCAAATATGGGAAGGAGTCTTTCTTTGCCTCTGTAGGACCTGACTAGGAAGGACCCATTCTACCAAGGACGCGTTCCTTGACTTTGAGAAGCACTGATAGACCGTAACCTAGCTCGACAACATGGCCAATCGCAAGTATGACGCTGACTGTATTAAACTTTGTGGACCTTGAACTAATGACTGAGGAGAAATTTGGACCCTAGGGCTGGGAACCACTGATTTATAGGCTTCGTCCAGTAATGATCCACAGAAAAAGTGGTACATATATGCTAGATGTGTCGAAGGTAGCAGTCCTCAGTCAGGGTCCACAGCTTATTGAGTGTTGAGATATAGAACAGGGGTTACACAGTTAACTGCCGGGTTATTAGTGTCGTGAGTTATCTTTCACTTTAATTGTTTAGTATATAAAATGCTACAAAATAGTGAAAATGCCCTTCACAAGTTCTTAGAGCCCAATGTGCCCATTCAGAAAGTCTAAACTCACAGCAATTCAGTTTATAATAATAAAAGATGAAGAAACAAGGAAAATATTCACATTTGAGAAGCTGAAGCCAATTCATTTTTGACAGTTTTGCATAAAATGACTGAAACCATGAATTGGTTGAGACAATTCTTGCAGATAAACTTTCTGTTCATCCACAAATCAGCTAATTTTTTAATTGTTCAATGGGGAACACCACCCAAATTAAGAGTTTTAATATGTTATTTCCATGGTCTAAGCTCAGCCAATACTTGTGAACATGAGCTACTCTCTCAAAGCCAGAAACCAGAGAAATAAGTACCAGACTTGTGATATAATAGGGTATAAAGTCTGGAGCTGCTCCACAGACAATGAATGGGAGCCTGATTTTATGGACTCAAAGAATGTTTTTTTCTTTTTTATACCCAAATGAGCTTTATTTTAATGTAATGTTCTCAGTTCTGAAACAGAAAATGTACCCATACACTCAGAACATTCCCCTGGGTGCTCTCACTGTTGTCTAGAACATCTTTCCCCAGTCATTATCGATGTAGCACTTCAGACTTTATACTTGATGGCATCACAAATTTAAGTTTTAGCACTCTACCTTTGGATTTGGGAGAGTTGTCTGTGTTTACTCATATTCTTTAATTGTCTGCATGGGAACAACATATAAATTTTGTAAATGGGTGTAGTTTAAGCTCTAGTACCACAACTTATTGACTGGCACAATGAAAAACAAAGGTAAAGGGATATATACAATGTTAACAGTATACTGAGATCAACTTTTTAGTCAATGTTATGTTTCCTGTCACTCCCAGTGTGCGCCTGCATCACATGGAGGAGATCGAATCGCTCTCCGAAAATAACAAGCATAAATTCAAAGCAGGAGACGGGAACCTGTTGCTGCTCTCCACGACATCTGCAATTTTAATTTGCCATCTGTGGCACAGAGCTGAGGGAGAGCTGTCAGCAGCAAAGCTTGCTCGGGCTTCAGGATTTAGATAAGGTGGTCGTGCATTTAAATCAAGTTCAGTGCTCACATGCTTTAAAGGTAACTGTAGAGGGAAGCGGTCTGGACAGTTACCACAATGTGAAGATACAGCAACAACTAAATGAATCATTTAGGTTGTTGCCAGTTATTTATTACTGATAATTAACAACTCATTTATATCTACATCTGTTATATACAGTACAGGCCAAAAGTTTGGACACACCTTCTCATTCAATGCGTTTTCTTTATTTTCATGACTATTTACATTGTAGATTCTCACTGAAGGCATCAAAACTATGAATGAACACATGTGGAGTTATGTACTTAACAAAAAAAGGTGAAATAACTGAAAACATGTTTTATATTCTAGTTTCTTCAAAATAGCCACCCTTTGCTCTGATTACGGCTTTGCACACTCTTGGCATTCTCTCGATGAGCTTCAAGAGGTAGTCACCTGAAATGGTTTTCCAACAGTCTTGAAGGAGTTCCCAGAGGTGTTTAGCACTTGTTGGCCCCTTTGCCTTCACTCTGCGGTCCAGCTCACCCCAAACCATCTCAATTGGGTTCAGGTCCGGTGACTGTGGAGGCTAGGTCATCTGCCGCAGCACTCCATCACTCTCCTTCTTGGTCAAATCGCCCTTACACAGCCTGGAGGTGTGTTTGGGGTCATTGTCCTGTTGAAAAATAAATGATCGTCCAACTAAACGCAAACCGGATGGGATGGCATGTCGCTGCAGGATGCTGTGGTAGCCATGCTGGTTCAGTGTGCCTTCAATTTTGAATAAATTCCCAACAGTGTCACCAGCAAAACACCCCCACACCATCACACCTCCTCCTCCATGCTTCACAGTGGGAACCAGGTATGTGGAATCCATCCGTTCACCTTTTCTGCGTCTCACAAAGACATGGCGGTTGGAACCAAAGATCTCAAATTTGGACTCATCAGACCAAAGCACAGATTTCCACTGGTCTAATGTCCATTCCTTGTGTTTCTTGGCCCAAACAAATCTCTTCTGCTTGTTGCCTCTCCTTAGCAGTGGTTTCCTAGCAGCTATTTGACCATGAAGGCCTGATTGGCGCAGTCTCCTCTTAACAGTTGTTCTAGAGATGGGTCTGCTGCTAGAACTCTGTGTGGCATTCATCTGGTCTCTGATCTGAGCTGCTGTTAACTTGCCATTTCTGAGGCTGGTGACTCAGATGAACTTATCCTCAGAAGCAGAGGTGACTCTTGGTCTTCCTTTCCTGGGTCGGTCCTCATGTGTGCCAGTTTCGTTGTAGCGCTTGATGGTTTTTGCGACTCCACTTGGGGACACATTTAAAGTTTTTGCAATTTTCTGGACTGACTGACCTTCATTTCTTAAAGTAATGATGGCCACTTGTTTTTCTTTAGTTAGCTGATTGGTTATTGCCATAATATGAATTTTAACAGTTGTCCAATAGGGCTGTCGGCTGTGTATTAACCTGACTTCTGCACAACACAACTGATGGTCCCAACCCCATTGATAAAGCAAGAAATTCCACTAATTAACCCTGATAAGGCACACCTGTGAAGTGGAAACCATTTCAGGTGACTACCTCTTGAAGCTCATGGAGAGAATGCCAAGAGTGTGCAAAGCAGTAATCAGAGCAAAGGGTGGCTATTTTGAAGAAACTAGAATATAAAACATGTTTTCAGTTATTTCACCTTTTTTTGTTAAGTACATAACTCCACATGTATTCATTCATAGTTTTGATGCCTTCAGTGAGAATCTACAATGTAAATAGTCATGAAAATAAAGAAAACGCATTGAATGAGAAGGTGTGTCCAAACTTTTGGCCTGTACTGTATACGTCTGTGTGGTAAAGGATCTTTTTGATGTGTGATTATTTTTTTTTGTATGATCCAAAACCGGTGAGAAATCAACAACATCAGCAATCAAGTTACATGCTTCCCTGATGTTAGCATGTAGCTACATGTAGCAGTGTATGTTATGTAAACACTCGCATTAATGTGCCTGGAGCAGACAAAGAAATCCTTCATGAGCTAACAGCTCAACATCAGCTTGTCTTGAAAGTAGAACAACAGTTGGAAACAGAGTATTCAGAACTTTTACATATGTTTACATCATTTTTTGAAACTTATGCTATATATGATTTGAACATCAGACATTGTAACATTCTCTTTTCCAGTCTTTCCCAACCGGTCCGGCCACAGGGTCCACCGTTCTCCTTAGTCATTAGTTCAAGGTCCAGCATCGTACTTGCGTTTGGCCATGTTGTTGAGCTAGGTTACTGTCTCTCAGTGCTTCTTAAAGTCAAAGATGCGTCCTTGGTAGGATGGGTCCTTCCAAGTCAGGTCCTACAGAGGCAAGGAAAGACTCCCTCCTAGCATTTGATGAACACACATTGGAACAGACTAGCAAGTGCCCAGGTGTGTATCATTGACAAGGCCCTGCCTTTAATTCCAGCAAGTCATGCACAAAGATTATGGGTACTTAAGCCCTGTTTCCATCAAACACTTTCAGTATGGCACCTTTGGCACCAAAAGTAACCCTTCAGACATGGTACCTAGACGCTAATGTTTCCATCACAAACAGTACTCTTAAATGCGGGCGGGGTTGTTGTCACTCACTGCTCAGTCCAGCACTCACTGTATTTCAGAACAAAATAAAACAGGCTGCAGTGAGAGTCTTTCCATGGGATATTTAAAAATAGCAGATTGGGGCATTTAGTCCTTCTCAGGCAAGCTCAGGGGTTCAGTGTTGCTGTAGTCCACAGGAACAACGCCCTGTGATGCTTTTTAAAAAAAATATATGTAAATGCTTGAAGATCCACTCATTACTAAAAGTGTATGTCATATTAAAAAACTAAATTAATGATCAAAGTTGTCACATGGAATATTTAAGATGTGCCGATTGATTTATGTCGTCACCTCATACATTGAGTAACATTACAAGTCAATGTTCCACCTTAACAGTTTCCGGCAGTCGGCCCAGTTTCATTTTATAGTTACAGTTTACTAATAAAACTCTCCACGGTATGAACAGTGGTTACATGAGCCTCAAAACCAGCCACAACTCAGCCTTGAGCAGAATGACCGTCCTCTATTGACCAATCGGACTGCAGTGTTCACAGCTCCACCTTTTACTCCCAGATCTGTGTGCTAGGTACCCCAACAGACGGGGGAGCAAAAATGGGGACGGGACGGAACGGTTCCATTGGTACCATCCACAACTTTTCACACTGGAAACAGAAAAAATGCGTATCGAACTGAACTGAACCATACTGCTTGGTGGAAACAGGGCTTTAATGCCAGCTGAGGATACACACATGCATTCTTGAAAATTCTCTAAAGGGAAGACTTGGCCCTTGCTAGAATTCGAAGGATCCTTGATTTTGGAGCAGTCCTTTGGTGGGATTCATCGATGTAGCCTCCTCGAAATTCAGCCGTTTAAGGATCCTTCCTCAACTTTGAGAGGCACTATTTGTCAAGTAGCTGTCCGTTAGTCACTCAGCAGTCACTACAGCACTTCAAGATAAAAGGTCTGTGCTGGAAATTCACTGTACTTCAAAATAAAGCGTGTGTTGTTGTTTTTTTGCAAACTTGGCACATTCATGAGTCACTTGTGGTCCATTCAGAATGGGCCCATGACACACTTTTGGGCCACGACCCACCAGTTGGGAACTACTGATCTATACGACCAAAAATAAGGAAAAAGCATATAAGGTCGACTAACTTTAATTGTATCTGATTTGGCAACAGTGGCACAAAGCTTTTATGTAAACACCTGTAGGTCCCTAAAGTTTGTGCAAAGCTGTACCCATCCAGTCACTCAGACGTTAGGTGTCACCATGCTGCTCTCACATTTCATTCTCATCAGTGGTTTTTCTAATCATAGCGACCCATTTAGGCGCCCAAAAAGGCACTGACATTTCATACTGTTAAAAGTAGATCATTCTTTGATTCAGACCTATTCTCAGTGGACGTGGCATTTTTCTGTTTCATGATGTGACACCCTTTCCTCTCATGTTGCAGCAAGGAAGGCAAAGAGTCTGGCACTGCGCCTTTGTTCCCAGCCCTTGCTGCATTAAAAGAAGGAAGCGCAAACCACAAGTGATTCTTGGGCTCACTGGTTTCGCAAATGTGAGTGAGTCCTGTCAGGAAATGTGTAAAAGGAACAATTAGACTGTTACACCGCCCACTGAAAGGAATCACACACTTCTAAGAACGAGGTCAGACGTGGCACAGTTGGCATTTTTGAATGAGAACATTTCCAAGGGCGATTTTACACCAGCAGCAGCTGATTTTGATGTGGATTGAAATAAGATTCCCTGTATCAAGGCTGGCCAAAAAGAAATGAAAGTAACATCATCTGCCAAACTGTCTGCACTGAGATCAGAAAGCATCTGCTGTTTTCTTGCAGCACATTGCTGGCTGCTTCATTCTGAATTGATTGCTGCAGGATTGAGTCCCAAAACCTGGGAATGAGTTAGCACTTTAGCCCCTCTGGTTCCCTCATCTTAAAGTCACTGGGCTTTTTGAATGGGTTTTTGGTTAGATGCCTGAAATAAGGTCTGTGGTTAACTCAAGCTTAAGAGACATTCACGTTTTGTTCTACAGCATAAAATACATCAGTAAATAACCAGCTCATGAGCAATGAAGCTTCTATGTGTCTTTTAAAAGGTGGTTGCTAACAAGTTGCTAAATGAGACTACAAAGGTTGTTGGGGACATTAAACGTCATCCACTCATTCATCCGCCTTTAACGGTGGTGACGTTGATGTCCCAGCTGACATTGGGCGAAGGGTGGGGTACACCCTGGACAGGTCACCAGACTATCACAGGGCTGACACATAGAGACAGACAATCATTCACACTCACATTCACACCTACAGCCAATTTAGAGTCACCAATTAACCTGCATGTCTTTGGACTGTGGGAGGAAGCTGGAGTACCTGGAGAAACCCACACTCACCCGCCCTGGGTTCAAGCCCCCCCACCCTGGGTTTGAACCAGGAACCCTCTTGCTGTGGGGTGGCAATGCCAAACACTGCACCACTTTGCCGCACTATTAATTAAACCATTATTAAATTGTGAGAAAAACACTTTTGATCACCAAAAAAAAATCTCTTGAAATATAAAAGTAAGAAATCTTGACCATGGTGTGGGAAGATGTGTGTGTGTGTGTGTGTGTGTGTGTGTGTGTGTGTGTTCTCTCTTGGTACAGCTAACAAAACAACTGTGTAGAAGCAATGAAAACACAAAAGCAGGGGCCTGCACTACGAAGCCAGTTTAACGTACCCAGGAGACCTTTTTGTTATGTGGCTTCATTAACCCTAACACTGGCTGTCTGGATAACTAGCATCACCAAGCTGGTTATCAACTAATAATACATTATTATTATTATTATTATTAATAATAATAATAATAATGATAATGATAATAATATTAAACAATAAACATTTTATTTATAGAGGGCTTTTCACAGTACTCAAAGACACTGTACATTAGTAATAAAATAAGATGAGTTTTGATGAGTGATTTGAGCTGGGAGAGGTCGGTGCAGTCTTGAATGTGTTTGAGGAGTGAGTTCCAGAGAAAGGGGGTGGCTGGGGTGAAGAAGGCTCTGTCACCCCAGGTCTGGTGCTTGGTCCTGAGTGGTATAGTCAGGAAGTTGGCTCAGAGGAGCGGCGACTGTGAGAAGGAGTGTGGAGGTGGAGCAGGTCAGTGAGGTAGGAGGGGGCCTGGTTATGGAGGACTTTATGAGTTAAGAGGACTTTGGATTGAATGCGTTGTGGAACAGGGAGCAAGTGGAGGCTCTGGTGGATGGGTGATGTGATCGTGGGAGCTGGAATGGGTGAGGAGTAGGGCAGCGGAGTTCTGGATGTATTGGACTTTAACTAACTCAGTGAACTATGGGTTTTCCTTTCCAGCAACGAGTGTGTTGGTGTGAAATAGGTGGAGTTGTTAATTACAAGCAACATCATCAGAGCCATTAATGGTGATACTGATGACCTGCAAGTCATATTCATCAGAGTGAAATATACGATGGCCTGTAACCTTACAACAGGATAAAAAGATGTAGATAATTTATAAATATTAAAAGTAGGCCAACACTTAATATACGTGTTAATATGATATAGAGTGAATATTTTTTGCTATTTAGTTGAAGGATGAAGAAACCACTTTAAGGACGCATTCACACTGGTGCTATTTGGTCCACTTTAAACGAACCCTGGTCCGCTTCCATTAATAGGTCGGTTCGTTTGGAGTGGTGTGAATGCTCATTCGAACTCTGGTGCGGACCACACGAGCGAACCCTGGTCCGCTTGAAAACTGAGGGTCTTGGTTCACTTGCAAGTGAACCCTGGTGAGGTTCGCTTACAGTGGGAAATGCAGAAGGACTATTCAACGAACCAAAGAGAAGAAGTGAACCAAAGAGAGGAAGTGACGCACAGTGCATTGCATTTTGGTGTTTTTGTGGTGACCAAGCCGGCTGAAGGGAATGGATTTCCATTTTCGGTCCTGGCCAATCAATGAGCCAGGTTTTCTTCTTCATCGTGCTTTTTTTTCTTCCTGGTCAGTGGTCGTTTCGGGCGATACCGCCACCAAACGAGCAGCTGTTGTAACAGCGTGACGTTGTCCAGGCGGTTTGGTCCGCTTTACAAAGTGCAGTGTGAAATTGAACCAAACCAAATGAAGGTGTGAAATTTTTCGGCATTCCCCGCCCAATCGAACTGAGTCCTCCCGACTATCCTGGTGTGAATGCGCCCTATTTCACATAAAAACTCTTAATCTTAGACTGTTTCTGCTAACAAAAAATGGAAAAGTAGCTCATGACAGATGAAATTTATCAAACTGAAATGTTAATGTGGATTATTTTTCGAATAAAAGACAATTTTTTGTTTTTGCTTCCAGTTCTCATCACATAGGTGTCTTATGATATTCTGAGCTGCAGTGTAAAATCGGCCACGCTGTCAGGTATCACTCCGGGGATTAAATATTAATGTAAAATGCAGCCAACATCATCATAATGTCATAAAGCTGTCCATGCTGCCTGATTGATTAATATGTCCTTTAAACTGATTTTCACAAAGTACCAGTTAGGTATCTTTTGAATGTGTAATAGCATTATTTTCTGCCCCAGCTCTTATGGTAGTAGGATTTAAAGGGACCTATTATGCTTTCCCATATTTTGTGTCTTATATAGTATTATAATGAGGGATATTCATATTAATTGTGGCAATAATGAGATAAACATATGTTGAAGTATTTGCCCTATGTAATGTCATGAATTTCTTACACAATCATCTGCTCCAGGTGTTAACATTACTTAGCTTACACTGCTACATGTAGCTACATGCTAACGTCAGGGAAACATGTAAACTTGGTTGCAGATGTTGTGAAATTCTCCCTGATTGAATCATTTTCCTGCTGGAAAATGTTGGGTTGTGTTGAGAAGCTTTTATTGGTTATTTTTTACTTCAGAAAAGGCTGCTCTACTTCATTACAGTCATGCTCCCACTGCAAGTACACTGCTAACATACATGTAGCTACATGCTAATGTTAGGGAAATATGTAAACTTGGTCGCCAATATTGTAAATTTCTCCCTAATGTCACATCATATTCCTACTGGAACATGTGTGGTTGTGTTTAGAAAATTTTATTGGTGATTTTTCACAGTAAAAAGTGCTGCTATTCTCCGTTACAGTCATTCCCTGACTGTAAGTACATTGCTAACATACATTTAGCAACATGCTAACATCAGGGAAACATGTGCCAGTGTTGTCAATTTCTCCCTAATTTAGGATTATATTACTGCTGGAACATGTGCGGTTGTGTTTAGAAGCTTTTTTTGGTAATTTTTCACGATAAAAAGTGCAGCTGTTCTCTATTACAGACATTTCCTGACCGTAAGTACAATGCTAATGTACATTTAGCCACATGCTAACGTTAGGGAAACATCTTGGTTGCCAGTGTTGTAACTTTCTCCCTGATTTAGTGTGTCTTAGGTTGTGTTTAGAAGGTTTTGTTGGTGATTTTTCACAGTAAAAAGTGCCACTTTTCTATCTTACAGTCATTTCGTGGCTGCAATGATAGTGCAGAGATGCCGAGACCCGGAAACGCTGACCAATTTTTCGAGAGGGGGGCTTAAAGAGAGACAAGTGCTAAACGGAGCGTTAAATACAGAGGGTGAATACAAGCATTTTGGCACAGATAGTATGGGGATGATTAACTGTGTTTTGAAAATTAAATCACGTAAACATGTTCCAGCAGAAACTGAAAATAAACCTCATAATGAGCATATTAGATCCTCCTTTGCAAACTTTCTTGATTTTTACTTGAATGACAACTGCAACAATGAGCCTAGCAGTACAGCAGTTTTCACTTCTAACATAAGTTGAGATTATGTAATAATTACGGCTGTCAAGCCATTAATAAATGAATCTCATTAATTACACGCTCTGTGATTAATTAACCTAAATTAATTGCATGCATCAGTTTTTGCTGTCAAAGTATTTAAAAAAATTAAATTCAAATGAGTTTTGGCAGATGTGTTGTAGTAAGGCTGCTGGATTTTGGACACAATTGTCCCCCCTGTCCTCTACCACTGAAACTGGTCTGCAGTCCATGGCAATCCATTTTGCAAGGGAGTTAGATAGTCAGTCACAGGTAGACTTACTCACTTTGTGTCTGAACGCCTGGTCGAATGGGGCTTGATGAGGCTCACTGCTAGTGAGCCTCAGAGGCTGTGCTAGCATGGACCACTGGTTCACTGCTAAATACTTTGTGTTGAGGTGATATTTTAGGTTTTTAGTACTTATATGGTACCAAAATTCCTTACTGCAGAAATTGGTGCTCCTATCAACAGTTCCATCTGGGCGTTTTTTTAAATGTGAATGTTTCATCCACAGGGCCAAACAGCTTTGTCTCATCTGTCTCCATCATGTTACAAAGACTAGGTCAAAGGGCACCACTGAAGGTGATTAATCAGCATAAATTCTTTTAAGGCAATGATTAATGAATCGAAATTAACACATTATTTTGACAGCCCTAGTAATGATATAACGACTTTGGTTGTAATATGTGAAATCACAGCTTTGGGGAAACTTGTCAGACTGAACACGTGTTGGTTATTGTTGTATAACAGCAGTAATGCCCCACAATAACACTACTCTCTCTCACCTGTTATTGCAGCAATATATTACACAGACCTGCCAACTATTGGTTTCACTTATGTGCTGCCATTTGTTTCCTTTATTTTCATATCTATATTAAGCACCTCTCAGAGACGTAATGAACATTTTCCATCTGTGTGAAGCCCACAAACAGCAGCTTCAGCCCCGAGCTAATCCTCTTAGACTGTTTTTGTTGTTTTGTTGTTTTCCTTTAATTGAAGTCTCTGCCGGGAGTCTCTGGTACTCCTGGATTGACTAGTGCTGCACAGCTGTGCTCTCAGCTGAAATACAGGCTAACCTGGGGTTATGTATTTAAAAAGAAAATCACTCCGGGACGCTCACTGCGGCGAGCCGTTATTTTGGCTGCTTCATGTTCAACCTTTACCTCCCTCCTTACCTTCCACTGCTCTTCTGTTGACCTAATCACCGCTGATAGGTTTCACTCTCTCTTTATTTCTAAGTGCTTATCTCTTATTGTCTCTTCTGTCTTGACTTGGTTTGCAGGGTTGTTCTGAGGTCAGACTGCTGAGATGACAAGGCTGTGACAGTGTGTGTCCAAGTGTGTCGGTACTGGACCAATTCCTGTGACATGGCTGCTGCTAAGAAGAGTGAGTTTTTATCATTGCTTTCACTGCCTTTGTAATTACTGTGATGTACTTTAAAGGTTCTTCTCCTAACTCATTCAGTAGTACAAAGTCCAATAGTGGTTTTCTACAACTTTGGGAAGCTGTGGAATCTATTTTAAATTACAGATACTGCTTTGAGGCAGACAGGACAGGTAGTAGTGGTTAATATTTAAGATGTAGGCAGCCCAGGCAAACCTCAGGATCCAGTCTTATGCCTTTGTTTTTGTTGGCAACAGGCTGCAAAATAAACTGCACAAATTTATTTTAGGGGAGTGAGGGAGGTACTGAGAAAGTCCTAGTTTGGCAATAGAAAGAAAACCAGTCCACTGTTCCTAAATCCAGATTTCCTGTGAGAATTATTCAGTGTCCGTCTTCTCCATTTTAAGGTCCAGTGTGTAAGATTTAGGGGGATTTAGTGGCATCAAGCGGTGAGGATTGCAGATTGCAACCAGCTGAAACTTCCCCAGAGCCAAATTATCCACAGAGGTCTATTCCTCTGCAAAACAATTGGACCAGTTGATTAAAACACTGAATAAAGCAGTTTCATGTTACAAATCAGTGTTTCTGTGATGCTGTTTTGCACGCCCCAGACGTGCCGCCGGCTTAGCACCTGCTAATGTGTGCTCATCACCTAATTTCTCTGATAGCTACATGCTCAACTTATTTCTGATCCAGACGTCCCAGATTTTTTTTTACTACGAGGTCTCTTCCTCTCCAAAACAAATGGACCAGGTGATTTAAACCGGTAAAAACACTGAATAAAGCTGTTTCGTGTTAAAAACATCAGTGTTCTTTTGATGCCCTCATCACAGAGGGGCTGCTAGCTATGGTGACCAGCTTGAAACTGCGAAAGGCCCTATCTAGAGCCAGTGTATGAACATTGTGGGCTTGTGTAGAAACATGCCAGTGCAACAAGGCGGACTTGGTATACAAGGACCCGCTCCCTATTTAGATATAAATGACTCATTCTAAGGTAACAATACACACCGACTTTTATTTTCAGGTGATTATTCAGTAAGGAAAACATAGTTATTATATTATGTTCCATTTCTGTCTAATATATCCCCCTAAATCCTACACACTGCACCTTTAATTGTTCCATCTCTGCTCTTCGATACTGATTCGCAAGTGGATCTTAAACAAAACACTGTTTTAATTTAGTTCAGTCAGAAATATTTTGGTTTAAGAAAACTTTATTTCCATTTGCAGTATTATATTTGGTGGTATGGCTGTGTTCTGGGGCCTCTCTGCCTTTTTGGCCTACGCAGAAAGCCTCTTCCACGCGCCTATGTGGAAAGCCATAAGACAGAGAGAGCACACCTGTCTGCCCTTCCACGTGTCTACGTGAAAATCCATAAGGCAGAGGGAGCATACCTGTCTGCCCTTCCACATGCAAATGAGGAAAGCCTGTGGCAGAGAGCAAATCTCCCTGCCCTTCCATGCACAAATATGGAAAGCCTAAGGCAGGGAGAGCTTCAGCTAAGACCCCCCGGGACCAGAACAGAGCACCATCAATGACAAACAGAAATGACATCGATAAGTCAGACAACAAGGAAGCAGCAACAGTAGGCAGGCCAGAGCAGTTTAAATAGGGCGCCCTGAATGAGATTCACCAATTGGTTGCATAGAAAGGAATCATGTGATCTATCAGCTGACTCCCTTCCATCAATCAGCTGCTCCATCAGTTGATTGGGCTGTTTGAGATCACCTGATGTAGCTGGGATGTGAGCTGAACTAATGCTGTGCTCAATTTTTATAGCAATAATTTACAAAAACACAAACACAACTTTAAGGTGCATTTACAGGTAATCACATACATCTCAAAGTTACATTATGGTGCACAGGACTGATTACTTCCTGTACACAAACGCTCCTTTACCATCATAATGTTTGTAGCTGTACCCCATAATCTGCTGTAAGTGAATTAAACTTTGACATCTTTAAATATTGTATACTTTATTGCCATTTCAACATGATTGATTGGACTCAGCCTGAATTCAAAGTTTTTTATTTGGGCTTGGCTGTTGCAATAAAAAACAACAGGATGACAGGTCCTTCGGTGTAACGTGATTGAGAACTCCACATTAACCTTTTCGCTGGTGAGACATCCTGTGGGCATTGCAGGAAGGATAATCAATTAGATTTAAATTCACAATCGATTTCTTCTTGCGGTCGGGTTTCTTGGGAAAAAGAGAGAAGGGTGTGTTGATACTGGTGAGTCAGTGTCAGCAGCTTTTACAACAGATTTTTGTGAAGGCAAGCAAATTTATTTCCTCAAAAGCAGGAAGGGCTCAATGAAAATAATAAAACAAAAACACTGGAAGAGAATGAGACCTTGCAGAGAGCTGTAAAAGCTGAACCACATTTTTTATTACAGCTATGAATATGCTTCATCTCCTCCTCAGTGGAGTATGGGCACTTGTTGTCTCCTAGGACCGCTCTGCAGGCCTTTGTTCTCTGTGATAAGGTCACTGGATGAAGGGCAGTGCAGAGGGAGCCTCTCTATTGACTTTGCCTATGTATTTTTCATGTGTTTGGATGGACTGAAATGTCACAGAAGAGGGTTTTCTGCCTTTTATTGTTACATGGAGAGGTAGGAATGTGTTGCCACTTTTGGGAGAATAAATGTTTTTAATAAATAAGAGCGCTGAGCCTGAACAGTTTCACAATAGATGAGGATATTCAAACTTTGTCTACACTAATATAGTAATGCTAATTTTCTTCGGAAAGCTTTTAGTTGAAACGTTCGCCATTACTTTGAGTGAGAACAGGAAAAACAGAGCATTTTGTAAAGAACTGATGTGGTCGTCAGCTGGCACATGTTTCTCAACTTGGGACTCATCTCAAACATCAAGTATAAATTTTCAAGCCACTGGCATGAGACTTGCTTTGGCGTTTCGGTTCTCTCTTCCCCTCAAAAAGAAAAAACAAGGCTCACAGACATGATACGTCACACACACTCCCACGCCCATCCAGACCACTCTCTCTTCTGGATAACAGTGTGTGAGCAGGCGAGGTGTGTGTTTCTGCATCTGCAGGATTTCAGACTGTGACTATTGAGTCACAATTTTGTTCACCAGTGCGACTTGCAAATATTATTAATGTGTGTTCTGCAGAGCTGTTAGATTGTTTCCTGCTCACGGTGAATAAATCCTCACGTCAAATGGCGCTGCTGTAACGGTTTAAATTTCCGCTAACTGCTAACAGCTAACAGCTAAGTGTTGACTGAGTTTCAAGTTCATTGCAAAAAACATATAAACCAGCTCAATTCAAACAGGGTGCTTCAGAGTGAAAGCACCAGTGGTTCAGCATTGATTTATTTAATTAGAGTTTAACCTTGTTCTAACATCATTTTATTTAAATTTATTCTAACAGTACTGTATTTACCTTATTATTTATTATACCAGTACTTAGCAGTAGTAATTTTATTATAGCAGTGCTTTATTTAACTTTATTATAACAATTCTTTATTTAACTTTGTTATATCAGTACTTTTTTTAACTGAATTTTTAGTATAACAATACGTTAACTTTATTATAATAGTACTTTAATTTTATCATAACAGTACTTTAACTTTATTATAACCATGCTTTAATTTTATTATAACAGTGCTTTATTTAACTTTATTATAACAGTGCTTTATTTAGCTTTATTCCAACAGTACTGTATTTAACTTTATTATAACCATGCTTTAATTTTATTATAGCAGTGCTTTATTTAACTTTATTATAACAGTACTTTATTTAGCTTTATTCCAACAGTACTTTATTTAACTTTTTTATAACAATACTTTGTTTAACTTTATCATAACTGTACCTTATTTAACTTTATTATAACTGTACTGTATTTAGCTTTATTCCAACAGTACTTTATTTAACTTTAACAGTACTTTAATTAATTGCTATAGCAGTACTTTAACTGTATTATAACAATACCTTGTCTAACTTTATAATAACATTACTTAATTGTACTCAGTTTTATTATAACAGTACTTTATTTAACTTAATTCTAGCCAGACTTTAATTTAATCATAACAGTACTTTATTTAACTTAATTCTAGCCAGACTTTAATTTAATCATAACAGTACTTTATTTAACTTAATTCTAACCAGACTTTAATTTAATCATAACAGTACTTTATTTAACAATATGTTGTTTAACTTTATTGTAACAGTACTTAATTTAATTTTATTATGACTGTACTTTGTTTAACTGTATTATGAAGATAATTCTACCTTTATTATAACAGTAACATAATAACAGTTAACTTTATTTTAGCAGTACTTTAATTTTATAATAACTGTTTAATTTTATTATAAAAAAGTACTGTGTTTAAATTTATTATAAACATATTTTAATTTTAACTTTATTATAACTGTACCTTATTCAACTCATTATTACAACAGTACTTTAATTAACTTTAACAGTACTTAATTTAATTGTTATAGCAGTACTTTGACTTAATTATAACAGTATTTTCTTTAACTTTATTGTAACAATATTGTTGTGATGCACTAAATGTGACTTTATTATGGTCCAAAAGATGACAGGTACAGTTGGCCAGCAGTAATTTTCACATTATTGAATCTAGTGCCCTTTGAAAGGTATGGACACCCCTGTCTTAGGTAGATGAAACCAACACTGTCTCCTTCATTGTATTCACTTGTTTTGTATGTTAATATAGCTGACCATACTGTTTGGTTGTCAACACTCACTTATATTTGTGTTTCTTCTAAAAACGCTGGCAAAGAAATCACTGGCTCGCTGTTTGCAGTGGCAAAGAGCAGAGATGCAAAAGGAGAAATGTAGACAGAGATGGATTTGTGCAATCTAACCACTGGCTGGCAACTAGTGGGCCTAAATCACAATTGAATTTGTGCTTTACAAATGCTGGAGTCCCAGGTGTCTTTGTTTCTTAATGTCTTTACCAGATGAAGAAGCATGCGATTTACAGAGGGATGAGAGAACACTCGAGTTTATCAAAACAGGAAGGAAACTGTACGTTAGTGGTTTTTGTCACATGACAGAGCTCATTAATTGTAGGAGTTGAAAGTTCAGCTGTGCAGCCTGCAGATGCTGCATTGATGGAAACCAAATGTGGTGCTTCTTTTCTGATCTTTGCTTTATACAAACATGCAGTTTTTGGTTTTATTTTGAGCCTGATGAAATCTTGGTAAAAGAGAATGAGTTCAGAGAAGGAGACACTGTAATATCCAGCAGAGCAGGGGCAGATACACTGACAGATTAGCGGAGGGACAGACGTAGACGGAGATTAATTTGAAATAAGCCAGTTCAGTGGGATTGCATGTGCGCACACGTGTGCATGTTTATGTATGTGTGCACAATGCATCTGTGTGGGTATGGGTTTGCTTCCACGGAGAGGTTAAGTGTGTTGGGTTTGTCTGAGATTATCGGACCAATCTAAAAGGCCACAGATCTCAGTGTTGTCATAATGAGCCTGAGCTCGACTACTGCTCTGAGCGGGTCTGTACAGGTGCATCATATGCAAATATAAAGTAAGAAGAGCTGAAGGAGTAAACATTGAAGTGATGCTGTAAAATGTGCTGGTGACAGATGTGTTTTTCCTGTGCAAACAAGGTAGGCGCCAGCTGTCTCACAAATTAATAAGCAGAATGATGACAGTAGAGATGAGACCTATCGTGGCAGGTGGGCCCAAACTGGGGCAGGTGATGTTACACACATTGCACACTACGCAGTTAAATGATTTGTTGGCCCTGTAGGGAATTAGTAGCATTTTCAGGTGCCAGATGGTTGATTAATTAAATATTATGCAATAATACATTAACACTGTACAGTTATAAACGCTCTTATTTATTACTTCTTGAGTCTAATGTAATGAACAAGGCTACAATAACCTTATAATATTGAGAAATTATCCAAGAAATTTCTGCGGCTGTGTTTAGGAACATACAGCAGGTGAGGTGAGGTGAGGTGAGGTGAGGTGAGGAAACAGGACAGGACAGGACAGGACACAGCTTTACATTGAAGAAGAATTCAAGGAAAACAAGAAAAAATCATCCACAGTTAGATGCTCCATCTTTGCAGCTCTGTAAAGGGAACAGCCATAAAACCAGGGTCATTACATTCTGCTGCAGGGATAAAATTACCATACTTTCCCATACAACACAGAGTCAACAACTAAAAAGAACATAATAAGTGGCTGTGAAAACATAACTGCTGAACTAGCCTTTGAGGAATCCTCATAATAATGAAATACTATTACATTAAGAGAACAATGAGTGATATATCCACAGTGAAAGAGCATTACAGTTCAGACATTTTGTTTTTGATAAATAAGCTTTGTTGTGTTTTGGTTTTAGAATTACAGAATTATTATTAGAGAATTAGAGAATTGGCTCGTCTGCACAAGAAGGCTGACTGTGTGTCGTATGTTTTGAGGCATATTTAACAGCAGTGCTTGTTTGTAAAGACACACATGACATCACATATTAGCGGAGCTGAATGGTGAGTCTTACATTCATGACACTGATGGTTATTTATGCCTCCATGCTGGTGACAGCCGTGGCCAGAGGCATTATGTTTTTGGTTGTGCCTTCCGTCTGTCATCCAATCTTATGAACACAATATCCCAAGAACACTGAGGGGGATTTTCTCAGTTTTGGCACAAACGTCCACTTGGACCTAAAGATGAACTGATTAGATTTTTATAGTCAAAGGTCAAGGTCACTATCACATTGTCCTTCCCATTCTTGTGAACACGATATCCCACAAACACTTTGAGGGGATTTCTTCAGTTTTGGCACAAACATTCATTTGGACCTATAGATGAACTGATTGAAATTTGATGGTCAGAGTTCAAAGTCACTGTGACATTGTCCAACCCATTCTTGTGAACACGACATTTCAAGAACACTCCGAGGGAGTTTATTCAGTTTTGGCACAAACGTACATTTGGACTCATTGATCAACTGACTGAAATTTGGTGGTCAAAGGTCAAAGTCACTGTGACCTCGTCTGTCTCACTCTTGTGAATGCAACATCTCAAAAATTGGAATTTCTTCAAATTTGGCACAAATGCTCGCTTGGACCTAAAGATAAACTGATTAGAATTCAATGTCAAAGGTCAAGGTCACAGGGGTGTCGGTAGCGTAGTGGATAGTGCCGGCGCCCCATGTACAGAGGTGATGCCTCGCTGCAGCGGGCGCAGGTTTGACTTCGGCTTGCAACCATTTGCTGCATGTCTCACACACACACACACACACACACACACACACACACACACACACACCCTCACCCCATTTCACTCTGTCCTATACATTAAAGGCAAAAAGCCCCCCAAAAAAATCTGTAAAAAAAAGGTCAAGATCACAGTGACCTTGCATCGGTTGTGTTCTTGTGAACGTGATATCTAAAGAACTGCTTGAGGGAATATCCTCAAATTTGGCACAAATGTCCGCTTGGACTCACCAGTGAACTAATTAGAATTTGGTGGTCATTGCTCAAAGGTCAAGGCCACTGTGACTTCCCAAAATATATTTTTGGTCATATCTCAAGAATTCCAATGTTAACTATGATGAAATTTCACACAAATGTCTAATAAGATAAAAATGATGAAGTGATGACATTTTATATCCAAAAGGTCAAAGGTCGGCTTTACTGTGACATCATGTTGCTTTGTAAAAACACTTTTCTAACCGTTACTCAGCGTCATAACTCTAGATCTTCTGTGCTGTCAGAGGGATGATGTATGTGAAGCATTTATGTTTTCATAGTAAGTGCAGTTTGACTGGTATGCAGAGGCGTACAGCGTGTGGCGGTAATTGTAGTTCCTAATAGCTGTTACATCATTTGAATGGATTCTTACTTTGGAGAGGGAGCTCAGTTAGACTCACTGCAAATGAAAGCCCTCTCTCTTTAACAACTCCAGGGGGTATTACGTACCCTTTAAACCCTAGTTGCTGGTAGACTGGCTCACAGTGTGAAAGCCTGCCATTATTAAGCTTGGTGTGTGAATGTAATTACAGTCATGGAGCCCTATTGTATGAACTTCTAGGGTTCATACAGAAAGCCTCTTATAGCAGGAGCAGTGACCTTAAATAACAGGTCCCGTCATGTGATGTGATGATGAACTCACAGCTTAAGTTTCTGGATTCAGTAGAGTCTTTTTTTTCTCTCGGGATAAATACACCTTTCATATTCTTATTGAATATTTTCACTGGTGTGTGATGTTGAAAGCATGCCATTTTTGGTGATAATTTCTAAATTTTTGCTCTCACATGTCTCAAAGCGAGGGTGCCCAGTCATAAGTGAGTAGTTCTGTGCTTTTAGAGCTGATGTTTTTGAAGTGTGGTGTGAGAGCTGTGGTGTAACTTGTGTGATAAGAGTGTCTCACATACTCATCATTGGTGGTGCCAGTCTGTGGCAGGCAAGATGCAATGTTGAACTGTTGGAAAGATTTTCAAGCATTAAAGGTCCAGTAATTTCCTCTTTCGTTGGTGTTATGACTGCCCAGTAGTACCCGGACAACCGAGCCGTGGCGGCACACAGGTATGTGGCGTGTCAGAGGAGAAACGAGCTGTTCACATTTCCCTCTTTGACGCAGGTAACGGCCCACAAACCTCACCGCGCTTTAGGGATTGTTCTTTACTTATGAAGGGACTGTTCTTTACTTGTCAGGGGAGGAGGGTGGCTGGTTGATTTTAATTTTATTTATTTATTTTATTTTGATCCCCCTTATGTTAATCGCTTATTGATGCAGTTAGGGACCGTTCTCCACAGCCAAGCTGTCGGCTGGGTGGAAATAAGTCAAAGTGTGGTGGAGACGAGGGACTGGGAAAAGTGTTGGAACTCCGGGGAAGCCTGCTCCATTCTCTCCGCAGTTAGGGACCGTTCGCCACGGTACCGCTGCTGGGCAGGGTGGAAATAAGTCCTGCAGAGTTTCAGAGGACCTGGAAAATGTTTTAGGATAGTAATAACATTATATAAGATAATCATATTGCAAAGATAATATATATAAGATAATAACATTAAAGACAAAATTAAATTGCAATACTTTTTCAAAACTTGATGATTTTACCTTTCTGTACATTTTGTATACAAATTCATTAAATAATTTTGCTTGTAAATGTCTATTTGCACCACGTTTTTTTCAGAAAACACATTATTTGATCAATTTAAATTGTGCCCCTAAAGTTCGTTGTGTGCTCCTTACTTTTTCAACTTAGGAGCACATGTGCTCCTTGGGAAAAAAGTTAGCGTCAAGCCCTGGTCTTGATTAGTCATTATGTTTACATTACTCATTATTATTTATCAAAAATCTCAGTGTCTAAACATTGTCTTAACCCTTTGAAACCTGAGCAAATTGTCTTGATTTCTTTTGAAAACATGGGAAGAAGGCAATTAGCAACGAAATAAGGAATAGCCCAAAAAATAGAAACAGAAAATTAAAAACAAGAATATGTCAAATACTCAAACCTAAACTCAACACTACATTTTGTCACCAAATACATAGATTTTTACACTTTCTTATCATCATTATTCTTTATTAATAAATAGATGTCATGCTTGTAAAATGGTGGAAATCTTGATTTAAAAATGTATTAATAATCTTTTACTTTAATCTTTAATATTTGAATTGAAGGCACATTGTTGGTGGAGAAAATTCATTTTCAGACACCAGCCCGCCCTGACTCTGGTGATCCTTTATCTGGATTCGGGATATTGCGTTTATATATCTTTAATCATAACTTCCACTGTGGGATATTTTTAATATTGCAAGGTGTTCTGCTCTCAGCATCTTTTGTATGTACAGCTTGACATATTAAACAACACTTTAATACCCCCCCCCCCCCCCCCCCCAACCAAACACACACACACACACACATGCAGCATCCTGCACATATGGAACATTATGTAACTCCTGAACTCATTATTGTGACCCAGATTGCTGATAGCAAGGATTTCTAATCTCTAATATGAGTCTGTATAAAAGTTTAATGGAACTGATGCAGCTACATCATTCGGTATGTGAAGTCAGTTAAATGCACAGGTATTTAATTAAATTATAGCTTCATGTTCTGTTGTTACTGAATAAGACATTCATCATGCTGCTGTCAGTTTGATCTTTAAGATAAATGTTACAGTGTTATCAGTGTTATCTGTCAGATTAATAATGAATACAGATGGCACTGGTTTCACCTTCGCTTCCCATGGCTTGGCAGAGAAAGTCAAATTATCCTCTTTGACAAAAATATCGTGCTTGACTTGAAGGGATGTTTCTGGTCCAGATATGGAAAGGAACAAAACGTCTTTGCCAATAAATCTGAAGAAAGGGACATAAAATAATAAAGTCTCCCTGACTGTCACGATGGCAAGGATGCTAGATTAAAGTTTAAGTTGGAGTAAAAGTCCCTGAAAACTTTGTTTTAAAACTATGTATGACTGAATTTCCCCGACAGTCAAAGTTGATATCTGAGAAAAAGAAAACATCCTGGTATTTATTTTATAAGAGATAATGTGCGTCATCAGGACTGTGTGGGTGTGGTGGTTCGACCAGATTTGATTGGCAGTGATCTGGCAACATAAAGCAACAGACTTTGGTGCCAGTGTTGCAAAATCGTGATTGGTGCAAAATCGTGATTGGTGACATCACCTTTTTCCCACTGAGCCCAAAGCACAAACAAAACACAAATCTCTCATGAAATTATTCTAACTTTGGCTGAAAATTGTGGGCTAATGCAGGACCTCATCGGGAGTTCATCGGGAAAATATGCATTTCAATTTTTGGCGCAGTAGGCATACAGGTGGTGTCATAAAACCAAACAGTTCAGTCACTGAACATTTAGAGAAATTCTAAATTCAGCATAAGTAATAACCTCAGTATTGCTTTATCTTAAACTAGTTTATGTACATCATATTAACGTAATAAGTCCTAATTTATCAAAGTCATCACTCTCTTTAAATGAGAAAATGAAGAAAATTAAAATCTTCTGTTATTTTGGGGGATTCAAGGATTGCGTGGGAATGCTGCAAAGCAACCCATGTTATTCTGCGCAAAAAATTCCGCCCACTTTTTTGTCAGGCTACTCCCTCCACATTTTTCAACATTGAAACCCCATTCAAACATCAAAATATTCAGCTCAGTTAGGACATGCATGCTTGTATTTTTATCGTTCATATCTTTCACACTTTCTGAAATATTCACCATATTCTGGCAGGTTTTCCCCATTCAAATGAATGGAGGAATGTTCAAATTTGACGCAAATTCAGTGTTTTTTCAAGCATTTTCAAAGCCTATGTCCTCATTCATACCTTCACATAGAAACTCCATTCAAACTTTAAAATGTTCCCCATCTTTCGCACACTCTGGCTTGTATTTGACTTTCAAATATCACCCAAACTTTTTAAAATATTCAGGCTTGTTTGGAGCATGGTAAAAATCCTCCTCAGGTTTTTACATTGGTTTGTATTGGACAGGATGTTCAATTGTCAGAGTGCAGAGAGCCTCTTCAACATTTCTCTTTAACTCGCTGTCACGCTCACAATTTGCACTCTACATACATCATTTTTGGTCAAAATGGAGTAAAACTTGTCCTCTTTCAAACAATGTAGCTGTGGAAGCAAACAGACTTACACATTTGGCACAGTGAGCCTGAAAGCGAGAGAAACTCCACCAACTGCCGCATTAAACTCGGTGTTGAGACCAGAAATCTTAAAATGTTCCACAGCATTCATACATTAATGGTATTATCCAACGTTTAAAGCAGGCATTGCAGTGTACCGTCAGCTTTTCAACATGCAGCATTCATAACTGCAAAATCTTAAGAAATTGCATTCTTTAGTTTTTTGTTATTATACAATACAGGTGATGTAATTTTCTGAATGTTCTGTTCCAGCTGTTCTGTTATTTGCCTTTACCCACTTAGTCATTGTATTCACATTACTCATAATCATTTATCAAAAATCTCAGTGTGTAAATATTATGTTAACCCTTTGAAACCTGAGCAAATTGGCTTTATTTCTTTTAAAAACATGGGAAGAAGGCAACGAGCAATGAAAGAAGGAATGACCCAGAAATTAGCAAGAAATTAGTAAAAAGAGAAGATTAAAAACAAGAAAATTAGGAAAGAAAGAAAGAAAGTTAAGAACAAACAAGTGTTTTAATATAGTAAAATAATTCAAAATGTAATAACAATAATAATAATTATTATTATGATAAATATAGTTTTTCCTTTTTTTTTCTTTTTTTGCAATTTGTGGAACATATCTTACCAAGTTGCTCATTGCCTTTTGTTTCCTATGTTTCTGAAATCAGTTTGCTCAGAGTTCAAAAGTTTAAATACTTGAGAAAGGCGTCTGAAAGCAGCACAAGAAAAGTGATGTCGCTCCTGGTTTGAAAGGGTTAAAGTGCCAATGGTCAACCCGACAATATCCACGAAATATTGATGTTGAGGTACTTGGTGAAACAAAAAAAAAATCATGATATTTGATTTTCTTTATATCACTCAGGCCTAGTGCCATGTCATTTATTCATGGTGGAATTAATCACTGGCTGCAGAGCCCTCTTGTCCTGAGTCATGCTCGTCTCATGCCAATTTGTAATCTTTCCAGTCAGGATGCTTTCTGTTTCTCCTCTGTAGAAGTTAACAAGAATTTGGCACATGAATCTTGCCTTTGCCCATGTTTCCCTCAGAACAGCATTTCCTTTTCCTGTAGCTTCACTGCTGTTTTGTAACCAGTGTTAATCAAACCAGTGTCTGGCTCGCTGAATTAATAATGCTGAATCCAGATACCTGTTCAGCTTTGTGGGGAAAATCCCTCATGTGTTCACCACTGTGTAAATACACCCAAGCCAGAGAAGTAGCACTACAAGTCCCAGTTCCAGAGTTAAGTCCTGCATTTTTATTTTTAGGTACTTAAAATGAGAGTTTGATAAACATGTCTCCGCTCTGTTGATAGAGTTGGCAATCAGAGATATTGGCTTCAAAACAAAGCTCAAGCTCGGTGGCCATATTGCCAACTGGAGCACCTTTTGAAGTTTTTGAATAAATGGAGAATAGTTGGAAGGATGGTAGTAAGAAACATGGTGCCCAGAAGTGTGTGTGTGTGTGTTTGTGAAATAGAAACAAACACACACTGCATCAGCCATTTTCTGAAGATTTTCTTTGGGAAATGGCGTGCAACTTTAAGTGATGGATAAGTCCCAGTAGCTCTTAAAGGTCCAACTCCTGTTAATAGAGTATTTGATAAACATTTAAAAGGTTGTGTGATTGTCACAAATGTTTTTCTCTTGTTGTTTGGCTTCTGTATATGTTTTTACTCTGGGAAAGTGACGCTTTATAACCAGGCCCAAAGTGCTCTGAGCAGAAATTCAGACAAATTGTTTGTTGTCCCAGAGAATTATTGTTATTTTTTGGGAGGAGAGAGTTTATTTGGAGAACAAGTTTCCATTCTCTCACAGTGGGACTGAATGCCACGGCAGGAGAACAATAAATATCGGTGTCATAAGAGAGCCCTAAAAACCTGCAGGGAAATAATGTTTATCTTGAAAGCCTAAACCTCTTTAGCTTCTTTATTTTGGCGCTGGGATCCTGTGGACATGTGGATAGAAGTTTGATGGCAGTCTAAGATCACCTAAGGTGGGATTTCAGGGGCCATCTTTATTTTGTTTATCTCCATTAGAGCTGCCAGCAGCTTGCATTCAGCCCCAAAGCTAAACAGTTTCTAAGCAGTTTTGATCAGTGAGGAAACTCCACCATGTCAGCAGGAGAAGACATGATTGGCCGGTTGCTTATAGTTAAAAAAAAAAAAAAATATAGCCAATAATGTTAAAATAAGACTGTGTATTGGCCCCTATTATTATCACCTCAGCTGGATGTTTTTCAACAGACTTTTTAGTATCACACTGCCATGAATTTTTTGGCAGACACTGTCAGCATCTTTTTATTCTTTTCCCCCTCCACAGTCTTTTTTTCTCTCCTTCAACTGTTACGTTGCCTTTTGATCTTTTCTTTCTCCTCCTCTTTGTCTTTCAGTTCTGCCAACACTTTGTGATAGGTGACATATTAATGGAAAAACCAACATTAACGGCCTTATTTAAACACTCTGTGGATTTAAGGTGTTTTCAACTACAATTTTGTTATTAGTGGATCCTGTTTGACACTGGTGCATAATCTGGGTGCAAGAGTCAAAGGAGTTGTATTTAGTCCCTTAATTAATCATATGTGTGTTTTGGGGGTAACAAGATTACAACCAATCCAAGTGTCATCATCACCCGGTGCCCTTCATTGCAGATTTTGTGAATTGGAGAAGCGAGTGGTTTTCTACTGAGAGTGATGCAGTAAGAGCAGTGATGTCACTGCAGCATATATAGTAGGACATTGAAGCACCAAAACTGAAAACTGTAGTTATAAACGTGACAGAGGAAACAGAGCTTAACTTTTATCTTCTGAAATACTCAGTGAAGTTATGCTGTGAGTGTGCACAGCGTCTCTCAATGTGGAGTCGGACTGCAGCTCTGCTCTGGTCTCTGCTATGTTCACATTATAGAGAATGTGAATACTTTTCTCATTGATGATGTATTATTTCACTCACCTGCATGGGTGAAATAATACATATAAGGGACTAAAGGGACTAAATACAGCCCATTTGCCTCTTGCACCTTATTTGCACCTAGATTATGCACCAGAGTCAAAAATGATCCATTAATAAAAGTAGAGTTGAACATGCCCTGAATGCACTTACCCCATGAACTTTAGACTTAATTAATCACAGGTGTGTTTTGGGTGCAACATGAATACAACCAATCTGAGTATGATCTCCCATTCCCTTTAAAGCCAGGTGTGTTTGCACCCGGTGCATTTCATGGTGGATATGGCAATTTTGAGAAGCAAGCAGTTTTCTGCAAAAGCAGTGATGTCACCGCAGCAAATATTGTGGGTCATTTAACCAGCAAAACTGAAAACTGTAGTTAGAAACTTGGCAGAGGAAACAGAACTAAACTTTTAGCTTTTAAAATAATCCAGTGTAGTGACACCGCTCCTCGTGCGTAACTGTGCACAGCGTTTCTCAACGTGGAGTTGGACTGCAGCTCTGCAGCTCTTCTCTGCTCTCTGCTGTGTTCACATCATAGAGAATGTTCATACTTTCCTCATTAATGATTTATTATTTCACCTACCTGCATGTTCCTATATCAAGCAGAGTGCATGCATTGTGAACTGGCCTGTGTAAGCACATCTTACTCTCTAAATAATGCGCCTTTTGAACAGCAGGAAAACACTGCGCTGTTGACTTTAGACCAGGTTTTTGTTGGTCAATGGCGCAGTCACTTTGTGCTGCCTCAAAATAGCGATACACCAACAATGTGCCTCATTTTCATCATTCTAAGACCTTTGTGCTTTATCTGGATGTTTGTATACATATACAGTATTTGTGCACAAGCAGTACAGTTATGAGTGATAGTCTTACTGTTATTATCTGAGTAAGATGGTCCCGTTTTCCTGTAGTTATTCATTTTTTTATCTTACTTATTCCTGTATCCTTGTATGTTTTTGTTTTTGTTTTTTTTTGCTTCTTTTGTCACCATCACAGCTCATCCTAAGCCAGATGGGGTGGGGAGGGAAGGGTTAGACGAGAGGTCAAAAATGTATGGACACGTATGGGTGAGATGCTGCTATGTATATTTGATTTATTATTAATACTTTGCAAAGAAACCAAATGAAAATTTGATGACAATATATACCCTCCTGAGACCTGAACCTTTGTTTGGTATGTATTTTTAATTTATCCCAGCTATTTGGGATCAGTAGGACCTGAGTGTAAAGTAAGTAAATATAAAAAACCAAACACTGTCAAGAATAATTATGCCCCAATGTCTTCAAACAAGACAACAATAAAGTCCCAATGTCCTCAAATGAGTACTTCCTAATTAACAGCGTCTTAGCTTGTTACTGTTGCTAAAATTGGTCAGATTACATATCAATGCCATATCAAACTACAAACGTAATTAATCATAAACAAGTATCAACCATAAGATGTGATCAGGTTTTGGACCTTGTCCACTTTTGTGTTGGTATCAGCTGCAGACTAACTTGGCAGAGATGGCTGCCATCTTGTTTTTACATGGATAAGTGTGTTGTGGTCTTACTACCACTAGATGGCTCATAAAAGTGTCTATGAATGACGACATGAAGTCTGAGTTAGGTAGAATGAAGTGTAAGGTCAAGTAAACCAAAAATCTGATGTCCTTATATGAGGACACAGAGTCTGAAGAGGATATATGTATGTATTAAGACCTACATGCCCATAGGAGCACAGATACAGTACAGGCCAAAAGTCTGGACACACCTTCTCATTCAATGCGTTTTCTTTATTTTCATGACTATTTACATTGTAGATTCTCACTGAAGGCATCAAAACTATGAATGAACACATGTGGAGTTATGTACTTAACAAAAAAAGGTGAAATAACTGAAAACATGTTTTATATTCTAGTTTCTTCAAAATAGCCACCCTTTGCTCTGATTACTGCTTTGCACACTCTTGGCATTCTCTCCATGAGCTTCAAGAGGTAGTCACCTGAAATGGTTTCCACTTCACAGGTGTGCCTTATCAGGGTTAATTAGTGGAATTTCTTGCTTTATCAATGGGGTTGGGACCATCAGTTGTGTTGTGCAGAAGTCAGGTTAATACACAGCCGACAGCCCTATTGGACAACTGTTAAAATTCATATTATGGCAAGAACCAATCAGCTAACTAAAGAAAAACGAGTGGCCATCATTACTTTAAGAAATGAAGGTCAGTCAGTCCGGAAAATTGCAAAAACTTTAAATGTGTCCCCAAGTGGAGTCGCAAAAACCATCAAGCGCTACAACGAAACTGGCACACATGAGGACCGACCCAGGAAAGGAAGACCAAGAGTCACCTCTGCTTCTGAGGATAAGTTCATCCGAGTCACCAGCCTCAGAAATCGCAAGTTAACAGCAGCTCAGATCAGAGACCAGATGAATGCCACACAGAGTTCTAGCAGCAGACCCATCTCTAGAACAACTGTTAAGAGGAGACTGCGCCAATCAGGCCTTCATGGTCAAATAGCTGCTAGGAAACCACTGCTAAGGAGAGGCAACAAGCAGAAGAGATTTGTTTGGGCCAAGAAACACAAGGAATGGACATTAGGCCAGTGGAAATCTGTGCTTTGGTCAGATGAGTCCAAATTTGAGATCTTTGGTTCCAACCGCCATGTCTTTGTGAGACGCAGAAAAGGTGAACGGATGGATTCCACATGCCTGGTTCCCACTGTGAAGCATGGAGGAGGAGGTGTGATGGTGTGGGGGTGTTTTGCTGGTGACACTGTTGGGGATTTATTCAAAATTGAAGGCACACTGAACCAGCATGGCTACCACAGCATCCTGCAGCGACATGCCATCCCATCCGGTTTGTGTTTAGTTGGACGATCATTTATTTTTCAACAGGACAATGACCCCAAACACACCTCCAGGCTGTGTAAGGGCTATTTGACCAAGAAGGAGAGTGATGGAGTGCTGCGGCAGATGACCTGGCCTCCACAGTCACCGGACCTGAACCCAATCGAGATGGTTTGGGGTGAGCTGGACCGCAGAGTGAAGGCAAAGGGGCCAACAAGTGCTAAACACCTCTGGGAACTCCTTCAAGACTGTAGGAAAACCATTTCAGGTGACTACCTCTTGAAGCTCATGGAGAGAATGCCAAGAGTGTGCAAAGCAGTAATCAGAGCAAAGGGTGGCTATTTTGAAGAAACTAGAATATAAAACATGTTTTCAGTTATTTCACCTTTTTTTGTTAAGTACATAACTCCACATGTGTTCATTCATAGTTTTGATGCCTTCAGTGAGAATCTACAATGTAAATAGTCATGAAAATAAAGAAAACGCATTGAATGAGAAGGTGTGTCCAAACTTTTGGCCTGTACTGTAGGTGCAAGTACATTTGCTACTTACACAACTTGGGCACTGGCCATGAAAATGACAACTGGGTTGATCTGAAACCAGCAATGACAGTTGCTTTGCGCTGGGTGTAAGATAGGCTTAGTACGGAGTTGGACCACCACAAGCCTCCAGAACAGCGACAGTGCTCGTTGCCAAGCCTGTGGAACTCTACTGGAGGGATGAACACCACTCCTCCACAAGATAGTTCCTCATTTAGACAAAAGACTTTATTTAATTAAATAATCTCATTGAGATCATGATCTCTTTTGCAAGAGAGACCTGAGCACAGAAGATTGAAAGAAAAAAAAACATAGCTAGACATAACAAAAGGACATATAGCATCAAAGACAATCACAGACATCACTAAATAGATCTGAAGATTAAAGTTATTATGTTATTATATTGTGTCTTATGTAGATGTTGGTGGAAAACACTGTCTTACACTTTGGTCCAAAGTCTTCCATTAGAGTGAAACTGGGTTGAGATGTGGTGAATGTAAAGGCCGAATCACCATAATTCAGTGAGCACCGGTGCGTGGAAGCATCTGCATTTGATGTTATTCCACACTTTGATTCAGGTTTTTCCTTTAATGCGCCTTGTCTGTATATGAGGGACTGTATGTCTGCATGGATACGTGCCTGTGTGTGTTTTCAGTACAGACTGCCGTAGCAGCTTTGAGTGATTATCTTTGTGAAGTGCTGTGTTAATGTTATTGAAAGGAGTCGATTGCTGCGGTCTGACACGTCTCTTCTCCCTTTAAAGGGATCCAGTGTGTGTTTTTGTTCATGTTGAACCTTAAGCACCTCTTCACTCTTCTCTCTCAGGTTGTGCGAAGGCAGGAGGCGTGCGCTTCTCAGAGATGCCCCCTGCTGCCGGAGCCCCATCACATGTTCACTTTGACGAAAAGCTGCATGACTCCGTTGTCATGGTGACTCCAGAGGACGATGGCAACTTCATGGTGAAGGTGCGTTTGACCTTGCAATAGCCTGACACTTGATAGATACTGTGGATGAGTAAGATTTGTTTAAAATTTTCATCAGATTTGATTTGATTTAAATCGGTTTCTTTGATTTATTTTTCTCAGATTCCAGGTTTACATGTACTGCCTCTTGTTCTTCTCTTTTATCTGCAAGTTTTTATCTCTACCAACACTTCATCAACCCCCCAAAAAAGTGTCTGCTGTAGCTGCTTCTGTTTCAAATTCAGGTCCTGTTGCTCATGTAAGATACAGTACAGGCCAAAAGTTTGGACACACCTTCTCATTCAATGCGTTTTCTTTATTTTCATGACTATTTACATTGTAGATTCTCACTGAAGGCATCAAAACTATGAATGAACACATGTGGAGTTATGTACTTAACAAAAAAAGGTGAAATAACTGAAAACATGTTTTATATTCTAGTTTCTTCAAAATAGCCACCCTTTGCTCTGATTACTGCTTTGCACACTCTTGGCATTCTCTCCATGAGCTTCAAGAGGTAGTCACCTGAAATGGTTTCCACTTCACAGGTGTGCCTTATCAGGGTTAATTAGTGGAATTTCTTGCTTTATCAATGGGGTTGGGACCATCAGTTGTGTTGTGCAGAAGTCAGGTTAATACACAGCCGACAGCCCTATTGGACAACTGTTAAAATTCATATTATGGCAAGAACCAATCAGCTAACTAAAGAAAAACGAGTGGCCATCATTACTTTAAGAAATGAAGGTCAGTCAGTCCGGAAAATTGCAAAAACTTTAAATGTGTCCCCAAGTGGAGTCGCAAAAACCATCAAGCGCTACAATGAAACTGGCACACATGAGGACCGACCCAGGAAAGGAAGACCAAGAGTCACCTCTGCTTCTGAGGATAAGTTCATCCGAGTCACCAGCCTCAGAAATGGCAAGTTAACAGCAGCTCAGATCAGAGACCAGATGAATGCCACACAGAGTTCTAGCAGCAGACCCATCTCTAGAACAACTGTTAAGAGGAGACTGCGCCAATCAGGCCTTCATGGTCAAATAGCCGCTAGGAAACCACTGCTAAGGAGAGGCAACAAGCAGAAGAGATTTGTTTGGGCCAAGAAACACAAGGAATGGACATTAGACCAGTGGAAATCTGTGCTTTGGTCTGATGAGTCCAAATTTGAGATCTTTGGTTCCAACCGCTGTGTCTTTGTGAGACGCAGAAAAGGTGAACGGATGGATTCCACATGCCTGGTTCCCACTGTGAAGCATGGAGGAGGAGGTGTGATGGTGTGGGGGTGTTTTGCTGGTGACACTGTTGGGGATTTATTCAAAATTGAAGGCACACTGAACCAGCATGGCTACCACAGCATCCTGCAGCGACATGCCATCCCATCCGGTTTGCGTTTAGTTGGACGATCATTTATTTTTCAACAGGACAATGACCCCAAACACACCTCCAGGCTGTGTAAGGGCTATTTGACCAAGAAGGAGAGTGATGGAGTGCTGCGGCAGATGACCTGGCCTCCACAGTCACCGGACCTGAACCCAATCGAGATGGTTTGGGGTGAGCTGGACCGCAGAGTGAAGGCAAAGGGGCCAACAAGTGCTAAACACCTCTGGGAACTCCTTCAAGACTGTTGGAAAACCATTTCAGGTGACTACCTCTTGAAGCTCATGGAGAGAATGCCAAGAGTGTGCAAAGCAGTAATCAGAGCAAAGGGTGGCTATTTTGAAGAAACTAGAATATAAAACATGTTTTCAGTTATTTCACCTTTTTTTGTTAAGTACATAACTCCACATGTGTTCATTCATAGTTTTGATGCCTTCAGTGAGAATCTACAATGTAAATAGTCATGAAAATAAAGAAAACGCATTGAATGAGAAGGTGTGTCCAAACATTTGGCCTGTACTGTATATTACTGATATTAGGGTCATAGTCAGAGTGTTAGATTAGAAGAAAGACTGCTTAGATATTACTCCAAGATTGCAATAATTATTCCATCATTCTAACAAGGTACTTTCTCCGACTGACAAATTTTCTTAAAGCGGACCTGTTATGCTCATGTTCAGATTTGTACTAGAATTTTGGGTTTCCACTGAAACATCTGTATAAACCCTCTGTCTGAAACCCTCTGGTAAGGTTGGACCTACCAGGAGCCACAGACCCCTCCTTAGCATAGCTCTCAGGGTCTTAGAAGCGCACAAGCCTCTCCACCACGACAAGGTAACAGCACAGGGAGATCTTACTTATTAAGTTGCAGTTATGTGTGTGTAGTTCAGTCAGGAGAGACTTGTTTTATTTACATGTGCACATAAGTATAAGAAATGTTAAGAGTCTTTGGTGATTAGACCCCATTGTGATGTCATCGATTCCACGAGGGTGGTAAAGACATGGTTGATTATGGATCCCCCCCTGTGGAGTCTAGATGTTGGTGGTGGTGGTGAGATGAGATGGAGGGAGCTGAGGATCTGGATGTGAAGAGGAGTGGGCTTTTGATGAGCTCGTCCTGGGCTCTGGATCAGGTGACTGGAGGTGAATGGGGTGGAGGAGGGCGTGACAAGTCCACTTAATGACAGCTGACAGGAGCAGAGAGGAGATCAGATTTAAAGTTTGGCCCATAGTCAGCTGATTGGAGGAAGTAGTGGGAGTGGGATAGAGAGAGAATTAAGAATTAATATAGCATAAAGAAAGTCTTCCTGATTGAACTTTAACTAAGATTAATTTGTCTGCTGTTTTTTTTGTACACAATCAACTGAGAAAATAATAATTTTATTTAACACATTTGTTTTTAAAGAAATAACTGATACCAGACTGGCTTCAGAAACTATTTTTTGGGTTGCCCACTAGCTCACCTGGTAGAGCAGGCACCCTATGGACACATGCTGGGTTCCTGCTGCAGCGGCCGCTGGCTCAATTCCAACCCACGGCCCCTAGCTGCATGTCATCCCCACTCTCTTGACCCCTTTCATGCCAAATCTGTGAATAAAGCAAAGAAAATCCCCCAAAATATCCTTAAAGTATCAACTCTTCAGCTGTTATTGACGCTGTACAGTTTAAGTTGTGACTTTAGATTCAACTGCAAAACTCTGATGTGGGAGCCAGGGAGGTGGAGCAGCAGTTAAATGGCAGGAAGGAAGTGACTGACAGCAGGAAACAAGAAACAGCGTCACGCATGATGCTCAGATGAAAAGGCAATGTCATCTGCAGTGCAAAGAAAGGGTTAATATGATTGTTGTGCTTTTCATGCAAAAAATATTACCTTCACATGATCATCTGGCACGATTCCATTCAGTTTCAGTGAGTTGCACTAAAATACTGGGAATGTTTATCTTTACCAGACAATAATCTTTTTTTTTTTTTTTTTTTAACAAGCTCAGTTCTCAGTTGGCATCGTCACATGCTCTCTTGGATGTAAAATGTTCTGGAGTAGTTTCCTGCTCAGCCTGCAGACATTTTTCAGTCCCCATCTGCTTCATGGACACCATGTATAGCAGATCACTTCAGTCAAGTCCAAGTTAGTGTTCCTGCCAGGCTTATAATAATATCTCCGTGGATCAGATTCAAGGTAAAAACATGCAGTTAAAATGCCTGCTATACTAAAACATGTAAGAAAACAGGAGCAGGTAAGGACGAGCAGCCCGGTCGCCAGAGGAAATGTTGGGATTGTACATTTCTGCAAACCATATCATAATCATACTGCAATCATATCAGCATTTGTGTGGTGATATATAAGGTTACTTTACCGAGACATTGTTGCTTTTCCTGCCAGGATAGTGGCCCAAAAAGCATTTGTTTTTTGCAGGGACACAGCTGCTTTTCATGGTGGATAGTGGCCCGAAAAGTGGTTGTTTTTTACAGAGACATCATTGCTTTTCCATCCAAGATAGTGGCCCAAAAGCATTTGTTTTTTAAATTGACATCATTGCTTTTCCTGCCAGGATAGTGGCCAAAATAGTGTTTGTTTTTACAAAGACATCACTGCTTTTCTTGCCAGGATAGTGGCCCAAAAAGCGTTTGTTTTTACGGCAACATAGCTGCTTTTCCTGCCAGGATAGTAGCCCAAAAAGTGTTTGTTTTTACGGTGTCATCGCTGCTTTTCCTGCCAGGATAGTGGACCAGAAAGTGGTTGTCTTTAACCAAGACATTGTTGCTTTTCCTGCCAGGATAGTGGCCCGAAAAGAGTCTGTTTTTATGAAGACATCACTGCTTTCCTGCCAGGATAATAGCCCGAAAAGTGTTTGTTTTTACAAAGACATTGCTGCTTTTCCTGCCAGGATAATAGCCCGAAAAGTGTTTATTTTTACAAAGACATTGCTGCTTTTCCTGCCAGGATAGTGGACCAAAAAGTGTTTGTTTTTATGAAGACATCACTGCTTTCTTGCCAGGATAGTGGCCCGAAAAGTGTTTGTTTTTACGGAGACATCACTGCTTTCCTGCCAGGATAATAGCCCGAAAAGTGTTTGTTTTTACGGCGTCATCGCTGCTTTTCCTGCCAGGATAGTGGCCCAAAAAGTGTTTGTTTTTTATAGAGACATAGTTGCTTTTCCTGCCAGGATAGCGGACCAAAAAGTGGTTGTTTTTACAGAGACATTGCTGCTTTTCCTGCGAGGATAGTGGCCCGAAAATTGGTTGTCTTTAACCAAGACATTGTTGCTTTTCCTGCCAGGATAGTGGACCAAAAAGTGGTTGTTTTTACAGAGACATTGCTGCTTTTCCTGCCAGGATAGTGGCCCGAAAAGAGTTTGTTTTTTACAGAGACATCACTGCTTTTCCTGCCAGGATAGTGGACCAAAAAGTGTTTGTTTTTACAAAGACATCGCTGCTTTTCTTGCCAGGATAGTGGCCCAAAAAGCGTTTGTTTTTACGGCGACATAGCTGCTTTTCCTGCCAGGATAGTAGCCCAAAAAGTGTTTGTTTTTACGGTGTCATCGCTGCTTTTCCTGCCAGGATAGTGGACCAAAAAGTGGTTGTCTTTAACCAAGACATTGTTGCTTTTCCTGCCAGGATAGTGGCCCAAAAAGTGTTTATTTTTACAAAGACATTGCTGCTTTTCCTGCCAGGATAGTGGACCAAAAAGTGTTTATTTTTACAAAGACATTGCTGCTTTTCCTGCCAGGATAGTGGACCAAAAAGTGTTTATTTTTATGAAGACATCACTGCTTTCTTGCCAGGATAGTGGCCCGAAAAGAGTTTGTTTTTACGGAGACATCACTGCTTTCCTGCCAGGATAGTGGCCCAAAAAAGGTTTGTTTTTACAAAGACATCGCTGCTTTTCCTGCCAGGATAGTGGCCCGAAAAGTGGTTGTCTTTAACCAAGACATCGTTGCTTTTCCTGCCAGGATAGTGGCCCGAAAAGAGTTTGTTTTTACAAAGACATCACTGCTTTTCCTGCCAGGATAGTGGCCCAAAAAGTGGTTGTTTTTATGAAGACATCACTGCTTTCCTGCCAGGATAGTGGCCAAAAGGTGTTTGTTTTTACAAAGACATCACTGCTTTTCCTGCCAGGATAGTGGCCCAAAAAGTGTTTGTTTTTATGAAGACATCACTGCTTTCCTGCCAGGATAGTGGCCCGAAAAGTGTTTGTTTTTACGGCGTCATCGCTGCTTTTCCTGCCAGGATAGTGGCCCAAAAAGCATTTGTTTTTTATAGAGACATAGTTGCTTTTCCTGCCAGGATAGTGGCCCGAAAAGTGGTTGTCTTTAACCAAGACATTGTTGCTTTTCCTGCCAGGATAGTGGACCAAAAAGTGGTTGTTTTTACAGAGACATTGCTGCTTTTCCTGCCAGGATAGTGGACCAAAAAGTGTTTTTTTATGAAGACATCACTGCTTTCTTGCCAGGATAATAGCCCGAAAAGTGTTTGTTTTTACGGAGACATCACTGCTTTCCTGCCAGGATAATAGCCCAAAAAGTGTTTGTTTTTACGGCGTCATCGCTGCTTTTCCTGCCAGAATAGTGGACCGAAAAGCGTTTGTTTTTACAAAGACATCGCTGCTTTTCCTGCCAGGATAGTGGCCCGAAAAGTGGTTGTCTTTAACCAAGACATCGTTGCTTTTCTTGCCAGGATAGTGGCCCAAAAAGTGTTTGTTTTTATGAAGACATCACTGCTTTCCTGCCAGGATAGTAGCCCGAAAAGTGTTTGTTTTTACGGCGTCATCGCTGCTTTTCCTGCCAGGATAGTGGCCCAAAAAGCATTTGTTTTTTATAGAGACATAGTTGCTTTTCCTGCCAGGATAGTGGCCCGAACAGTGGTTGTCTTTAACCAAGACATCGTTGCTTTTCCTGCCAGGATAGTGGACCAAAAAGTGGTTGTTTTTACAGAGACATTGCTGCTTTTCCTGCCAGGATAGTGGCCCGAAAAGAGTTTGTTTTTTACAGAGACATCACTGCTTTTCCTGCCAGGATAGTGGACCAAAAAGTGGTTGTTTTTATGAAGACATCACTGCTTTTCCTGCCAGGATAGTGGCCCAAAAAAGGTTTGTTTTTACAAAGACATCGCTGCTTTTCCTGCCAGGATAGTAGCCCGAAAAGTGATTGTTTTTTACAGAGACATTGCTGCTTTTCCTTCCAGGACAGTGGCCCAAAAAGCATTTGTTTTTTACAGAGACACTGCTGCTTTTCCTGCCAGGATAGTGGCCCAAAAAGCGTTTGTTTTTTACAGAGACATCGCTGCGTTTCTTGCCAGGATAGTGGCCCAAAAAGGGATGAGGCTGAGAGTCAACAGCTTAAAGGTTGATTAAAGGTTAATACTGCACAGGCACAACATCCCGTATCATTTCATATTAAAAAAGAATCAATCCATGATAATAAAAATTTTGGCCAAAACAAGCCACAGTACTGTAGATGTAAACAGATTTATTACCATCAAACAAAGTTTTTCTGGAGGAAAACCAACACTGCCTTCTCACAGATAGTCTCCATATAGCCCAGTGACCCTGACAGTCTTGTGCTTGGTCATAATTAGGGGCTCCACTTCCCCTGGTGCCTGTTTTTTCCCACTGGTGGATATAACATTAGAAGATAACTCTTTGATCTAGTGGGGAAGTGTCCTCAGTTTATGGGCTTTATCTGCAAAACATCCAGGAGAAGATTAAAGTCTTTTCTCATCACTGTTAATCTCTTCTGTCAGCTATAAAGGCAGAGAACAATGATATCAGACTTCTCATCTGTTCTCTGCTGTCAGCTCTTAAATCCTGGAGGAGCTCAGTGTAGGAGCCAAGCAGCGGCAACACAAGGCGCCAAAGGCTCCAGGAAACTTCAACACACTGTAATAATAGGAGCATGTGGAGAAATGTGTCTTAATTTTGACCGTCAGTGACGATTAATTTGTTTCAGCACATGCAGACTTCGTTAGCATTGAAGCTGCTAATGACCATGATGCTAATGAAGGTCTGCCGTGGGTTTTTTCAGCTCTTTTCATCTTACCTTGTGCTCGCAGCAGCTCTACATGGATTTTCTCTCTTTGGGTTAATTGTTGTAAACACACCATTGCACCATTACTGGCAGTGAAAGTAGGGAGAAACACAAAGGATACTTTGCAGCAAAGATCCTTGGCTGGATTTGAGCACAGGATGTTTACTGAAACATCTCGACAAGGTCCCCAGAGGATGAACCCAAATGGCTGTGATACCATGGCGTCCTGTTGCACCACCACAAGGCTGACATTTGTAGCTCTGACTGAAATATCTTGGTGACATTTGAATGAATCACCATGAAATTTAGCACAGATATTCCCCCTACCTCACCCCGTCTATCAAGTCACAGTTTAAATTAAGGTTTATGACTCAAATACGTGCAAAACTAATAACCTTTTCATCAGCAGTAATTAGTCTCCATTTCCTCTTACAATACAAAGTTAGGCCAAATATCCCAGATACAGCCACTGCTATCTAGCGCTGGTGACGTCATTTGGAGCCTGAGTCTGCACAGTAGCAGTCTCCATAGTATCAAATTACTGCCACCCAACCAATCAGGAGCAGCACCATTGATTGCGAGCATAGCGACTGGCACACACAGCTGTCAATCATAACGTTAAAACCCCTTTTCATAGCGTCAAATAACTAGTTATTACCAATACACTGAACATACATCAGTGTGAACAGGAGTGTCATTATGTTCCTGTCACCCGCAAATTGATCGGCTGCATCAGTTAAGTTACTCACCCCATGTTACATCGAATTCATAAAGAAATCTTTGTTTTTCTCACGTCTCCATGTTCAACGAAGAATCCAAAAACGAATGCACTCGTGGGGTTTGTCAGGGGAAAAGACATTTCCACCGTTCTTCCGACTGGATTTGGCAAAATTTGAACTACGCTCATGCAGTCCATTGAGCAGAGCTCCAACATGTACGCTTGCCCCAGCATGTGGCGGTGGTTTCAATAGATTATTCGTTTACTGTTGAGGCATGCTAGCCTTGTAAGGCCATCCTGAAGACGTGAGCTCAACATTCTCTTTCATTCTCTGTATCAGTCTGGACTCGCTGTCGCCCCAAACACTTTCAGTCCGCAGGAGTATTTGCCTTGACAAACTTCTTGAGCCAGTCAGTGTACCAAAACACCAGGCAACATCATCACCAACAGAGCCAATTAATAAATGAAAGAACGGAAGAACGGTGAGAACGTCTGTTCTACCGACAGACTCCGCAAGTGCAAACTCTTATTCTTGTGCAGTTGTTGTTATCAACTTGATTTCTGCAATAACTTCACTTATTGCTGTGTTTACTCCTCTAACGTTAGAGTTAGCGCTTGCTGCTTTGGGAGCCGCCACTATTGTTCTGCAAGCTGCATCCTGCGTTTTACGCCTTCAACTACAATCAGAAGATAAGCGGCTCGATCCCCGGCTCCTCTAGTCCACATGCCCAAGCATCCTTGAGCAAGACACTCAACCCCAAATTGCTCCCGATGGCTGTTCCATCAGTGTGTGTGTGTGTGTGTCAAAAACTGTGTAGCAGGTGGCAGCTTGTATTGTAGCCTCGGCCACCCGTGTGAATGTAACTCGTAGTGTCAAAAGCGCTTTGAGTGGTCAGTTGACTAGAAAGGCGCAATAGAAGTGCAGATCCATTTACCATCCATTTTACCAACACAGTCGCTGATTGGCTGCTTACATTGTTAACTACGGTGCGTATCCCTGATTGGCTTTGATTGGATTTTAATCTATGGAAATTAAAAGTTAGGGAGGCAGTGGGGCCAGACTGATACAGAGAGCAAAACAGAACGTTGAGCTCACGTCATCAGGATGGTCATACCAGGTGAGAGGCATAAAACAAAGTTGTCTTCCTGAATTCAATGTAACATGGGGGGAGTAATTGATATACAAATGATGATGGGTGAAGTATTCCTGCTTGAGTGTTAGCATTTAACTCAGAGCATCTCTGGGCCTCACAGAGCTGCTAGCGTGGCTGCACTCTTGTTTCTAGATGTTGGATAAAGGACACTAAAGACTAACACAATAAGAGCATTGATAGGGATGAATTATAGCTCCTAAGGCAATTCAAAAGCACTGGTTTTACTGTTTGAGAAAAGACATGCACTGAAGATTTATCTGACAAGTCATGCTTTGTTTCTGTTAGAGTGGACGGCACACAAAATCAAGTGCATCTCAAGTAGTTTGGGTTTTCAGACCAGATTTCCTGCCTGCAGCCAGAGTTATGTCCTTGAATCGTTTATATCGATATCATAGAGACTGTAGCTGTATTTGTTCTCATTTTCTCTCCTTTTTCACTGAATAACCTTCAATCCCTCAGACATTCCTTTGAACCTTTTATTTTTCTTTAGATTTCTGACAAATTTAAATGTATATGTGACTTTACCGGGTTGAAGTGTGCTAAACTTGCATGGTACATCTGTCTAAGTAGACACCAAACATATTCAGGGGCGTCCAGGTTAGCTTTCTTCTTCTGCTGTTTCTCAGTTGTACCAAAATCTCGAAGCAAAGTTCTGCACACGCTCACACTAACTAAGCCTCTCCAAGCTTTGAAACTAGTTCACAGCCAAATCGATTTGCCTAAAAGCAGCATGTGCACGTGAAGAGGAACTGCAAACTTGGCTGTGACCTTCACAGTTACAGAGCAGCGTGTGTGCGAGTTTGTTTCTCAGAGCTTTTAAGCGTGCTGGAGAGTGGGCACAGAGTACTGTCAGCCCGGCGTCGTGGCTCATCGTGGAGCTGAGGAAGGGGGGGGGTTGCTATGGAAATGGCCATGCGGGTTGTACAGACCAAAGATGAGGCGGGAGTGTGTGGGATGGAGGTGGCATGCATACAACAGCTGTATGAATACCAGTTTTGACGAAGGTAATTTGAATTTCACAGAGTGTGTGTGTGTGTGTGTGTGTGAATGCAGGCGAGGCGGAGGCATTTAGAAACAACACATAATCTTTGTTCATTTCTCCGTGTTTGCACTCATGTATCTGATAAGATAGTGAAGCAGAGGATGCAAATGAGCAGCTGTCAGTGCTACAGAAATCAGCTGAGGAAAGTGATGCTGCAGAATCCAGTTCAAATTATTTGCATGACTCAGGACGGCCATGTTTATGAACTTGCAGATTATGATTATGAGCTTGTGTTCTGCAGGTTTACATGCACATTAAGTGTGATCATGTTACTGTGTGGAACCAGATTAAGGGTTAATGACTGTAAGGACGTGCAGCTTCTTCCAGGAAACACTGCCATTAAATTCAGACAAGGGAAGTTAAAGAAGCTATACTGGAGTGTTTTTTTTAGTTTAAAGCAGCACTAATCAATGTTTTTATATCTACAATGAATCAAATAACTGAATGTTATGTGACAAGTGAAGTTTGTAGTAAGGATAGACCGATACATCAGCCGGCCGATATATCGGGCCGATATTTGAGTTTTTTACTTGTATCGGCATCGGCCGATGCGTGCGTGGGTTCGCGGATTTATTTTTCCCTGGCATGATTTACAGACAGGCATCCACGGGCAGCTCTGTGTTGCCGGAAGACCCTGCAGCGCACATGCAGCGAATCCTACTGTGTACAGTAGTTGTTGTTTTATTTATGCTTCAGCTTAAATATTTGTTTATTTTATAAAGACATTACTGGAAGATTTAAGAGCACTTAACTCTTTTTTTTATTTGAATGTATAATAATAATAATAATATTCTACCTGTTCTACCTCAACTTTCCATCTTGTTTTAATATTTTTTACTGTTCAATAAATGTTTCTTATTTTAAACTTGAGACCTGTAATATTTGTTATCATTGTGTCATTTTTTGATGTAAATTGAGGGAGCAAAAGCAGTATCGGCCCCAAATATCGGCTCAAGAAAATCGGCAGTCCATAATCGGTCATCGGCTAAGGGTGATGGGAAAAAATCGGTATCGGCATCGGCCCTAAAAAATCCATATCGGTCTATCCCTAGTTCGTAGTGACAAACCCACAGAGAATTATCACCTGACTCAGCACTTGGCTCGCTTTAATTATGTCTACCAGTTGTGAGATCCAGAGACTTGGCTGGACTGTGCATGCTAATGTTAAACATGATCAAAGCAATAGGGATTTAACGGGGGATGCGGTCACTTAAACCACCGGTGTGTGAGAAAAATAATAACGTTACATGTAGGGGTGTGCCATATCATCTCATTCACGATAATGGCAGTATATTTTTTTAAATCATATGAAAAATTCATATCGTGATACTCGCAATATTTCGACTTACAGACATATGAATTCATACTGTTACCTATGGCAACATCAAGCATGCCTGAAAGCAAAAGTATTACTGACTCTGCAGTGGTTCCAAAAAGAGGAGCAGCAGTAGTGTGGAATAAACTGTGGCGTCCTGAATGCTTTATGAACAGCCCCGGACTTCTCAGACTCTTACAGAGTTACCGCTCAGAGTGAACTCAGTCAGCGGCTCCTCTGGCAGCAGCACAGCGTCTCTCCCTCTCCTCTCTCACCCGTGCGCACAAGGGAGTCGGTGTTGTCAAGTGATTTTATCATAAACCTTTGGTAATGTAAACCGATGTGACACAAAAAACTAGTTGTGGTATCATAACAGCCTGTCACATGTTACAGTGTGATGATTAGAGGTGAAATGGCAGAGCATAAAGGTCCAGGTGGAAAAAAGCAACTCAATCATTTAGGATTTTACTAAAAGAAGGAAATCACCTGTTGATTCATATATATATATATAGATCCCAGGGGACATTTTTTGTATTTGGGAGTTGTTTAAATGTGTAATTTGTGGTGGATTTTATTTTGTTGAACTATTAATATTGTATACAGAATCTGAATCTCACTCTGAGTTACTGTTGTTGTTCACAAACTAAAGAAATGAGAGGTCATTTTAAATTTTGCTGAGTATTAGAGGGCAAACTGTTGGAGTGACATATAAAAAAAAAATACCCTGAAATATCGTGATATTATTTTAGGGCCATGTCACCCACCCATAGTTACATGTAGTTTAAGTTATAAGTAGAAGAAAAAAGTCTGCTAGCTGCTAGGCTAATTTATTCAATGTAAACATGCTTAAGCTAATAATGAGTCAATAGCAGTTTAAATGATCTTGTTGTTAATCTGTGTTTTTTGACTGTTTGGAGAAGTTTGCCTTCAGGGCTCTGAAACGGATAAACCAGAATTTTAGGAAACAGATGATGGCTTGGGTTCAAATGACTTCCTCCAGAGAGGTCTCTCCAGCAGAGAGCCCTGAAGGTTAAATTATACCATGTGCTGTTTCATGTGTGTTAGTGGAGTCAGTTTAAAGTGAACTTTGCTGCACCTGTTATGTGTTTCTTCTTTTAATGTTTTACGACCAAAAGTAGAAAATAAAGAGGTGGCAGCGTTTTCTGTTATAGACGGTATTAGTCGGGCAGATGATATTGTCTAATAACTCACGCACACCCCTAAATCGCATCGAATTGAAAGCGTATCGAGGCACACTTTGTAATATCGGAAAATATCATATCGTTGTCCAAATAATTGATATAGTATCGTATCGTGATGACACTGTTGATGTACAAAGCGAGCCATTATATAAATTAGTGGACAGCTCTCTGGCGACGTTAGCTAGCTAAACATGTTTGCAACCAACTTCAATTCAATTCAATTTTAGCAGATTGGACCATGGTTGTAGTGCTCATCTGTGCTAATCCGATCATATTTTAACAGTATCGTTGTTGATGTTGCCTGTGTTTTGCTGCATGTGGTCATTTTGTGATGTCAGCTCGGGTACTGTTCTGAAAGTCTGCAAGCGGCCTAATTTTCACAATATTACGCAGATGAAAAAATGCAAACCTCACAGACTGCATTTTTTCATCTGTGTAATATTGCGAAAATTAGGCCTATCCTGACCCGAAAAGATGCAGAAAAATTGGTCCACGCTTTTGTTACCTCAAGGCTGGATTACTGTAACTCTCTATTATGAGGTAGCTCTAGTAAGTCCTTAAAAACTCTCCAGCTAATTCAGAATGCAGCAGCACGTGTACTAACAGGAACTAAGAAACAAGATCATATTTCTCCTGTTTTAGCTTCTCTGCACTGGCTCCCTGTAAAATCCAGAATTGAATTTAAAATCCTACTGTTAACTTATAAAGCTCTAAATGGTCAAGCTCCGTCATATCTTAGTGAGCTCATAGTGCCATATTATCCCACCAGAACACTACGCTCTGAGAACGCAGGGTTACTCGTGGTCCCTAAAGTCTCCAAAAGCAGATCAGGAGCCAGAGCCTTCAGCTATCAGGCTCCTCTCCTGTGGAATCATCTTCCTGTTACGGTCCGGGAGGCAGACACCGTCTCCACATTTAAGACTAGACTTAAGACTTTCCTCTTTGATAAAGCTTATAGTTAGGGCTGGCTCAGGCTTGCCCTGTACCAGCCCCTAGTTAGGCTGACTTAGGCCTAGTCTGCCGGAGGAACCCCCATAATACACCGGGCACCTTCTCTCCTTCTCTCTCTCTCTCTCTCGTATTCTATTACTGCATCTTGCTAACTCGGCCATTCTGGATGTCACTAACTCGGCTTCTTCTCTGGAGCCTTTGTGCTCCACTGTCTCTCAGATTAACTCATACCGCAGCGGTGCCTGGACAGCGTGACGTGTGTGGTTGTGCTGCTGCCGTGGTCCTGCCAGATGCCTCCTGCTGCTGCTGCCATCATTAGTCATTAGTCATACTTCTACTGTTATTATACACATATGACTATTGTCACACATGTATACTGCCAGATATTAATACATACTTTCAACATATTGTACCACAGTAGCCAGAACTATAACTATGATATTATTACTTTCAATAATGTTGTTGTAAGCTACTGTCATTACCTGCATCTCTCTGTCTCTCTCTCTTTCTGTCTCATTGTGTCATACGGATTACTGTTAATTTATTATGCTGATCTGTTCTGTACGACATCTATTGCACGTCTGTCCGTCCAGGAAGAGGGATCCCTCCTCAGTTGCTCTTCCTGAGGTTTCTACCGTTTTTTTTCCCCGTTAAAGGGTTTTTTTGGGGGGAGTTTTTCCTTATCCGCTGCGAGGGTCCAAAGGACAGAGGGATGTCGTATGCTGTAAAGCCCTGTGAGGCAAATTGTGATTTGTGATATTGGGCTTTATAAATAAAATTGATTGATTGATTGATTGATTAAGATATTCTAAAGTTAGTGTACACTTAAACTAATTGATTCTGTAGTTGGCTCAACTACGTTTTGTTGCTGCTCCCATCTGCAGCAGTGCATTGCTTCGCCTCCAGATTTTGGACTTCAGCCTGCTTCTCCGAACTGGGGGCGTGCCAACTGACATCTACTGGTGTTAAATTTAAATATTGTCTATGGATAAACCCCATACAACCCCACTTTTTAAAAAAAATCTGAACTATCCCTTTAAGATGCATGCTAGCACTTTTGAGTGAATGAAAATGACTTCACTGAGTTGTCATCTGGAGTCACACCACAAGTAATTTTGTATTCTAGCATGGCCAACAGCTGTAAACCAACACTTTAAAGGAAGTTACAAATCGTCATCTCACATGTAAGAATCTCCAGTTTCTCTTTTGTTAAGAGTGTTGTGTGACTGGATCTATCTGTGAATTTGACATACAAGTTCAAACAGTGTGTGGTATTTCCTCTCCAAGTTGGTTAAAGAATTGCACCATTGTTTCGGAGGAGCGATGAGTCGTTTGTGACTCTGGGTGTGTCCGACTCTCAGTGTTACACATCTTTAGAAATGACATGTTAGTGTCACCGCTCAGTAGTGCGCTCACAAACGAGACCTTAAATTACTTACTGACTGAAATGTTTCACATTGATTCACTCCTTGATCACTTCTTGGTCTCTATCATGGCAGAAATCTCTCCGCTGGTCCAAATCTGCAGCATGAAATTCACATTAAATCAATTTTTCAGAGGCAGTTCACAGCGCCTGGACATGCGTGGGACTACGCTCACAGAATGATTATTGTTTTTCTCTGCAGCGCTCCCTCAGTGTTCCCTTTCTCCTGTCTCGCTTCATGCTGTGTGCAGCCTCTGCTCTGCTGCTCCAACCAGGGGTCATGCGGGGCCGAAACTGCCGTTTGCAGCTCATAGCTGGAGGGGCTTTAGGCTTATCTCTCATTGCCGGCTCTTCCTGCAGCCTCCTCTCTCTCTCGCTGTCTCTCTTTGTTATCCGGACTCCTCTGTAAGGCTTTCTTCACTCCTCTCTGTGACCATTCCCTCATGAATTTTTCTCTTTGCTAAAAGTTCAGCAGCTAGCTCTACATCACTTGCCTCTCCCCACCTGTCTGTTGCTCTTCCTCTCACTTCCCTTCCATATAGTTGCCTTATAAATTTTGCATATGGGTAGTGTGAACTGAAAAGGTGTGAATTGTGCAGCAGCAACAGGAGATAACAGTGTTTGGATGCATCAGCTCTGTGTGCAAAAATTGGGTGCCTGGTTTCCATTTCTTTCTTCTGAGTTTTATTTAACTCAGTATTTTTTCCAATTAATCAGTCAAGCATTTAGTTTGTAAAATGTCAGTGTCAATGTTTAAATGACTTGTTTTATCTGACCAGCAGACCCAAAACCCGAGGATGTTCAAAGCTCAGTGATGTAAATCAGAAAAAAGCAACATCTTCATATCTGAGAAGCTGAAATTGGAAAATGACTGAAACTGTTAAAAGTTTACTGTGCAGTAATTGTCAGCTACTGTTTGTAAACCACATCTCCAGAGAATGTGTCCCAGATATGACATGTTTACATTTTTGTTGGTGCTGTCTGTGATTTTTGGCAGCAGTGTTTAGCACTGTCGCCTCACAGCAAGAGGGTTCCTGGTTCGAACCCCAGGGTGGGGGAGCCCTTCTGTGTGGAGTTTGCACGTTCTCCCCGTGTTAGCGTGGGTTTTCTCGGGGTACTCCGTAGGTCTGGCCGATATATCGATATATTTTAAAGCAAGAAACACTGACAAACCTGGATGTGTGCTCAGATGGATTCAGCTTCTCCTCTCCCTCATCTTCCTCTGATGACCATTCATAGTTCAATTCAAAACTTATTTTAGGAAATAAATCCATATTTTTGGCTGTTTGACAGTGGATGAATTAATTAGCCTACAACGCAACTGCTGACCTAACTGAGACTAACCGTCAGTTTTGATTTGATTGTTGATTGCAATCAGCTGTGAGGTGGAGTGATACATAAACAGTGAAATAACCGTGATGTTGTACTCCAATATCATCACGGTTTTACTGTCTCTCGACCAATCAGATTGCAGGGCCGGAACTAACTGTTGTATAACAGGGAATAAAGTCCCTGTCTTTGCATTTTATTTTGATCACAGTCCATTTTTATAAAAGTGCTTGTGACATCTCAAATGTGGCTTTGACTTGCAGCTTAAAACATGAAGCCTATTTCATAGAAAATACCAAGATATATATTGTGTATTGCTAGTCAGCCTGTAAATACAGAGATATTGATTTATGTCCATATCGCCCAGTCCTAGTACTCTGGCTTCCTCCCACAGTCCAAAGAGATGCAGGTTAACTGGTGACTCTAAATTGTCCGTAGGTGTGAATGTCCAGGGTGTACCCTGCCTCTCGCCCAATGTTTTTTCCTTGAAAAATTAATTATTAATAAAAAAAAAAGTTGCACATTAACTTTCTGTTGACCCACTAATTGTTGTAGTTCTAGCTCTGGCTATGCTAAACATCAGCTAAGGTCAGAAATGCTCAACTTGTTTGTTGCTGCCACGGAGAGGCTGTGTTTGGGTGGTGGAGCTTTGGAGAGTCTCAAACCTCTGAGGAAGGTGTAACCACGTTTGGATTAAGCTCTTGAATTACAGCCACTTCTATTCACAAGGGATTAGTATTATTGGAAGGTTTTGGGGCTGAGTGAAATCCAAGAGGTACCTCTGTTTTATTTCCCGTCTGGCTAAAATTGCCAATTTGGCAGAGGGTAGGGGGATTAAGATCGCCAGAGCAATAACTAATGATTTCAATTAGACGACTCCCTCAAGAAAAACTCAAACAGTGTAGTGCTCAGGAGAATTACTTATCCATGTTCCTCATAGAGATTAATCCTTTATTTATTGAGCTGTAGTGGACTTACACTATAGAATGTGAGGCCAAGCCAAAGCCTTTTTGCCTCTCTATAAATCCCTCTCTCCCTGTGTACCAGTCGGATTAGTCCAAAGTTTTAGGAGAGAGAAAGACAGCCTTTGTTTTTCATCTTAATCGCTAAATCTTTACTTGACTCTTGCCCTCACAGCTCTGTCTCCCTTACACTGCAGGTTGGCTTCCTGAAGACGCAGCACCGGTATGAAGTAGTGTTCACCTTGCCCGAGGTCCCAGCTCTGGGGAAGGACGTGTGTCCAGCACCAGTGCCTAGTCCACACCTCCGGATCACTGATATCACACCGGCACCAGAGGGTAAGATCATGAGAGGATGAGGAGAAAACAAAACATGATTAAACAGAGCAGAGTGTGTGTCTAAAAAGAACTTAACACCATGCCTGCTCTGGTTTCTGTTAAAGCCTACCAAACAATGAACTGACAGCTTTGTTGTTCTCAGTAGCTTGAGGCTAATTTACTGGTGGGACTGTGGTCTCTCTGCCCCTGTTTAACTGGTTCTGGCTAAATAAATAAAGCTGCTAATGAAGGCAGGTGCACTGCGGTCACAGCGCTTCCAGAAAATGAGGTTAGGGTTACAGTAATGACGTTAATAGAAACTCTTTGTGGTGTTCAACGCACCCATTTATCACCCGAACGTCTGTGTCAGGCAATGTAGCAAACCTCAAGCCAGACAATGGTGAAGCATGCTGATGTTTTCAAAAGTCTTTAATTATGTTCAGCCATCATCCATATTATTTGAACACCATCGTTGATGATTTATTTGATTTGATCACCATGATGTTACTGATATTCCATGAAGCACAAGCCTATTTTTAGTATGACTACTGCGACAGCGATATATTTAAAATTTTGACACTCGCTTACCATCAAGTCAATTAAAGACACATTATCACCATACAATATCATGAAACATTAAATGACACAGTGCCTTGTTCCCACTCTAGCCGGGCGCTAAACTATACAAGAAAGGGGACTACCATAATAAAGGCTGACAGGAAGTGATTTCAACCTTAGCTTCAGCGCCATTTACAGTCAATGTTTGCCAGGGTTGGGTCGGTAAATCTTAAGGAGGAGAGCTAGTTTAGATTATTGTAATGCTCTTTTTACCTGTTTAAACCAAACTACTTTGAACCAGCTCCAAATTGTCCAAAATGCAGCTGCTCGGCTTTTAATCAGTAGTAACAAGAGATCACATATCACGCCAATTTTATCCTCACTGCACTGGCTACCGATCAAATTCTGCGTTAATTTTAAAATTTTGGTTTTAACTTTCAGAGCTTTACATGGTCAGATGCCACAGTACATTGCCGACCTCCTTCTCCCGTACTTGCCCAATCTGACTCTTAGTCCTCTGACCAGATTTTACTCACCATCCCTAGGACCCATTTTAAAACCCAAGGAGACCGTGCTTTTCAAGCTGTTGCTCCCAAACTCTGGAACGCTCTCCCCTTCTCTCTGAGATCCACAGACTCCTGTACTATTTTTGTAAAGCAACTTAAAACATTTTTATTCAGACAGGCCTTTGGCTGACTGATTAAATGTTTTACCTCCTTTTATTGCTTCTTATGGGTTTGTTTTATTTGTGACCTTTTTTTTTTAATTGTTTTTTCATTGTATTATTGTCTGTGTTTTTGCTTTTATTGTGAAGCACTTTGTGATTTTATAATCTGTGAAGGGTGCTATATAAATAAACTTTACTTACTTACTAGTTAATATTGGTAGCAGCTGGTGGTGGCAACTAACAGCTAAGGGAGATTGCGTTGAGGTACATTTAAGTGCATTGAAGCTTTATTCTGTAAAAATGAGTAACGAGAGAGGGTGGTCAAAGATCAAGGTCACTGTGACCTCGTCTATCTCATTCTTGTGAACGTGATATCTCAAGAATGCCTTGAGGTAATTTCTCCAAATTTGGCACAAACGTTCATTCGGACACATAGGTGATTAGAATTCAATAGTCAAAGGTCACTATGACCTTTTGTTCTGGGCATAATTCAACATCATAAGTTAGAGACAGGAGGGGAGACATTTGGTCAGATACTGAATTGGTGACAGTAATATTGGGTGCCCATTTTGAAACTGTGGTGATTGTTGAGATCTTCTATGCTGTTGCATTTAAGATGTGTGATGCATTTGTGTTTAGTTTTGCAGTACCATCCATGTTTGAGGTGTTGTCAACTGTCATGGCTACAAATAAGTCTGGACAGAGAGGGGTGTAATCTGTTACTTGACTGTTACTGTGTTACTTACAGCCACGAAGTGGTAATTCTAATTTTCTCTTAGCTTTTGCTCTAGTAACTACTATTTCAGTTTTGTCTTGATTTAACTGTAAGAAGTTTAGTGTCCTCCACAGATTTATGTCAGAGATGCATGCAATCAAGTCATTAATAGGACTGTAATCATTTGAGCTTACAGAGATATATATAGCTGGGTATTGTCTGCATAAATTTGGAAACTGATTTTGTAGTTTCTAATGATAACGCCAGGTGGTAACATATATAGGCTGAAAAGAACTGGGCCTAAGGTAGAGCCCTTGTGGGACACCACATGTCAGGTCCATGTTATCAGAGTGGTCATCCATGGCCACAGAATTGTCAACCAGTTCAGTAAGACCTGAAACATTTAGGAGCTGTGCCAGAAGGGCTTACCCAGTGTTTTATGATCTCCAGTGAAGGGGACATGTCCTAGACCCTAGGCCAGCACAACTGTACTTGTAAAACCTCCCCCTCTTCGGACAGTCCTCAACAGTGTTGTAAAACCAGTCTGCGGTGCAAAAATGTCTTGAAAACCACTCTTACCATACCTGTAGGCATAATATAGCTGCACTAGTAGGAGAAAGTCATTGGTCATTGATGTACTGTCACTGTAGTGCAGAGCTTTTATGGGAGAGGGGTGGAAAGGCAAAGAAAAGTGTGTTGCATTGGCCGGGAATCGAACCCGGGCCTCCCGCGTGGCAGGCGAGAATTCTACCACTGAACCACCAATGCATTTGTATTCATATCAGTTGCATAAATATTTTTTAATAGTGAGCAAATCCAGCAAAGTGAGATACACAATGGACCTAAAGTAAGTGTGTAGTCCAAACTGTCCCACTGTGAAATGTTCCATCACAACTGTTTCACATATAGTACGTGTCAAATTCAGCATGTGCACACTGAGTTGTTCATGATCACCATGACAGAGAAGTGAGGAGGTTGATAAGTTGAGACAGCACAGAGTGAATTTAACTCCTGATCTGATTCAGTGATCATTTTTTGCGTCATGCTCTGCAGCTTTTGGGACTGCAGACGTTCAAAGGGAGGCTCCTGTGTTCCTCGTGGGACGGTCCCTAACTGCATGAAAGCAGATACTTTCCACACAGGAGGGGGCTGAGGGTTGACGGGGGAAGTGTTGCCCTAAGCTCAGTGCCTCAGCCTGTTCTCTCTCATGCTGTGTACACACTGTGTGGATTATGTTCCTGCACTTTGTAACTGATTTCTGACTGAAAACTTTAATTTGAAAATAAGTGACAGGAAGACTGACAGGACAGATTCAAGAAGGAAGTAAAGTTAGCACGTTAGCACCACAATCTGATGTGAAAGAACAAATGATACTCAATGTGCTCTTGCGAACAACAACAAGAAATTAAGAACCGTTTCTGCTACAGAGCCCATGCTACAGAAGAAACGTACTAATATTCTCACTAATACTAATATAACGTCCTTTTAACTTTTTCTGTTTGTCTGCTTTCCTAACTTCCGTTTCTCTTCTCATGTGTTGAGCCGTGCTGCCACAGTGATGGCACTCTCTCTTACATATAAATGAACATCAGTCGAATTATTGCTACCACAAAAAGCTGTGTATATATTGGAGCTGTGGTGTCTGTGGTGACTTTCCTGCACCAGCAGAAGTTAAAGGGTGCAGACAGGGGGGAAGACACCAATGGAGCAGCAGGCAGCACTCCAGTTTCTGGAGTGGATGCTCCAGACAAAAAAAAAAGATATTTGGCATCCAGGGGATTAAAGCCATAAAAAGCCTTGAAGAAAACGCTCCTGTGGGCAAGAAAGATGCGGTGAGCTCACCTGCAGGCATACGTTATGTACACACGCTGTGTACACACGTTGACAGTGTTTGTGTAACGACTCTCACTGCCAGAGGGAAGAGAAAAAAGTTCCACACTGCAGTTTCACTGATTTGTTTGTAATAGCCTACAAGCCAGCTGAAACTGTATTTTAAGGCTAATATGGAATTAGTATTGAATTTTTAAAAGACCAATAATGGTGTATAATGTCTTTTTTTTTTTTTTTTTTTTTTTTTTTTAGCAAAAGCACGAAAAATAACCCCTTTGATTTTTACTTTCTTACTTTCCAGTTGGAAAATCCCCTTGCCAACACTCCCTAATGGACAATCTGTAATCTTGACAATGTTTGTAAATGATCTCAAACCTAGGTTGGCCTTTCTGTACTGCAACTTGATGTCACCTGTTGGATGGACATCTACATTGACACCAATATATCTGCAATAAGCTAATTTATTGGTGAATTTCTGACCTTTGACCCCTCTACTACTTTGTATTGCAGTTGCTGCACGACAGTTTCCCACGGAGAATGAATACACTCACGTCTTATCTTCTTACCTTGTCTTCACACTCTGTAAACTCATTACGTAAAGCAATATTATCACACTGCTCTTTTGGGAATGTTTCTACAAGCTGCAAACAGAGCTCCAGAATGTCATTCATTACTTAAATCCCCTTTAAAGTAGTTTTCTTCAAGAAAAAGTTGTATGAGGCACTTATAGTCAGTGTGCCATATTATCTCGCTCATGATAAACCGGTATCATTTCTAATACCATATGAAAAATTCATATTGTGATACTTTAGATATTTCGACTTGTTGACATATGACGTCATACTGTTACCCACGGCAACGTCAAGCATGGCTGAAAGCAAAATTATTAACGACTCCATGGTGGTTCCAAAAAGAGGAGCAGCTTCAGTAGCGTGGAATAAACTTTGGCGTCTTGAATATTTTATGAACAGCCCCGGACTTGTCAGAGTCTTTAAGCAAGTGACCGCTCAGAGGGAACTCATTCAGCGGCTTCTCTGGCAGCAGCACAGCGTCTCAAGTCATTTTGTCATAAACCTTTGGTAATGTAAACCTATATGATGCTTGCAGCTTGACAAACAACCTACATATATGTGAATGTGCGACAGTTGTGGTATCATAGCAGCTTGTCACAGGTTACAGCGTGATTATTAGAGGAGAAATGGCAGAGCATAAAGATCCGAAAACAACCATTCAGGATTTTTTCGAAGAGAAGGAAATCACCTGTTGATTTATATATATTGATCCCAGGGGACATATTTTGTATTTGGGAGCTGTCAATGAAGTCTGGCTTTGAAGAGAGCATGGCTTCAGGTAAAGCAAAAAATATATATATACAGCGTTGTCTTAAACTGATATTGATTTTTTAGTTGGCTAAAAACACATTTTGCTTGGCCCCCATCCACAACACTACAATGCTTAGCTGCTGTGGCGGTACTCCAGCCTGCCTCTCCAAACTGGGGGCATGCTGACCACCATCTATTGTAGATAATACACTGACAGCGGATAAGTACCTCATACAACCCCACTTCAAAAAACCCAAACTATCCCTTTAACTGTCACAAAGTGCCTCATCTTCCCTGAGCCATATATACGATGCAACATTCACTCCGAGTGTCGCACACAAATACAAAAGCAGTACGTGCCTGTTTTTGTTGGAGGCAGACCTGATGCTAAATACCCTGCATGTAATTCTCAGCAGCATTGTTACAGGCTGTGTGGAGGAGCAGATGGCACAGGATTACAGGAACAGACAGTTGGGACAATGTTAGCCCAGCAGTCCGTCTCTGAGGAGTAATAAAAACGATCCTCACGTACACACTCTCCTTCCTGTGTGTGGATTCTTGTTACTCAAGCTGTCAGAGGTGGTAAACTCCAAACACCAATGAGGCAGACAACTTGAATATGTGTGTACTGGATTCCATCTCACCACTTAACCTGCTGATTTGGGTCAGAGGTGATCCTCTTTATGTTTCCGGGAGTGGAGGTCACTAAATGCCTGTAACTGAAGCAGGTTACTGACCTTTACTGTCACACCTTTTATATTACTATGCACTCTGTGTCTGTATCTGGAGCTGGTGTGGACAGCAGCAGGTGTGACTTTATGTTTACCTGTGTGTGTTTAATGTATGTAGACAAAGAAACTGTGTGTGAGGTAAAAACAAAACCCAATCCCTCTTCTTCTTCTGTGTGTTCCCCAGGAGGTCTGAAGGTGACGTGTGAGTACATGGCCCAGCACGAGGGCGTTCTGTGTGAGGAGGTGCTGCTGCTGAGCGAGACCAACGAGGACGTCTGTGTTAAAGTCAAAGTTCACGCCAGAGTCATGGGTGAGGCCACTCTCCCGATACAAGTGATAGTAATCTCCGCAGCACACTGTAGCTCGTTGACAAGCTTTTGTTGTGTTTTTGGACAGCAGGGGAAATGAAAGCGTTTCAATCTGCTGTTTTTATGCACATGTTCAAGTGGAAAACACCAGAAACTACAAAAACGTGGCATCAGCAGAGTGCAGATCTCTGCCAGGTGTGTCTGTGGGCAGCAGGGAGTGCAGGTCGGGCTGTGTGTCCAGTGTGGTGCAATGAAAGGGAGACAATATGCAGATAGGAGAGCTGAGTTGGCTCCCACTCAAAATGGTGGTGAAGATAATAAAAACGGAGGTTTATTCACCTCGTATCGTGCCTAACTTTATTGGATCACAGGGTGTGAACTACAGAGGAGCTGACATGAGCTCCTCTGAAAACACTACCTGTGAAACTTTAGTCGGTCGCTAAATCATCAGCAATATCCTATTTTTGACATTCATTTTTATTTTTCTGTATCATCATCATCATGAATTATGCATTAAATTAGGCTAGTATTGATGTATGATTCAAGCATGAAGGTGATTCATCTGTTCCTGCCAACATCATTGTAGCATGACAGATCAGAGATAAGCCGAAAACAAACTTTTGTAACTCACATGTGCAGACATGAAGCAAGTGAGCCTACATGTTAGCAATTACAGTCAAAGTCCCTCCTCTCTTTGAGACATATCATGTCCACCTCATCAGAAACTGGGGATGTATTAAGAGGTTTCTCCGTAACGCTAACTTTTTAGCGCATTAGCTAATGTTAGCTTCGTTAGCAAAACAAACTGGAGGGAACCGTTCAAGTGTCTCCTTTGTAAGATTGGCATAGTAACCAACCACAAAGCTTCCTGTGACATCATCCATCCACCGAGTGAGAGCATACGGGTCGGCCAGTCCGGTCCTGTTAGTCAGTGTACTTTTTCAAGTAACATAGTCTGAGTGGGTGGAAGTTCGCTGCATAGATCAGCCTCTCATTGGGCGGAATGAGCCACCTGCTGAAGTCCCGCCCTACCACCTCCGGTTGTGTAGCAGTTTTCAACCATTTTCAACACGTCCTTTACTAACTTTTGCAGTGTTTGATCTTGAGGGGATGTAGCCATTTTTCTGCCATGGTTCGCGTCCTGTAGGTGATATTTTTGTGGGCGTGTTACACCAAAACCTGTTTCCCCCCGGCAATATTTTTGCAAGCGCACCGTTGCTGTGGCACCGCCCAGAACGATTGTGATTGGTTGAAAGAAGTACAAGCAGCCGAGGCGTTTTTTTTCTCCAATCTCACAGTGAGAGTCGGCCCAGCCAGACCTTTCTTTTTTTGAGAAAGGTCTGGTGAGCGAGACTACAAGTAACATTACTGGTCCCAGAGAGTGAGTGACCTGACACGGTGCATTCGTAAGTTCAGTCTGACGCTCCACACTGTCTGTGGAGAACTGTTTTACCTCCAGCTAAGCGCCGCCCACCAAAAAATGTCATACTGTTGTTTACGAACAGTAAAACAGGCTATAGTTCCCACACTGGTAGATCAGAACATATCAGGTATGGCATGGTTTGAAATGAAACTAAACTTTTCTATGGACATCAGTATTTGAGCCACAGTGAAAGCCAAAATGTGGCCTTCAACTGATGGTAAGGCTTGTTGTTTTCAGCCAGAAATGTATTTTGCTATGTGATTAGCTGTTGTTGATTATTAACAAACCTTAAAAAATGTGGGGGAAAAATATATATATATATATATATATATATATATATTGGGCTGATAGGTCCAGTAGTTTGTGGGATTAGCTGTGGACAGACAGACGAATACACACATGACCAAACACATGATCCCCTCCAGGCTTAGCCCTTGTTGAAATAAGAAAAACTGCAGTGTTTGCTGTTAAAACTCAACCTTTTACCACATTTTTTATCTTTATAGTAATGCTGCAACTTATTTTCATGCTAAATTAATCTGACAGTAATTATTTCAGTTAATCGTTTGGTCTGTAAAACCTCAAAAAGTAGAGAAAAATCACAAGTTTTTACAATCCCAAAGTCCGATGTGATGTCTTTAAACTGCTTGTTTTGTTTAACCAACAGTCCAAAACCCAAAGATACAATTTTGAAGCTGGAACAAAACAATGTTTGACGTTTGACGAAAAATAGCTGCAAATTATTTTTTTTGTTAGCTGACTAATCAATTAATTGACTCATTGTTCAGCACTACTTTTGAGCACTTAAGAATATTAATTTTCTCTAAAAAGAAAGCCCTCATCCAAAGTTTTAAACCATCACATTTAATCTCAGTTTGGATTTTTGTTGTATTTCACACTGGTTGGTCTTTGACACTATTAAATCTCAGTTTTTAAAATAAACAAGTTGAAGCTCATTAGTTTTACCACAGCTGACATCTCACATCTTTGAGTTCCTTATTTCAGGCTCTTTCAGTTTTAAAGTGAGAGCTGACAGAGAAACTGAAAGTGGAACTTGTATTATTTTCACTTGTGTGCTGCTGCCACCTGCTGGTGACTCTGTGCTCTGGCTCAGAGACATTTTAACTGCACAAGTTAATCACAGACAGCCTTTAACTATAGGAGGTTAGATGGGGTTTACATATGTTTGAACAATAAGAAAACATGTTGAATGTTTTCTGTAAGGGATGTTTTCACTACATTAAGGGGAGAGTATTAAATCCTTGTTATTTTATGAAATACAAAGTCATATTTACACAGTTGTAATTTTCTCTGGCTCAGCAATAACTTTGCATTTTCTCCACTTAAACCAGTGTCAGTGAGACTGAATTAGACACTGGCATTTGTGTCAGCAGATGGAGAATTAGGTAAAGAGGGCAAATGTGTGTTTCCATTTGTGCTGGCGTAAATATAGTCGAGCTGGTGTGTGTGTGTGTGTGTGTGTGTGTGTGTGTGTGTGTTTATATGCATGTTTGAGGATAAACAGTGGTTGTGTTGGTGAGTGTTTATTTTTGCTCACAAAGCGTGGCCTGAACATCTGTCCAGATGTCTGTGTGTAATTGAGGCCTGGATGACGACCAGCTCAAAGGCTTAAGCTCTGCCTCTGCTGTTACCCTCAGCTGCACTGCTACGTTTAGATCAGTGACTGAAGAAGAATGATATAATGCTGTGCTGCTGTGGGTGCGTTCAGCATTCAGTCTGGTTTGAAAACATCATATCTGTCCTGGAGATATAAGATACTGAGCTAACTGTGGTGCTATCAGGGGAGCAGTGAAGGAAACAGTAAATGTAGACTTACTTTAAAATCTGCCATAAAATAATTGGATTATTATTATTAGTAGTAGTATTGTTGTTGTTGCTGCTTTTGTTCATTATTTACTTTTTACTATAAAGAAATGAATTTAGATTAAATTAAAATTAATTTCCTGAAAAACTTATTTTAAAATTACTTAAGAAATTGTTTTTTATTTATTTATTTGTTATTTAAGACAATGTAAATATAATCTCCTTTTAAATTCTTATTTAGATTTTAAATTTAGAATTTTTTTAAATCAAGAAACATTATTTTTCTCTCTTTTTTTAATAAAAATTTTAAAGGAAATGTCTTTGTTTTAAATTTGTTGTTAAAGAAATTGAGAAATGTAAATATATATGTAATTTGTCATTAAAGAAATAAAGAAATATAAATTGCCTTTAAAAATTTTATTAAAAGAATTTAGGAAATGTAGATTTTTGAAAAGTTAGTCATTAAAGAAAACTAATGTTAATTTCATTGCAAATTTGTTTTCAAAAAATATTTTTTGTTTTTTAATGAGATTTTTTCAACTTAAAATAAAATGACAAATGTCTGTTTTTTCATTACTCATTAAAATATCAATATTTTTTTTTAAGAATTAAAAATAGATCTTTAAAACAAACATTTCAGTCACTGTAAATGCATTCTGTGAAGCCTGTTAATATCTTTGAGATTGTGTTTATTGTGATCATTAGCTGTGAAACAGTAAATCAGTTCATCAACAGACAATAAAAAATAAGTATTTCAATAAATTCATAATTTGTAATTCTTTAATCGAGAAAAAAAACAAATATTTGCCACGTCCAGCCTCTCAAATGTGACGATTTACTGCTTTTCTGTTATTTATATGATTAAAATTAAATATCTTTTTAGAACAAGCTGATTTGAAAACATCACCTACAGTTTTTTTTTAAATTTTAAAGGGCAAATTCACTGTTTTTTTTTTTTTTTTTTTTTTTTTTTTTTTTTTACAATCTAAAGATCGCACAATGAATTATAAAGAGTTGATTCTCACAACAGGCAGCTGCAGCAGCCCTCACGCTTATAGGTGCTTTTTACTGTGAATATATTTATATGTATCTGTAGCCAGCCCTCTCAGTCGTTAACGTTATGTAAAAGGTTTAACCCTGTGCAGTCATGTAGGTTGAGAAAAGTGTGTTGCATTGGCCGGGAATCGAACCCGGGCCTCCCGCGTGGCAGGCGAGAATTCTACCACTGAACCACCAATGCTCACATATAATCTAAGTACGCACTATAAAGTCTTATATCCGTTAAGATATTGAAAATGTACAGGATTCAGCTCAGTGAGATACACAATGGAACTAAAGTAAGTGTGTATCACTGAGCTGAATCAGTGATACACACTTACGTGAGATACACAATGGAACTAAAGTAAGTGTGTAGTCCAAACTGTCCGCTCACTACCCGCTGTGAAATGTTCAATCACAACTGCAGAGAGAGGCTCCTGTGTTCCTGAACTGCATGTAAGAGGGAACTCTCCACGTAGGAGGGGGCTGTGCTGAGGGTTGACAGGGGAAGTGTTGTCCTAACCACCTCTCTTGCTAACAGTCCACACTTCGTGTTTGGTCCGTGGGGGACTCGAACTCGCGACCCTCTGGTTCCCAGGCCGAGTCTCTCTCCTTAGGTGCTTCAGCCTTCCGTTCATATAGAGAGAATCAATAATTCGTGAAGACAACAAAGCCTCCACAAAAATAGCATTTTGAGTCTTGTGTGTGATTTATCCTGGCTTCATATGAGCAGAGGAAATCTCTGCTAGTTGCTAGGCTAATTTATACAATGTAAAATGCCATAGGCTTGTGCTAATAACGTTAGCATGTTATATTTGTTTGGAAAACATGTTTAGTATAAGACAGTTGTTTTGTCAGTGAACCTTGTGAGTTGTAATGACGCCAAACTATGTGCCATTACCTTTGTTAAATGTTGCTGGTGTCCCTGGCTTCATTAGAGTTGCCACCCGTCCCGTTTTTTCCCAGAAAATATAAGAATTTAGTAACACAGATTTGTTTTTTTCATTGATATAAAAATTAATATAAAATACAGGCACATAGAAGGACATAGAATGATGGCAAATCTGGTCTCCTATGTCCGAATTTCATGTTCATTGGTCAGTCTGAACTGGTAATAATGGCCGAGCCCTCCGCCTCAAACATTTGGTCGAGTGTCCCTTTTTTTTCCACAAATCCAAGGTGGCAACCCTAAACTTCATATGAGTAGAGGAAAAGATCGCTAGCTGCTAGGCTAATTTATACAATGTAAAATGCCATAGGCTTGTGCTAAAAACGTTAGCATGTTGTATTTGTGGGGAAAATGTGTCCAGATAAAGACAAGTGTTTGTCTGTGAATGCTGCGAGTTATAGTGAAGCTGATTTGTGTACTTGTGTTTGAAATTGTCTCTATTAAGCCATGTTTAATGTGTGTTTAATGTGTGTTTTGAATCAACTAAACTTTGCAGCACTTCACAGAAACCTCCGCTGCCACCTAGTGTCTTGGATGTGTAACTGCAGAGTGACACAGACACACCACTGCACATGTATAAATGCTCACAACAGTGTAATGTAATGTATCCCTCCCTCTGTCTCTCCCTCTTACCTAGATCGTCACCAAGGTACACCCATGCTGCTGGATGGCGTCCGCTGCATCGGGGTGGAGCTGGAGTACGACTCTGAGCAGAGCGACTGGCAGGGATTCGACTAACCCTGTAGCTCCTGCTCCTGTTCCACCTGAAGCACACACACATATACACAAACCTGACCTGAGACACACACACACACACACACACACACACACAGCTGACATCATAGAACTGTACAACCACCAAATTTAACACACACCAAATAGGAAACAGCGTACACACAGATGATTTAGTGCCACGTAATGTACATACAGCAAGTGTTCACTGTTGGATTCTAACATACAGAAACATTCCTCTGCTGCAGCTTTCATAACATCAACAGCATCTGAACAGTCAGTTTCCTCCAGCTCACCTTTTTGTCACCACCACGGTTCTGTTGTTAACCTGTGTTTCCCTCACTGCACCTCTAGAGAGCAGCAGCGCTCTTTGAATCAGTGCAGCCTCAGCTCTCTTCTCACCGCCTCCTGTGCTCCAGTGCACACTGTCCCTGACGTGCAAACTGAACCCCAGGTGAGGCGGTAAATAAGGGCTCTTTTATTAATTAGGTAGCTTACAATTAAATCTATGGGAAGGAATATAAATCTGCACAAATCAGGGAAAAAAGTTGAAGTGATAAGCAAAGCTGAGCCTGTAATACCTCTGTTTAACCACAGGGGGGCGCTGCAGACCGCTGTATGTAAAGCTCCTCCAGTGTGCAGGCTGTTTTTGGTGCTGCAGTGTGGTCACAGTCTCCATTTAAAGGAAAAATCCAACCAGGGCACCCTTACCTTGTTATATATCTTTCAGTATACGAGGTTCATGTTGCGATTATTACTTAAAAAGTTTACAAATTTTCTGCATTTGCATGGAAATCCCAAGTAACGTGTGTGGATTTATTTCAACATTTACAGCAGCAGCAATGAGAAGAGAGGCTTTCCTCTGAGGGAAACATGTGCTCCGGCTGTATGGTGTTAATCTATTGAGGTATTTTTCTGGATTGGACTTACCTGTATACCTCCGTGCAAGCAAGTGCATCTATAAAGACGTACCTTTTGTTTTGAGGAACTGACAACAAAATCTGAGGCTTGCAGACTGTGTTTGAGATTTCTGAACAACGCAGTCACCACAAGAAAATGATGGCATTGTACATTTCTGCAAACCACAGACACATTTTTATTTCAGAGGTATCATATCATGCCTCTAAAGAGCTCTGATTACTGTAAAACTTCAGTTAAACGCCCAGTCCCTTTTACTAGCCTGGTATGGCTACACATTGTGACAAATAAAGGCCTGTCTCAATTAGAGGCCTGGTCTGGTTGCCAAGCAGTTGGCAACCTTAAATTATGCATCCATTCCTCGATTACTCTGTAAGTTATTCATATTCCTTCAGTCCGTAAGGGTCCTCAGATCAAAAGAATCAAAACGGTTTTTCATAGAAATGAATCCAAGTTGTGATAATTGTTTGAAGTGGTGCCGGATGCCGTAGTCCTTGAGTGCTGTAACTCGTTCTGTCTGTCAGAGCTAGATCAAATGAATGATTCATAACTGAAATTATCTGAAGCCTAATTTTTATGCAAGTACAATTCATCGTTCGTTCAGCGTGAATGGTTGTCTGTCTCTATGTGTCAGCCCTGCGATAGTCTGGCGACCTGTCCAGGGTGAACCCTGCCTCTCGCCCGATGTCAGCTGGGATAGGCTCCAGCCCCCCCGCGACCCTCAAGAGGATGAAGCGGTTAGAAGATGAATGAATGAATGAATTCATCCTGGTTTAAATAAACAGTTTTAATGTAGTTTTGTGTGAAAGGAATTAAAGGCCTGTCCCAAATATAGGCCCCTTGAGTTCGGTTATTTAAGCAAATAATAGCCCGGGCTACTAATTTAAGTTTTACGGTATGTCTATATGAGATGACTTTGTTACCTGAAGGTGGAGGGGATGGAGGATGGCCTGACATCAAGGTGCAGACAGCAGCAGACCACAGTTGGAGACCTACAGACCAAAAATTGGGTGTTGTAAAGCGAGACATCAGAAGCATTTCAAGCAGCAAAAGCAGGCATTCAAGCCAAAATGTGATCTTTTCCGAACCACAACCAATTTGTTTTTGTGCCTAAACATAGCCAGATGTTAACTAGTGTTGTTTTTTTTGTCATTTAAACAGATGACTTTTAAAACAACAGTCCAAAACAAAAACAGAACGACAGTCTATTACAGCAACAGATGCATCCAGATGTACTTCAGTGTCATGGGTCCTTCATAAACAGAAAGAAGTTCTCCCATGACGAGTCAGTAAGTATTCAAAGGAGGCAGCTTCTGTCCTACAGCTAATCCATTTAGCGAATTCTGTTTTGTTTTGTTTTTTTGTATTTTTCCAGTGCTTGAACCACAGTGTTGTTGAAGTGTAAAGACACGTAAAATTTCAACACCTCCACCACATAACAATGTGTAAAATCTGTGGTTTTGAAAAGTGTACAAAGCCAAAGTTTATTCTGATGACTAAGTTGTGCTGAAACACTTTTCTACTGCAAAACCTTTTTGTCGTTAAACTGCAAATGTTTGACTTTATTTGCTGCGAATTTTAAAAAACTAAACAGCAAGATTTAATCAGAAATGGTGGCTGTTTGTGAGGGTGTTAAACAGAGCGAGTTAAAATGACAAAAATTCTCTGAGTCCAGTTGTGCAAATATGGGGATTTCTTTCATCTCTCTGTTTTGTTGTCTTTGTAAATTTAATATCTTTGAGTTTTGGATCGTTGTTCCAACAAAACAAGACATTTGAGGACATTTTTTCTGTATTCCTGGTGTCTTTAAACCCAAATTATTAACCCTTTAATCAAGAAGTAACCATTAGATTAATCAACACTGAAGAGTGTTCTGGGTGGATTTTTCCTTTAAGAAAACCTGCTGCAGCCGGTCCAGATGAGTTTCTTTCTTTCTTCATGAAGCCTTCAGACCACACGTGCGACGCAAAGTGCCTTTCATTGTACCCTGCCGTCCTGTTTCTCCTGTAACTTGAGCCTGGTGTGGTTTGATCATCTCCTGTCACACACTGTACCCTCCAGACGAACACAGGGACCAGTGTGGGGCCCACTGTTTGTTGTCTCTCCCCTCTCCCTCCACCGGCTTGCCTCAGACAGGTGTATATCTGACTCCCATCACTCCTCTGGCAGTGCGAGTGCAGCTCAGAGAGAGTCGACAGGTTGTAAATGAGTTTAATCACCTGTCAGCTCTGCTTCATTTACATTGTGCCATGATCTGGCTGCACTGTCGTCTCCCCTCTTTTTACAGACTCCTGATATTCTGTGTGAATCGACATGTTTTGTTTCTGTTAAACCCTCCTGAATACATCAGCCTTAAAGGAAATGATTCTGTGTGTAACTTCTCAGTAGATTTCAGAGTAGATTTATTAGCTGTTTGCTTGTGATAGGTCAAAGTTTGTTTCTTCTTCTTGGTGTTAAACTGAAACGCTCGTTAGGTTACTGTTTCGAGAATGTAGCAGTTTATTTGTCGACGTCTCTCTTCTGTGTGTGTGGTTTGTATTTTTTAATGTCAAAAACCGAATAAAAAAGAGTGTGAGTTTTGCTGCTGCGTCTTCTGTCAGTTCAGAGCAGGGACACTTGGTGGCAGTCTGCACCGCTGCTCTGATGTCACCTCTGATACACTCAGTATATTCTCATCTGACTCCACTGGGGATTAAAATAATTGTAAAATATCAACATTATATATCAACGTCTTCTGAGAATTTGGGTTTATTACAGGATTAGCTGGTGTGTCAGATCAGAGCAAAAACTAACTGTGATCACTTTAACTTATTGTGTGTTGCACCGTGAGTGTGTGAACTTTTCAAACAGACTGAAATCAGCCTCAGAGGTGTCAGAATAAACCTGTTTTTAATATTTAACAAGCAGTTTTGAGGCTGAGGTACAAAATCTAACTTTTTACTTGTGTGTCTTTTTTTTATTTTTTTTTAAATTAAGTCACAAATTTCACTTTAAAACATTTAAAATCAAACCTATTTTGTCAGATAATCAAAAATATAATAGACTTAATTTTATTTTTAATTTTTTAAATGATAACACTTAAGAGTGGATTCTTTTGTTGCTTTATACATTTAGGGACTGATTTCTTTAGAAATCATCAAGGTTTATTTTTAAAAAAGACTTGTACCCTACTCACTGTTTCACCCTGAAATTAAAAAAAAAAAAAGTTTTTCGACTCTGCATTTATCTGCTGCTGTAAGTCTTATGGATGTGTTGCACATTTCGTCTTTCTCCATATTCAGGGCTGTTTTCCAACAAAGAAATACTCATTTTGGATAATTGCAGTGAAGATTTTTGAAGGATTATATAGAGATGTGTAGAATTTATATGTTTGCATCTTAAATTTACAGCTACAAAATGCATTTTGTTAAAATTCAGAAGGTGTCAACTATAAAGAAACAGTGAAATCTGTGTTTTCTTTATTGGAAGTGTCTGCAACTACTGACTCACAACAGCTTCATAACTAATAAATAACACAAGCAACAACAAATATTTCACTAAAATAATGTGAGTGTGTAGATGTAGATATTAAAGAGGAAGGCAGGTTTAGTTTTGGACGTTCACTGACATGCTGCCATTTAAATCCACATTATAAAAATAATTATGAGTCTTTAGAGACACAGATGCCTTAGGAGGCGTCACAGTGAGTTTGTGCTCTTTAAAGCTTAAATTTAAAACTTTATTTTCCGATTGGCATTTGATTTCTGGCGAAAATAAATTTAGGATTCATGGAAATTCTCTCTCGAGTTCATTTACAGCCATTTTAGACGCAAACGTGAATAACCATTGCAAGTTAAACACCATTGAACGCACCAGTAACACTAAACCTTTCTGCATTAAAAAAGAGTTCATTGTTGGTTGTTTGAGTGATGTTTGGGGAGACGGACTACAAACACGACTAACTGTACAAGCAAAGACAAAAGTTAGTGGAAACTCTGCAGAGCTGCGCACGGAGCGATCCTCCGCTGGACGCTGAGAGCTGAACCCGGACACATTCAGCACCGCTGCACCTCCACCTGCTGCTGCTGCTGCTGACATAAACTATCAGCAGATACAGCGTTTATACAAGAGTATGGTGATGATGCGGAGCTGCGGAGGGATCCGTTTTATCACAACAGAGGAAGGGTTTCATTTTATTTCGTCGCTATTAGTTATTAGTTTCTGTGCGTAAAGCCCATGCGTTTGTGTGTTATTTTAATTTAACAACACCAATAAGTGTATAATTATTTAAAAATGCTTTGAAATTGTGCCACAAAGGAAAACATTTGTGAAGTCAATTCGGCTGCAAAACATTTGTCTAATCATTGTTAATAACAGTGTTAATGCAGGCGTTGGTGCACAGTGGTTTTATTTGGGGTTACATGCATTTAAAAGTGAGGTCGGTGCGTCTAAATGATCCACGCGTGTTGGTTATAAATTCTGCAGGTAGTTCAAAAAGAGAATTAATGATATCTAAAGTTTATTTTACAGTTATTAACCCCAAATCTGTATTTTAAATAATCTACAGTTTGTCCCTTTAATGCTCAGAAAACAAGCGACACATTTTGTGCTGCTTTGCTTGTTAGACACAATTTCACATCTTTATATTAATTTATTTTATTCAACTACTTTTTATATGTATGAATCAACAATTAACCACGATGAACGTGTCAGATACAATTATTTCAGCTGCATTTTGTTTATTGACATGGTGGCACTTTGCAGCTATTAAACGGCACTGACAGTCAGTAAATATAAATCCTAACTCCTAATAGATTTAATGGCATGTTTAGGCTTGTTATTATACTTAATGTGTCTGCTTTAAATACAAAGCTGAGTTTTTAGTGGCACTTAGTAGCTACTAAATATTCATATTCTACTAATAAGAATTTACATGTTTGTAAAACGGGCTAAATTTCATTTAAATAAAAGCGAGTCTGCACGACGCTCCTATGCAAGAAGCGCAATTTTTGGCCTTTCAGTTGCGCGAAATTATGAATTCTACACCTGCAGTTTTCTGGTATATGTGTCTTTGTTTGTCTTGTGTAACCTGCTGTATTTACCAGATAAATTGCGCCTGTTTTGCGCAACATTATTTCAGCTATCTTGCTTTTTTTGAGCTGCGAGAAACTGCGTATCAGCCAAGTTGGGTAAAGTTGAAGACCTTGAGGAGAAGGAAGACACGCGATGAAAGAAAGAGATTTTTGTGTGTGAATCTAAACTGAAAGAGGCCAAATCTGACTTGACTCCGGTCACTGGGGACGAGGCCAGCCTGTTTGTTAATGTGTGTAATAAACTGCAATAAACGGCGCGTAAAGGTGCCCACCACTCACATGCGTACATTTAATATGTCCTCTGCTTTCAAGGTTTTATTTCAACAAAGAATCCTGACTTCATTTTCTCTCCTGTATCCAAAAACACCTCGATGTGCCCGCGCACAGTTTGAGCAGCAGTTATACGGCTTTCATTTTGGGAAATTGCGCATTTCCTTCACCTTATTCTGACGTTTAGAAATGTTTGTGTGCGATAAAACGCGCTCCGCCATTCATAAGAGACACTCTTGCAACATAAGCTCCTGTAAGGTTTGGGGAATCATAAATAGCTATGTGCACGTGTTGTGATAGAAATGTCTTTTTTCCGCTGGCCGAGTGGAACCTGAACGCCGCACCAGGTTGTGTAAATCTGAAATTAATCTTTCCATAAAATCACAGTCCTATACGTGCGGCCAAATGTTTGCCATTCCTGCAGAGATTTGTCTGGAGCTGCAGAGGGATGTGTGAACTCTGAGTGGCCCGGTGCCCTCCCTCTGACCTCTGGGATTACAGTAATCTCTGTTGATTGATCTGATTGATCAGATTCATCTCCACGAGGCCGCAATCCAGCCGCACACACGAGGCGGGGGGAGGGAGGGAGATGAGGCGCGCGGTGCGTGGTGCAAATAAACATTGTTTTCCTCCTCTTGGCCTGCGGGTGAGTACAGAGAGGGGATGTAGGTTTGTACTCTATAGGCATCGGTTTATCCGCAGCAGCGTGGTAATTAGGATTTTGAGTGCAGCAGAAATATGATTCAAATAAGTTGAGAGGAGTTTGGATTTGGCCATCATGACGAATAAACATATGACAGGCTCGATTGCAGTGATTTCAAGTGCAGTCAGATCATCATGTGGTAATAAAGCTACACAATAATGAAATTATTGTATCATCATGTCCTCAAGGCAGAGATCTGACAGAATATTTAAGAAGTAGGGTAACTTATTTTTAATCTATCCTACAGATGAATGAATTTAAATATATATTACACGGGCAATTAAATAAAAGATGTCTTAAAAGAGCCTGTGTGTGGTGGAAGAGTCAGTTCCTTTAATTATGTAAAAGTCCTGCTTTTTAAATGTTATTTAAGCACAAAATCAGCAAAATAAAGTATCATTGGTGCAGGATTATTGGTGCAGTAAACATTTTAATATTGCAGCTGGTCATGAACTTATTTTAACTACTTATTATTTGGTGAATTTATTTCCCTTGATTTAAACTGCACAGTCCTAGTTTTAAAATGTATCTTTTGTAGCCTGTAACCCTTGCCTATACTATAAATCTTTGCTGTATTTTTATAACCCTGTAAATCTGCTGATAAAATTAATTTTGTATGCAAGTGAAATATACAGTGTGTTAGTTAATATGGTGTGGTATAAAAATCAAAATTTCAGTTTTAAACTGTGTTATTAATTCTTTCATTTTGTTTTATCTCAGGCCTGTTTCCTCTGCCTTGTTGTTTTTGGAAACACTTAATTTGGATAGTCCACCTACAGATATTTCAGAGAGTATTTCAACAGCTTATTATTTGAGATTCAGGCTTTATTCTGTACATGTTTAACATACTATCCTTAGAGTGTGTGCAACAATTCATGAACGTATTCTCAGAATAATTCAGTTGATCTTGAAGTATTCACTCAACCTACGCAGCACAGACGAAGAGAAAAGTTCAGCTAAATTGTTTTGAAAAATTGTAGTGAATTGTCACAAAATACTCCGTAGATAAACATCAACAGACGAAGATTGTTGAATCTCATTTAATAAGCTGTTGAAGTATTCTGTAAACTATAGGTGGGCTATCCAAATAACATCCTGTCCCATGTTCTGTATATGTTTATGCATACTAACCTGTACGCAGCCGCATCAGTGGAAACTAATGAAAGAAACTGTTAAATAAATGCAGTAAAACATACAATATTGTCCTCTGAAGATGTGCTGAAGTAGAAGTACAATGAAGTATGAAATGGACAAGTAGAGTGGACAAGTATCACAACAGTACTTCACTGATGCTATGGAAGTTAAATACTGGCAAAACAAAACAATGGGGTAATTGTACTGTCAATTAAAAAACTGACGATTATGACTAAACACTGTCACTTATTTAGTGTTTAAGTGGAGAATTTCGAACACAGGATTTTAGCTTTCATGGCTGTTTATGGCAGAGCGATACACACCATACTTACTAGAGAGTATTTATGTCTTTTTGTGGTTCCCAAAATCACAAATTTGACTTTCCAGTTTTTACAGCAGAGGACACCTTCTATCATCAGATTCTTAAGGTAAAACAAAGTTAACTCTGTGGGCAATCAGGCATTTAAAAAAGAAACAGGCTCCATTTAGTAAGGTATAGGCCTACCTAACGCTGTAATATGGCTGTACAAGAAATTGAAAAGACACTCAAATGCATGGGTGTAGATTTTTGGGGGGACGCGGGGGGACATGTCCCCTCAGTGTTCAGGTCTTGTTTATTTGTCTCCCTGAAAGAAAACATAAAAGTAGCAGAAGACTTTAAGACATTAACACAATAAAATGATGTAGAAAAGGCACAAATGGGTGCATAAAAATGAAAAGAGAACAATGATGATATATTGGCCTAAGAAAGTTACAACCCAGTGGTTAGTTACTTATGATGCATGTAAACTAGCTATCGCTTATTGTATCGTCACATGATCAAAAAGAGACTTGACACTAGACAATATCATACACACACATACTACCAAGCAGTCATCAGTGCACATCTGTGGCAAAAAATACCAAAGAAAATAAAATATTATTTGTTTAAGTGGAAAAAAAGTTTTTTCAGTTTAATCATAGTTTATGTAGGATAAGCATATTTTTTTTACAGATTGCTACTGACTGTTTTAGCAAAGCGAAAAGAATGAATACTCTTGAACACTCTTGACGAAGGTCCAGGAGGAACGAAATGTTAGTGTTACCAATAAATTGTGAAGCTGAGCAAGGTGTGCTGGATTTTTTTCCCAACGTACCTGCATCTGAGACAGATGGATGTGCGAATACCTTTCTTCAAACAAAAAGGGCCAACCTGGTCTCACTCTGAAGTCGTCTAACCCCACCGTTTAGTCAGTGAGTTCCGGCGTCAGACACTGAAAGAGGAAGCCATCTTTTCACGTCAGCATGATGCGCAACCAGTCACCATTATTGTTTAACTGTGCCTAGGGGTGTCAGGGGGAAATGTGTTGGGAAAGGAATGTAAGTTAACAGGGCAGAAATCCAAGTAGGGTGTACGGTAGGAGTGGTGGATGGGTCCTACAATGAAGCGACTATCACCTGGGAGGCTGGTGTTCGCTTCCTGTATGATTGTAAAGCCAAACCCTGTTCTTTTTTCCTAAACTCAACCACTGTGTTTGTTGCTGGAGGAAAAAAATGTTAATTTGCATTGTCGTACCGACATAGTGCTTTTATTTTGAAAGAGACTGTATGTTAACGGTAAATTTCCTGAGAAAACAGAAGTGTATTTTGAAAACAGACAATGCAGGGCGTCAACAACCAACACACCCAGGGTACCTTTCATGTCATATCTCAATGTGGAAATCCTTGACCAAATGCCAGTATGCGACAAGGGAGGCAGTGGCATCAGAAACCAAAGAAAAAAGGCATCCTTTAATTTTGGCAGGATACACGGCCAGTTGCCATTATAGTTTAATGGTGCAGTGTAAATTTCCTGTGAAAACAGGAGTGTATTTTTTTTTTTTAAGATATTTTTTGGGGCATTTTTGCCTTTATAGATAGGACAGTTAAGCGTGAAGGGGGGAGAGAGAGGGGAAATGACATGCAGCAAAGGGCCACAGGCTGGAGTCGAACCCTGGCCGCTGCGACAACAGCCTTGTATATGGGGCATCTGCTCTATCCATTAAACCACCGATGCCCCTATAGAAGTGTATTTTGAAAACAGACAATGCATACAATGAGCAGAACTTGACACGGTGTCCCAGAACGTCAACAACCAACACACCCAGGGAACCTTTCATGTCATATCTCACTGTGGAAAGTCCATGACCAAATGCCAATATGTGACAAGGGAGCCCGGTCTCACTCCGAAGTCGTCAGAATCCGGCACTTGTGCAGTGACTTGTGATGTCAGAAATGCAAAGAAAAGAGGCATCCTTTAATATTTAATATTTAACAGTGCGGTGTTGTGCTGATGTAAATTTCCTGTGAAAACAGAAGTGTATCTTGAAAGAAGACAATGCATGTAACGGGCAGAACTTGACACGGCGTCCCAGAACGTCAACAACCAACACACCCAGGGTACCTTGCGCATTGTATCTCAACGTGAAAGTCCATAACTAAACGCCAATATGCAACAAATTCCAAGTGAGAAAGAAAGCAAGTTCTCCTTTGAGCACAGGCGTATTTCTGAGGTGACAATCTGTATCCTCTACACAGGCCCTTCATCTCATGGGCCCCAGGGTGACCCACTGCCTGTACAGTCTATTTACGCCCCTGGTTTGATACTTAAAATGTTCTTGCAGTGGACCCCACCCCTGTTTCATATGTGCTCTATCTATCTATCTATCTTTCTATCTATCTATCTATCTATCTATCTAAGAAGACTGGTTCAGAGGAGGTGTCAGTCAGCGCACAAACATCCTGTACTGAGGCACATTTAGAGGCAGAGGCGGCAGCAGACACAAAATGTCCCTGCGGTTGTTAAAACATTATAATCACAGCACAGAGCGACACCAAAATGTTTCCTAATAGAGCGAAATCAAAATATGAGCAGTCTTCAGAAAAGTTAAACGTGGTAAAAAATCTGCTTTTTTGGAGGGCTGTGCATCAGAGAGGGTGAAAACACTGGAGAGGAGGAGGAAGAGGAGGTGTGCGTGTGTGTGTGTGTGTGTGTGTGTGTGTGTGTGTCTTGCAGCAGCACAGCGGCAGCAATCAGTCCCCTCTTGTCTCGCTGCTGAGTGCAGCGTCTGATTGACAGTTTCTATTCATCCTCTGTGAGATTAGGCCAGCTGAAAGGAGTAACGACCCATGGCTGTGTGCAGTAATTACGGCCTCGGATAAGAAAAATAAGAAAAAACACACACGGCAAAACTATAATTATATAATCCCGCTCAAAATCCCCTTTTTCTCCCCCCCTCTCCTCCTCCTCCTCTTCCTCCTCCGCCGCCGCAGTGTTTTCAAAGACGCTTCACCTGTAAAGAGGAAATTCCACTCAGTGTTTCAGTCATTCCTGCAGCTGAAATTATCTCACAATCACAACAAACTGCGGGCTGCGCCATCAGCAGCACACAGAGGCCGGTGTGTGTGCGTACATATGCAGTCAATGGCGGTAAATGACTGTGAATGAGCTGTTTGATGTGCGGTGGAAAACCAATAGAAACATCACTTTATGCTGCTTCTTTAGCGCCCTGCACAGATTGTGTGTTAACAGCGGGGTTCTGCAGAAGGGCCATCAGCGTTTCATAAAACAAGACTTGAGGCAATCGTGTGTGGAGAGGTGGAGAGGGGGGTGGACAAAATAACAGGAACACCTGTTGAACACAATAAGTTTTGCTCGGATCGTTGATTCAACTCTTTTCTATATTGGACTGTATTATATATGTGCATCTGCTGCTGCTGTTGGTTCCCTCCTCAGAATATTTGATTTATTTATTTACGCAAGTTAAGATTAAGGGGACTGTAAATGCGCCAGTTCAGCCATTTCCGCAAATCTTTAACTATCATCCCAGGACAGGTGTGAGGACACCTACACTAAATACGCACAGGGTGTGATCAGTAGAGGCTGTTGAAGGAATATCTTATTTTAAACCAAAGTTATGGCTGATTTTGTGTTGATATTAGAGAAGTTTGAATCAGATAGACAGATAGATATAACAATATATATGATATAATGGTGCAAATAGGCAGATAGGACCAATAAGTTGTATACATAAATAGCAAAACGACAACACATCTTATAAAAATACTAGTGTTCCCTGATATAGTCAGTATTGCCTGTGTGGCAGAAAGAATAAAGGACTTCTTCTTGAACATTTCCTTGTGGAAATTTGATGATTTAGGCAAAACACTAAACCAATACTTAGTTTTTCCTCCAGGATTTTTTTCTCATTTTCTGCAAGAGCATGAAAAAAGTCAGTTTTAGCTTTTATATCTCTTAATTGCACAGAGGCATCAATATTTGCTGCATATTTAAGTCAAATTTTAAAATTTTTGGCTCCAAAATCACAAATCTGAGCCTCCAGTTGTACAGTATAGGACACCTACAGTCACTAGAAAGTAAATTTGTGGTACATAAGCCATTACAGATGAAGACTGGTGCCCACATAGTTAGTAGTTAGTAGTTTGCTGTTCCATCACGCATATGTCTTTTTTTTTGTTATTGTCTATGCTGTCTGTTCAGATCATGATGCTTTGCTCTAGTTATTGTTATTTGCGTGTTCATTTATAGTTTGCACCATTCATGAGTTGGCTATCTTACTTTATGAGGTCAGCTGCATTCTCCCTTTGAAGTTTGATGTCTGTTGTTCATCTGCTACGTGTCAATAAAGGTTTTAAATATTTAGAACCACAGCTTGTCCTCTGAGAAACAGCACTTGTCTAGAAAACCACACCAAACCATTTCATTACACATGTAAAACACACTGACTGAAAAGACTCTAAACGCGCAGATTTGGGGGGATAAATGCACATACAGACTCTACTCATTTGTCCCCCACAATAAAGACGCTGACGTTTTAGCCGAAATTAAAGACACTCCCACCTCAAATTGATGCATAAAAATTCATTTTAAAAAAAAATCTTTAATGTGACCGCCTCTCTGCTTGTGTAGAAAACTGAATCATATCGGCTTATATTCAGTATTTAACTGTAAAAAAAAAAAAAAAAAAAGCTAATATTTGCCTTGTTTGCCTGTCTTGCTTTCTTTTGTTGTGTTGTTGACTTCTACATATGATGTGCTGTTATAAGCTGTAGCTTCAGCCTGCACCCTTTTCACACTGCAGAGGTTAAATTACATTATTGTAATGTTTTGTACTGCACTGTTTAAGTATCTGCCATTTTCTGTGAGAGGCTGTGACTTTATTTACATGAATTTGTACATCAGTACATGATGTTCTTATATTTGCAGGCCGAAATAAATTCTGATACCACACAGAAAATGTTGGGATGAGTTGCTGTAAAGCACAAAGAACTCTTAAACCATCTTTTTGGGGTCTTTAGAGGTTCCACTGGTTCTGTTCCTAGTAAACTAAACTAAGCTGAAGAACCAGTAGAGTGGTTGTTCTTCAGGAGTCCTCTTCTAGTTTAGTTTCTGTCACTGAGGAAGGAAGAAAAACATTCATATATGTCCAGAGGTTAACACAGTAAAGCAGTCAGTGACTCTCAGCCTCCTAATGCGCACCAAATATTCCAGTGACCTCCCGGAGCACAAAGAACACCATAACCTGCCCAACAATGTGTGAGACTCATTCAGATTTTAAGTACAGTGATCATCTAGTAGCACAATGACTCGTCCTTGGTAAGGGCAGTGGCGTTGGGGAGTCACGACAGGCCGCAGTGCGCGCTATTAAGCACACACTGTCTCATCACATGATCAGATAGAGACCTGACTTTGGACAACATCAACATAGACATATTACCCAGCAAATTATAATTACATATAACAAAAAATACCAAAGAAAGTAAGAAATTAATAAATGAATTTGGTAGATTTTATAGTTTTATGTAGAATAAAATATATTTCTGTTATAGACTGCTGCTGACTATTTTACAAAAAAAACAAAACATGACGCAGATGGTTTGTCATCTGGATGAAATATATCGCAAATGGCACCTTTTATTTAACTTACTCGTCTTTGAACACAGCCATGTTTCCGAGGTGGCAATCTGAATCACTCGCAAGCACCCTCGGGCCCCAGTGCAACCACACTGCCGGCACTATGTATGTTTACGCCTCTATTTAAGGTCCAACAGGCTCAAAATTTTGGAAACAGCGCAGTGCTGTTTGGCACCTCTGGTTCTGTGCAGCGCTATTTAAAGATGCTTTATAGCCCTCTGTCAGCCTGTCATTAACAGCCAAATAACTACTTTAGTGTAGGCTGTTTAGCACCGTTTTGTGAAGTGTGATTTGGGGGCTATACCTATAAAATTCTGCTTTTAAGATTCTGTCATGTTGTGGATTTTCAGGCCAGTGAATGAGCGCAGAGGATCATTTAAATGTGAAGTTTTACCTCACTGAAGTGTCTCCAGCGTATTAAACTATTATTTATCTTTGCACCCACACAGATATTAGAGCTCATCCGTGGAACAGACACGGAGTCAGGGTGAGATAGAGTTTAGGGGAAGCCCGGGAAGCGCTGCGTTTGGCTGTCTCCAGAGCGGAACGCGCTCAGCACCATCGTCTCATGTCTCCGCGGCTGATCCCGCTCTGCAGCGCCGCTCATCCTCTTGTCAAAACGTGCCCTGACGGCGGACCAATCAGCGGCCACCCTGCGTGGGCAGGAAATGACGTACGAGGTTCTTGCCTCTGTAAAGTGTACCGTGTCACCACAAATATTCTGCACACACCAACCTCTCAGCTGTGTTAGTGCAGGCAGGGTGTATCAGCCGCCCCGCGCCGACGTGATGTTTCAGCTGCAAAGCAAATTATGTAAAAACTGACACGAGCGCTCCAGACTTTATTTGTGCAGCTAAAGTGACCATTTCCCATTTTACCCGACAGTCCCCTCCAGAAGGGTCTCAACACAGACATCTTTTTCTTGTGGGCTCCAAAAGCAGAAGACCACCGACCCCCTCATGAGGCCATCTCACCGCCAGAACATGCAATCACGGATCCGCAGAGGCAGCCGATGTGACCGGGGGTGAAGTAACAGGCTGCTGCTCCGGACAGACCGGGAGAAACTTTCCTCCCCTGGCTTGTGTCCGGTGAACTGTGACCGCTGCTGTGTGGGGCTCTTCTTGCGCGCCGCCTCTCACTTTATTTCTACGTGGGTGAGCAGTGTGTGCGTGTGTTTGTGGCACCTCCCCGCTCCTCCATAGATCTGGTTGCCCCCTTGTACCTTACAAGCCTCACCATGCATTTCTCCCGCACCTCCTGGCTGCTGTAGTTAGAGCAGGAAGCCGAGGTTCCTTCCCATCAGCTGACTCCCTCCTTGCTTTGGTTTGGACACCGGACCGTGCGTCATGCCGCGACACCTGAAGCGCACCCCGGTTCCGTTGCAGGACCGCATGGTTCCTTTGTAACTGGATCTACTTTTTCCTTTTTTTATTTGGAGGGAGAGGAGGGCATGCTCTCCTCGTCTCTGGAGAACACTTGCAAAGAGGAGAAGAAAGTAGAAAGACGAGGGTGAGCGGCAGCAGCAGCGACACACACACACACACACACACACACACACACACAAGGAGGGAGAGATAATCTTAGAGAGTAACTTGTAGATGTTTGATCAGGCCACGACTATGGGCGATGGGAGCCACCGCTGTGGACCCAACCCGTTGTGTCCGGACCGGATGGAGACAAAGTGCCGCGCCGAGATAGGGAGCAGGTCCCCGGTTCAGAGCTCCACCGACACCCCGGGGACATCAGCGTCCACGCCGACGTCCTCCAGCGAAGACGGACACGACAAACTTTTGGGAGTGGACCCTGACTACTGTCGGAGGATATTAGTGAGAGGTAAGTGAACGAAAACACAACACACACTGCTTTATCCTGTGCGTAAAACTAACTCCCAGACTCACATGAAACTGAATTAATGTAACTTTAAATATAAGTATCCAAATCACAAAAAGCTGTAATCACCACCTCTCTGACAGCCACACAATTACAACAATGAAATAAAATAAAATCTTAAATTTGTTGGCTACTTCTCCACATTAAAAATGTCTAAATGTAACCAAAATAAGGCAAACATTATTTTATTTAAATGTAAAAGTGTGTGAAACTTGTGCTGCTGCTGAACAATGCAACACCTCTGCTGCAGGGTGGACAACACCTGCTGTGGAAACAATAGGCCAAAAGATTGTTAACACCACACCACACCTGTAGATAGTACATTTAAAATAAAAAATATGTCGCAATTTAGAATAAAATAACTCTTATTATTATTGTTGTTTGGCTCAGTCTGTGACAGCCGTGACAGCTCTTTTGTTCATTTTGGACAATATAGAAATATATTGCTTAGATTAAACTAAAACAGACTTGTATGAATACACTGCCTCATTATTTTTCCTCACACACATATTAAATAATTCCGTTGAACACGTGTGTGTGTGTGAAGGCTGAGATGTGACCTGAGACAGAAAGGAAAACAAAGGGAAACTGTTGAGGATAATCAGGAGAAATTCACCCCTCGTGTCGCTGCTATCAACACAGAAACAAAAACACATTCAGCTCTCCACTATAAAGCGATGTGTGTGTGTGTTTGGTTACTTGTCAATAGCTGATGGCCTTTGTGTGCCAACGTTATGTTAATGAACATCAGAATAATATTTAATTTAATATGAGTGTCCACGCCCTCCTGCAGGAGGCCTGCTGTAGCCCCTGGATATTTTTTTAAATACAGAAAAATAAAATAAAATCACTGCAGTTTGCAAACACTCTTATACGGCGTAAAAATCAGTTGTTATTTGTTGTGTAATTTTTGAAAATATATATAAAATTAAACGTGGGTTTTGGAGCCAAATTTTAAGCCTCAAACATTTTAATTTAATTTATATGTATTTCCAAGGAAAACACGTCTAAATCTGCCCACACTTGTAGGTTATTTAAGGTTATTTGCATTTAGGACATTTGTAGTTTTTATTCCAGCACGTACACAGAGAAATTATGCAAAGGGAGCAAAAAACAGAATTTAAAATATTTTATTTTGTGAGCAATATTGTGTGAGTCACTGAGCTTTTCTTTTAATTCAGTGCTTTCCAAGAACAGAAATTCAGCAGCTCCATTTCCACACACAACCCCACAAATCAAAAGGATAAAATTAAATTGGTGTTTTCGTGCCGGATGTTTTGCAGCGGTGTGCAGCCCGTTTGTTGTGGATACAATCAATATGTCGGCCTATCAGTCCTCGGTTACAGGCGAATGTTGTGGATATTATGGCTGCCGGCTGGTTAGTTTTATCTTTTTATTGAGCGTGTAGTCGTGCTGTGGCCTGTGGCACACATTGTGGCACACAGGCAGCTCGTTTAGCCAGAATACAGTGAAACTAATGTGAGTGTTTGAGTGGTAGAGGACACAAAGGAGGAAAATGGCGAGAAATTCAAACGTGGGTGCAGATTTAAAAAGAAAAAATCAAGCTGCTTCCTCAGAGCGTCGATCATGTAGAGTAAGTTGTGTGTGATGGTGGCAGCTGCAGGAATAGTCACAACACTGTGTTTTTTACCTTTATTAATAAAGCTAAATATGCCATATATATCATCTGTAAAACAGCTTTTATAAGATTAAATTCCTCCACAGCTGATCACGTGTTTTTTTTTTTGTATTTTTAACATGAGATCTGGCACATATGTGCTCATGTGATCTCTTTAACATGTTGTGTTGCGTCAGTCGCTGCTTGATGGTGGCCCATCAGAGGCGGAAGTGGCCCGGAGGAGGTCAGGGGTGTGAGCCGGTTTTGGGGGGTGTGATCCGGTCTTGGTGGAGACTCCGTACAGTGCACTGATCCACCGAGGCCCGCATTGTCAGGAGGTGTTTTTGAAGCTGAGCTTGGATGCTCGGCTTCTCCGCGGAGAGGCCGGGGTCACCGAGAGGTCAGCAGGTCTGCGTATATACAGCCGCTGCTTCCCTCCTCTGCTTGACAAATGTTTCTATCACATGTTGAACTGTTTTATTTTATTTCTTTATTTTTTTGGCTCTGGATCCAGATATGTTTGTGAATGTATGTGTGAATATTAGGAGGGTTTGTGGCATCTCTGGCGCAGAATCTCACTCGCCTGTCGACACATTACGCAAAGTCATTATGCGTGCGTAAAGATGGAGACCTCTCAGGCATGTTTCATTATGTAGCTCAGGCCTGCAGGCGAAGCATACACTTAAGAGTAACTGTCTGTAACACTGTGACTTAAAACAACTGCTTAGCACAGATCAAATCATATATAAGGGATTAATTTGCCGTGTTTCATTAACTCTTTTAATGCGCATTATGCAGCAAAACAGCGCACAGTTTCCCTTTTACGCACTGATTCTCCTCCACTACACCTGCTGTATTTACACACACCAAATGCTGAGTTTACTTCTATTTTATTACCATTTAAAATTACGATAAAGCAAGCGGAGAACAAGTCCAATTTGACTTTACAGCTAAAAAAAAAAAATTAATCTTTAGTATCTTTAACTCGGAGTTTTGGTTGATCCACCTTCCTATAGAAACACTATGGATGTTGAGTTCAATCAGTTTTGTTTCATATTTAATTCAGCGCTCTTCATATTTTATTCGATTGCATTTTTTATGACCTCAAAACCCTGGACAAAGAGCAGGTCGCGTCTGCCCTGCGCTTCCATTCAATGTGATAAATACGGACAAATATTCCCGGCTGCAGTGCAACCAAAAACAAAAAAAAAAAAAAAAAAAAAAAACCAAGCATTTTACTGGTTGAAACGCGTCTTTAAGAAAACAACAGATGTGTCCATTGAGACAAAATTCAAGTTACGACTGTGATTTTTTTTTTTTTTTTTTAATAATGTAGACAATAACCCGAGGGCTCCTGGATTGAGGGCGGGGTGTAATGACTCGGACCCATCCAGGATGTCTCTCTAATTATTTAGTTTATTAAAATATACATCTCAAATGTAGGATTTTTTTTTCACACCAAAGTTTATGTCTTTAATTTAAATTAGTTTTATTTTTTGGGGACAGCCGTTGAACAAAAAAATTATCGACGCAGCCATTTTTTTTTTCTTTTCAAATAAATCAACAGAGATTAATAGCAGAGAGCCAACAGGGTGGAACAAATGACTCAACCAAAAATAAAATGCAAACCAAAACCAATAAAAATCGGACACATCTAACCAAAAATAAATAAATAAATAAATAAATAAAATGTATTGAGATAGTTTGGCCCAACAACCCACACACACTATGTTGTTGTGGATGGATACTGACGCACAGCCCTTTAACTTAAAGAGGAAACACATGAGAAGCTTTAATACATTCTATAACTTGTTTGGAGTGAATTAAATTTCATGTAGTTTTAGTTTAACATTGGAAAACACTTTTCAGCCCTGATAATAACCCAGTGCTCACACTCACACCGTGTATGTTTATTTTACACCACACTATGTCTAATTAAGTTCCCAGTGAAGTGTTGCAGCTGCTTTTACTTTCATTAAAGGATTTTAATTTGAGTTCCAGCTCATGAAAACACAAGATAGTCTCATTTGTAAGTGCGCAAAACTGACGTAGTGCCCACAATCACGTGGACTCACATTACGCAGGCAGTGCAAAGGGGGATTTATTGAGTTTTGGACATTGAGTCATGAGGAAAATCTCAGTCTTTTTACAAATATAAAATGGATTATCGAGCGTATAGTATTGTGGGTAAACGACACGAGTTATGAGCCACTTATTAAAGCACAATTACATTAAAGTGTCATTAGTTTACTGGTAATCTCGCCACACCTGTGCGCACATATTAGTGACAATAGGGCCTTTCTTCACACAGCATTCCCTTCTGTTAAAAAATAATAACACATATGTGGCTTGTTTATTTAAAATGCAAAGTTCAAAGGTATTTATTGTCACATTAACAGCGAATGCAAAAGCAGTGGGTGCCACTGGGTCACAGAATCACTCCAACTAGGCAATTTAAATATGTACAAAAATAATAATAGTAAATAAAAGCAGTAAATAAAATCACACAAGTAGAAAAACGCGCATCCATCCACGTTTCTGTGTAGGATAAATTAGCCTGTAGCCATACTCATGAAAGAAAGGCATGTTTATCTGATTTTTTTTTAACGTAAAACTACAAAAAAAGTGATTATATTTATATTTTAATTTATAATAAAAGTCTTATTTGAGTATTTACTTTCATTAAACTTAAGTGTAAATTGATAGTTTTGTGTCATTTGTTTGTAAAATGTCCTCACGCCTTGTTTTCCGTGTGTTTATTTGCTCTGCGCAGACGCCAAAGGCACCATCCGGGAGATCGTCCTGCCGAAGGGCCTCGACCTGGACCGGCCCAAGCGCACGCGGACCTCCTTCACGGCCGAGCAGCTGTACCGGCTCGAGCTCGAGTTCCAGCGCTGCCAGTACGTTGTTGGGCGCGAGCGCACTGAGCTAGCGAGGCAGCTGAATCTCTCCGAAACACAGGTAAGAAGCTCAAATTAGGACAATATTTGCGTACAATTCAAAATAAAACAAACAATAAACAGGTGCTGTGATAAACAACCTAAACAAAGACGCCAATAACAGCTTATTTTATTTTTTAAAAACAACAGTTATGTCAAGGAAGCTAGCTATTAGCTTAGCCAGGTTGCTAGCTAAGGCCTTAGCATAGCCTGTAGCATGTTTTAAAAACAAATTAAGCTACTGTCCTATTTATTCACCAAAGTCAATCTTTTACTTTATTTAAATGTATATTATTTAAAGTGTGTTGGCCACAGGTGTGTTTGGAGGCTGTAATTGGCTCCTGGCCAATGGGGGTGGGCGGAGTAGAGGAGCTGCCCCGCCCAAAACGCGCACGCCCGGCTTGTTTAATGGACACATCTGGGGACTATTTCAGCTTTAAATGTTTACAGTGTTGCAAGATAATTGATTCAGATTTATAGTGTGTGTTAACAGATAAAAAAGTCACGCATAAATAGGCCCAAGGGCTGTGTGCACGCGCCAGTTAAGGCCTTGCATGTGCGTAAAGCATGGCCATACTTCAGCAATAGTGTGGCACCACATTTGGACAATTATTAGTCTTTGTATTTATGGTCATTTATGTAGCCTTTTAAAAGATAGGCTACATTTTAGTCCCCATTTGCATACAAATTGATCAATAGTTCATAACTGCGTATAATCTTGCGCACAGTAGAAGCATATTTAATGCGTAATGGTTGCATCTGATTTCGTTCCTGTCCAAAAAGAAAAAAGGCAGAGGCGAGGACAGAAGCCAAAATATCACCCTCATTTCATAACTCCTCCCTGCTTCCAGTGCAGCTCATAATATCTGTGTAAAATCTTCCCATGTGCAGCTCAGTGTGTGTGTGTTTGTGTGTCTTAAAAAAAGAAACGGTGAAGTGTCGTACATCCCCGTCACACCGGCCCTGTCGGTGCATCCGGGCTCCTCTGAACACTGCTGACATTTCCACGGCACTCATTCACAGACCCCGCGCGCCTTCATTCAAATGTTGCAGCGCCACGAGCCCAACCCCTCTGTGTTTATTATGTACGTCATCACTTACACACTGAGCAAGATATAGCTCGTATATGACGCTGCAACACCACAGTTCCTGTCTCATTTATAGGAGAATAGAGCCATGTAGTGATAACGCACTGAAATGCAACCTTTAATGTGAAGAATATTACTGCTCCAACGATTAAAGCGTGCAAATTTCTGCAAACGGGGTCTTAGAGACACAAATATCGGTGTGGTTTGCATTAACAGAAGTTGCATTTAGTCTAAAGATTGTATTTGTATGGCATAATATGAGCAGCGGTGTTTTATTCTGTAAGTACTGGTTCATTTTTAGAGGCTAGTCATGCGTAAAGCGAAATTTGGCGAGTTTTATTGTGATTTTGCATATTTTCCCAAGCGTGGGCCTATGAATGCTTTATTTCGGCAGTTTTAAGCAACAGTATGCTCATCAAATACAGATCTAAGTTGATAACAAACGTGTCCGTGGGTGCATCGGATCTGTGCGCGCTGCTTTACCTCATCCACCCGTGGTTAAATGACGCACAAGCCAATACGCATGCAGTGGACACTTAACTTAAAAAGGAGCGCCATTTACGGAGGGGTTGTGGCAGGTTTCACAATGAAAACCTCGGGAATAAACCCATAAATTAAAATATGATGCAGTTAAAGTAGGTATATGTTAAAAGTGAGCCCATTTATTTTGATTTAGCGCACATAAACAGCAGCAGGCTGGTGCGGAGGCCTGTTTGAGCGTTAAATCACCTCTTGTGTATAAAAACACTTGTTGCAGGAGCTTTACGCATCATCGCTGTGGAGTACACCAACATTAATATTAACCACACACAAAACGCACTCAAACACAGAGGTGGTGGGGTGGAGGTGTGTGTGCAGTTTTGGGAACACAGAGCAGCCACTGTGTCCCTCATTAGTGCTGACACTAGGGGTGTTAATGGGAGGGCCTGAGCTTCCTGCTGCCGCTGAGGAGACGCTGGGCAGCAGCGGATTGGCTGCATGAACACTGCCTGACCTTCAAGTGAGAACCAAATGTAAATAATAAAAAGTCTCCTCAGTAATGGCGTCAAATATTGAACCCATCGCGCTGAATTTTCTTAATGCCAGGTGCTATTGAAGCAGCTTTTAAGCGTGATCGAAAGGCTTTTAGTTCGCATTAGTGGACTCTTCCTTTCTTCCTTTTTTTATTTATGGCGTTTGCATATTTTTAAGCAAATGCAGCATTCAAGGCTAATCACGCCAAATCACAAAGGGAATGAAGCTCTCAAAGTTTTAGGGCCTTTTTAAGCGAGGTGTTTGTGCTGTTTTCTGGTTTCAGGTATTTGTTGGTGTGTTTATACTCAAGGTTTTCACAGGAGGTGATTTGATTTTCATGCTCAAATAAAAGATCAATGGGTTTAAAAGCAGCCTTATTATAAGAAAAAGCGTTTATATTTTCTTTATATATCATTATGAGCTCTTTCTGGTCATTTGAGGTTGTTTGCATTGTGCATCTATCTATAAACGGGACATTTACTGTTCTCAAAGCTTTCTTATTTATAATATTTCTATAAATACACACACCAGAAGGCCTTCGCTCCTGTTTTCTAGGTTTTTAAAGTGACATGATTTCTGGTGGGAGCTGGAAAACTTTTTCTTTTCTCCACTTGGTTGGGTTTGGAGGTTTAAAAAGGGAGTGCACGCTTCATTTCAAAGCAACAAAAGACACTGGAATCTGCAGAAGCTTCGTGTTTGGGATACAAAGTCGAGTTTTGGAGCTTTTCAAAAAAGTTTTCTCCTTTATTTCATTAGTTACGGGGATTGCAATCGAAGTATTAACCGTTAAAGTGCTGAAATAATTAAGTTTTAATCTCAGTAAAAAGATAAAAATCTGCTGTTTTGTTTTACATGAACCATCCAAAAACTAACTGCGGTTGTATTTATCAGTTTGAAACACAACTTGAATTTAACCCCAAAAATCTTACTAAAACTGAATTTCCCCTAAACTTTTATTCAATTTAAATCAAGTGAGCTTTCCTTTTTTTTTCTGGAAACATTAGCAGCCAAAACACGATTACAGCATTATCACACACCTTCTTCACAAACAGTTTTTTATGAACGGGACAGGCCTCTTTATCTGTGACTGAAACACAAATACTAATTACAGTAATATGGGAGGTTGGATCGTTAAGTGTTTTTTAACAATGTTTGGGGATTTGGTCATTGACCCATGGCGTAACTCCAATTAGTTTGGTCAGGTATTCAAACTGATCACGCAATGAGGCAGCAGACATTGGAAACGCACACACGCACACACACACACGCAGAAGCAAAATGCAAAAGAGGATAAAATGTTGACAGACCTAAACATTATAGAAAAAGTGGATTTTTTTAAAGACAACTTGAGTTACGAGTGAAAATAAAAATATTAAATGATTATTAGGCCTCCAAAGTATCTCACAAGATGCACATAACTTGGATTAAACACAAAAACTATATTTTTATTTGAGTTTAGTGATTTTAATTATTCATATTTTCATCTTAAAAATAACAATATTCTAAAACATTAATCATTACGCAAATTTCTTCTCCAAAAACTCCAATACTCTTTTGATAAAGTCTCTGAAAATAAGAATAATATATGATTAATAGAGTCATGTGTCACCAAAGTGTCTCTCCAGGACGCACAGAACTTGGATTAAACATACATTCTGATTAATAGTTGTATTTTAATTGTATTTCTGGCGATTTTGACTCAAGTTTTATCTTTTTTTTGGTCCTAAAATTGATCAAAGCGGTGCCTGGGTTTGTAAATATACCCAGACATTGACTATTGCACACAATTTCTTCTCCAAAAACCTCTCTTTTGATAAGACACACAGCGTCCAATAAACAAGGCAAATGGGAGTAAACATAAGACAACTTGACTGAAACTAAGATTCATGTGTCTCCAAAGTGTCTCTCCAGGACGCACAGAACTTGGATTAAACATAAATCCTGACTAATAGTTTTATTTTGATTGTATTTCTGGCGATTTTGACTCAAATTTTATCATATTTTTGTCCTAAAATTGATCAAAACGGTGCCTTAGGGTTTGTAACTATACTAAAATATTAATCATTACGCACAATTTCTTCTCCAAAAAGTTTTCTTTTGATTCAGCATAGACCCATAGCGTGCAATAAACAGGGCAGATGGGAGTAAATTTGAGACAACTTGAGTAATGACTGAAAATAATACTTTTATATATACTACTTTTATTTTTAATGTATTTCTGGCGATATTGACTCAAATATTATCGCATTTTTGTTCTAAAAATGATCAAAACAGCGCTCTGGTGTATGTAAATATTTGAGTATATATAAACATCGACTTTTGCGCGTAATTTCCTTCAGGAAAACTTTTCTTTTGACAAAGTTTCAGTCAGCAAACACCCACAGCGTCCAATTAACAGGACAAAAGGGAGTAAATATAAGACAATGTGATCATTAGATTCACATGTCTCCAAATTATCTGTCCAAGACGCACAGAACTTGGTTTAAACGTAGAGTATGGATTAAATTGTGGTTTCCGAGTGTATTTCTGGCATTTTTGACGCAGAAGGTTATGATATTTTCGTCATAACAATGACGTTAAAAAGGCGACCTTTGGTTGGTAAGTATAGTGAAACACTGACCAATTTCTCTTTTGATAAACGCCTGACAAAGTCACTCAGCGTCCAGGAGAAATAAGAGTAAATAAAAGAAATGAGAGCGTCTAAAACTGGGTGGAGTCTCCCAGAGGCGGTGCTGCTGGTCAGGGAAAAACGATTTACTGCGTATTGTTCGTTATTTGCCTCATAACTGACACAAACATTAATAACATATGCATGTTTGTCAGTAAATCGCAGCCTGCATGACTTCATGTTTCCATTTCATCCTCCAAAACGCGTAAAAGCGCGAAGAGTTAATAATCAACACTATTGTCGTCGTTTTTCTCGATCAGACATCTCTAAGTGTTTCCACTTGCACAAAACAGCCGCTTTCCTCCAAATTAAACCTCTGATGCGGTGTAAATGTGTCTGAGAGCAGTCAAGGAACTGCAGCTTCTTAATAATGCAGCCTTGTTCTCATATGTGAGCGTTACATTCGTTTCCAGAGACGTATTTTTGTCTCTCAGTAGCTGCAGCGTCCTGAGAGGAAACAGACACCTCTTGGTGCGTTCACTCGTCACGTTGCGGTAACGCGTTACTGAGTAATCCGTTACCACCTCGGAGCTCTCCCTTCGTCCCGGCAGGTGGCTCCCCGATACAGGGTAACACAGCAGGGGTGGTGTGAGTGTGTGAGTGTGAGAGTGTGAGAGTGTGCACCACACACACACACAGAAACACTGAAGTAAAACATGAGTTACCTTTATGGTCAGTTTGCTGTGGATGATCACAGACTGGATGTTCAGGGATGCTTCAGCTTTTATTGTGAAGGTATGTTTCCTGCATGAGGAGGAGGATCATTTAAATTATTTGTAGGAGTAATTCATGTTTGAAAACTGTGTGAATCTGCTGTAAATGGCCACAGAGACAGCGTTAACTGCTGTCTCTGAGGAGCACTTTTTCATCTCAAACTACTTCTCAGCTCTCCAGATGTATCTCTAAGTGTTTATATGAACATTTCAGGGGCTGTTTCTCCTGTTTTGTTCACATTAACTTAAATTCCACAGCGTAAAAATGTGCCAAACCTTTGTGTTTTAGCATCAAAAGGCCAAAAATCGTTGACACATTCTTGGTGGTGTCCTGCCTGCTCCGACAGGTTCACCAGTGTGACTTGAGGAGATTTCCAGACACCCTGCTGTGTGGTCACTTTAAGCTCCTCCACTGTCCTCCTGAGTGGAGTGCAGCTGACGTGTACACGCTGCCATTGTATCAGTCCATTGTTGTTTGCAGCTCTTCCATGGAGAAGCGATGGGTTTAATGGTGTCTGGGCTGTGTTAAACTGGTTTTTAATCCTGCAGCAAATGGGAGAGAGCTCAGTGATGGAGTCGTGTTTACTCTTTAACGTCAGGCTGTGGGTGAATGATGCACATGTGTGAGCAAGTGTTGTCTTTTTTTGTCACAGTTGTTTGAGGGGAAAGCGAAACTGGATTTTGCATTGACGCATTTTTGCTTTAAAGCTTTAAAGTGTCTGTAATTTTAGGAAGAGGGTGTTCAAATGTGTTTTAAAATGTCACAGAAGCCTTGCACTTAATATTTAGCTGTCGCAAGTTTAAATATCTGCAGTACAATTTAATTCAACCAGGACAGGTGTTGTGTTTTTAGAGAAGGAAACACCTAAACTGTTGTAACTTTGTTGTTTAGAAAATGTGATCAGGTGATGGGTGGAGGCATGACTGATAATGACACCTACTGTGCCTACTGGACAGTTAGCCAGCTATTAAATGCACACACGTTTGCAGGAAGTAAAAATAATTTAGGACATAAAACACATGTGAGCGCAAAAATGTGATTTATGTGTATATTTATTGTTAAACTAAGCACACAAACGAGCATTTTGACATGGAAAATTAGGTGAGAAATTTCCATTTTAAACGTATATGTGACTTTAATAAGCATTAAATAATTAGACTCAAATATCAGCTGTATGTGTGACACACACTTTCACACAGTGCATCAACCTGTAGTGCAGAGTGTAGATGTGTGTTTGGTCCACGTGGCTTCGTCCCTTAGCTGCACAACCACAACTGCACAACTGCAAGGGCGTAGATTTCATTCAACATTCAACATTGTGTGAGTGTATAAAAATAGGGGGTTTGGGGTCCTCCCTCAGGAAATTGTGAGTGTCAAACACTTAATTTCCTGCACTCAGGTGAATTTTTATGCACCAGTATGCTTGCACACAGGATGTAAACAGATTTTATTATTGTTTTTTTTCTTGCGTATCCCTGCTGTATTTGTGTGTGTACAGGGGCGGAGGGTTTGTTTGAATATTTGGTGGGGGGAACACATTAAATCAGGGTTTGAGGGTCCTCCACCTAAAAAATTTTGACCATCAAACACTTAATTTCCTCCATTCTGGTTAATGTTTATGCACCAGTTTGTGCCTTTTCTCAATTTATGGTGTAAATGTCTCAGATTTCATCAAAATAAAAGTCCTCTGCTACTTTCATATTTTCTTGTGGGGTGGGGGACAGATATTGAGGGGGGCCATGTCCCCTGCCTCCCCCCAAAATCCACGCCTATGTGTGTACACAAGGGCGTAGCACCAAATTCTGGGCCCTATGCTTGAGCGATCTCTGCCCTTCTCAGTTCAAGGTGGTAATGTCTTTAATTTCGTCAAGATAAAAGACCTCTGTTACTTTAACCTTTTTATGAACACACACATAGGCCATTCAAATACAAACACACATAGATGAAGATTTAAGGGGGGACTCAGGGGACATGTTTCCCTCAATATTTAGAGCATGTGCATTTGTCCCCTCTCCAAAAAAACATGAAGGCAGCAGAGGACCTTTATTCTGATGAAATTAAAGAAATGTCCACCATGAATTAATGCAGAAAATTCAACAGCACAGAATGCAGGAAATTAAGTGTTTTATGCTCAAAATTTCCTGAAGGAGGACCTACCTAAAGCCCAATTTATATGTGTGCCCTCAGTCTTGAAACAAACCCTACACTCTAGTGTGTGTGTGTGTGTGTGTGTGTGTGTGTGTGTGTGTGACTCCGAGTCACTTTCATGTTACCACCGCAGCTCACACAGAGCTTAGCCCCTGTGGAGGTTTTTAAAACACAGAGAAGGCTCTTAAATTTTAAACGTTTATCAGAGACAACACGTCGCCTCACTCAGGTCGTCGTACATCTGTTTACAGGTGGACGAGGAAGAGTAAAGCAGCATGAGCTTTTGTTGTGAAGATGTTGCTCTAAACGTACGTTTACTGTAGTAAAACTTACAATACTATAGTTTAAAAATACTCTGTTACAAGTAAAAGTCCTGCATTCATTATCATACCCGGGTAATAGTACAGAAGTATTACCATCAAAATATACTTAAAGTACCGAAAGTAATAGTACTTTTTCTGCAGAATGGCATTTTTAAGATTCATAATTTTGCTACTGGATTATAATTATTGATGCTTTAACACATAAGCATCACTTTTATGTTGAAGCTGGTAAACGTGGGGTTAATTTTAATTACTTTATCTACTCCTGTGTATCGTAATCTATAATTATATAGCATCATTTATCAGTTTATTTCTATTTTTCATTAAAAATCTGAATCTGCAAAGTAAGTAAAGCTTTAAAATAAATGTATTGAAGTAGAAATTTGCCTCCAAAATAGCACAAAATTGAAACACTAGCAAAGTACAACTACCTTAAAATTGCATGCAACACTTGAGCAAATGTACTCTATTACATTCCACCACTGAAAACAAAAATTCTTTGTAGTCGTCAGTATGCGTTCAAAATAAACTGTTTTTAAAATCCAGTCATACATTGTCAAAGATGTTTTAGTTTCACTGTCTGAACCCAACTTTTTGACTCAAAAGCTACGAAACAAAAAAACGACGAGTCTGCCTTTGGAAAAGAGATTGGTAGAATAGAAAAGAAAATACTTAATCGTCCACTTTTTGCATCCAAAAGGTAGAAATTTGAGCAAAATCTGATATTAAAAAAGACACATTAAAACACATAATATCACATCCAGGCAGGCAAGGGCGTAGGTTTTGTTTTAATATTTGGGGGGACACATGAAAAGAGGGGAGGGGGTCCTCTGCCAGAAAATCTTGTACACCAAACACTTAATTTCTTGTATTTAAGTGAGTTTTTATGCGTCAATTTTTGGTGTAGACGTCATTAATTTTATCAAAATAAAAGTCCTCTGCTACTTTAATGTTTTATTGGGTGGGGGGACAAATGCACACGCTTGAAATATTAAGCAATATGTGTCCCCTGTGTCCTCCCTCGAAATCTAAATCTATTCAGACAGTGCACATTTTATATATCTTTACTGGCTCACATTTGAAGAGAGTGTACGGAGGCCAGCAGGGACAAATTCTGACAACAAAAGCAAAGACAGAAAACTTTCCACATCATGAAAGCATTCATTATATGGAGCCACATCTTCACTGATTCACCTGCTACAACACATTTTTAGTTCCCGTCCTCATGTGCTTGATATGATTTAAAACCACCGGCCACCTTACTGTGAAACATCTGACCTCCGACAGGTGTGCACGTCATCTGAGATCAGCGTCACACTTCCTCTCATGTTCCGCCTGCTGTCTTTCCTCTCACACCGACAACTCTCTGATACCAAACCGCCTCGAGCGCAGTTCAGTGACGGCTGTGAAAACTTTAAAATGATGCTTCTTGTTGCTGCCTCGTACTGTTTTTGTGCCTTGTGGTTTTCTGTGGCACAGAGGGAGGTCAAAGGTCGGCATGCTGGGGCCTTTTTCAACACGCAAAGCATTTTTGGGTATCTTGCAAAGCGATCTATAAATAAAAGAAATTAGTAGTATTGTTATGAGCACTCTGGCAGGGTGAAGAACCAGAGTCAGGCTCTTTGGAAACTAGGTGACCCTTAAATGACCTCTTATGAAACCTGGTAAATCTAAATTCCCTGTTACCTGCTCGTGGTTTCAAATTTAATCTAGAGGCATTTGTATGATACGAATGAAGGGTTGTATAATATTTAGGCATTGTTGTAGTCATAAAAGGACACAGGCGCACAGGCTGGGTTTGAAAACTGAATATTTGTCATCTCAAAAGACAAAAAAAAAAAGACTCAGCTTGGTGCCACGTACGGTAGGAAATCTGTGCTTTCCTCTGCAGGCTGAGGCGAGAGGAGACGAGATGACAAGTTGTGTTTATGTGTTCGTCTACGTACAGTGAATGTCCTCGTTGTGTGTATTGTTCTCCATGACGGCCCAGACAGACGGTGTCTGGCCACTTGTCTGGAGCGTAGAGAACCCGGCCATGACGTATAGCCGTGCAGATGTAGCAGAGAGGAGGCAGCACAGTGTGGGGATTGTCCAAACACTCAGAATACAGAAAGGGATAGGAAGGGACGCAGACAGACGGAGAAACACTCGCTGCTTTGTGCTCTCTGTTAAAATGTTTGGACTTGGTGTTGTAAAGAAACTCTTCCTCTTTACTCTGCGGTGACCTAAAGCGAGAGCACCATCCTCAGAACGGGAACTTTTGTCCGTGTGGCTGATGGTCAGGAGGAAGAAACCTGCGAGGCTCTGATTATCTAATCAACTGATTAGATATCAGAAGGACATAATAGCAATTAAGTCGTATTTGCCTTTGTCCTTAATCACTCTCTCAGATTGAATTGACTTGTTTCATCAGCTTCTAGCAGAGTGAAGTGTGTGTGTGTGTGTGTGTGTGTGTGTGTGTGTGTGTGTGTGTGAAGATGGTGTAATTTTCCAAACATATGGAGGACCATGTAATCCTTCAACTGATGTGAAAACAGGAAAATCAGCAAAATTGGATACAAGTGGTTTTCACTTCTCTCTCTCTCTCACTCACACACACACACACACACACAGACACACACACTCACATGAGCGCCCCAGGTTGCCCTCACGGTCAAAGGTCATCCATGCAACCACTTTGTGTCATTCGCCAAGCAAATGTGTAATGCAATTAAAGTGGCAGATTACCTGCGTGGGAGCTTTCAGACACCTGCCAGTGGAGAGGGAACGGAGAATCCCCACCATGTGTTCACAAAACAGCGTGTGCAGAGAAACACTGACATAGAAGTAGTAGTAACTCAGCTTAAAATACTTTGTGACAAGTGAAAGCACAAGTGTGTGAGTATCTTTTGGCAAAGTGTGCTTTAAGTATGAAAAATGAAAGTATTCATAATGCAGAATGGTGTGTTTGTCTTCATTTTTAAGAAGTTTGCCTTTTAATTTTTGTCAATTTAACAAAGTACAAATCTGCCAGGACCTTAAAATACATTAAAAAACGATACAGGCACCATAAAAATGTACAAATTTTGAGTCATAATCACTCAAAATATTAGCATAGGGCAATTCTAGGTGTAATTCCAGGAATAAAAAGTTTGGTTCTGTTTGCAGTTTTTTTATTTCTAAATATTAAGTGTCATAATTAGATTAAATTGGCTGAATAAAGCGGTTGAAAGATTGAATTTTGTGCCTCAAAATAGTGGAAGCTCTCTGAGGCCCCTCCCACCCCTTAAAAAACGCAAAATGGTTTAGTCCACCCCTGCACCAGAATTCGTCTTTAGATGCAGCCACAGCAGAGTGAGTTACTGCTTATACACCGTCATGTCTTTTTCCAAGAAAGAGAAATCGGGTTTCAAAAAGCGAAAGAATGAAAAGAAAGGGAGAGAAAGCAAACTGACTCTGAAAAAAAAATTCAAAAGGTGCATCTCAGAGACATGGATCCAGAGAGGAAAGACAGGGGGCCACAAAGACTGCTATATAGGGCCCAGAATTTGGTGCTATGCCCCTGTATACACACATAGGCGTAGATTTCAGGGGGACGCAGGAGACACGTCCCCCTCAATATTTAATACATGTGCAAATTACTTTTATTTTTTGATAAAATTAAACACATTTACACCATAAATTGATGCAGAAAAGCCACAAATTGGTGCATAAAATTCACCAGAATGAGGAAATTAAGTGGTTGAAGGTCAAAATTTTCTGGCGGAGGACCCTCAAAGCCCCCCTTTATATAAGTGTCCTCAATGCAAGAAAAATAAAAACAAAAATATATGTACATTCTGCCTCCAAGCACCAAATTAACACATAATTTGTAGTCATATTCGTCTCTCGATGATTTAAAAATTAAGTAATGATATTATACACACTATAAAGTAGTGAGGACGCTTTTTTAAAAAAATGTATTCTAGATTTAATCATCTTTATTCTAATATATTTATAAACTTATCTAATCTAAAAAAGTAACTATAACAGGTTAGTAAAATTCAGTGGAGTAAAGTGTGCAATATTTTCCTCTCAAATGTTGCGGAGTAGACCTATAAAGTAGCAAGAAATAGTTATACTTAAATGTAATTAATTGCTTTCCATCGCGGCCAAAATCATAAATTACAAGTGAGTCTCAGAGGGCTTCTCTATCTGTGCAGCATACGACACCCTCTGTCATTAGACTGTCAGTTTGAGTGAGGAAAAACTCCCCCCAAAAAGATAGTAACATCAGGATGGATCCCTCTTCCAGAACAGACAGATATGCCATACATGTTCTGTGCACAGACGTAAGATATAAGGATAAAAGAGTGTTGTGCATTTAAGAAAATCCAAATTGAGGCAGCTGAGTTGTGAAACCGTCCTCAGTTTTAAGACGTCTGTGTCTTGTTCATGCCAGCTGTGACAATAAAATCAAATATGATTCCTAAAAGAACAAAAAAAACCACAATGCCGTAGGCGATTCGAGTGACTGCGGGGTGACATGCAAGAAAAGTCATGGACCACATTTGGGCCCCCGCTGATTTCTCTGGCGAATGAAACATCTCTGACATTACAGTATGCAGAGGGAGGAGGTGAAGGCTGTTATCTGAACCTGGTGGGGTTCACTCTGGCGGTGAATGGACAGGAGGACAGGACAGGAGTGGAGGGGAGAGGCAGAGAGAGAGAGAGAGAGGTGGGCCTCATAACAGTCCCAAGTGCTTTTGCGCTAAGGAGGATTAGGCAGCCATATCTACTAGCAATTCTATAAGACGGGGTTAACCCCTGGCTGAACCTGGCTAGACATGCGCTGCAGTGATGGAGGACCAGATTGGGTTTATTCAGGCAAAGTTAGGTGGTGGAGGGTGTAGTGGTGGTCGTGGTGTTAGCACAGGTTTGAAGGGTGATGATGATGGGTTGATGAGGACAGGAAAGGACAGGGTGTGCAGATGAAGATGGGAGCCATAGGATAGATGCTGCTTGTGGAAAATGATTTGAAGGGTTGAACCAGGCTATTATATCACATCAAGTGACCATTTGTGATCTATGGTTTTGCCATTTTAGTGCTGCTGATGGATTTCAATAGCAAAAAAACAAAACAAAAAGCAACACTGCTAGAGATATAATTTGGCGGAGATTTACTAAACCCACTTTATTCCTTCAAAATCCCAGAGGTCATGTCCTCGGTGACCTTAAAGGCAGCTGCGGACCTGTTCACATGGCTCTCCTAAAACTGAGCTTCCATAGTCTTCACAGTAAAAGCACGTCAAAAATAAATATGTGTAATGAGTTTGTTACAACACTGAAAAATGTTTTATTAAGCAACCAGCCAAATTTGAAGGATTAAAAAAGCTGCCATGTAATTTAAATCACGTTTAAAAATCATGCAAACATAGGCAGTATTCTGGGGGCGGGAAAGCTGCAGCCTCTTTTCAGGGCTGTACACAAGCCATGTTTCTTTGCGCCCTCAAATTCATTGTTTTCAAAGTAGACGCGCAGCAAGCACTCTCAAACGCCAGAGGTGCACACGTTCCCAAGCACCTATTTTTCAGGATGCGATGGCTGTGCCCTGAGATAAACCGAGTTCAGCAGTGTGCATCATATATCATGTGGTGAGGACCAACCAATCACAGCTGATGGATGCGTTTCCCTTCTTCTGTAAATATCAGTCTGTGATAAATATGGAGAAGAAGTTGATTATTTTAGTGCAAGGCTGCTGGAGATTTTTGTCTGTTCTTATAAACAGTGCCTGGAAGAAGATCAGCTCTGCACTCAGGATTTCAGGTAAACAGGCTATGATTTGGTGCTTGTTAGGTTTGTTTAGCAGCCTCAGACGCAACCCAACAAAAAGGCACAAGAGTATCGCCCAGCGCCCGACCTCATGTTTTCCAGGTGGTTAACAACCATGTTTGAGTCACCAGAGCCAGAATCAAACTCAGAGCCAGAGGACACTGGCCTGCCCCCAAATCAACTTCGATCTTCTCAGTCTGCAGCAGAATAGTCATTTTTATTTATTTCAAAACTCAACAGCTCAAGTTCCTGGATAGTGTATGGGCGGGGCTTATACTAAAGATTGCCCCATTGCGTCATCGGGCAGGCTTAGAGACAGAAATGGTGAAAACAGTCAAACACAATCAGTTCTATGTGGTTCTCAGTTTTTTCATGTTTTCAACAAGTGTTTTCTAACATGAATAATTTTACTTTACACGGACTATGGTTAAGTGACCATAGAGACTTGAAGCTGCAACGATTAGTTGAATAATCGATGACTAATCGACTATTAAATAATCGGTGACTAATTTAGTAGTCGACTAATCGGTTTGAGTCATTTTTCATAGAAAAGTACTGTAAAAGAACCCCAAAATACTCTTATTGCAGCTTCTTACGTTCAAATATTGACAGCTTTACACACTCTCCCATAAAACCCTTTGGAGTGAGCACAAAACAAGACATTAGATGACATAATTTTGGGGTTTGGGAGAGAGAGACTGACATTTTTTAACATTTTAACACATTTTAACGCATTTTTTGATAAAATGATTAGTCGACTAATCGAAGACATAATCGACAGATTAGTCAACAATGAAAATAATTGTTAGTTGCAGCCCTATTGTAAAGTAAAATAACCCCGAAAATGTATGACAAAAGTCAATTTTGGCCCAAATTTAGCTTAAGGTAGACATTTCTTTCAGTCTATATGCACAAGTTTAAAATTTCTGTTGGAAAAACACCGCCCACTTGCCAGAATAAAATGTTTCTGCAAAACACAGTTATGTTTTTGTACATGTCACACACATCACATCAGCATTAATAAAGTGACAGTGTTTAGATTATATTTACATGAGCTGAGTTTCTAATCCAGAGAAGGAGGGGAATGTGGATGGCATGACATCGAGGTGAGATGGCGCCCAAGCTGCAAGACAAAAAAACATCAAAGTTTTTAACGAGACGTAGGGACGTTTCTAGACATTATTGTAGCAACTAAACCAGGTATTTTAAGCCAAAACATGGTTTATGTTTCTAATCCTACCCAAGCAGTTTTTGTTGTCCCAACGTAAAACTGAAAATTGAGTCATAAAGAAACTCAAACTGTATTTATATGGCATCTTTAAAAGCCTACGGCCATTTTCATGCTTCAAACTGTTTTGTCATTAAAACGGCAACCCCCTCTGCCAAAAATAAAAATCTTAAAATGCTTTAACAAGCGACGCAAAGCAGAAACAGGATACTCAGATGACGATATAACAGAAAGCCAAACAGTTGTACCAAACATAAGCGAGACAAATCTACGGTAAAGTTTGGATACATATAAAACAAGAGGACAAAAAAATGTACAAATGTTACATGTCTGTGTTTTGCAGAAACGTACAGTGCCAATATTTATTCAGTCTCATACAAATAAAATAGAATAATACATTTTTTTAGAGCCTCTTTTTAACCTAATTTTCTGTGAGGTTATAAATGCCATTTTTTCTAGAGTCACTGGTCCGTCAAAGGGCCCACAACCCTTAAAGTAAAAGTTAAATTTACCGAAACAACAGCCACTGTCCATTATCAAAGACAGTCATTTAACTGTAATTAGTCCTGGTGTCATTAATATAATCTGTAATGATTAAGATAAAAGACCAGTGAGTGGATCCATCACACACAACTGAGCCCATCATTCCATTTCTTTTTGGTGTCTCCAACAATGGCGACCACTGGTCCGTCACATACAGTATAGCTGCATGGTTTCCACTGGTGCATGACATTACATATAGTTGAGTATCCACTGGTGTGTTACATGCCGCTGAATGGCCGCTGGTCCGCCTGGTACAGTCTCCATGGAAAAGCGTTTTCATTGTGTGCTGCAGCTCATCACATGCCTGGGATCAGGGGGTCTGAACAGGGTCACCGCGGGAGCAGCGAGCTGCTGGAGGGGTCATAGAAAGTGTGAAAGACTGTCACCAAGTATCCTTCTTAAAGACTTTACCGTCACAATCCTGCATTTCACTCTGCATTATCGGCAGGAGTGTGTGATGTTGTAGTTAATGCTCTCCATCGTTGTAGCTTAGGTCAGTCCAGCTTTAATGCATCGCACTGAAGTGATTAAAAACAGAGCGATGAATATACAAGCGAGAGAAGTATACAAACATCTAAACAAACATTCTGACTTGGATCATGTTGGGGCAGAGCTTAGCTGATGTATTGAATGGACACATATGGATGCCCAGTTGATCTGTGCACTGGGTCTTGAGCTGGCTTAACCTTTCTACCTCTAGCCCAGTTTGTGCCGCTCTCTTTGCAGCTGTCTGGATTCACAGCGCAGGCCTCTGATTGGCTGACCCTTCCCCGACTGGCCTGTGTATTCATGCATGCTGGGCCTGATCATCTCTCCCTGACCTTGAATTTACCCCGCGCTGCATACATTCACCCCCATCCTCTCATTTTTGATCCCCTACCTTGTTGTCCTGGTGACGTCCCACCTCTCTCTGATTTTGTCCTCTTGCTGCTTCCTTAACTGAACGTATAGATTAGACAAAAGACGCATGCTGATGATACACATTTTTTCTTTGTTTTTGTCCTTTCTTGAAACACTAATATGCACACCAACACACATGCACACAACCAAAATATCTTTACCTATAATTATCAGACTACCATTAACTGTATAATTAAGAAAGTAAACCTTATTTCCATGGGCAGCACAGTGCTTAACAGGCATAAAATACAATAAAATAAAACAAAACAATTACTTAATTTAATTTATTATTATTTGAAAAGGGACAATTTGCATTAATCAGCATTCAAACTAATGTAAATGTACCTGAGTTAAAGCTGAAAGGTCAGTTTTCATTAGCAGGCCTTTTGCCTAATGTTGTGAGGCATCCTAGAATAATAATCAAAATAATACAATATGTACAAAAGTAAAAAAAAATGAGCATGAGCACACAAAATGCAACGTACAGTATCAGTACAGTCATGTCAAAGATGGATAAAAATAGAAGCGTTGAATTAATTACTTAGACATAGATTATTCAAATAAAATTAAATACAAAATTTTACATTAAAGAAAACAGTTAGGGCTGGGAAATATTACATATGAAAAATGTCATTGTGTAAATATTTTGTAAAAGCACCAATAGTCAACCCTACAATATCCTTATCTAGATATTTGGCCAAAAACATCTTGATATTTAATTTTCTTCATACCACCCAGCCTCAACACCAGCCAACACAGGCAGGTTTTTATTTTTACACGTGGCAGCTGACCTGAAAAGAGAAACTGTATCACTGTAGGAGCTTTAACATGATTTGTCTTGGGTCTGAATTACAGAACTTGATCCAGGACACGGGGTTGAAATATCAGAAATGCATGAAGGGCTTTAAAAGTAATCAGTCATAAATTGAATTCTTAAACGATAGTACATCAAATTTGCTGCTGCAGCCTCACACATTAAAACATTACATCATATTCCTGCTCTCCTCTTGTAAATGCACATATATAAAAGCACATTTTTGTGTTGTATACCACAATTCCTTTCCACCTTTTTTTTTTTTTTTTCAAAAATCTGCAGTTTTCCTCTTTTTGTGACCAATGTCTCATCAGGATTTTACACAGTTCACACAGACTCTTATGTAAATGCAAAGTTGCTAATCATAATCATTCACAGTTTTCTTTTTCAGATACAGTTTTCAGTCTCTAATGACAAGGCTGGGGTTAATATATCATTATTTTCATTGTACATAAATACCGAAGCCTAAGATGTCTTATTCCTCTATGCCACAGAGCTCAGTGGTTCAAAAACAATTTAAAACACATCAGTGTCACACTGGGTGACATGTTCATTCATTGTGATGAAGATGAGCACTGTAGTTTAGCTTAAAAGTTCTTAAATTCACTGTTCTGCTGTTGTAAATTTTCACTAGAGCACCAAATGTGTATTCATCCGCAGGTGAAAATAGTCCCCAACAAAGCACCATTTACTCCTGTTAGAGTGTTTGATAAAAGTGCCCAGGTGATTCAGGTCATTATTGAAGCCATTTCTAAAGTGATGAGGTTCAAACAGAGTTTCTCACTTAGAGGAGGAGGTGGATTGTTGGTGGTGTGACACCTAGGCAAACGGCTGCCAAGCACCAGACCACTATTCAACACCTGTGACATTTCCAGCCATGTTATTGTTAACTAAACCGTTTATGTTTTAACAAGATATCAGGATATTCCCAAGTGTGTTTTTGGTGACAAAACTGAGTATTTTTTCCCAAAACATCGAGACATTTCCAGCCAGACTTTTGGTGATAAAATCGAGTGTTTTTTAATGACATATCGGGATATTTCCAGCTGTGTTTTTGGTGACAAAACCAGGTATTCTTTAACAAGATGTCTGGACATTTGTAGCCATGTTTTTGCAGACAAAAATGGATATTTTTTTTACAAGATATCGGGAAACTTTGAGACGCGTCTGTTGCACCAAAATCATGTCTTTTTCAAAAAGATGTCAGGATAGTTCTAGATTTGTTTGTGGCGCCAAAACCGGGTATCTGTGAACAAGATGTCAGAACATTTCCAGCCATATTTTAGTAACAAAGCCAGGTATTTTTTAATAAGATGTTGAAATATTTACAGCCATTTACAGAGTATTTTCTAATGAAACATCGGGGGCGTTTCCAACTGTGTTTTTGGTGACAAAACTGGGTAGTTTGTGACAAAACATCAGGATATTTCCAGCCATGTTTTTGGTGACAAAACTGGATATTCTTTGAAAAGATGTCTGGACATTTCCGGCCATATTTTTTGTGATTAAACCAGGTACAGTATTTTGTTACAAAACATCGGGAGATTTCCAGCCATGTTTTTGGCGACAAAATCGACGTGTTTGTTGCACCAAAACTGGATCTGTTTTGAAAATATGTCAGGACATTTCCAGCTGTGTTTATGGTGCCAAAACCGGGTATCTTTGAACAAGACATTAGGAAATTTCCAGCCGTGTTTGTAGTGACTAACACAGGTGATTTTTTTAATGAGACGTCAGGACATTTCCAGCTGTATTTGTGGCAACACATTCTTAAAGTCAAAGCATGTTTTCCATACTCCAACCGAGTATTTTTTGTGCCTTTTTGCACTTCTTCAGTAGTAATCAATGAGCTTCATACCACAGACAGGGCAGGATAGTTAGGTTAGTGTTTCAATGGGATTGTTTGCCAGGAAGGAAAATACAGAATAATACCAGACTCTTCCTGAGATGGCAGCAGTTTTCTTGTCATTAAATCAACAGCAAAAAGTCTGTGAGAGGAGGACAATCACTGTTCAAGATGTACTTGACCTAAAACCTCAATTACATGACATTAGTTAGGAATGTGAGTATCTTAGTTTGGCCACCCTCACCTCAGTCCTAACCCCCTCACCCGGACTCTACCCGTGCCCCGACCTAGCCCCAGCAGGCCAGAGTGCAGAGTGGAGTGCAGAGGGCGAGGCCCGGGCAAATGCAGGTCACGCCAGATCCAGATCTCCCTTGGTAATCTCTGCCCTAGCTCTGAACCCTGGATCCCATTAAAAAGGATTTACATCCAATAGTGTAGATGTACTAAAGGCAGCTTTGCTTTCTTCTCTTCTCATGATTTCCCCCCTCTAATAAAATCCCTATAAAACACCAGCGAGTTTTTTTTTTTTTTTTTTTTCCCTTTCTCCCCCAGCAATGGATCGGAGGACTGTGATGTGAACAGTGGACAGCCACACCCACAGCACGGGGATAAAGGAAAGGGATTGGTTGGGAGTTTCATCTGTAGTGAAAGCTTTTAAAGGGATGTGGGTGTTTGGCAGGCAGTGGCGCATGAGTAAAACACAGAGAGAGATTTTGGAGAGGCGGTATGTGAGCTAACGAGGAAGAAATATAGAAGCAATGACACAGAGATCATTTCTGCTGCTTTTTCCGCCCCCCTCCACCTCCCCTCTTATCTCCATCTCTCCCTCCCTCTGTGCCTCTTGCTGGCGTCAGTATTCCTCTCTGAGCTGGTGGATCATCTCCGATCCTATTATTTGTGTCGTGGTCAGTAGTTGAAACTATGATCTCACTTGCCCCAGCTGCCTGTTGAGCCTTTAGAGTGCAGTGATACTGTAGTTATCACCAGCCAGCCTGATCACCTCCACACTACCACGGCTATATTTGTCCTATAACCTATGCCACCCAATTAGGCTCCTTCATTACGGTGTTTTAGGAGATAAACTGGTGCCAACTGCACGAAGGTGCTGTGCTGACACGCTATAGGCTAAAGGAGAATGGAGGAGTCAGTGGGGAGCATCTAGTGCCGATGCTGGAAATAGTTCCCTACATGTAGCAAGGCTGAAAGTTCTCATGCAGGAGATCGCAGTTTGCATCCAGTCAAAGCCTGTTATCAACATTTGTCTTTTTTGAATTATCTGTAGCCACTTTAACCACGTGTTTTAGTTGCTTAACACTTAGCATTTATTTGCCATTACTTTGATCTTTCCCTGAACTTAAATAGGACCTATTATTTTTCCCTACTTTCCGTCATGTATATAAGGTTACGTATGTTGGAAGTTCATACTAAATGTGGTTAAAGTTTCAAATTATGAGGTAAACATACATAAAAGTAATCCCTGTGAGCCTCAGGCTTCAGACTAATCTGAATACTCTGTTTCCAACATTTTTTGTCTACTTTCAAGACAAGACGATTCTTTATATTACATACACGGCTACATTTAGCTACATGCTAACGTCAAGGAAACCTGCAAACTTGGTTGCTGATGTTGTGAATATTTCCCTGATTTTGGATCATTTTCCTGCTCGAACATGTCGGGCTGTGTTGAGAAGCTTTTATTGGGGATTTTGTCACTGCGGAAAGTGCCGCTTTACTTTATTACAGTTATTCCCTGGTTGCAAGAACACTGCTACATGTAGCTACATGCTAACGCCAGGGAACATGATCTTACTGATGTTGTTGATTTTTTCACTGCAGTGGATTGTTTTCCTGCTGGAACATGTCTGGTTGTGTTTTACACAGTAGAAAGTCCCACTATTCTCCATTAGTATGGTACAGTACAGAGATGCTTGGAAAGGGGGGTAGTGGGTTAAAAGAAACAGACACTAAAACAGAGGATTTCAGACAAAAAGTGAATGCAGGTGTTCCAACACAACACAGTCTCACTTCGAAGTTGCTGAATACCTGCACTTGGTCAGTGATTTTAGACGAAAAAAGCCGCCATTCACGTTGTCATGATACGCAGCTGGTTGCCGTTAATGCGATGGGACAAACAACATAAGTTAAGGGGGCGGAAGTCCGAGTAAGGTCGGTGGGAGGTGTGGTGAATAGGTCCAACAACCACTGACTATCACACAGGAGGCCAGTGTTCCCTTCCTATAAGACTGTAAAGCCAAACCCTGTTCTTTTTTTCTTTAACCAACCATATGCTTGTGTTGGCTAAACATAATCACGTGCGTGTGTTGCTGTAGTGCATTTATTTTGAAAAAAAAACTGGATGTAAACGTTACATTTCCTGTGTAAACAGAAGTGTATTTTGAAAGAAGACAGTGCCTGTAACAGGCTGAAGTTGACACAGCGTCCCAGAACATCAACAACCAACACACCCAGGGTACCTTACACATATGTTGATGTGGAAAGTCCTCGACCAAGCGTTTAAGTGATGAGGTTGGGGTGAGAATGAGATGTCCAGCACAGATAGTATGCCCCTCAGCTGCTCAATTCTGCTTATCAAACACACAAAGCACTGCTTGTTAATAGATAACATGAGCCCTTAGCTTGAGTGCATTATCAAACAACTAATTATCTATTGCTTATTTTAGATAAACCTTGCTCCTGATTGCCGGCCATGACAAGTTGAAGTGAAAGTGAAACTTAACTTGTAAATATCGATATGTAGCTACACCTGCTTCCCCTCAGATGCCCCTCATTTGGCTGTAGTGTTTCAGGATTGACTCCTTAGGCTTACGAAACCTTGGCTTTCTGAATTTGTGTTTTTGAGACTTGTTTGTAAACTGGAGATCCATGGGGGCACTGCTTAATTCACACGTGATATGTCTTGTAGCATATAAAGACACCATATGTTACAAGGAGATAGTGGACCAACACCTCTGATTTAGCTGCGTAAGTATACTAGAAGTCAGTGCTTTGTAGTATTAGTTTAACCCTAATTTAGGTGCAGGCTGAGATGAAACTATAGGAACTCACCAACATTGTGTCTGATGATTGTTTGAAGTTAAGACACTAGAGGGTCCACTCACAGGGCAGTGGGTCTGAGTGATAAACGGGGTCATGTGAGAGGTCCGCTCACTGTGAATGTGTGGTTGTGTGTGTGTGTGTGTGTGTGTGTGTGTGTGTGAGACTGTCGCGTGTTCCGACCACATGTGACCTCTGAATGTGTGTGTGCTGTGTTGGTACAGTACCTTCACACAGGCTTAATACAGCGTCCCTTTATTTGTGTTTGTTGTTTGTCTGTTGTGCAGTGAACAAAAGATTATGGAACTTTTTATTAATGGAGCCACCGACCCTTCACAGGCTTATGCATTTCTGCTGTTACAGGAGTTTCCTTTTTAAGTCGTCCGCTGTCGTCAGTCCCCACTGATCAGGGATTAGATTACAGGGTTTCCACGAAAAATCGCGAGTCTGTCCTGAGCCTAAATAACTTTCAATGTAGTGTTGGGTAAATTTGCGTTGTGGAAAGGTGAGGATGAGTGGATGAAGAGGAGAGGTAAACATGTTTGTTTCCTGGTGTGACACAGTCGTCTGTTCAGCTGATTTCTATTGAAACAAACATAAACTTTATGCTTTTGTCAGTCTTTTTGAGCTGTTTTTTCTGTCTTCACTGGCAGATTGAATTAAATGATAATTGGTTTGAACATAAAGAAAAGTTGGATGGACTTCTCCACATTTACTCAACATCACAACAAAACTTTCTAGTTTTCAGCAAAGAAACTGCTTTAATACTTATTTAGTTTCCTTTGTTTTCTTTTCTTATGGACTTTATTTAGATTTTTCCATTCAGAGAGAAAGGTTTAGTGTTACAGTTGACATCTCCCACCCCATTTTGAACAGATAAACAAATTAACACTATTACACATCATAAATAAAAGAAAACAACAAACAAAGAACATGTGACACAAACAATATTCATATACACAAAAGAAAGCAAAAACAGTTGTAAAAGACAAAAGAAGAAAGTAAAAACAAGAGGGACATGACGAATCAGAAGCTCAGATGATAATATTTAATATAAAAGTTATTTCTGATTAAAAAAGTATCTAAAATTCACTGATTCCAGCTACGAAATATGTTGATTTGCTGCTTTTATCTGTGTTATATAATTATAAATTAAACATTTTAATTTTGGTACAACAAATCAAGATATTTGCAGACATTAGTTTAGTTTAGTTAAGTTTACTTACAGTTTAAAAGACTTCTTTAAACATCAACAAGAAATGATTTTAACATGGTTTTTAGTCACAAGAAAGTAATGATCATCAAATGTGTGATTCAGTGCTAAAACATGAGGCAAAGTTGATGCAGTATAAAAGGATATACAATTTTTAAAAGCATTAGAGGCAGTAGAGACACATTACAACACCAGCAGGGCACATTATTAGCAGCAACAGAAAAGAGTTTAGTGCTTATATGTGTATTTATAAATTGATTACTGAAAGAGCTATAGGTTTTCTGATATGAACTGGAATTACATCCCATTCTACTGAACCTCTTACAGACCAGGCCGACTGGCTAAAAGCACCTTTCCTCAATGGAACAGTACAGTGTCCTTTTATGAAAACCCCGGTTGACACAATTAATGTTTGTTCTTCTGCTGATATAAGCTAGAAGTGGTGGTGGAGAAAAGTTTGCATATCATATGAAGTCATCCCGACTTAAAATCTTTGAGCTTTCAGACTTTTTTCAAGCTATTTTATCATTTTGTTGACAATGGAAACGATGAAAATCATTGGTTGCAGCGCTGTTGTTAGTAAGAATGACTCAATTGCAGGATCAACTCGTCATGCATTCACTTATTAATCTTACAATACTTAAAAACCCACATAAAATAGCAAAAAAAATGACAAATTGGCTGCTTAACTGGTGAGTAGGCTTTGCCACAAGTAGGGCCTTGCACACATGCACAGCAGCTTGTGTATCTGTGCTGGACTGCAAAGTTAAGCATCAAGTTTGATGGTTTCTACTCAGTATATAGAATCATCACAGCTTGAGGGCGATAGCAAAAGTTTTCCCTCAGTTTTCCCCCAGTTTCTGACCTCATTTTGTGAGTGACTTCAATGCCTTTATCATCAAATTTAAGCTGAACAGCAGAGCACCAATATTTCAACGTCAGTTTGAGCACACTGAAGTATTACCCTGCAGCCTGCATGCCACACAGCGGGGGACGCAGTAGAGTCTGTAGTGAAACTCGGTCAGGATCGTATACATTTTTCATGTGTGTGATTTCTCTCAGAGGTGGCTCTCCGTGCAGCGATCTCCTGTGACCCCACCGTGCCCTCCAATCAACATCTCACCCAGCCCCGACTTTTCCACACGCTATACATTAAAGCTACGCTGCACTCCATCAATTAAACACGGCGAGCGAGGACAGGCAGAGTTCACCGAGCTTTTCTTCAAGCTGCTGCGGGTGGCGTGATGGCTCTTGTGGTGAAACTCTGAAGTTTTGCTGCCGTGAGAGAGGACGATGGTGCAGATTAGGACTTTTTTGTCTTTTAACATGTCACTTTAATTTTCCTGTAGACCAGTACAGCTTGATTTGTGGTGCATTTACACACTTCTGTTCCACATTTTCTGGGCTATATTTAGACGTTTGCACACACACTTGAGTATCTTTCTATTTCAGTGTGTATTGTGACTGATGATATTCCCACTCTGCTGTAAAGCTTTGATATCATTGCCTGTCCCCATATGTGCATTTGTAGCCCCTGAAGTGTGAGAGGAGATAAAGTGCACGGGACCAAATGTGATCAAATATGAGGAGAAACACAACAGAGTTGATCCAATGGCTGGTGCCAAGGGATTACAGCATCTCTGCTTGTTCTGCACGGATTTATGCGTGTATGACCGGTTTACTGCGAAGGTGTTGCGTGCTCTCACTGCTTGCAACCGTGAGCTCACAGAGCATGCTACAAGCACAGATATGCATCAAGCAGAGGTCACAGAGAAGTCAGTAACACGTGTGTGCAGCCTGTGCAAACTATCAACTTTTGGGCATGTGAAGGGGATAATGTCAGGATGCGTTAGCATTAGTGAAACATCAGTGATCTGTGCAGGTTATAATGTTAAAAGAAGAAGTCTAGTTCATGAGTTATGAATCTCTTTTAGCAGGAGAAGCTTTGTGGTTCAATATAAACACACACTTTCTCAAAACTGGCACAAAATCAGAAGGATGTCGTGATTTTTATGATGTAAAAACATTTAAAACTTCTCGTTTTGAGGCTGCTCCATGATGGCAATATGTAAAGTTTTCTAGCCCTTATAGCCACTCAAATATCGCTGCTTTGTCACGCCCTCAGTGTGTGATATCAACGCTGAAGGCACCCTTTAGGGTCAAGGTTGAAGGTTATTTTTTCCCAAGGGCAATTTTTTTGTAGCCAGGGTTCACGTAAAAATATAAAACAGTTCAAAAGTAAGTAAGTAATCATCAACACAAAAATCAAGCTGGCTGTAGCATCTTTATGACACACTTCGGACATTCAGCTAACTCCAGTGTAAACCCATCGGCAATACTTGATGCCAAGAGCAACTGGCATTGTATAAAGAGCAAGAAAGTCCCCATAGGGCGAGAGGTGGACAGGTCAAACAAAACCAGACTTTCATCCGGTAGACCACAGTTTGTGTCCAGTGTGAAACCAAAAGCCAGCAATGGTTTAACATGTCCTCATTCCCAACTTGTCAGATGCCAGCGTTGGTTAGTGGACCGTCCTTTATCACTTTTGGATGTTCAGGAACAGTGAGTCAATATACGCTCATCATCTCTGTTCAAAATCAGCTCCCATTTTTACCAGTTTCCACTCCTTAAACGCAGACAATCTTGTTCAGGATAAACTCTGAACGCAGAGTAGGGTTGCTTGTTTAGGTTTCAGCAATGGATTATGGGAGGAAGCTGGAGTACCCAGAGAAAACCCACACTGACACGAAGAGACCATGCAAGATCAGCACAGAAAAACTCCCCACTGCGAGGTTCAAACCTCCCAACCCAGGTTTCAAACCAGGAACCCTCTTGCTGTGAAGCGACAATGCTAACCACTGCACCACCGTGTCACCACTAAATACATCTCATAACACCACTAAAGGGTGTCTCTTTGTGTCGGTGTCTGATGCCAGTGGGCCACTGGCCAAGTGTTAGTGTTTGACGAGTCAGGAGTGAGACTGAGTTATGTTTAAACTTAACGTTAGGCAATTCATGTATGGTCGTCATCCACTGACGTTAGTAAAGACACGTATTACCGTCACATTACGTTAAACTTAACCAAGTAGTTCTGTTGCCTAACCCTCACCATGACTGTTTCATAACAGTAACCACAGGTTACGATGTGTTTCATAAAAATGATGATGTGAATCTTTCTTCCTGGTCGTTACAGGTCAAGGTGTGGTTCCAAAACCGCCGGACCAAACAGAAGAAGGACACCACCAAGGATTCAGACAAACGCTCCTCCTCCTCAAACGAGTCCTTGGCCACCTGCAACATCCTGCGCCTCCTGGAGCAGGGCCGCCTCCTATCAGGCCCTGCCCCACCTCCTAACTCCCTCCTGGGGCCGCCACACCCAGCAAATGGCTCCCTGCTGAGCAGCCCAGGTGGAGGCTCCTCCACCTCTCCGGGAATCAGCAGTGGCACTCCTCCTAACTCTCTACCAGGGGGGACTTTTGGGCTGTCGCTGCCCTCCCTGGGTGGCACCCCGCCCTCACCGCGGCTAGGCGTGCCGCCGCCACACTCTCTCTGCTTCTCCATGCCGCTGCTGGGGGGCGCTCATCATGAACTGACGTCCGCCTACGGCTGCGGTTCCTCAGCTTTTGAGCCGTACATGCGGCTGGACAGGAAGGAGGCAGATCTGGGAGGGAAGAAGACGGTTTCTTAAGTAATGCGTCCCTCTTTAAGGACATCAGGGGACTTGTCTTTGTCGGGCGTCTCCGCAGTCGTTCACCCCGCCGCCTGTTTGACACTTGAGCTTCAGCAGACGGGGAAAGAAAGCGACCTGCACCATGAGAAATGTGAAAAAGGAAGAGACCAGGTTCCTCGTGGCACCATTTTGTGCCACAGCACTGTTGAGCACACTGATACAAAATGGTGGAAAGGACGTGATGTGACGGAGACTCTCCCACATTAAAAAACAAAACTTGTGAATTTTTGCAGAAATGCCGTGTGTGTGTATGTTGCGTGAACCCTGACAGACAGATGTTTTTATCACCACTCTCTTCGCAGTGGTTTCAAGTGACTCTTCACTTTTTGTCCAGTGAGTTTGTGTGTGTGGTTTTCTCTCTATACAGGCCTTCATTTACTGTTCAGGAAAAAAAAAATACTTGACATGGATAGTTCAGACTGAATCAGTGTCTGAATGAGAAGAGTGGTATTTCAAAGAGAGCAGTTTGTACACATTTCAGTACATATTCCCGTACAAGTGGCCATGTTTGATTTTAGTTAATGTGCTATCACGATATGGAAGAAACAATGAAAAAAAAAAAAAAAAAAGAATTGTAGCATTTTAATATCAGTCTGTTTGGTGTCCAGCAGTAGTTTTTGTAAATTCTTTATTTGGTTGTGTTTGTGTATGAAATAATAATGTGGTAGGATCTGGACAAAATGGTGCAAAAATCACATATCTAGATCCGATAGTTTAATATAAAAGAACAAGAGAGGAAGACGCTGGTTAGACTCTGCCAAAGCATTAATGGATTAGGCTTTGGAGCTGTCCTCCAATCACTGAAACAAGTTAGAAATTTGACCTTTGAACCCAGATTAACTTTTAAGTCTCTCCTTCACTGAAACGCCTAATAGACACTCGTTTAATAAGACTCAAACATCTGGCCGAGTTTGTTTAAACATTTTTTTTTATTCACAGAGCTGAGTTTGTGTAGTCTGAAAATGGAAGCAGCTTTTTAAGTTAGTCACAGTCGATGCTTGATCCAGAGATTTCTGTTTTGCATCTTGTTTATCAGCGTGGTCGGGACTACAGCTGCGACAAGTAGTTGACTAAAAAGTCTATCCACAGAACATTAGTCTGCAGCAAAAATACCCTAAAAATTCTGCTTTCAGAAAAAGTGAGAATTTGCTGTTTTTCTTTGTCATATATGACAGAAAATCCCCCCAGCCGTGTTGTAAAAAAATTCACAGACTAAATGATTAATTCATAAAATAATTGGCAGATTAATCTATAATAATTATTGTCTTGGACGAATATGTGACGTCACAATGAGATATGACACCTGTAGAATTTGCTGCTGTGATCTCACAGAAATACGTGAAATGACCACAACCTCTGAACACCGCATGACGTGGTGGTGACATGTATTGTGTTACAATTATACAGTGACGGCACGGTTGTGTTTAGGCACCAAAACTACTTGGTTAGGTTTAGAAAAAGATCATGTTTTGGTAAAAAAGTCCAGTGTGTAGGGTTTTAGGAGGATGTATAGGCAGAAATCGCATATAAGAAGTATGTTTTCCTTAGCGTATAATCACCTGAAATTAAGTATTGTCGTGTTTTCGTTACCTTAGAAAGAGTTGTTTATATCTACATAGGGAGCAGGTCCTTGCTAAAGAGATTGCCATGTTGCACCGCCATGTTTCTTCTGTAGTTCGCAGCCACTCCGCTACAACAGCGTTAGAAAAACAAAGACGTTTTAAACTGCTTTATGCGGTGTGTTTACATGTGTTAATCACCTGGCGTTGCATTTTTAAAACTACGTGTAGGTTCCATAATCAAAATGTTTGTACGGACAAAAGCCAGTAATGGTGTGTGCCAAAAAATATTCGAGAATTTCTACAGTCAGGCTTCCACCTCACCATCTGTGTCGGCAATTTCCTGTCTGCAAAATGTTTGTAAGCATGGGTCAAAGTTTCTCCCATCAAGCCTCTTTCAGGCCTCGTTTTGTGCGTATGCAGTGTCTATAAATGAGACCCCAGGTACATTAGTTTTTGAGAGGAAGAGACCTCTGCGGATAATTTGGCTCCCGGTGAAAACCTCCTGAACAATGAACACTGACGGAATTCTAACCTGGAGAAATTTCAGCTAGTTGCAATCTGCAATCCTCGCCGCTAGATGCCACTGTATCTTCCTAACTCTTACACACTGGACATTTAAGATATCTGCGTCTGTTACGTACGAGACGACTTTTAGTTCCACACAGAATGAAAACAGTGGTCTCCTGGGTGATAGTCCTACGTTTGTTGACCCATCCACCACTCTGACCTCCTCTGTATGTGCTCTTTATACAACCTATGGAGTCGTAACATGAACCAACACCCAGTGCGTGACGTCCTTGAACCAGGGAGGTCGTGTGTCCGCCATGATAAAAGATGCTAACTGACTTGCACTGATGGGAGTGATGAAGGAAGTAGTCCCCATGGAGGGTGTTTGATGGGCTACAAAACACATGACTTTCCCCAGGAGACAGCTGTTAAGACTGTGTGAAACCAAGTGAGCTTTGAGTAACTTTAAGGTACATTGTCACCATGTTTCTTTTCCTAAATCTGACCCACGTACGTAATGTCACTCAAGGGGCACTAATTAGTCAGAAATCATACAAACCATTGTAGAAGCATGCACTGAATTTCAACACAACCACCATTTATTGTAGTGTTAAGAGGTTGTCGTCATTTCCCGTATTTCTGTGGGACCAGGATGGTTTACCCCAGCAATGTTCTTCGTATTTTGAAGTTGCCCATTTCATGGTTTACAGCAACATCACAACTATCAGACGTTCTGTTTCATCAGGTCATATCCACAATCACAAAAATTCTGTTATTTTTACACAAGAAACGTTCTCTGTGTGCACAGACTTCAGATGCACACATCACGTCTTTTCGATTATATTTAGTTTTAATTTAAATTTGTGTTTGCGCCATGTTTCCCCCTTGTTGATGTTTTAGGATGACTTTTGGCTCGCCCTCCTGTTAGATTTCAGCCCGTCTTCAATGAAAACATTTCCTCAGCTTGCCCCGAATTGAAAGCACTTTACGTTTGTAGGTTTTTGTACCTCCTCCTGTATCTCCTCGTGTTAACTCCTTATTGAACGCAGACTGAAAAACCTCCCAGCTTTAGTAAGAGTCAGGGTTTAGAGTCGGTTTATTCTTAGAAAGGTATTTTTCTAGAGACCACGCCCCTCGATTTGACCTCAAATTAACCTCAAGATCCAAAATCAGCCCACTTTGAGATGCACCTTTTTCAACGAACGTTAAATTCATACACGACAGACTGACAGAAGAAATAAAAAAGATCAGCTGTTGTATTCCCCTGTATAATTCCATTTGTCCAGGTTTCCCTGTTGTCCAAAGAAAATCAAAACACACCTGCGAGAAGCTGCAATTCTCGACAGTTTGCCCTCAATCTGTGTGTGTCACAAGAGTTCTCGCCCCCTTTCATAACTTCCATCCTCGTCCATTCGCTGCATCTTATTTCACCGGGTGTCTATTTATTCCCAGGTTTCCTCTCATTGTGAGGTTTAATACGTTTTCCCGCTCCTTTTCTCTCACGCTCGCTGAAGGTGACTCGACATCTTTTTAAGAAGACATTCCTGTGACATCAATTTACAAAAAGCTGCTCACGAGTAAAGGCCAGGCTATGTCTAAAACATGTTTCCCTCTGCAGATAAATGCATAGAAAGGTTCTGACCTCAGCCTATGAAAACTCCCCCGCCCCGTCTGGCGGCTCATCGGGCCTTTTTGCACCTGTGTAGCGCCGGCTGGTAGCAGCTGATTTGTTGTTGCTGTGTTCAGGCCCCAGCAGCGCCGGGAAAACCCCTGTCATCCACTCATGGCTCTTTGCAGCGGTGTACCTGTGCTGTTGTTGAACACTGTATTATTTTCTATAAGCACCATCCATAATTCACACGCTGCGGCATCAAATATTAAGCAGAGAGATGGAGCTGAGAGGTCAGGAGGCTTGCTTCTCATGTAAGGCCGGTGTACTCTTTCACAAACCCTGCTCACCCCCCCCCCCCCCACTCACCAGAGGGTAGAAGTTGTTTTCCTGCTGTGTCGTGAGCAAAACAAAGTCTCTGTTCCCCCGTTTTTTTGCTGGAATATTTAATTTTTTGTTGCATGATTTAGAGCTAAACAAGATGTTAGATGAATGAGCTCTGAACCTGCTGAAAAACGTTCTTAATTGATCCAATTTTAAGTGACATGGAGAGGAATATGAGACCTTTAGAAAATAGATTGTTATGGTTTGGTGGTTACAAAAGAAATCTGACGCTCCACATCTTCCCTCGACATTCGGAATCAGCACTTGACTCCATATTCTGTCACTGTACGGTGGTGTTTTGTAATGTAAATCTGCAGTTACTGTATTGTACGCTTAGTCATGACGAGGCTGCTCGGGAGCAGCTACTAGGAGACGGTCAAAGAAGTGAGATGCCACTTCTCTTCAACAGATGCTTTGTAAAGCCTTGCATCAGTTTAACAAAGCCTTTTCTTTTTATTTTATTTTGTTTTTCCTCAGTTCTTCTTTAAACTTCTTTTTCAGGCAGTTTCTTCACATTCCAGCAGAGTGGACGTGTTGCTTTCGTTGTGTGCAATCTTTGACATCTTGCACTTGTTTAGGTTGCCACCATCTCATGGCTCTGAGTTTCTCTGATGGGTGAAGCCCTTTGAGATTGTGTGGAAATGTTCCTTTATTTTAAAATATGCTTGGTTTATTTTTTTTTTTCTTTATGCACAGCCAAGGTCCTGCATAGGCCATAACTTCTTTTCTTTAAGCAGTAAAACTTAATGTCGAGCTAATGGCACCAGCTACTACTTATGATGAACAGACTCTATGTACATAGATATAAATTTATATATGAATATATATAAATGGGTCTTTGCACAAGTTATCTCCATGTCCGCTCCATGTGATTTTAACAGGAAAAACAAAAATGCGACGGAAGATTCAGAAAAAAAAAAAGACTTTATATATGCTTTACAATTCTTTGTCTCATTAACATTTTGCACTTATTTAAAGAGGCTTACTTCTGTTTCTGGGCTGATAGAGCTGTTTTCACGCTCAGCCAAGATATTGTACAATATGTATATGTATTTTTATTCATATGCATATAAATATATGTCTATGTAATTTGCCTCCTGTGTTCTGTTTTCTTCACCTGCTTCAAGGCCATGGATGGATCACTGAATGGGCCTGCCAGGCACAGGGCCAGGGGTCCAAAGTGTTCGGGCCCCTGTGTTCTTCACCTGTAAATGTCACCCAAATTAACACTTATTGACCACAAAGAGACTCAAAATGACCACAAAGCAGCTCGAAAAGACGAAAAAATAGATACAAAGAAACCTTTAAGAGACACCAAATGACAACATAGACAGACAAAACAACCAAAAAAGGCACAAATTTACCTCCAAGAGACACAGAATAACTAAAAAAGGGAACAAGGAAGACAAACAGCGACAGAAAATGGATACAAAAAGGGCAAAACAGTGACAAAGAGATGCAAAATTATCTTAAGGAGGGACTAAATGACTGCAAAAGGAGACAAGACAACCAAAAAAGACCCCAAAATAACTAATAAAGAGGCAGGAAAACAACAAAGAAACACAAAGTGACTACAAAGACACACAAAATGACAACAAAGAGATAAAAAATAATTACCAAAAGGGGCAAGACAATAACAAAGAGACACAAAATGACTACAAAGAGACACAAATGACTACAAATACACACAAAATAACTACAAATAGACACAAAATGACCACAAAGAGACACAACATGACTGCAAAGAGACATAAAATGACTACAGAGAGACACAAAATGACCACAAAGAGACACAACATGGCTACAAATACACACAAAATGACCACAAAGAGACACAAAATGACTACAAACAGACACAACATGGCTACAAAGAGACACAGCATGGCTACAAAGAGACACAGAATGACTACAAAGAAACATAAAATGACTACAAAGAGACACAACATGACTACAAATACACACAAAATGACCACAAAGAGACACAACATGGCTACAAATACACACAAAATGACTACAAACAAACACTACATGGCTACAAAGAGACACAACATGACTACAAATACACACAAAATGACCACAAAGAGATACAACATGACTACAAAGAGACATAAAATGACCACAAAGAGACACAAAATGACCACAAAGAGACACAACATGGCTACAAAGAGACACAAAATGACTATAAAGAGACACAAAGTGACTACAAAGAGACATAACATGACTACAAAGAGACACAACATGGCTACAAAGAGACAGAGAATGACTACAAATACACACAAAGTGACTACAAAGACACACAAAATGACAACAAAGATATACAAAATAATTACCAAAAGGGGCAAGACAATGACAAGGGGACACAAAATGACCACAAAGAGGCACAAATGACTACAAATACACACAAAATAACTACAGAGACACAACATGACTACAAATACACACAAAATGACCACAAATAACCACAACATGGCTACAAAGAGACACAACATGGCTACAAATACACACAAAATGACTACAAAGAGACACAAAATGACTACAAAGAGACACAACATGGCTACAAAGAGACACAAAATGACTACAAAGAGAGATAAAATGACCACAAAGAGACACAAAATGACTACAAAGAGACACAACATGGCTACAAAGAGATACAACATGGCTACAAATACACACAAAATGACTACAAAGAGACACAACATGGCTACAAAGAGACACAACATGACTACAAATACACACAAAATGACTAAAAAAGAGACACAAAATGACTACAAAGAGACACGACATGGCTACAAAGAGACACAAAATGACTACAAAGAGAGATAAAATGACCACAAAGAGACACAAAATGACTACAAAGAGACACAACATGGCTACAAAGAGATACAACATGGCTACAAATACACACGAAATGACTACAAAGAGACACAACATGGCTACAAAGAGACACAACATGGCTACAAATACACACAAAATGACTACAAAGAGACACAACATGGCTACAAAGAGATACAACATGGCTACAAATACACACAAAATGACTACAAAGAGACACAACATGGCTACAAAGAGACACAACATGGCTACAAATACACACAAAATGACTACAAAGAGACACAGAATGACTACAAATACACACAAATGACAACAAAAACATACAAATGACTAGAGAGACACAAAACTACTACAAAGAGACAAAATTACCTCAAAGGGACACAAATAAAAAGATGCATAACAACTACAAGGAGATGCAAAACAACAAGAATGAAACCCATGATGAAGTATGTGTCTCTTGTTCCTGTGTAGGAGAGGTAGTGGGGTCTGGTGCTGTCTCATAATCCACCCATGTTCGAGGCTGCAAAACTAAAATCTGACATACGTGTGAAAGAAATGTAATTTCACATTTCCTTTACAAACACACGTGTGTAATCTGCCTCCTTTCAGTGGACCATTCAGTGAAAATGTGAGTTTGTGTTTGGTATCAGTCAAAATCTTCAAACATGACTGACATCTGCATGTCTGAACTCTTTCTATTCACGCTGAGGATTCAGGTCGTGCCTTCGCTCGCTTACCGCTTTATTAAAAACCTTGGCGTCTTTGTCCTTCTGTCCTCAGCGTGGCAGAAACCTGAAGGCAGTGGACATTTCACCTGCTGAGGTCTCTCTGTGGAGGCCATTACATACTTTATGCACTTTTAATTTTGGTTTGGATTGTGGCGCACAAAGACTGAATTAACATGCCCTTGGGACATTAATTGGATGAAAATATGAGAATATACTTCACAAAAGTGGAATGACTCAGGCCATTCTGCTTAATGTCTGTAAAATTAATCTCATATTTTCAAGGCAAAACATGTATTTTAATAGAATGAAAAAACTGTGGAGTACAGGACTGCTGGTAAAACTACAAGTTTAATCGATCGATGCAAGCGCTTTGTTAATTGTCCCTTCTCTTAAATAAATAAAATAAATCAGACATTGAAGGCTGAGAACAGCCGTGCTTGTAATTATCTTCAAATGCTGCATGAGCAACTGGCTGGTAAACACACATCGGAGCAGCGTCAGCCGTTGGTGCGAGTTATGGGCTGTAATACAGCAGTAAACTAGAGCACTCAGAGAGCGCAGCTCGGATTTCCCGCCATTTTATTATTTTATCCACTTCGCTTCAACTGATCACCACCAAAATTTTATCATCTGTTCCTTGTCCCACTATCAACCTTTCCTGAAAATTGCATCAAAATCCATTCCGAACTTTTCGAGTTATTTTGCAGATAAACAGACCAACGCCAGCGAAAATATAACCTCCTTGGCGGAGGTAATAATCAGCCGTGTGTGTCTGACTGTGGATGGTGGAGCTGCTGAATGGATTTGTGGAGTTAGTTGCAGTGGTCGCTGTTTGCAGGTAGCTCCGCTTGTTGGCTGCTGAATGGCAGCGGAGCAAGCAGCCACCTGCTGCCGGGCTTCACAGCTGATCCCAGCAGGTCTCCACCCAGTCCGGACTGTCTCAGGAAGGTTCATGGGTTGATGCTGTTTGACAGGCAGGTAGGAGGCTCAGTTATCTGTGAGTGTAGCTGTGCTGTAAGTAGATCGTCTGAACTCTGATAATAGTTTAGTTTGTTGCAGATTAAGAAAGAATCCAGGCTTTAATTAAGTTATTTTTCTGCTTCTTAACAGTGAGATCAATAAATCAGAGTTTACAATGAAAAAATCCTAGTTGTCTCAGATTAGTTATTTGTGGTTTTTGAGAGCATAAACAGAGAGATGTTGAGCTTGTCAAGTGATTATCAGTGTGTGCTCGTAAATCATCCATTTAACCTGTCAAACACTGCTGGAGTAATGAGAGTTTGTAAGTGTTCAGAAATTATTTGTAGATGTAGAGACAAATTGTTTGAATGATTTTTTTATACAACCTGATTCTAATTTATAAAACATGAATAAGACTCATTGGATTAGTCTAAAGATTTAAAACAAAAACAAAAAAAACAAAAACATTAAGACTAAAACATTTTTGTCGACTAAAACTATTAAGGATAAAAATGACTAAAATCTGATTGAAACTAATAAGCATTTTCGTCTCAAGCGTTAGACTAAGACTAAATCTAAAATAGCTGTCAAAATTAATTCTGATTTTGACCAAACAGTTCCAAAAACTTAAAGTCAGGTACAAATTTAGGTCACAAAACTTTTGTTTTTGAAGAACTGAAGCACTTTTAAAAGTGATTCTTAAGTTGGACAGACATTTTATTTTGCACTGGTTAAGACAGCAAAAATTTTGTTCTTTAATTTGTGACTGTGATGATTTAACAATAGACCGAAGGCAAGCAGAGAGAAAATGCAAAGCTCTCTGTTTGTAGCTGTCATTTAAACATCAAAATACCATCTCCAGTCCTAAAACCAATAACCAGTCTTGAGGTGCTTTACCTGAGTAATTTCTTACTTCTTTGACATTTTTAATCTGCTATCATTTTCTATCTTTGCCTTTGAGGTGACCTTGAGTGTCGCAAAAGGCACCTACTTTCATTTTATTCTACTTTATAGTTATTCACATTACTACATTGATTAAGACACCAATATTGTACTTTTTACGCCAGTACCATAACTTTAGTTACTTCAGTTACTTTGCTAATTCAAATTAATGATACGAATTATTATTAATAAATAAATTATCATGTATTTTTTTGGTTGAAATAAAAATTCGCAGCTACCCCCGAGCCTCAATATTAAAGCAGTAATCAAGTAAAATAATAAATCACAAGTACATTTATTTTTGGTACATTAAATATATTTTGATGCCAACACTTTTGCACTTTAACCACAACTTTAAACAGTATTGCTGGATCTGAGTACTTTTTCCATTACTGCAGAGTACTGATCCCTCTAAGTCTCGTAGATTAAGGTCTGTGTGTTGCAGCACTTATAAAGGTTACATGTTGTCTGGACTGAAGCAGGAGGGATGCTGACTGTGTGACGCTCTACATCATTGTTTGAAACACAAAAACTGATTTAAACTGATTTAAACGTATCAGCTAATTCATATTTTGATGATTTCTTAGCAGAACTCTACCATCAATGTGTCAGATGAAGATTATTCTGCAGAGACAGAACGAGCTTATCTGAGACACAGAGGTAACATGCTGCATATATTCCCCCAGACTTCAGCGAGGGGCACTCCACCAAGCTGGGACAATTGATCTGCAGGGTGCCAATTATAGTGATTGGCACCTTTATTTGAGCGAGGAAAAGGCGAGAGGGCCAGCAGAAAGGAGACCAGATGGGTGGCCTGTTTTAGAGGTGGGGAGGACGGCAGGGAGGGGACGGACAGGAGGAGCTGCCCTACAGCAGAGGAAGAAGCTGAGGTGGTAAACAGCCTCGGGAGAGGAGCAACACAACTCTGCTAATTGGGATTTTATTGGTGGTTTTAATGTGTAATCTCTCATCAGAGATAATGTTAACCAATAAAATACAGATTGTGCTCTTTGCTCTGTGTGTGCAGCAGAAATACTGATCCGACAGATACAATAAAACAAAAATAATATTAATAGTACATATCATTAATATATATTTGAAGAAGAATGTTAATGTTGTTTTTTTCCCTTAAAGACTGACTAGAAGTGATGTGAAATATAATTCAATGAGGTGGAAAGTGCAATGTAATCTGGTAATTATATGAGGAAAATATCAAAAAATATAAATATATTATTATAAAAGTATTAAATATATTAACTGGTTAATTTCCAAATAATTATTTCCAATTAATATCTAGTCACTCAGTTGGTGTAGCTATACAGCCAGTCTGCTAAAAAAAAGTAAAGTAAGCATACAATTCAACATACATAGAGACACTTACTAATAATTAATAAACAATAAAAAAGGTTTTTTGCCAAGTAAATTCCTTTAAAATTGCTTAGAAACTCAACACAAGTGACTAAACTCTAATAATGTAAAATTTTGTCTTTATTTTCCCTGTAATAAGTATAAATTTACACATTCATTTCCTATTTCTTATGTTTTTTTAATACAGTAAGACAAATTAAATAGAATATAATTAAATTAAATATAATAAGATAATTTTTAAAATGTATTTATTTTAAATTAATGTAATTTAAAAATGTATTTAAATTTTGTCAGTTCATCGTCACTCCTAAGTTGTTGTTGTTGTTGTTGTTGTTGTTTACATTTTAAAAAATTCTATTTAATTCAATCAAATAGTTGCTAAACTCTAATAACTCACCTTGTGTATATTTTCCCTGTTATTGGTATTAAGTTACATATTTATTTCCTGTTTTCTTATATGGTTTTTGAATTCAGTGGGACAAATAAAATAAAATTAAATCAAATTAAACTAAATAGAATAAAATAACTGTAGAAAATGTATTTATTTATTTATATATTTATTTTAAATTAATCTAAAAATGCATTCAAATTTTGTCAGTTCATCTTCACTCCTAAGTTTATTTGTTTTTTACATTTTTAAAGAATTCTATTCAATTTAATTAAATGGTTGCTGAAGTTGAATAACTCACTTAAAACTGTGTGTATATTTTCATTGTTATTAGTATCAGGTTACATATTTATTTCCTGTTTCCTTACATGGTTTTTGAATACAATAAGACAAATCAAATATAATAAAATAAAATTAAGCAGAATAAAGTATATTTCTTTACATTTTATTCATTTATTACTTATTTATCTTAATTTAATGTAACTTTAAAAATGTATTTAAATTTTGTCCGTTCGTCATCACTCCTAAGTTGTTGTTTTGTTTTGTTTTGTTTTTAACTTTTTTATTATTCTGTTTAATTTAATTAAATGTTTGCTCTTCTTTGTTGGACGAATTTAGTTCATGCTTTAAATTAGTGGATCCCAAATGGTGGGGCGTGGTCCAAAAGTGGGTCGGGGGTCCATTCTGAATGGACTGCAAATGACTCCTCAATGTGTCAAGTTTGTAAAAAACACACTATTTTGAAGTACGGTAAATTTTCCACACAGAGCTTTTATTCTGAAGTGCCATTTCCTGCTGTTAAATGGGTGACCAACAGACAGCTACTGGACAGAGACAGCAAACTAACTCGAACACATGGCCAAATGCAAGTATGATACTTTATGTTTGGTTGTATTAGTATCTGTCTTTGTTTTTTCATGTTCAGTCATCTTAAGGATTTAGGCTTTCAGTTTTTCCTTGTTGCATTCAGTCAGTTAGTGTTTCCTGTTAATTTGTGTCATGTCTTCTTTCACTTCCTGCCTTTGTGTGTTTTCCCGCCTGTTTTCCACCACACCTGTGTTATCAGTTCCACCTGAGTCTGATCACCCTGCTCTCCTTGGGTAGTTAGTCCTTGTGCGTCTCTTGTCTTTTGTCAGTTGGCCATCAGGCCTTGTGAGAAGAAGTCCAGCTCGTTAGTTTCCCAATATTTTCTGGATTTCTTGTGGATTTACCTACCTGCCTGTGTTTTGGACGTCATGCTGTAAGTTAACTTTTAGGGGTTAAACCACTGAACTCTACCGGATGCTTCATCCTCTGGTTCTACGATTGGGCACCAACATGTGAAGCCTGAGACGTGACATAAACAATCATCACTTTTCAGTACAATTTATTCGGTATTACATAGCCTCATATGTAAAGCGTGGTACACACTGTGCCATTTTGGGCCATCCCAGACGAAAGACGAACAACTCAAAAGAAATGTGGCGATATCTTTGGTTGTAGCTCCACGTCACAGAGTTGGAGAGGTTGAAGGATGGGGGTTGTCATGGTCTTGCAATCAAAGCCTGGGAGAAAATTTGGGATGATCATTGAGATGAAATGACACACTGGCGCTAAACCCAAACAAACAGACGGACAGCAGCTTGCCATGGAGGCAAAATGTGCTAAAAGAAATGTGTGGGGTACCAGAAAAGAGGAAAACCTTGTGGAGTTGTGGCAGCAGAAGCCTTGCCTGTATGATGTGTCCCTCTGCTCTTACCAGGATCGCATAAAGACGGACGAAGCATGGAAGGAAGAAGGTGCGTAGTTGCAGCTGCCAGGTGAGCAACACACAGAAACACAGCAGTATATAGTGCCCTCAAAACTTTAGGTTATTTAATAATGCGACCCTCTATGTTGTGCCTCACAGCATCCTAACGGACCCAAGTTTATTGGATCCATGTCGCACAGCGTAGCTTCACTAAACTTATTAGACTGCTAAAAATTAGCAGTCTGTGGAAGGCTAAAGGTTTATGATGCTACTATAAGGCACCAGTATATAATTAAAACCCATGTTTAGTTGTCGTACATGCACAGTTTCTAAACTGCATCTCCTCGTTAGTGAACAGAAGAAAAGTTCATGTATATGTCGACGACACCATGATTTCTACTAATGCTGCAAAAGCTGGACATGTCACTGGACACCTGCAACAACTTATGTAAAAAAAAAAAAGTACATCTAAGTTGTGTGCAGTTTTATATGATGGGGGATGTAGGAGCTGTGAATTCATTTAAAAGGAATGGATTTTGTAAGACTAGTATGATTCAAAATAGTTTATATTTTTTGCGTTCGTTTGTTTTTTCTTTAGAGTTTTGGGATATTTATTATTTTTGTGATTGCGGTTATTGGGAGAGTTGGGTCAGATGGATATGGGCGGTGACACTCATTATCATTAAAAGCATACCATGTTCACCTGTGTGTTCTTTTTTGGTTGGAGAGAGGATGAGTGGGTCATCATATTTTTTTGTTGACCGCACTTTCTTTGTTTGGTGATCATCTTGATTATATGGTACAATAAGTTAATTCCTTTTTATGAATAAATTTATTTAACATTTTTTGAATCTTAACAAATCTTTTGTTGGTGTGTCAGACAAGTTACTCACGCCCAGCCTCTCAGCAACATCTAGTTTGTTTCCTGCAGTTGCTACAGGTGAGGTTAGTTAGTTGCCGCCGATCATATTTAATAGGATAGATTTATGTATACCCCTAAGAGGTCAAATTGCAGTCAAAAATATGGCAATGATTTGGATGTAAAAACACTCAAAATGATTTTTGGACATATTTAGCATATATAACAGTTTATTTTAAGTTTCCCTGTTTAACATTTACACTTTAGTTGTAAGCAGATATAAATGTTTATTTGTTAATCCATCAACAACTGTAGCTCCTCATTTACAAGTGGATGCTGGTGTGTAAACTGATAGAATGATAATAGAGTAAAATAAGAAAAAATAAAAAAGAGAGAGAGAACTTAAAAAAATACTTTGGTTGGTAACACACAAGTTAATTGACTTTTTCCAACTCAATTTCAAAGCGATTGTGTTAACCTAACTTGTGCTAACCTTTTTAACTTGATTTGAAAGAAATAATTTATTTGTGTGTTACTGATCAAAGTAATTATTTTAAATTAAGTTAAAAATTCATTTTTGTCAGTGTATAAGTTATAATTGATGATAAATACTTTACATTAATAAACACTCCAATAGTTCTTGTAGCTGCTTATTATTTTATTTTTGTTATGTAAAATGTTTAATGTCTTATATTATAAACCATTTATTAAATGGTTATATTTGCTTATAAATGCCAAATGCTGGGACTTTAAAATAATACAAGTGCCTTTTTATTTCAAAGTGTCTTCAATATAACTCATCACTTTATTTTATATACTTATACTTACATTTTTTCACCTCTGTATATACAAACATATTTATTATTTTTCATATGCATATACATTTTCTGCATTCCTGTTAACATTCAGCTCATTTGCAATTACGGTCCAACACAGATGTATTTTTATTTCATATTTTGTGTAGGTTATATTTATTATGAAATGTTTTATGTTTTTATTTAATTTATTTAATCAGGAAAGAAAGAAACCTTAGGATTAAAAATATCTTTTTCAAGAGTGTCCTGGCCAAAACAGACAGCAACATAAGTTACAGACAGATAACGCAGAGCAAAAAATATAAAAATATAAATTAAAAAGAGCTCTAAAACAAGCGATATAAAACACAAAATGAGATTTCTACAAACATGTCTCATGTCTCAGATTCTCTCCAATCTTTTTTTAACTTAATTTAAGTTGATTTTTCTAATTATTTATTGAGCATTGCTGGAGGGAACCTGAGATCTAAGCTCTCCATTGCTAACAACAGCAAAATATACCTTTAAAAATAACCACAGCACATCACATTATTTGACTGTCTCTGTGACGTCAAGTAGTCATAAGTGTCCTAATACGTCTTTTTTATGACAGAAGAAATCTCTGTGTGTCCTGATGAACTGTGATTTAAGTTCTGAGTCATAAAAACTGGCTAATCTATCATAAAACATTCACAGGTTTAAGAAACAAAACACATACAATAGTAATGTACCCTTTTAAGAACAAAAAATAGAATACAACACTGAGGAAAGGACTAAAGAAATGAAACAGAAATATGGATGAATGCATGAAGTGTTGTCTGTCAGGTGCACCTGATGCTTCCCACTCATCTCATGTTGAACAGAGAGCATGGATCAATTCCACATCAGCACTCAGACACTGTTTGTTGTGCATCAACAAATGAACTCTCAGCTCCATGTTGGCTCTGTTTTCTTTTTCTTTTAACACCGTATATGTTTGTGTGTGAATCTGAAGGGTCTACAGACCTTTAGGAATGCACTACTCTCCTTCCTCCATCCATCCGTCCTCCCCCTTCTCCTCCTCCTAAAAGCAGCTCAGTGGCCCATCAGGGGGCCCCTCCACTAATTAGGGTCACTAATTGGGGGTTGGCCGGGGCAGAGACCCCTCCACACCTGCACGGTCATGTGACATTCAAAGAGGTGCGTAGGGTCAAGGGTCATGTGGTCGAGGGGGGAGAGGAGAGGGCGGGTTTGGATTAGTTGGACTGAGCAGATGAAGAGAGGGGTTAAAGGAGGAAAACAGCAGGAGAAACCTCGGCGAGAAAGAAATTCACAGTTTAGATTTTAAACATTTTTGTTACAGTGACAACCACAAACGTTCAAAGACAGATGATTTCCTCTGATTGTGGTGTCCCACATGTTTACAGGTGTCTGCAGTGTCACTGTCCTGAAAAACAAACCAAACAGCTGCAACATAAAAGTGAACCTATTGAAAAGAGTGTCCAAAAAGAAGGAGTGGACGTGCAGGGAAACATAGAGGAAGTGTGAGACGATAGAGTGAAAGAAATGAGTGTTAAGAAATGCGGGCGGGGACACGCTGCCCTGTCAGAGGTTAATTGCCAGGTGACCTTAAGGGCTGGACAGCTCAGCGGAGGCCCCAAGCCCACCTGCCTCTCTCAGCTCTCGTGGACTAAGTGATGTCTGCTTGTTTTGACACGATTCACACAAGAGTCGGGCTTAGGCTGACTGAAAAGATTCACAGCTGCATTCCTGTGAGAACCAAACCGACCCAAAAATCTTCCAGAGACAGAGAGGGAGAGAAACCAGCTTAAAGGATTTATCTTTAAATGATGCGAAGGCAGGACATGAGACAAGAGGGGAAATGTGTTAATCAAAATCTACAATATTTTGAGGTAATGTGTAAGCACAGGTGTAAATAATAAAATTAAAGATGGCTGAATTCCACAGTTGTTTCTGTTTCATACATACATGTCATTTACATTAGGGGCATGTCCTCACCACTTTTTGAAATTCTAGTCGCCATAATTTTTGAGCATTATTTGTTAAAAATCTTCTGTAAAATATATTGCACCAAGAAATGTTAACTAACAAATGAGAACGCTTTCAGAAAGGTTTGTTTGCACAATAAGAAACATAAAATGCAACTTAAATATCGAATAAACAATTCAGCATTGTTCAAAAAAATTCCCCCAAGCCTAGTCTAAAATGCCCCCAAAACATGCATGTGCTGATCAGTAACTTTAACAAAGTCTTTAAACTGTTTCTTCTTGTCCAAGTTTTCCATTCTCTCTTTTAACACGACAAATAAGCCATTAAAGTCCATGCATTTATAAATCCACTACGTGCAATATTTATCTACCATAGTATATGTGCAATATTCACAGTCGCACTATGTGTAGTTATTTTCTTTTTTTACCTATTACATGTAGGCTATTATTGTCTATTATTTGTTCATGTCTTTCTTTCTTTCTTTCTTCACACTAACTTGACACCAAAGGGAACATACAAAAATTAAATGACAGATTAATCATCATCTTTTAAAAAGTGTCCTTTATGTATGAATTTTGCTATTTCTTTTGTCCCTTAAACAGATTTTGGACATTCAATCTTACATAATTTTGAATTTCATACTGATCTAGCTTTTATTAACTTTAAATATGACACAGAAATGCAGATTTTAATGAGATGTGTCATGTGTTGTAAGATATATTAGTATTAGTCTCTTTTTCATAACAGAATATCAAGTTTGTAGACTTAGTGACCACAGCAATGTGACAGCAGAGCACGTGGTTGGAGGACAATTCGCTCCAAGGAGGCCAATAAAATTTGAAAAAAATCAAGGTAAATTTTTGTTAAATAAAGAATATGTTTTAGTTGTCATTTCCTAACAGCCCATTTTCTTTGAATGTACAAATCATGAGAAGAACATTATTTTATATTTTGTATTTGGTGTAGGCCTGTATTTAATGCTAATGCTAAAACAGATATTAGCAAGCTAACGTGTCATGAGACCTTTTTAAAAATGTGATTTCTAATCTAATTTCCACATAAAGAATAAGCTATGTTTATCGGCTGTCATTTCCAAACAGCTCATATTTCCTGGGAATGTACAAATAGTAAGAAAAACATTTTATATGGTGTACTTGGTGTATATTTAATGCTAAAATGGACATTAGCAAGCTAACAGTGTGGTGTGTTGGGGCTAATGGTGCGTTCATTTTGTACTCCGAGGTCGGAAATTCCCAGTTCCCAGTTACAGTAGGTCAGCCTCATCTGCGGCTCTTATCAGTTGGAGTGCATGATGGTTTTGAAGCTGTCTATACTCCGAAAGTGCAAGGACAACAAAGGCTTTCTTGCGGGCGTCCATGTTTTTTGCCGTCAACTAAAATGCAAAAACTGTTGTCAACTCGGAGGTGACGTTATTCCCACTTCCGACCTCCGAGTACAAAACGAACGCAGCATAAATGAGTTTCCCAGCATGCCCTGAGACAATTTGTTTACGGCTATAAGATGAAGGAAACTGTGTTTAAATGTGTTCTAAGTCATGCACATGTTACATATTACGCAGTGAGTAATGTTCACATATTCACAATGGTTGTAATAGGTCATGATTAATGTTGTGGGAAAAGAAATATTGCACCATGAGTTAAGTTGTGCGCATGGTTAGAAATGCTCCGCCTGTGTAGGTATACGAAAGTCACGAGAGTAGGTGTGCTATGGAATAATAGGTAGTTTTTGATGTTGCTGTGAAGTCTTGTCCACTGACTTCTTGTTAAGAAGAACTTCAGCTTTCTACAACATCATGGCAACTATTGAAAACACAAAATGATTACCGGCTGTCATTTCCAAACAGCTCTTATCTAACTTTATGTATTTTGTGAATACTTAATGTTGACAACAAAATGTACATTGGGAAGCTAATGTATCATGAGGTTCTTTAAAAGGAAAATGTGACAAAATGTAATTTCCATGACAATAATTTCCATCAGTTTGTTTATGTGTTGGTAAGACATATGGTAATGGAAATGACAATGTCAGTGTTATATTACTGGAACTACTGTATCGATACATTTTTCAAAATATGCGTTACATTTTCTAAAAGTTTCCAGACCCAAATTGACCATAGCTGAAGAACAACCCTAAAATGGATTAAACTATCATTGACATGAATAGGTGCCACACGCACATTTAAGGAAGCTGCAAGAGAGGTTCCCAGGTTGCAAAACACTAGGTGCACCACACTGCCTTTTTTTTTAAATCAAATTCCACAAGTAAAAGAATTGCTTGCTGTGCCTTTTTATTGTTGCCAGGCAACCACCCCACCACCTCCTTACCTTAACCTTCCCATATAATCTATCGTTTTTTTCCCCACAGTATTTAGTAGTTAGTTACGAAAATGGACAGGCAGAGGGTACTTGCAAATAGTTTGTTGGTCACAGGGAAACAGTGTGTGGGGACATGAGACACTAAAAAAGAGAGTGGATCACAGGGAGTACCACCAGTTGGTCTAGGAGCTTCTCCTCGATGATGGCCGTTTCCAGGCATATTTTAGGATGACTCAGGGGCAAAAGGCATGCCTTTTAAATCATCCACTTGGACAATGGGGGGAAAAAGTTGAGATGACATGGGGCGCTTTTCCGCTCTGAGTTGAAGTTTTTTCAACTCGAGGAGTTCAGAGTGCTTCGGCAAAAACACCAGGAGCATAAAGTGCAGAAACATGAGGTGCGTAGCAATGCAAAGACAGCGAGCAAAAAACTTCATTCTCATTAAAAACAATTAGTACAAAAAGCCACCTCCAGCTGCTGAAATGCTTTCTGTGTGATCAGTGCTTAAATCATGACACGTGAGAGAAAAGGTAAACTACAGGAGAATAAACATTACATTCAGTTTTTATATTTTGAATTTTCACCTGCCGCCTGAATTTTGTGTTTTCCTTTACATAAATAAGACATTTTCACCAGAAAGCAGGAAATGAAGTGTTTGACACTCAAATTTTCCTGGGGTTAGGATTACTAAGGACAAAGCTACGGCCTTGGTTGGAGCCTCAGCTATAACCTATGATGCGCAGTTTCTTCCCAGCCCACTGTAATTATCTACTCCGACCTTACACCAACCCCCCACTACATTAAAATTGCATAATTTTTTTTTTTCTATCAGAGCCCTGATGTCCCAAAACCATTTTTCAGCACAAAGTGACGCCCTTGGTTTCAGGGTCCTGGCTTTGTGCATGCTGGCTCACTGTCATGGTTTACGGGGACATATGAATAGAACATTACCATCATGTCTGTGGTGAAACAGCCCCGTCTCTCAAAAATTATACGTATGTGTATGTGTATGGCTTTATTGTGGTGTTTCCAAGGTCAAGAACAAATGTACTTACATTTATGCGTCGAAGTGAGTCAGCATCTTCATCAATAACACATCTTTCGTTTTGATGAGTATAAAACAATTCAGTATTTTACAGCACAATTGTAATTGTGAAGTATTTTTCATTGTTGTGTTAAAGCAAATGTGTTTTCAGAGATAAAAAATATTTTTATGCTGCAAACACTGGAGTCAAGGCCTGACATGGGTCAAACATAGACTAACAGGCTTTTAGAGCAAAGAATTATCAGTGACCCACCGTAGTTGTGTTCTGTGGCATTGTGCACACGCACTCACATGACAATGCATCATTGCACTGTTCCTATTTTCAATTTCTCAACCTTTCACAGAGCTGAATGAATCTTGCCTCTGCGCACAAAGAGGCGCAGCTGAAGACGTAGAAAACTCGAGATTACAAATTGTATTTTAACCTTCCGCACAATAAATTTGAGCATGTAACAGGAGGAGAGCTCTCCTCTCTGCACTCATGACTACGACTCTGCTCTCCTTTTCAATTTACACTTTTCTCTTGTATTCAAGGACGCTTTCTTCCTTCTCCTGTTTTGTCTCTGCACCCAAACGACCAATGTTTGTATCACCTCTTCACCTCAGTGTTTATGACCCTTTAGCGTGCATTCAGATGATATTATGTGAAACAAGCAGCGAGTGCATCAGGAACATTCCAGCGTTGTTTTGTGCTGGGCTGTGAATCAGCGGCCAGAGCTGCAGATTGACTTTGGCCTTGGGTATAAAGCTGCTTTTGTGAGGGCGGCCATTCCTGCGCTTATCTCCCTTGATTAGGTCAGTGGGTGTACAACAAGGTGATCACACCTCAAGGACACAAAATGGCACCTTCGTTTGTTACAATGCGCCCAGCTGTTCGACCACAATGTCTGAGCACAATGCACCCAGCCTCTAAAGCAGTGATCTTTCACCATTAACCACCACAAACAGTCTTGAAACCTTGGACTTGCGTTGAGTTAGAGCAAACTTGAAGAATTCTGCTTTTAAAGCCCCCATAATGTCTTTCACTTTCTTCCTCTACCTTCACTTCACAGCGCTAATGCACAGCAGAGTGCTTCCTCCACTAATGAATGCGAGGTTTTGTGCAGAAACCCTCTTATATTCTATCATCATCACATACTTCAAGACCTCACTGAACTGGCGACGCATTCAATGCACACTGACAATAGCTAATTACATATTCAGCGACATTGAGAAGTTATTTAGTTCTGTTAGGAAATAACAGGTGAGGTGATGACGAGCAGAGTGCAGTCTGTGCTGAAAAATGCAGCATTTATTCTGAAAGAAAGACGAGAGCGAAGAAAGTACTTAAGATTTTGTATAAGACAATCTTAATAGAGAGTGCGTTTGTCCTTGTATGTTTAAATGTCAGTCACTTGTTGCCACGCTGGAGTCTTAAGTATCTCATTGAAAGCTTTGAGGGCACTCGTCTCATGTGAATGAAGTTTTCTGAGGATATTTGTGTCCCTTCACTGTCTCTTTAGGCAGATATTGATTGTGCCTTGCTTCATTTCTAAAGCTGTTTTGAGTATTTTTCTTCATGATGATCAGGAATTTCACCCTCTCCTTTCATTGTACTGTGTTATTTTAACTATAATTTGTCTTCACAGCACCTGAATGCTTCACGTGTAGTAATCACTCCTAGGAACTATAGGTTAATTGACTGCTACGTCCCAGTAATATTGTTTAGTTTACAATGGAAACACTGGCAAATACCACTCAAGATTCACAGTAACCTTTGAAAAGATGTGTATTTAATTTCACGCAGAAGATAACAAAGGCAGGTATTTCATTTCTCGCTGAAATGCCAACTGGAAATGTAGGCTAATGCTAGTAAATTTCACTACCAGTAGCTAGTTTATTAACACCAACTCCACAGGTTGGATGAAAACTTCAGTCTCAGTGGACTTTTTAATGCTTTCAGCCGAGTCGTTTTAAAACAAAAAACATCTTAAACTGTCGTAAATATGAATTTGATTGCAGATACAGTCATGATACAGCTAGTATGCTAAAATCACTGAGGCTAAAGCTAACAGGCCCGAGTCATGATACATGTGGAGGACATGTAGGCTAACTAAGGAGTTACATTGTTCTTGTATTGAAATGTAGAGCTAGTTAGTATGTGTAGAACAGTATTATTAAAACGGTATAGATTAAAATGGTATCTCATGCTAACACAGCTAGCTAAGCATTCGATAAGCCAGAAGGATAGATTTAGGTTTCTGTTTTAATTTACATGAGAAAAAACTCATCAAAAAATAAAATAAATTAAAAAAAGGTAGGAGAGAGCCACCGATGTTAGCTTAAACTCTGATAAAGTGTTTAGGATGTGCTTCCACATATGCTCCAGCCCTAAACAGGGCTTTTTCTAATGTAACTTTTAATTCCACAAAGTAATTTAGCTGGAAAATGTTACGCTTGTCAGCCTTGGTAGTAACAGTTAGGGCCTAGCCAAATTAGCTTGCTAATATTAGCAGCTTATGTTAGACCAGAAAAACACTATTTAATCCATTCCCCACACTTTTGCTGTTATTATATTCACCAGGCATAAACCTGGTAGGGATCATGCGTGGTGTTGTGTGTGCTGTCCACAGCTAATCTCGCAAACTACTGGACCAAACAGCCTAATGTTTTGTGTGCACATTTATGACTGTATGCTCAAGGAACTTTGGGGGTTGTGGTGATTCACAATTGCTGAAAAACCTTTTAAATTAACGGTTTTATATCATCATTGACTGCTGACTCGTAACTGGACCATAGCTAAAAACAACAAGCCTTACCGACTAAAGGTCAAGCAAACACCATGCCTCAAAAATTTTCATTGTACAACCCCACACTGGCGGGAGCTAGATGCACGTCAGCGCTCCTGGATGTGCCGCCCGTGCCACTTTGCGCCACCATCCTATTTCCAGCCTTGCCATCCCTGGATTAAATGCATTTTACCCCCACTTGCTCTCTGCCTGTATGTACCGACTCCCAGAGCAGCTCTTCGTCTCTGCTCCTGTGGCAGCTCGACTCCTCTCCTCACCATGGATGCATAAAGTGAACTCTGTTGCTACTATGTCTCATGTGTGACAAAGATTGGATGAGGAGAGACTCGTTGAGGTCGAGAAATATCCCTAGCCAAATGACCCACAATCCCATCATTATAAAGACAGTGGTCAAAAAGATATTGCCTGGCGATAGATGGGGTCGTCAGCTGAGAAATCAAGTTTAATTATCGGCTGTCCACACAAAATTAAGCTAACACAGCGATGTAAGAAGTACAGATCTTTCAGTAAAAGTAGTAATAACTTTCTGTAGTCGTCTGTTAACCATCTGCATTGCGACGTGATCAGTGTGTGCTAGGGGTGGCACTTGCTGCGTGTCGAAAGACATGCTGTACGCGGTGGCGCTAATGTGTTTTCAGCTTAATGTGGGCCACATTTTGGCTTTCGTCGTGGCTTAAGAACTAGCATCCATACAAGTGTTTAGTCTCAATTATAACCTGAGCATCTGCAGATTGATTCCATACCCGATATTATGATCTGTGAAAGTCAGGCCAATAGGCTACAAGATGAATAAGTCAACTGATGATGTTATATTTGCTGCCACCCTGACTGTACAGGAGGGACAATTCCATCGACAGCAGCTCGTAGACTTGCATATTCTAATGATCATTAGTCTGTGATATTTGTACTTCTACCCCAAGTAGTCGAAGTTATAGGGTTGAGCTGAATACTTTGATGAAACAAGTATCCGGTACAGATAATGCACTTTTTACCAATATGAGTATTATATGAGCAAAATGTCTCAATATCTGAATTTGTGGCGAAGGAAGATCCTCATTTGGGTAGTTATCAAAATATGTTTTACACTGGTTTTGTGAGAACGGCTGACATATTAAATTGTCTCATTTTAAGTCTTGGTTCCACACTTGGCTCATCCCATTAGGCTCAGCTTGACCCACTGCACCCTCTGGGGTCACTGCAGGTTGCCCTCATTAGTAACAGGGGGTCTCCACCTCGACCCAGTCCATCACTCTATTTGTGTCCTCCTTAATAGACCCATAAACGACCACACATGAGCAAAGGTTCCTACCCAGACCGTAACCTATAACCTCAGGAACTTCACTTGGTTCTTTGCCTCCATTCATACTCCATTCAGTCGGACTGCAGCAATCCGTTTAGTCAATGAAAAGGGAAAACACACACATGCACGCAAGGGATCACTTCCTCGTCCTGCCCTCGCCTCAAATCCAGGACGCCCACACACACACACACACACTCATACATCCTCATGCAGAGCATTTCCGGGCCGACTGAAAACAGAGGGAGCTAGTGAGAGAGCAGGGGCTCACAACAGGATCATTGGGGAAGAAGAAGGGAGGAGGAGGGGTGCCGAGGCAGAGGAGGGGGGGGCCCTCTCTGCTTTCAACGGACGTGTGAACAAAAGCCTGGTCAAACTGTCGGGCCCGAAGCCTAGGGTGTTTACTGCTCTTGTATCTATAACCAACAAATCAAGGATCCCCCTCACCACCACCACCACCACCTCCACAGCTCCACTACCCCTGCTGCCCCTTTTCCCTTGAGCTGCCTGGCTTTATTGGGAACAGCAAATTAAGGAACCATCCATCTGGGTGTGATCACCAATTACGGAGGGAAGCTGTCAGCATGCATTAAGGCCTGCGCGGAAGGCGGGCGTGTTAGGGCGGCTTTTATGAAGAGGAGGAGGCGAGGGAGGGAGTTAAGGAGCGCGAAAGTGATTGGATATGATTAAGAAATCAACTGAAAATTTAAACTTTTTTTTTTTTTTTTTTTGAGGTCCTAAACACAACTCGGGCCATTCTTTACGACCTTGATGTGTTGTCTCAGGAAAACAAAGTCCGCTCATTATTCGCCGCCTTGCTGCCCCAAACAATTTTGTATTGTTTCACAAGCGAGGATGAGTGAGTGCACTTTTTCAGCGCTACATAAAGCGACCATGTAAGCGATATAAATATGGTAAAAACTCAATGCATGCTTATGGCCGGCCCCCTTTTGTCACTGCTCACTGGCACAGGCCGTGATTCCCTGTAACACTTCTCCTCCGGCCAGCTTTCTCACAACACAATAGAGCCGTCATTAACTTTTTGCTCCATCGGAATGCTGAAAGACCCCGTCGACCAAACGCCCCCTTCCCCTCCCCTCCCTTCCTCTCGCTCCACCATGCATCCCGCTTTTCTCTCTGCTTGCTGGTTTTCCAGGGCCCTAATTTGCGAAGGCCAGGTGTGCGCGGGCCCACAGTAAAGGGGGGTGAGCATGGGTGAGGAGAAGGGGTGAGCGTGGGGAAGAAGGGGTGGGCGGCACACAAAGGGGTTCCACAAACCAGAGGGCATCAGTGCAGACTTTTTTTTTCTGGCATATTTTCTCAAGTGTTGTAATTGAATGTGTTTTGTGTTTGCGTGAATTTAACCACTAAACCAGAGGTTCCCAACCTGGGGTCAGGACCCCCACAAAACGTCTCCAGATAAACCTGAGGGGTCAGAAGATGATTAATAGGAGTTGAAAGCAGAAAATCAGCAAACTAAGGGTGCAAAAATCTGTTAATTTTTCAATGATACGACAAAATCAGTGAAATAAAACAAAAGAAATAACACTGGTCACTACCAGTAGACATTTTTAATGATGAGTTGCTGGTGGCTTTATTTGGGTCACTACCCAAAAATTGCGGTAAACTTTGTACTACACAGTCCATAAGTGACTTAAACCTGCAATATAACAGTTTGGCTCAGGGGGAGCGAAAACAAGACACCTTTTAAGTTGGCGTGCCAAAGTGGTTTGCCGATTTATAAACCTTGAGGGCTGAAAATGAAGCCAATGTAGAAGTGCCAAAAACTATAGTTCCTCAAATGGTCACTAGAGGCTGGCTCCAATAGTGAGTCAAACCCATGGATTTATAATAATACCTAGATACACCGTACCCTACACCGTAGCCTAACATGCACCTCCCAGAAATGTAACTACACGTCACAGCGACGCAGACATCCTGTCTATTTCTGTAAGCTGAAACCTTTTCCCTCAGTGGAAATGGAGCTTTTATTTACTTTAATTTCACAGATAAGAAACAATAAATTGTGAAGACAAGACAGCCTCCACAAAAATAGCCTTTTAAGTCTTGTGTGTGATTTATCCTGGCTTCATATGAGCAGAGGAAATCTCTGCTAGTCGCTAGGCTAATTTATACAATGTAAAATGCCACTGGCTTGTGCTAATAACGTTAGCATGTTGTATTTGTCGGGAAAATGTGTCCAGGTAAAGAGAAGTGCTTTGTCTGTGAATGCTGCGAGTTATAGTGAAGCTGGTTTGTTTGATGTGTGTTTGATGTTTGTTTTGAATCAACTAAACTTTACAGCACTTCACAGAAACCCTGCCACAGACTAGTGTTTTGGAGGTGTCACTGCAGAGTGACACAGACACACCACCGCACAAGTATAAATGCTCACAACAGCGTCAGCTACATGGGTATGCACAAGTATAGATCCCACTGTGTGGGAGTTTATGTGCAGTAAACTGTGGTTTCTATGTGATGTGTCACTTTGAATATGTGCTCTGGTGGTGAATATGAGTATGAATGTGTGAATGAGTCATTGTGTGTTCGTGTGTGTATGTGTGTGTAATTGGGGGATGAAGGAGGGGGGGGACGCTACAAGTTGCTCCAAAGTTGTTCACCAGCCAGCCTGCCAGGTTGAGCGAGTTGCTCAGAGCTCGGCGGCTTTGCTTTTTTGTTGAGGCACAGCGGGCGGGTGAGGAAGGAGGTGGCAGTGGTGGGAGGGGGAGAAAGAGGAAGAGGAGGGGGGGGGCGACTAGGACTAATTGCCACTAATTGAATTGGATGTGCTGATCAGATGGGAGGCTGTGGAAGTAATCTGAGTTGTCACAGCAGATAACGCTGGGCCGTCCCAGAGTGTCCGCCTCATGTGACAGCCTGTAACATAGCCTGCGAGAGGGCACCGGCCCCCTTTGTCACCACCACAAAAGGGGAAAGAAGCAAAGTTGCCAGTTACAGTGAGCAGCGACCCGCTCGGAGTGGGAGGAGGGAGTCATGGAGGTGGGGAGGGAAAGGGGAAGAGTGGAAGAGGAGGAAAGGAAGAGGGGAGAGATGAGTAAGAGGAAAGAGGAAGGGGAGATGTTCAGAAACAAGTGAATGAGATGAAGATATATGCTTACACAAAAAAAAGGGGTTTGAAGAGTTGAGACTGTGGAGGGAAATTTGTTTTCAGTGTGACAATCTGAAGTCTGCATGAGTGGAGTGACTTTGGAGTGGTGTGAATGCTCATTCGGACCAAACATGCGAACCCTGGTCCATTTGAAAACTGGGGGTCTTGGTTCAATTGCAAGTGAACCCTGGTGCGGTTCACTTACAGTGCATGAAATGCAGACGGACTATCCAATGAACCAAAGAGAGGAAGTGATGTAGAGTGCATTGCATTTTGGTGTTTGGTGTTGTTGTGGTGACCAAGCCAGCTGATGGGGATGGATTTCTGTTTTTAGTCCTGGCCAATTGATGAGCCGGGTTTTCTTCTTCCTCATGCTTTTTTTCTTCCTGGTCAGTGGTCATTTCAGGCAATACCGCCCCCAGATGAGCAGCTGTTGTAACTGCGTGACATTGTCCAGGTGGTTTGGTCCGTTTTAAAAAGTGTAGTGTGAAAGTGTACCGAACCAAATGAAGCTGTGAAATTTTTCGGCATTTCCCGCCCAATCGAACCGAGTCCCCCAGACTATCCTGGTGTGAATGCACCCTAACAGTGTTTGATGGCATCAGGGGGAAATGCAACGGGACAACAATGAAAGTTAAGGCAGCAAAATTCCAAGAAGGGCGAGTGGGAGGAGTGGTGGGTGGGTCCAACAACCACCGACTTTCACCTGGGAGGCCGGTGTCCACATTCTGTAAGGTTCTAAAGCCAAACCCTGTTCTTTTTTCCAAACCTAACCACGTGCTTTTGTTGTTGGAGGAAAAATTAACATCAGTTTGCATTGTTGTACCAACATGGTGCGTTTATCTTGAAAGAGACTGTATGTAAACTGTACATTTCCTGTGAAAACGGAAGTGTATTTTGCATGCATTTAACAGGCAGAGATTGAACAACTGACACACCCAGGCTACCGTTCATGTCGTATCTGGACATGGAAAGTCCATGACCAAACGTCGATATGTGACGAGATTGGAGTGAGAACGTGTTGGTTCCTGGGGATCCCTGGACCCCTCCCACCCTCGTCATAAACTCTTTAAATCACTCCCTTCTGGCAAGAGGCTGCGGCCCATCAGGAACAAAACTTTGTGCTGCAAGAACAGCTTCTTCCCGGCTACACCTAGCCTTATCAACAAAGACCAAGAACCCCCAACTGACGCATTAACACACATCATTACCATCTCCTCTCTTGCATATATTTTTGTACTTGTACTTACACTGTAAACTGCCTTGTAAACATGTAAACACCCCCTGGACAATATGTGGCACATTCCTGCACTACTATAGACCCTTTTACTGTTACTAAACAGTAAGATATTTTTTGGTGGGCGGGGCTCAGCTGGAGGCAAAACTATTCTCCACAGACGTTAGCCAGCACTAGCTAGGAAGTTAGGGTTGGTGTTGGTTTGTGTTAGGTTTGTTTTGTTTTTTTCTGTCTCTCTCCTTCCCCTCCCCATTCTGTTTTACTCTCCCTGCAGTGTGTGTGTGTGTGTGGCAGGAGGCGTGGCTGGTTTTCCTCTCTCTCCCCCTGAGATTCGGCAGACGAAGCACACCTGGCTGCAGTCTCCACTAATCAACCCTCCACATAAGCCTGGTCATGACTCCACTCCTGTGCCAGATAATTCCGTCCTGTTCGGTAGTGTCACACGGCTCTTGTAGTTTATTCTCCAGTGTTTCTGAAGAGTTTTGCTGTCAGAAACTTCTCAGCTCCTTACCAGTGTTTCTCTTGTGTTTTTTCAGTGTGTGTCTCGCTGCCTGCGTCAACCACCAGTGCCTCTGCTCTCCAGCGCTTTTTTCCTGTGTGAAGCTGGATATTTTGCAAGCTCGGACGCCTTCCCAGCTCCCAAGCCGGCCCATCTCCTGTCGCCACCACCTGTGCCTTTTGCCTACCTTTTTCATTAAATACCCTTAAACTTTATACCTGTGTTTGTGTCTGCCTCAGTTGGTCCAGAACTCAAACCCATCCGCAACAGATGGCTTGTTTTAGATGGTGGAGGAAGATGATGCGAGTGGTGCATTCGGAAATACTCATTTCAAGTGTTTGAGTACACTGTGGCACAAACTGGACCGTTAGTGAATTCGGAGCACTGTCTGAATGTACCGTTCAGTTATCCACAGCACCGCACTTTGAGGGGCAGTGTATACTCTTAACTGTTTGTTAATTCATGTAGAAATATTACAATCCATTTCTTCGACCAACAGGGCTCTCATTCTAATGTAGAGTGTCAGACTGAATTTAGGAACGCACCATGTCAGGTCACTCACTCTCCGGGGCCGCGAGTGTTACTTGAAAAAGTAAACACTGACCAATGGGACCAGACTGGTCCGTATGCTCTCGCTCGGTGGATGGATGATGTCACAGGAAGCTTTGTGGTTGATTACTATGCCAATCTTACAAAGGAGGACGACACTTGAATGGTTTCCTGCAGTTTGTTTTGCTATCGAAGCTAACGTTAGCTAATGTGCTAAAAAGTTAGCGTTACAGAGAAATCCAATATTCCCCTTAATACCTCCCCAATTTCTGATGAGGTGGACATGATAACCCTTAATACACATAATGTTATTCAGCCCTACAACAGGAAATACTTTTCCCTAACCTCACCTCCGTCCAGTCCTTTTGTCTTATTGCATTTAACCATAGTTGTCTTTGTTTTTGTAGACAGGCAGTGGCAGCTAGTATGTGATCAAATTTAAGTTTTGAGCCATGACGACTCCTATTCTGGCGCCCAATAACACAACAAGACCACATTTTAAGACTCCTATGTAGCCTACAGCCCTGTGGGGGAGAGTTCTGTTTTGCCTCCAGCTAATAAAATGACGTCATTTTGATGTCGGGCCTGAAAGGGTCGATAATTTTTAAAACCGATATAATGTATTCTTATGTTTTTTAAGGCCTTGAATGTGCAAACCTACGTGGCAATAAACCATTTCTGATTCTGACTGTTTTTTAGTTGTCCGTAGCTGTCATCACACTTAAGTTTCTTTTACCTGTTAAATCATTTATATATTGTGAAAACTTTACAGTTGATAAGACTGATTTTAAAACTGAGCTTCAGTGTGTTTTGTTTGTTTTTTCCCGTCTGATCCTGTGCCAATGAAACCCCTGATGGCTGTGGCTGAATATAAACGCCTGTTTGCCGATGTTGTAAATGACGGATGATGATCGGTAATTTGCCTCTGAGCTTTTTTCTTTCTTTCTTTTTGCTACATTTGAGTGGATTCCCGGAGCACACCTGCATTCAGTGCAGCTGTGCAGGATACTGTACCACTGCTACTGTTGATCATAGAAACACAGGATTATAAAGAGTACAGGTGGACGACAGAAAAAAAAGACAAGAGGGGTGAGAAAAAAGAGTGGCTGTGGGTCTTTCCCAAGCCTGCAGCAGTCCAATTAAGCAGGATTTCTCCCACTCCACATCTGACTCACACACACATTTACAAGCAGAGCAGCTGTGCAGTCAGTCGGTGCTTTTGAGGGAGGGGTTAAGTCTTGTCAGAAGGATGAAAGCAGCCCTGAGTTGTGTGCGTGTGTAAACCTGAGTGTGCACGTACATGTGTGTGTAGTATGTATCTATACTCCGCAGATATGCGTGTGTGTCTACGCAGCTCTGAGTGCACAAGTGTGTGTGTGTGTGTTGTGTAAAAGGGTGAGTTATGCATGCAGTGAGCATCCCGGGGCACGCAGATGTGTGAGTGTGGAGGACTAAGCCCTGGCGAAGCCCGCTGCGAGGGGTCACGACCTTTACAGAATCAGTGCCTCTGCATGTCAGGACTAATGGAAGGGCCCCACCAGCTGCACAGAGAGGAGGAGGAGGAGGAGGTAGGGGAAAAAAGATGAAGAGTGAATGAAGACTGAGGTGGGAAAAAAGAGATGGATAGGAAGGTTTGGGAGTGGGAGGAGAAATGGTGAGGAAGAGGAGAAGAGGAGTGGGAGGGAGAAGGAGGATGGAAAGAAAATGTTTTGAGAGGCGAGTCTGTGGGAGAACAAGTAAATACTTGTATTTTTGGGAAGTGAAAACTTGGAAAAACATTAGAAAGCAGAAAAGGAACAGGATTTTTTAAAGTGGGAACAAAGGACAAAATAGATTCGAGGATGAACAGCAGGAGATGCAAGGTAAGGATGGGAGGAGGAGGAGGAGTCATGGCATGATGGTGGGATTGAGACAGAAGTAAGAGAAGAGGAAATGGGTGTGGCCTAGAGATGTTTTCATGTCTGGTGTCATCTCATCTTCCCATTTAAAGGAACACTCCATCTGCAAATTGATCGTCTGTACATCAGGGTGACTGAAGAATCCAACAAAGGCGAACATTCTTGATGAATCATAGTAAACAGGCGCCGCATTTAACAACAGCAAAACTACATCAAATCATCCGTTTATAACCTCTTACAGCTTCTGCAGTATCATCCAAGTCTCATTCATCCAGTCGTATCCTCAGTACTTCCCCATCACATGCATTTTCGTTATAATCTTACGATTTAAAACACTTCCGCATAAACAATGTCATGCACGACAAGTTGCTTGTGTGGAGCTTGTGCGCATGCGCGTGCTCAGGAACACTCAGGGCACACTACTCATAGGCGGAAGTGTTTATATTGTAATGTTTTAGCAGGGGTGGATTATGAGACGATGAGCCACTGGGCACAGATATGCAAATAGCCCCCCTCACCTTTCTTACACTGGAGCAAGACACATACACTTTATAGATGTTTGGCATCTCTTTGTAGTCCAAATGCATCTTTTGTGCTTTTGTGTCTCATTGTGTTCATTTTATGTCTCTTTGCATTTGTTTTGTGTCTCTTTGTATTTGTTTTGTCTCTTTGTGATCGTTTTGTGTCTCTTTGTATGTCTTTTGTGTCTCTTTGTATTTGTTTTGTCTCTTTGTGTTCGTTTTGTGTCTCTTTGTATGTCTTTTGTGTCTCTTTGTGTTCGTTTTGTGTCTCTTTGTGTTTGTTTTGTGTCTGTGTTTATTTTGTGTTTCCTTGTGTTCATTTTGTGTCTCTTTGTGTTCATCTTGTGTCTCTTTATGTTTGTTTTGTGTTTCTTTGTATGTATTTTGTGCCTCTTTGTGTTCATTTTGTGTCTCTTTGTGTTCGTTTTGTGTCTCTGTGATCGGTTTGTGTGTCTTGGTGTTTTTATGTCTCTTTGTGTATGTTTTGTGTTTCCTTGTGTTCATTTTGTGTCTCTTTGTGTTCATCTTGTGTCTCTTTATGTTTGTTTTTGTGTTTCTTTGTATGTATTTTGTGTCTCTTTGTATTTGTTGTGTGTCTCTTTGTGTTCATTTTGTGTCTCTTTGTGTTTGTTTTGTGTTTCCTTGTGTTCATTTTGTGTCTCTTAGTGTTCGTTTTGTGTCTCTTTGTGATCATTTTGTGTCTCTTTGTGTTCATTTTGCATCTCTTTGTATTTGTTGTGTGTCTCTTTGTGTTCGTTTTGTGTTTCTTTGTGATCGGTTTGTGTGTCTTGGTGTTTTTATGTCTCTTTGTGTATGTTTTGTGTCTCTTTATGTTTGTTTTGTGTCTCTTTGTATTTGTTTTGTCTCTTTGTGTTCGTTTTGTGTCTCTTTGTGTTTGTTTTGTGTTTCTTTGTGTTCATTGTGTGTCTCTTTGTATTTGTTGTGTGTCTCTTTGTGATTGTTTTGTGTCTCTTTGTATTTGTTGTGTGTCTCTTTGTGTTCGTTTTGTGTTTCTTTGTGATCGGTTTGTGTGTCTTGGTGTTTTTATGTCTCTTTGTGTATGTTTTGTGTCTCTATGTTTGTTTTGTGTCTCTTTATGTTTGTTTTGTGTCTCTTTGTATTTGTTTTGTCTCTTTGTGTTCGTTTTGTGTCTCTTTGTGTTTGTTTTGTGTTTCTTTGTGTTCATTGTGTGTCTCTTTGTATTTGTTGTGTGTCTCTTTGTGATTGTTTTGTGTCTCTTTGTATTTGTTGTGTGTCTCTTTGTGTTCGTTTTGTGTTTCTTTGTGATCGGTTTGTGTGTCTTGGTGTTTTTATGTCTCTTTGTGTATGTTTTGTGTCTCTATGTTTGTTTTGTGTCTCTTTGTATTTGTTTTGTCTCTTTGTGTTCGTTTTGTGTCTCTTTGTGTTTGTTTTGTGTTTCTTTGTGTTCATTTTGTGTCTCTTTGTATTTGTTTTGTGTCTCTTTGTGTTCATTTTTGTCTCTTTGTGATTGTTTTGTGTCTCTTTGTATTTGTTGTGTGTCTCTTTGTGTTCGTTTTGTGTTTCTTTGTGATCGGTTTGTGTGTCTTGGTGTTTTTATGTCTCTTTGTGTATGTTTTGTGTCTCTATGTTTGTTTCGTGTCTCTTTGTATTTGTTTTGTCTCTGTGATCGTTTTGTGTCTCTTTGTATGTCTTTTGTGTCTCTTTGTGTTCGTTTTGTGTCTCTTTGTGTTCGTTTTGTGTTTCTTTGTGGTCGGTTTGTGTGTCTTGGTGTTTTTATGTCTCTTTGTGTATGTTTTGTGTCTCTTTATGTTTGTTTTGTGTCTCTTTGTTCATTTTATGTCTCTGTGATAATTTTGAGCTGTTTTTGGTCGCTTTGTATCTCTGTGGTCATTTTGCCCATGTTTGTAGTTATTTTGTATCTCTTTGTGTTCGTTTTGTGTCTCTTTGTGATTGGTTTTGTGTTCGTTTTGTGTCTCTTTGTATTTGTTTTGTGTCTCTTTGTGTTTGTTTTGTGTCACTTTGTGTTCATTTGGTGTTTGTGTTTGTTTTGTGTCTCTTTGTAGTAACCTGGAGTCTGTTTCTTGGTCGTTGTGTGTCTCTTGTGGTCATTATGTCCATTTTTGTAGTTATTATTTGTCTTTTTGTGTGCGTTTTATGTGTCTTTGTGGTCATTTTAAATCTCTACCTGATCAATATGTGTTAATTTGAGTGACATTTTGCACATTTTGAACACACACACACACACACACACACACACACACTTTGGGAAAGGCCCGTTCAGTAATCCTTGTGTTCAGGCTGAGCATACGGATGGTCAATTTGTGTGTGAAGTATTCTTTTCACCTTGCATTTGAATATCCTTTTGATACTGGATTTTACTTCTGATAGTTTTTTTAGCTGAACACTCCGATAAAGGAGTGTAAACTGCGTAATGCTGCATGAGACCAGTACATAATTTGAATACACGAGAGAAAGTCAAAGATGGGAGAAAAATGAATGTGAGAAGAAGATGTCATCGGCTTAATCACAGTATTAAATCAAACAGCAATATATGCTTTAATCATTAATTTGTTCGACAAACACTAAATGATGTTCTCACTTTGAATATGTATATGTGGACTTGACCTTTGCCCTTTGAGACTTTAACAAAGAAGCATATTTATAATCTATTTACTGCTTGAACCTGAGGCAAGCTGTGTTTTGCATATCTGTGTGTGGATATAATAATTATCAGATGTCAACTCTCCTCTGAGAAACATCCTAATTAACTGAGTATTTTGCATCTTGTATCTCAGTCAAATGTGTCTGTTCTCAATAAAAAACATTAGGACATAAATTTGAGATAATTGTCTGTGAACAGAAATGATGTGATTGCATTTGAAACCAGCATTCAGGAGAAATAAGAGCGTGTTTAGAGCAATCAGGTAATTGATGTCAAATGATGTTCCACATTGATAAAAACAAATCGGCTGCGGCGCTTATTGAAGAGAAAATAAGAAGCAATCAAGGTGAGGTGACTGAACGTACAGCAAGTTATGAATGTAAGAGCAAGAGGTGCTGAAATCATTTCTTTTCAACAAAGGAAATTATGCAAATGTATGCTGCTAATTCCCAGACAGACAGACAGACAGATGCGTGTATCAGCCGCAGTGTGTGAATGCATGTATCTGTGTGTGTTCAGCTGCAGACAGTGCCACTGTGTGCCCATCATGACCAGACACCCTGCTTCCTCTCCTGTCATGACCCGCAGACGGTGATCGGGCCCGTCTGTGCCACTTTGTGCCGGGTTCAGCAGACAGCTTCCCCTCTGACATCATCACTGTGAGACGGTTACAGGAGACGCGGGGCAGAAGCCAACGACGGAGGACACTGACAGTGTGTCTGGTATTTTGTTGGACGTACAGTGGCTATAGTGAAGTGGTCTTTTCTCACAGGCCTCTGGAGTTCAGTCTGGCATGAGTGGAGAAATTTAAGAGGATATTTTAATTTAAAATAAAACAGGAAATATAAAGAAAAAAAATCATTTTAGTTCCCACAAAAATAAGCACCAGTAAATAAAACACAGTAAGGATTTTATTTTAACAATTAACATTATTTTTAAACATTAAAAAAAATATTTTACTTGTTATTTTTCGATTAAAATTCAATGTTAATTTTCCCCTCTTCATTTATAAAGATTTAGAGCTCAGTACTGAGGGAAGAACCTGTTGAAGACATGCAGCAGAGCAACAGGTGGCGGTTCACAGAGTTAGAGTGACACCTACAGAGCTCAGTGAGGAAGAACCACCAGCTGCACACAGTCTATGACAGTGGATACTGGCTCCAGATAACAGTTGTAAGAGTGTTTCCTGTCGTAGGAAATCACAGCAGCTACAGCCTGGATATGTTTAGGTTGGGATTTTTTTTGCAGGGAAATGTAAATATCATGTAAATCATGTGGTTTATACCATTAGCAAATTAGCATTGCTTGAGCCAAGTGAAGCTTTTATATGATACAAATACAGTGCAGCAAGAATACAGCCATTTAAAAACTTTTAATGCTGTTAAGTTTAGTTTAAATTGAAAAAATAAATTTCAATCCTTCTAATTTTTATTTTCTGTTTAATATCCATCCATCTATTTCTTACAAAACCCAAAACCAGTGAAGTTGGCATGTTGTGTAAACCATAAATAAAAACAGAATACAATGATTTGCAAATCCTTTTCAACCTATATTCAATTGAATACACTGCAAAGACAAGTTACTTAATGTTCGAACAGGTAAACTTTGTAATTTTTTGCAAATATTAGCTCATTTGGAATTTGATGCCTGCAACATGTTTCAAAAAAGCTGGCACAAGTGGCAAAAAAGACTGAGAAAGTTGAGGAATGCTCATCAAACACTTATTTGGAACATCCCACAGGTGAATGGGCTAATTGGGAACAGGTGGGTGCCATGATTGGGTATAAAAGCAGCTTCCCTGAAATGCTCAGTCATTCACAAACAAGGATGGGGCGAGGGTCACCACTTAGTGAACAAATGCGTGAGCTGATTGTCGAACAGTTTAAGAACAACATTCCTCAACGAGCTATTGCAAGAAATTTAGGGATTTCATCATCTACGGTCCGTAATATCGTCAAAAGGTTCAGAGAATCTGGAGAAATCACTGCACGTAAGCGACAAGGTCGAAAACCAACATTGAATGCCTGTGACCTTCGATCCCTCAGGCGGTACTGCATCAAAAACCGACATCAGTGTGTAAAGGACATCACCACATGGGCTCAGGAACACTTCAGAAAACCACTGTCAGTAACTACAGTTCGTCGCTACATCTGCAAGTGCAAGTTAAAACTCTACAATGCAAAGCGAAAGCCATTCATCAACAGCACCCAGAAACGCCGCCGGCTTCGCTGGGCCCGAGCTCATCTAAGATGGACTGATGCAAAGTGGAAAAGTGTTCTGTGGTCTGACGAGTCCACATTTCAAATTGTTTTTGGAAACTGTGGACGTCATGTCCTCCGGACCAAAGAGGAAAAGAACCATCCGGACTGTTATAGGCGCAAAGTTCAAAAGCCAGCATCTGTGATGGTATGGGGGTGTATTAGTGCCCAAGGCATGGGCAACTTACACATATGTGAAGGCACCATTAATGCTGAAAGGTACATACAGGTTTTGGAGCAACATATGTTGCCATCCAAGCAACGTCTTTTTCATGGACGCCCCTGCTTATTTCAGCAAGACAATGCCAAGCCACATTCTGCACGTGTTACAACAGCATGGCTCCATAGTAAAAGAGTGCGGGTACTAGACTGGCCTGCCTGTAGTCCAGACCTGTCTCCCATTGAAAATGTGTGGCGCATTATGAAGCGTAAAATACGACAACGGAGACCCCGGACTGTTGAACAACTTAAGCTGTACATCAAGCAAGAATGGGAAAGAGGTCCACCTGAAAAGCTTCAAAAATTGGTCTCCTCAGTTCCCAAACGTTTACTGAGTGTCGTTAAAAGGAAAGGCGATGTAACACAGTGGTAAAAAGGCCCCTGTGCCAACTTTTTTGCAATGTGTTGCTGCCTTTAAATTCTAAGTTAATGATTATTTGCAAAAAAAAAATAAAGTTTCTCAGTTTGAACATTAAACATCTTGTCTTTGCAGTGTATTCAATTGAATATAAGTTGAAAAGGATTTGCAAATCATTGTATTCTGTTTTTATCTACGATTTACATAACGTGCCAACTTCACTGGTTTTGGGTTTTGTATTTTTCTAACTTCTAGCTTTCTTCTTTTATCATACTTGTCCATTTTCACAATTCTCCCCAGGGATCAATATTTCTGATTCTGTTTCTGATTCTTTATCGTTGAAATTGTCAGCACCTGAATTAGTATCATACAAGTTTTCAGTGATGACACTGAAGCAAATCTATTTTCTGTAATAGCTCACTTGAGGAGTGAGAACGTGTTTTTCTACATAGCCCCTTTTTTTTCTCTTTTTAAGAAAATAAGTGAAAGTTCTCTTGGCGTGACACGACGCAGCTGCACAAGAACATTTCCAAAATAAAACAGAGACAAAAACTGTTCAACTTGATTTAATTCAAAACAGTTTATTTGTCTCTGAAGGGGGGATTTAACACAAGCAGGTTTGGAAATCCAAAACCCAAAAAGTCAAAATTCATTGTAGCTCAGAGTCAGTATCAGCTGTGGAGCACATTTATGCAACAAGGCAATTTGAAAATGCTTTATATGAAACATCAAAAGGGCCAAAGTGCAAAAGAAGCACATTATTAAAGGACATTTTACTGAAATTTAAAACGGCATTAAAGAGCCGAGAGAAAGGAGAAAGAATAAAAGTGACAGTGCAGTGTAATATATACCATATACAAATAATTATTTGATTTAATAAAAGGCAGCAGCAAACAGAAAAGTCTTCAGCCTTGATTTTTAAAGAAATTAGAGTTGCAGTTTTCTCGGAGTTTGTTCCAGGTATGTGGTGCATAGAAACTAAAGGCTGGTTCATGTAAAGCATTACAAACCAAGTGTCTGACACATATAATACATACAATAAGACAATAGTGAGTGGCATTAGCAAAATAAAAGTGGTTAAGAAGATGAAACCAAAGGAGGAAAAACACTGAAAGACACAACAGTTAATGTTTGCTCTGAGAAAAATAAGTAAAAAGTGAGATTTATATCAGGCAAAATTTGAATTAATATAAAGTCAAAGTATCTAAGAATCTTTAGGGACTTGTTGGACAATTACAGAGATCTGACACCCAACACAGTTAAAAAAAAGCACAATGCACAATACTGTTCATACAAGACATGAGTTAGAAAATGCATGCTTTAAATATGTGCATTTAAACTGCATTAAATCTTAATTTTTAAAAAAGTTAGAGTTGCAGTTTTCTGGGAGTTTGCTCCAGATATGTGGTGCATAAAAACTAAAGGCTGGTTCTTCATGTTTAGTCTTGACTCTGATGACAGCATGCCTTAAAACAGCAGTGAGCAACGTCAGCAAAACACACAAAAACAGTGTGTTTGACACGTATAATACGTACGATAAGACAATAGTGAGCAACATTAGCAAAATAATAATAATAATAGTGGTTAAATGATGAAAATAAAGGAGAAAAAACACTAGAATTAATGTTTTCAATGGGAGCCACGGGCTGCCACCGGAGTTGCACAAGAAAAATAAATAAAAAGTATGATTTAAATCAGGCAAAACTTGATTTAAAATAAAGTAAAATGTCTAAGAGTCTCAGTGAGTGCTCAGTGCTGGCTTTAGGGACACATTTTGGACAAAGAGTAAAGAGATTTGACATCCACCTCGACTACTACACAGTACATTACTGTTCATACAAGACATACGTTTGAATATGCATAGTTTAAATATGTGCAATTAAACTGCATTTAAAAATCCTAAAGTTAGCCACCTGATTGTTCACGATTATCACTTATTGGGAGCATTTAAAATAATTAAAGTTTGAGTTCTGCAGGTGGGAATTTCACCTCTAACCCCGTAAAGTCTGCAGAGTTTGCAGGATGATCAATACCAACAGTTGCCCGCACACATTTGTGAATATTTCCCCTCAATTCAGTGCATAAGTGTGTGACTCCGCATGTGTTTGTGTGTAAAGAAAATTGTCATTTACTCGCTCTAACAGACCCGGCCATCATCCTCTGGTCTAAACTAGCGCAGCAGAGACGAATATCCTGCAGGGAATTGACTCATGAGCAGCTGGACTCATTCATTTACACCTGCAGCCTCAAACAATCGTGCCTGCCTACATCATAGTGTAGTAGCGACTCATAAAGTACAGTAACGTGCATGCACTTTGAGTCTGTGACTGCATGGTGATGTAATATGAAGTGGTTAACATGGCCCACATATTAAATATCCCATTAAGTGCTTATAAAAATCCCTGCTGGCTCCCAGCAGATGGTTAAAGGATAGTTTGGGGTCATTGGAAATGATATCCTTCTGTTTTGAGGTTTGTTTGGACAAAACGTAATGGCTCGGACACGGCTTTTATGATAGAGAGGGAGGAGAGTGTGAGAGGGAGGAGAAGGAGAGTGGATGGAGGCGGCGGCAACGGCAGCTGTTTGTTTGTTTCCAGCGTACAGTGGAGTCACCAGGAGGCCAGCAGTGTCTGTGAGGCTCTCCTGTCACAACGCATCCCGTCTCCCTCCTCCATCCGTCCTCCCTCCTCCTCTCTTCCCAACATCTGAATTCCCAGAAACATGGATACAGTCTGTCACCAGAAACACCTTCCTCTTCTTATCACTCGTATTTCATTACCCGCCTCTCTCTTCTTATGCTGCCCTGCCCAAGGCCTCGTCTTATGCGAGGGTCGTGACCCCTCCGACCTCTCGTTGACCCCAGCTCGGCCTTCACAGGTTAGCCTGTCTGTCAGCTGCAGCTGCGGTGCTGCTAAAAGCCCGGATAATCCAATCACACAGTCATTAGTGCTGAGTAGGCCGAAGCCGGAGCAGGTGAGCGTGTGTTTGTGTGTGTGTGTTTGTCTCATAAGCTTCTACTATTTTTTTATGCTCATTTCTCACATGTAGATTTTAGCAGATAATCAGAAGTCACATGCCCAAAAACACATCAGATCAGTGGTGTTAAACCCCAACGATCTGTCACATCAGTCCAGTTCTGCTCCGAGTATCATACAACCAGATGTGTCATGAACTAAAATCAGCTGCTGCAGCTTCATTAAACCTCTGTTCAGTGTAGAGTCCACAGGACATGTGTGGATGCAGATGAGAGGGAGGGGTTGCCAGGTTTGAGGTTTTCAGGATGAAAGGCATGTGTGGCGTCCAAGCCAATCATGGTGGAGATGTAAAGAAGAGAAGCTGCTGGGAGGTTTTAGCAGCTTTTATATGGTCGTCCAGAGCTGCAGCAGAGACTGGGGAAACCATATCCGGCTCTATGACAAAGAAACATGATACGTTACATTTGTACATCTTATATGCATCATAGCAATATAAATATATGTAAATGAACTGACTTTATCATCAGGCGAGATGATGTGACACCTGGCTGAGATGCCTGCCAAGCTGCAGACCACTGCTGAGTGTTCAAAACAAACAACAAAACCACTTGTGTTTAATCAAGTCATTGCTGTCAACAGTCAACCTGTTGCTGTTATTCCACCGGGGACAATGCCACAGAGCGGTTATTTTTGACCAAAACATCTCTGTTTTTCCTGCCGGGTTAGTACCATGAAAAGATACTTGTTTTTCACCGAAACATTGCTTCATTTCCAACCTGACGTCACATTTCCTGCCGGCATAGTGCCACGAAAAGGAGTTGTGTTTTCCAAAAACGTCGCTGCATTTTCCGCCAAGATGGTGCCACAAAAAAGTGGTTGTGTTTTTTACCAAACATTGCTACATTTAGTGCCAGAGAAAGTGATTGTTTGTACCGAAACTCTGCGACATTTTCTGCCGGGATAGTGCCACACATAGCCGGTATTTTTCACCAAGATATTGCTGCATTTCCTGCCAGCACAGGGCAATGATAAGCAGCTGTTTTTTTACGGAGACACTGCTGCCTTTCCTGCCGGGATAGTGCCAGAAAAAGTGATTGTCTTTTATTGAAATATTGCTGTATTTTGAACCTGATGCCACATTTCCTGCCAGGATAGTGCCACAAATAGCCATTGTTTTACACCAAGACATTGCTACATTTCCTGCCGGCATAGGGCAACAGAAAGCAATTTTTTATTTTATTTTTCTTTTTACCAAGACATTGCAGCGTTTCCTGCCGGGATAATGCCACAAAAAAGTGGTTGTTTTTACCGAAACATGGCTACATTTCCTGCCAGATAGTGCCACAAATAGCCATTGTTTTCACAAAGATATCACTGCATTTCCTGCCGGCATAGGGCAGCGAAAAGCAGTCGTTTTTTTTACCAAGACATTGCTGTGTTTCCTGCTGGGATAGTGCTAAGAAAAGTGGTTGTTTTTCACTGAGACATCACTGTGTTTTCTGTCAGGATTAAGCTCAAATTTTAAGCCAAAACATGATATTTTCCTAACCATAACCAAGTGTTCCTTGTGCCTAATAATAACCACATTTTAACCACAGCATTGTGCAAACGTTTAAAAAAAACATACTCACATACAAATGTAACATATCTGTGGTTTGCAGAGACATAAAATGCCAACATTTACTCTAGTAACTGGGTTGTCTTGGAGGTCAGTCACACACGCATATTAGCACAGGGGAAAAAATAAATAGATAAATAGGGAAAAATGAAATTCAGATAACATAAAATAAAATAAGTAAATATTTGTTGATTTTTCCATTGATAGCCAGGGTTTCAGTATGTTCGAATAAACGGTTGCCAGTTCTTATGGAAGGTCTTTAGGGAACCTCTCTAATCCTCTCAAGCCTAATGCACTGCCTGCAGCATCTCATGAATCCATCTATTGACTAGGTGGGGAGGGATGTGTCCATTTAAGAAGAATAAGCCTCCTAGCAAGCAGAGTGGTGATGCAATAACTTGTGCGTGACCTTGGGTGTGTTGGGCATTGAAGGAATTCTGAAAAAAGGGCAGTGACAAGGTCGGAGTCAACTGTTTTACCCAAGACCCCACTGAGTGTGTCAAATATCATAGGAAAATCTCAGAGCATTGCTATTGCAGTAGTCTTGCACATAGGATAGGGAAGTCTGGTACATGTGTCCCCATTGGTCATCTGACATTGTAATCCCGAGTTCTTGTTGCCAGATGGCCTGTAGGGAGTCTGAACAAGTTGGGTTTACCTTGAAAATGTGATTGAATGAGCCCCTCATAGCCAACGTTTCTAAAGCGACATAGTTCTGATTACATGAATGCAAGATGGCTGCCAGGCTGATGACCACTGTTCAAGGCCAACAAATGACAAAAGCAGGTGTTTTTAGTGAGATATTGGCAGCATCTCCAGCTACAATTGTGCCACCAAAACTGGGTACTTTAAGCCTAAACATGATATTTAACGAACTACACTTTAACCAAAGTGTCGTTGCAACGCTAAGAAAGGTTTCAACATATTCCTACAGAATGACGAAAGTATGTAACCATGAATGTGTCCATGGTTTTCAGAAACATACAATGGATTCATTCTAGTATCTATTCCAGAGACTGGGTTGATTAACTGATAGAAAAGAGTCAATCACAGAATATGGAGGGCGGTTGGGAAATTGGGGGAATTGATTTTGTACAAAGTGCCTAATCTGGAAGGAGTGAAACGAGTACTTAGAGGGGGCAGATGTGCATCGGGAGCCAGACGTCCGCTCATCAGTGATCGGCAATTTGATCCCCGGCTCCTTAAGTCTGCATGTCGGAGTATCATTGGGCAAGACACTGAACCTCAAATAGTGTCAGTGCAATTGATGATGATGAGCAGGTGGCACCTTGTATGGTGGTGTTGGCCAACAGTGAATGAATGGGCGTGTGTGTGTGTGTGTGTGGGTGTGACATGCAGTGTACAAGTGAGTATTGGGATGACTAGAAATTTACCATCCAAGCCCATCTGGCATCAGATGTCAATATGACGTCAGAAAGACCTTGGACTCTTACAATGGACAGAAATTAAATTTTGGATGGACTGAAAATTGGATTGGCGATTTTTGAAATGTCTAATGATGTTAGATTTTCACATTGTGTGGATGTTAATATTACAATGTTTTGCAGATGTTGGGTGTTAGTATGTATTTTTACATCTCCACTGACCAGTGGATACTTGGTCAAGTCCCTGGGGATCATGTTCCGTTGACAGACATCAGAAGTGCTAGGCTTTCTGATGAATGGACAAGTTAAATGTGTCAAGGCACCATTTTAGGTAATAGTATACATGCCACCATCCTATATAAGCTGCGTCTCTCTCTCTTCACAATCATCACATAGCTTCTGCATGTAGCCATGTTGATCCGAGCTCGTAATTAAATGTGCATTACGAAAGAACTCCGTGATCGGCATCATCCTTGAATTCTCCAGATCACCATAGAAACGCCTACTCTCATTGGGTTTTGTTCTCGATAACTTACGACTTGCTATCTAGATGACTTGGTATTCTACATAAAGGTGACATTGGCATGAGACGTTTGTAAGATGTTTTATTTCGGTAACAACACACCTTAAAAACCAACAAAATATCAATATCATCTGTCGTCACTATCTGACATCAGATTGACGTTGCCATTAGACGTAGCCTTGAGATTGAAATTTGGTTTAGCAATGTTGGTGGCCAGCAGGGACAACCTGTTTCACTCTGAAGTCATTGAAATTGCGGTGCTTGGGCAGTAACTTGTGCCATCAGACGCTGACGAAATAAGCCGTTCTTAAACGTTGATATGATACGCAGCTGGTCGCCATTATAGTTCAATGGTGCTCGACAGCATCAGGGGGAAAAGCAGTGGGACAAGAATGAAAGTTAAGGTAATGAAAGTCGGAGCTGTGGTGGTGGATGGGTCCAACAAACACCAGCTTTTACCTGGGAGAGCGGTGTTCGCGTCCCGTAAGATTATAAACCCAACCACGTGCGTTAGTTGTTGAAGATTCATGGTGTTGTACTGACTTAGTGCTTTTATTTTGAAAGAGACTGTATGTAAACGGTAAAGTTCCTGTGAAAACAGGAGTGTATTTTGAAAGACGATGCAGGGCGTCCCAGAACATCAGCAACCAACGTACCCAGGGTACCTTTCACGTCATATGTAGACCTAGAAGCTCCATGACCAAACATCTGGGCCCACACCTTTTAATTTGGTCGTTATTATTGTTTCATGCTGTCCTGTCTGTCTGTTACCATGGCGATATATTCCTTTTAGTCTCAGCGCACCCTGCTTGATTAATTACAAATAAAGACAGTAATTATTTTAGCCCTGACTCAGTTTGATGAACCAATTAACCTCTATACTTTTATTAAATTATTCATACCTTGCTCTTTTGTTTATTCTGTTAATTTCATTTCCCGTAAATTCTATTAATGTGTCTTTTTATATTGTGTTGCGTTTCTCAAACATCTTAATTGAGCAAGTGCAAAACTATTAGATTAGACTGTTGTCTGTCAGGTATACTGAGGAGGCAACACATTCAGATGATTGTAAAATAACTATATAGGCTATTTACCATCCATCTAACAGTGAACACAGAGCACACATACCCACAGTAGCACAGTATAATTATGTTTTTGTTTTTTATTGTGTAACCTTTTCAATACCACTATCCTGATTGTGGTCAACTTAATAAAAACTCAACCTCAAATTATTTTATTTTAAATTCTATTGGAGTTTCCAAAATGCCAATTAATTTTGTTTTTAGAAAACTAAAATGCTGAACAACACAACTGAAATATTTCAATTAACGGACTGGTGCTGCCATATAAACATGAAATTGGGTTTGATTATTTCACTCACATTGCAAACTAAATTAAACTCGCCAAGGGACTGCAGTTTTAGTAGAGCTCTTTGTTTATCTACTTTTTCATGCTGTCTAATGACCATAAACTTGAACATTACCCTGAAGCCTGCAGCTCTTTATGTTGAAGGCAGAACTACAGATGAGTGCGACATAATACGAAACAGGCTATGGTTTTATTAATGGGTCCTAAGAGAAGTGTAGGTCTATTAAAATATTTTATTGAATATATTACACTGTCTAAGTCAGCCTCACAGTAAAAGGGTTGTGGTTTGAACCGAGCTTGGGGCCCTTTTGTGTGGAGTTTGCATGTTATGGTCCCAAAATTTGGACTGCACCGTATTCTGACCTTTATGGTAATTGCATTTAAACGGCCCAGAGCGAACTATTATTCTATAATTTTATATCTTTGGAAAGGCAAGTGAATACCTGAAGATGACATCTGAAATCTTTATTAAAAACACGCCACATAGGCCCACAATATACTATATGACATTGCTTCGGACTTGACAAAGCTAGCGCAAGGATTTACGACTACTTCCGGTTTTCAAAATGAGACGTTGACACCATATAAAATACCAAGCACTTACAGTATATGGAAATAAGTTTAATCAGATGTATTCACAAGATGAGTAAAACATAGTCCCTGTAAATAAAATAAAATAAAATAAAATACAATAAACTTAATTAATAAAATTAAATTAAAATGTGAGGGATATTTTTCTATTTCAGGTTGCTGGGAAAAATAAATGTATAAATAAATAAATAACTCCTGAAAACAACTAATACATTTCAGGTCAGGAAAGCTCCGACTACATGCAGACTGAAAATCCAGCAGTTATACTATATGAAGTTTAGAAATTTTTCTAAACTAAAAGTACCACATTTGTACCTTGAAATGGCTTCCTTTTTTGGAATTTTAGGTGCTTTAAAAAATATGTATAATAGGCTTTTTTGTCTCACTTGGATGTGGGATGACCGCATCTGTTGTCCGTTAAGAAGGATGAAGTGGGTGTACTGTCCTTCGCTTTTTGGCTGATAGGTGGGTATGCTGTAAATGACCAGAAAAAATACATATTAACTGTCAGTCATGGATGTGCTGTCACCATAGGTGTATAATAAAAATAGCTGTGGGCGGTCACTGAGCCATAACTTTGAGAAACAGGCCTTTAAAGTAAGCAGTACGGTGGCCGCGAAGATTAACTACAGAGCGTTCCCGTTGTGAACTGGGAGCGCTTGTTGTATTACAGGGGCTGTCCCGGAGTGAAAACTACACAGAAGAGCTAATAGGACCATTTTCCGTTGTAGCCGACAAGGTGTTCAAAACAAGCCAACCCAACAACAGGGCGCGGGCCGGAAGACGGCAGAACGTTGAACTGCAGTACATTAGGTGAACGAAGCTAGCATTAGCATACAGAGCTAGCGATGGACTTTACACGACGATATTCACAACTTGGATGAATTTTATGAACTCTCTTTTAATTATTTTTATCTGTGGACTCTTACAGACTAAAGGAATATAAAATATGGAGGAATGGACACACATTCCGGCGTTGGGACCGCTTCAGAGGTAGGGAGTCACCATTTTGTCACGTCTGTCTTGTCTTGTTAACTGTAGGTGTTTCCCTACAGTTAACAATGTGTGTACCGGTAAAAGAATCTTTGGTGCCCATGGTTTCAGTAAATTTAATACAACGGTTGAATTAAGGAGCTGAGGACGTTTAGCATATCCACATTAAAATTTAACAGTTAATACTCATAGTTAGCTGCGTCATGCTAAGCCAAGGTCACTGTGTAAGTGAGGACCACTGTTCATTGCTAGCTTGTCATGGTGCCTTTAAGCTTCAAAATAATATCTATCATCTGAATTTAGTTCATATTCTGACTCATATATCACAAACTACATTTACTGTGTAGTTTTCGTTGTGAATAAAACTTGTTTGTTCCATAAGCAGTTCAAAACACTCACAGTGCACTTAGTGCCGTTATGTATTTGATATATAATTTGTGTTAACGTTTTATTTTGAAAACGGAAGTGGTTACGTGTGTTCTCGCGGTAACTTGGCTAAGTTCAACGCAGTTTGATAAATTGTTTGAGGCTTGCTCACATCACGTAGAATTAAGATTTAATGGGTGCTGTTTAAGCAAAGCTTGGATACCGTAACACTTTGTAAACTGAGGAAATTAGAGATTAAAGTGTGTAACCCTGGTCGTCAGCTCGCTCGGGGCCGTTTCAATGCGTTTACCTTAAAGGTCGGAGTACTGGTGCACTCTCAATCTAGACGCGGCTGGTTTAACCATGAAGTTACCAGTGATTGATATTTCGGCTATCATGCAAAATTATGTTTTTCACCGAGATAATGTGTGTGTTCAAATACTCTGCATGTAGCCTTACAGAGACATGTCAGGATGGCCGAGCGGTCTAAGGCGCTGCGTTCAGGTCGCAGTCTCCCCTGGAGGCGTGGGTTCGAATCCCACTTCTGACAATAACCTTTTGAGGAAGTTCCATGTGTAGAAAACTCTCATCAATGATCACAATAGTGACATGATTAACAAATATGCACTTTACACAGCGATTTCGAACTGAAAGTAGTGTGTTTGTGTATTAAAATAACTATCTGAGGCTTCTATTTTTAAGGAATACCCTTAACCTTTGACTGTAATGTGATTGTTGCAGCTTGAAATAGATATTTGTCACTGTGCCCTCAGCACATGTAGGCTGTTGAACACATGCTGTAAACAAATAAGATTATTTCTACCTTATGAATTCATGAATATGCACAAAGTAAAATAAAGAAATACCTCCTCAAGTCAATAATGGAGGTAAGAGGTTCACATTTTAAATAAAAATATATATTTAAAACATTTTCAAATGAGAATCACAGGCTGCTGACCATCACCTATATATATATATATATGTATACATATATATATATATATATATATATATATGTATGTATATATGTATATATATTTGAATTTATTAATTATTAATATATTTCAATTTAAACACAATAAAAGGCGTACATTTTTGTATTTTTGTATTTTACCAATTAAGTAAACTGTTTGATTCAATTGTCTGTATTATTTCCTGACTATGAAGATCTAAAGCATTTAGATTCAGATGTTTTAATTTTTATTCCACAGTTAGAAATATAAATTCCAGTGGGAATTGCTGAATCTGACTTTAACAGGCTATAATAGCCTTAACAGGCTATCATACATGTCATTTAAAATATAAATTTACACTTCTACAACTTTGTCAAACAAAAATCACAGGCTACTGACAACCAGGGCCGTGGCCAGGATTTTAGAAACAGTCAAGAGTTTAGGTCCCCCCGCCCCATCTTAAATATTTGAATTTTTCATATTTTATTAATTGAGTAATTCTGGTGTGAAATACTGAATCCGTATTTTTTCTTTATTTTAATATCTATTTACAATATGTTAAAAACTATTTATTAAGATGTTTATATACTGCATGAACATGCTACACAGGAAGACTTACACCATAAAGAGTTGTCAATAGTTTTTAGTTGTAGGTTGTGAACTTCCAACAGGCTAAATACCCCAGAAGGAGAAAAATAGTTAGCTCATAATGTCAGTGTCAGTCTTGCTGACAATATTTGTGCTTGTTTTTTGGCCATTTACATTTTAAAGAAGAAAATGACTGTATTATAAGATGATACTGGGGCAATATTAATTTTTTAAAGCATGTACATGCCATGATGTCAAAAAAACAATACCTTACAGAGAAGATTATATTATATTGCATTTCTCAAAATGTTCTGGAGTTTGTATCTCCAACTGTTGTGCACATTTTTGTTTGACAGACATGCATGACATTAATTTAAAAAAAAAAAAAAAAAATTGAAACAAAACTGAAGTGTCATAAAGGCCAAAGGTTCTCTGAAACCCAGTGCCAGCCTTGTGAAGTCTTTGTGTGTGTCATAAATAAATGCTGCTAGCTTTCCAACCTGTCTCTATTTAATCAGAATTTAATGACCCAGTTTTAATGAGGATGGAGTTTTCTGACAATGTCGCCCGCTGCAAGAAACACCAGACAACGGCTAATGTTAAGTGACAATTTCACCTTTATTAACATGGTGAAGAATCATTAGTAAAGGTCGGGGTGACAGGCTGGAGGAGGTTTTGGTGCTCAGGTGGTGCCTGTAAAGAGAGCAACACACTGAGAGAGAAAAGACTCATTAAATCACAAGGACGTCACAGCGGCTTTTTATCCTTCAGCTGAGCGGGCCGTCCATGTGCACGGTGAAGGTGATTTTGAATGAGGGCTTTTTTGTTATTTTAGATTTCCTATTTTCACCCAGAAATGATCAAAAATAGTTATTGTCCCATGTTTGGATTACAACAAAAAAAATCCTACGGCCAGTATCAGTATTCATCATTTAGATTAACAAGTTAAAAAGCAGCTATTCAAGGCTGCTATTAAACATTAGCATGTTTCAACTTCTGACTTTTAGAGAGATAACCCAAACCACCATGTGCACATATTCATTCATGACATGTTCGTTTATTACAATAACCATTAGTAGGGATGCACCGAAATGAAAATTTGTGGCCGAAGCCGAATAATATTAAACGCTTGGCCGAATACCGAATATCGTTGTTTAGTTTTTCATTAGTTTTTGCAGATGAACCCCCTCCAGATTAGTGTTGTCATGGTACCAAAATTGGGGCCCACTGTACGATACCAATATATCATGGTTCTGAGTAGTATCACGATACCACAGCGAAAATGAGGCATATGTGCCTTTTCTCATTTATAAAAAGATAAATCACTTTTCTATTATAGGCTACATCAATGATATTTCAATGGAATAAATTACTTATTGACTTATTCATACTTCAAAAACAGCATCAATAAGTGATTAACATAGGGGGGATCAAAATAAAATAAAATAAATAAAATAAGAATCAACCAGCCACCCTCCTCCCCTGACAAGTCCCTTCATAAATAAAGAACAGTCCCTAAAGTGCGGTGAGGTCTGTGGGCCGTGAACCTGTGGACCTGTGTTCAGCTGGCTCGGCTGTTCAGGCACTTCTGGGCAGTCATGACGCCAAGAAGAGGATATTATTGGAGCCGACTTCTCCGTCGCTGGTAAGCCGATGGCCGCCGTATTTGACAGGAATACATTGACGTTACTGTCTGTGTCTGTGACCCCCGTTCAACCTACAATTGGTGGGATTCGCCTTTGGTTTCTGCTGCTAGGTGAAATCTGTAGGCTGCTCGCACAGCGTGCTGAATGATTTAAGCCTATTTTGCTCGCTCAAAACTATTTTTAGTCGCAAATGCGAGTGCCGTGACGGATGGATCGCCACACTGCCGTCATTTTACTCCGCCCGTCACGGCACGCCGTTTGATTGCGTTATCAAAACACGCTGCTATTATTCAGCCTTGCTTTTAACTTATTCCACCGAATACCGAATGTGTGTTTTTTTTTGCAATATTTGCCCAAATATATTCGGTTACCGAATATTCGGTGCATCCCTGAACATTAGCACTGATACAGTCCTACTGCTGTGAACACTTCCTAGAGAGCCAAATGAGTATTAATCCACAGCTGAAAATAGTCCCCAACAAATGCACCATTTCCTCCAGTCTGAGTTATGTTTAAAAAAAGCTACAGTGCCCAGCTGCTTTGGGAAATTACTGAGCCTGTTTAAAACATGAAATTACACTTGTGAGCTATTTCTAAATATTACATCATATGTAGGAACCAATGGGCAAGCACTTTTTTTCCAGGGGATTTGTTGACAGTAAAAATTATATGTAAAAATCCTATCATTTAAGATACTGCTCTCCATTTGACCTCTTGTTTGTCCTGTGTGGATCAAAGCACCAAGCCAGCTAAATCACCCGCTCGTAGCACACCCTGACCAGACTCACTGGGTACTCATAGAAGTAAACTCCTGGAAGGCAGGTGAATAAATAAATAAAACACTAAGTTAAAGTTTTTAATTATTCATAGTGGAGGAATGTGTATCATCAGCATCATCACTGCCACCGTCATTTCCTGATTTATCACCCTGAATGGGGTTCCCATGGCAGGTCTGATGTTTCAGAGGTCATGAACTCTGAGCACAGATGCTAATAAAAGGATTAAAAGCAGCTTTGCCTTTGCTCCGGCTGCTTGAGTGACACTGATCTTGCTGTAAAGAGACAGTGTCATCCCTTTGAGACCACATGCATGGACAGAGGCTACATTTTCCTCTTTTCACTGAATTGAAAGGGGGGAAAGGTTCAAACAACTCGTCCTCTAACTTCATTGTATAATCAGAAGCAACAATTCAACAAATAGTATCAAGATCTACTTAACAATTACAACTTTTAGTTATCAAAAATAAATAAAAACTCTCTTATTAGGCTATAAATCCACATAAGGGACTGTTCAGTATTTATAAGAGGGAGTGAGGTGGTGTAAAACAGGGAAGGCACTTCAAATAATTTTTTAAGCACTAGGGAGGAGTTATGTTTTTTGATTTGGCTTAGGGGGAACTCTTAAACTCACAAGTGGGTGTGAAAGGCACAATTTCTTTAAATAATGACTAAAATGGGGCGTCGGTGGCTTAGCGGTAGAGCAAGCGCCCCATGTACAAGGCTGTTGCCGCAGCGGCCTGGGTTCAACTCCAGCCTGTGGCCCTTTGCTGCATGTTACTCCCTCTCTCTCTCTCTCTCTCCCCCTTTCACACTTGTCTGTCCTATCATATAAAGGCTAAAAAATGCCCCAAAAATAGCTTTAAAAATAATAATGACTAAAATGACACCGTTTACCACAGCAAGAAACTGTGAAAACAGAAGTAATGGTCAGATTTTCTCATTTCTGACAGTCCTTGAACACATCATGGGCGAATAAATCTTTGCTTCAGAAATTATCTGTTTGTTTTGGTGATCACTTCCTCCATGGTGTTTCCACACTGCTTGGCGAAGTAAATAAAACTAAAAGGTCAGACCCCAGCCACCCCCTTCTCTGACAAGTGAAGTACAGTTCCTTAGACTGTGATGATTAAGATGGTCCTAAGGTCTGTGTAAGGAAAACGTTCCTCTTTTGAAATCGAGGCAGTGGGGGAGGGTTTAAACACAAATTCCCACTTGCTTCCTCGAAATAAGACGACTGCTGCTCAGACAGAAAGCAGGTTTTTGTTTGTGCAGCGTAATTTAGTTTATTGTACCAAGGTGCCTAAAGAGGGTGCAGACAGCAGAATGTGGGTGCAAGGTGAGGGGAGTGCAGTGGCAGGTAAGACTTGGTAATGTGGATTTAGTCAGACGATGACCCTTGCAGATTTCTCCATATCTAAATAAGTGTGTGTTTTTATTGTGGACTCAAGGGGGTTTTAGTTCAGAAGAAGTTTTTAACTCAGTATTTTGTTAATATTGGGGTTTCAGTGAATGAAAAAGTTCAAGATCAGCCTTTCGGAGTTTTTTAAGGGACATTCTTACAGTCTCCTAGAAGTCACTCTTTGATTTACGACATTTAAAACCAAAACAGTGTTTGAATAAAATTTCAGCTGGAACAAATTACTGCCTCATTACAGTTAAATCAAAAGGTAACTATTTTGGAGGAAAATGCCTCTCCCACTTGTTTATGTTAAATATGTAGCCAGCAGCTGGTTAGCATCAGTTAGCATAAAGACTGGGGTTTACATGCAGGACAATTACTTCGCCTTCCAAGAAATATTCTTACACATAACCCCACGTAAAAACTACAAACTGATTCAACTCAGCCTAAGTTTTAGAGGTGCTGGTAGGTGTATTTTGTTAACTTTGGGCAGAGCCAGGCTAGCTGTTTCCCTGTTTCTAGCCTTCATGCTAAGCTGGGCTAAATGCCTGCTAGCTCAGGCTTTATAAGTAAAGCAACAGTTTTACATTTTGGGAAGTACACACCTTTATCTTCTTGTTAATAAAAGATCTTTTCCACTCTTATATCTGTCTCGTAGCTTAGCACAGTTACTGGAAACGGGGGAAACAGTGAGCCAGGCTATGAATGAAGGTAAATAATGACTCACACAGCACCTGTAAAGCTCAATAAATAACATCTTGTTTGTTGAATCCCAACCCAGTCACCAAATGTTGGTACTGCACATGTCTGCAAACCACAGCTATGTAATAATTGTACATTGTTATGCAGCGATATGTTGAAACCTGACATCTATACAACACTGTGGATAACATGGTTATATTTAGACACAAAAAACACTTGGTTATGGTTGGGAAAAGATCATGTTCTGGCTTGAAATACCTGTTTTTGGTGGCACAATCATAGCTAGAAATGTCGCTGATGTCTCACTAAAAAACAACCACTTTTGTTGCATGATCACAGCTGGAAATGCTGCTGATGTCTCGCTGAAAAATCAACCGGATTTGGAGGCACAATCACACCTGGAAATGCTGATGAAGTCTAGCTAAAAAAACAACCGCTCTTGTGGCACAATCACGCCTGGAAATACTGCCGATGTCTTGCCATAATACAGATGCTTTTGGTGGCACAGTCAGAGCTGAAAATGCCGCCAATGTGTTGCTAATAACAACTGTTTTTGTTGTTTGTTGGTATCAATCAATTGTCTGCAGTGGCCATCCACCACTCCCTCCAACTCCTAATGACAAAGTCAGCTCAGCGTCATTTCAGAAACATTGGTATAATATGTATGAAACGTATCCATGGTTTTTCAACATCTAGTGGTGATTGGGCTGTAAATCCGCACAAAAACAGTGTGCAGTGTAAAGATTATGGGGTTTATCCTGGACATGGCCTGGAAACAGCCTGGCTGCATATGGATATGGTATCAATGTTCTCATCTAACTCAGCAAGAAAGCAGATTTCCCAAAATGTGAAACTGTTGCTTCGAGAACTCAAAACTCTCAGTTCATTGAACAAAGTGAAGTATCAAGTGGAAGCTCCTGTGAGTCAGAGGCCGCAGAAAGTGAAACACGATTTTAGGATCCCCCTGTGATTTCACTTCCTGTATTTCTTTCTGAACCCCCCTCCAGACGGCCTTGTGAAGTTCCTCTTGCTGTCACGTTGACAGGATGCGAGGATCTTTTTATTATCTCGCCCTCTCTGTTCCCTGACAGTCTGTCTGTTGTGTGACGATAAGATGATTTTCTTTTCCCCACAGAGTCTGAAGGAGAGAGCAGTTTATCTTCCGAAAATGAGGGAGACATTCAGGTATTACTGTCAGTGACAGGCGGTAAATTACTGGTTAATTAATGTTGCTTTCTGATGTGCAACGAACACAAACATCATGGGAGGAAGCACAAGCAGATGTATTGTTACCTTGCAGAAAGTTTAATGACTTGGTAACAAAACAGAGATGTCGCACAGTTTGGAGAGGCTTCCTCTGGATAAAAATGTTTGATCAGAGAAAACATTATTTTGTTTTCACAGCTCACATTTTAAAATAAAACATCTAAAATGAAAAAAACAGAAAATTGCAGAATTAAAAAGGCTCTAAAACAAAATTTGATAATATCAACAAGGACAATTTCAGCACCACAACTGTCTCATAATAGAATAAAATGTGAAAAAATCAAATACATCAATTTGTTGTGATCTCTGTCTCATGTTTGGCTTTTTTATGTTCGATTGTTAGTGTGAGATCCTGGAAATGCAGAGGGATGAAGCCAATCAGAGACTGTCTGAACTGGAGGAAGGTGAGAATCATTTATTCCTTTTCTTTACCTATTTGTCCTCACTCAGCACCATAATGGGGGTGGAGACTATCCCAGTATGCTTCACACTCAGATACACATTTATATGGACAATAAAGTCTCCAGTGCAAAGGGAATGAATGGAGGATAAAACAAAGTTTCAGGTTGATTCAGTGTGATGTAGTTCAGATCGAGATGACCACGACTAACAGCTCCCCTCCTCTCATCTCCAGCCTCCTCTCAGCTCCTGAAAGAGATAAATGTACTGGAGATGCAGTTCCAGATTGAGCGCTCCTGCAGGGAGAGTGCTGAGGCGCTGGCTGTCAGAGTATGTCTCCTTAACAGTGTTAGTCCTTTCTGTTTCCATGTTATATCCTTTTATGTCTCCTTTCATTTCCTGCCTTGTGTCTTTTCCTTTCTTTTCTTTTCCTTTCCTGTGCTCTTTCTTGCCCCCTTTTTCCTATGCTATTTTTTGTCCTTTCCTTTCCTTTCCTTTCCTTTCCTTTCCTTTCTTGTCCTGTCCTGTCCTGTCCTGTGCCCTGTCCTGCCATTCACTTCCCTGTGTCCTTTCCTGTCCTGTCCTGTCCTGTCCTGCAATTTCCTTTCCTTTCCTTTCCTTTCCTTTCCTTTCCTTTCCTTTCCTTTCCTTTGCTCTCCTCTCCTCTCCTCTCTTCTGCCATTTCCTTCCTTGTGTCCTTTTCTTCCTTGTGTCCTTTCCTTCCTTGTGTCCTTTCCTTTCCTTTCCTTTCCTTTCCTTTCCTTTCCTCTCCTCTCCTCTCCTCTTTTCTGCCATTTTCTTCCCTGTGTCCTTTCCTTCCTTGTGTCCTTTCCTTTCCTTTCCTTTCCTTTCCTTTCCTCTCCTCTTTTCTGCCATTTCCTTTCCTGTGTCCTTTCCTTCCCTATGTCCTCTCCTTTTCCCTTTCTTTCCCTTTCATTCCATATGTCCTTTCCTTTCCTCTCCTCTTTTCTGCCATTTCCTTCCCTGTGTCCTTTCCTTCCCTATATCCTCTCCTTTTCCCTTTCTTTCCCTTTCATTCCATATGTCCTTTCCTTTCCTATCCTTTCCTTTCCTTTCCTTTCCTTTCCTATCCTTTCCTTTCCTTTCCTTTCCTTCCATAATATGTCCTTTCCGTTCCTTTATCCCGTTCTTTTCTTTACCTGTGCCCTTTCCTGCCATTTCCTAATCTATGCCCATTCTTTTTCCTTGTCATTACTTTACTTTCCTGTCATTTGCCATGATCTTTTCTTTGCTTCCTTTAATTTCCTACGTCCTTTATTTTGTGTTGTTTCCTTTCTTCTCTTGTCCCCCTGCCCCTCCCTATGTCTCTTTTCATTCCTCTACCTCTTTATGTCTTTTCGTGTCAAGAGACTCGAGTAAGAAGCGGCTTCACTCTAACCTTTTTCGTTTTCATACCAACAGATTAAAATTAAACTATCACAAACCTCCAGGCTCACTGGTTGTCTCCCCTGTTGCCTAGGTGACCAAAGAGAACAAAGCCTTAAAGAGGACGAGCCAGATGCTGATGCCGCTCATCCCCGAGCTGCCTGAAAACTTGGCTGCCATGACCTTTGACCCAGAGGCTGACCCCGTGGTTAACGGCGAGGACGTGGTCAATCTCGGTGAGGACGGCGATGAGGAGATGCTGCTGCTGCAGAATCAAGCCAAGATCGCAGGTTAGACAACAGTGCTCGTGGTGTGAATTTAGAATTAGGGGGATAAGTGGCGTTTTATATTGTCTGTCTGATAGAAGTCGAAAACTACAGATAACAGTTAGGAGTATATATAAGAAGGAACATATGAAGCAATAAAAAATAAGAGGCACTTCAGCTTCTTTTGTACCCGATAATAATGAAAAAACATCACCCATTCAGCCAGTTAGTCAAAGAACCAAGCTAATTAATTGCAGTTAAGTCGTATTATATTTATAAAGGGATTTAGTCACACTGTGTTACCAGTGTAAACCTTTAATGGAAACATTTAAAATATAAAACGTGTTTTTCCTCAACATTTTTCGGTTTTCTAAAATCATGCCTCATCAGACCAGCATCATAGGCAAACTGGACTCAAATTAAGGAAGTGGATTAATTTTGGGAATTCAATGCTTGTTGTCGACGTCTATAATGTGTCATAAACCTGTTTGTGTGTGTGTGTGTGTGTGTGTGTGTGTGTGTGTGTGTGTGTGTGTGTGTCAGAGCTGCAGGCGTCAGTGGACGGTCTGCTGGCTGAGAAGCTGCGGCTGGAGCAACAAGTGGAGGATCTGACAAAAGAGCAAGTCCAACTCAGAGAGCAGGTACATCAGTGTGTGTGTGTGTGTGTGTGTGTGGTTGTTTACATCACACCACAGAGCAGATCACTGAAACACTGTCACACATGTTGAATAGCTGCTGTGCTTACAAAGGAATGACAGAGTATTGGACCTTTTAACAAATATCAAACCTTTAACACCTTCAGTGAGAATGTACAAACATTCCTGTGTCAAACCTTCTGTGTTTCATCTCTAATAGTAACCCAGGTGCCTTTCACATCTGTCTGCCAGTACACCAGATGTTGACGTGGTTAATGAAGAGTCCAAAGAGGTGTTTGTTTTAGGGGTAGCCTGCGGTTTTAAATTATTCATTAAATACCTACCACTTCTTAATACCCTCTCAGAGCTGGGTTATAGATGCAGACTTTTTGTATTTGGCAGCCTAGGGCATGTTCACAGGTTGGTCATAAAAGGGCTTCAACAATGCAGGATGTGCAAAAAGAGGGCTAAACGGCTTGCAAAGTGCTGTGCTGTATCAGTGACAGGCACCATAGACACAGCTGCCTATACCCCTGGCAACACCTTCAATATTTGTGTCCTTGTACAAGTTCTTTTTATGTGGACATAAATTAATTGTTAAAAGGTGTGTGTGTGTGTTCGTTCCTGGAGTCTTATCACCTGATTTGTTTTCCCAGCTAGTTCTGGAGGTCGAGGAAAAAGAGGCCTTACTGAGGAAAATGAGCAAACAGAGCAAGACCATGAATAAAATGAAACGGGGTGAGTCGCACTCATTACATTTGCACTGCAACTGATAATTTTTTTCATTGCTGATGAGTCTATCAATATTTTTCAAAATATAATGAGGCTGATATTAAATAATAAATCAGTAGATATAAATCATTTAGTCTAGAAAACGTCACAAAAATAGTCTTTCTGTGTTTCCGACAGTCGAAAACCTAAAAGTATTTAAAGGTTTGTCCAAATTACAAAAAACACCACATTTCCTGTTACTTGTAGTGATTTCTAGCCACACACAGTTTTAGTTTTATCTGCTGAGGTGTTGAGATAGCTGTCTCTGAGGTTTCTGCTGCCATGCCAGTAACGTGGAGTTTTATATAAAACAGAAAAAAAGCAAATCCTCATAACTGAGAGACCTGAACGAGCGCTTAAATGGCTTCATAAATAACTTAAAGTGATTAATTAATAGACAAATTTGATTCATTTTCTGCAGATTGACTAATTTATTAAGCAGTGCATCATTTTAGTACGTTTCATTTACTCATTCAGAAACATCATGAATGCCTAAATGCCACTTAATTTTGTGTGTGTGTGTGTGTGTGTGTGTGTGTGTGTGTTTTCTGTGTGTACGTGCCCAGTGTCCCAGCTTGTCACCGAGGAGTTCACAGAAATGTCTCAGAAGCTGGAGCTGGAGCAGGGCCTCCGGCAGCATGCTGAAGTCTTCGCCCACCAGGTGTGAGCGTGTGTCATGCGTGTGTGTGTGTGTGTGTGTGTGTGTGTGTGTGTGTGTGTGTGTGTATGTTGTCTGCACGGTGCGCAAAACATTTTGTCGTACATTCACACCTATAGATACTGAGGGTGACAGGTCGTGCCACAGGAAGGGTGCAGGAGTGTCAGAGTGTTGACCTGCTGGCGGCCACGGCGAACAGACGGACACTCGGACAGAAGGGGTGGGACACACACACACACACACACACACACACACACACACACACGTCCGCTGTCAGCTGATATGGCTGGACAGGAGAAGGGGTCTCCATTCTCTGTTTTCACACCGATGACACTTTGGTCTAATCCAGACTCTCTGTTCGAGGCGAGGCGTTCACACACACACAAGACAAAAGCAGACACCCACTCGTACACAAGCCGTAAAAAAACCAATTCACTTAAAATCCACATACCCAAACACACACACACACACACACAACACAGTTTTTGCTGCCCCAGCTGCTCCCATAATGAAGGCTCTTTCTTTCAAAAAACGTCTCTCTGTTCCCTTCCCTTCCCATTTAGCCCCTCCCTTCCCCATAATTAGTGGTCATCACTGCCGCTGAAGGAGAATAGTGGTCTTTAAGCACAACCTGTCTTTGCCTGACACCTTTATGTTTTGCCGAGCATATAGCAATTGTCGCCTTTGTGCGCAGCGTCCTCCATTTACCGGACAGGCGCACAATGGGTTGCCTCGCAGGGGTCCTTACCTGTGAAAAGGACCCCCAACTGTTCATACAATCCCCTCCCTTTACTCTCAATTCATGGTAAAAGACCCCCCTGCGCTGAATGCCTCTTGTATGCACTACTATTTGTCTGTTTTCATGTGTTTTGAAAACACCAACCATTCACACCTCTCCTCTGTGATGCATGGTGGTATAATGACGCAGGGCCTCAAAACAGGAAACAATTTGAAGGTTTTTTTTGTGTGTGTGTGTGTGTGTGTGTCTTTGTCTCTTTGTGCAGCCGTGCGTGGTTGTGTCTGTCTGTGGGTTTGTATGTATGAAATAATTGTGCTAATTGCTGTGTGAAAATTGCCCTCTGCTGAAGGGAGACCCGAGATTAGAGCAGTGTAATTTGCAGCGCGGAGCCTCGTGCTGCCGTGTGCTGAAACAGAGCTCACTAAACCTGCTGCTTCACTTCGTCCTCGCCGTAAAAACACAGAAATGAAAACCACCTTTTCTCTCACTTCCTGTTCTCTGATCACCCAACCTGTTCTCACAAAGTGTCTGTGAGAGGTACAGTGTATGGATCCACTTTACCACAATACACTAAGGTCATGTACTTTGTATTGTCTGTGAAGGGGTTTTTACTGTGTGTTATTTCACACAATTCAACAGTTTCAGATTTTTAAGGCTTGTAGGTTTGTCTGTTTCTGACAAATAGATAATTTTAAAGAAGGCACTTGACATACAATTTTTATTGCTCCTGTTTTCATACTCGGTCTTTTATTTATTATGTGATCTTGTTTTTTTTTATTTAGTTGCTAGGTGATACATTTATATCTTCTTGAATATGAAGTGTTAGTCACTGCATGTCTTTCCAACCTAATCTCCAGAATTTTTTTTTGTGTATTATATGTTTCTGCAAACCACAGATACGTTACATTTGTACAATATTTTGTAGTTTTTGTACAACACCGCTTGGTTATGATTAGGAAAAAGTCATGTTTGTTTGCACAAGATCCAGTGGAAAAGCGAGTTCGGTTCAGTGAAAAACATCCAGGTTCAGTTCCTCAAACGCCGCAGGGAAATGCAGCCATGTGTTGGTAAAAAACACCCAGGTTCCATGGCTCAAATGCTGCTGGGAAATGCCGCAATCTGTCGGTAAAAAATACCAAAGTTTGGTGCAACAACAACGTGGGTAAATGCTGCCATGTTTTGGTAAATAACATCTAGGTTCAGGGGCTTATACGCTGCTGGGAAACATTAGCCCCTTTTACACTGCCAGATTTTCCGTGAATGTTGGGCCGTTTGGCCGGCAAGCTGTGAGCGTTTAGACACACAGAGGCGGATTGGCGAGTTGATCCAAGGTGCCAAGTTTTCCGCCTCGTAGGGTAGACATATTGGCGGAACCCTTTTAGTTTAAAAAGACTGGGGTGGCCTTCTGCAACGGGAGGGGCTGTTGAAGACGCCGCACGTGCGAGACACTGGTGGTGGATAAACAGGAAATAGCTGATAGCAGGAATTAGTGGGCAGCTAGTAGCAAGAGGCAAACGCAAACCTGACAGACACTATAAAGATGAGCAACTGGGGAGACAAGGAAATATGCGCCCTCCTTGTCCTCGCAAACGAAGAGGCCATTAACTGTCAGATGATGGGGACGGTGAAGAACGGGCCGACTTACAAGAGAATCGCTGAAGGACTGACCAGCTGCAGCTTCCCTCCCACGTCACTGTTTACGTCACACGCTGAGCTACATGTTTTGTTACTTGCTCACGCCCCCCGTTGCCCCGAAAAAGGTGCATTCTGTATAAACAAAAGTAGGTAGGCGGCATTTTGCTGCACTCCCTGATTTTGCTTTTATACTGCCAATGCTGAAAAAAGACTGATTGGGCTTTCCTGCAAATTTGCACAATTCCTATCTAAAAAGGGCTACTGTGGTGTGTTGGTTCAGTACCACAGATGCCACTGAGAAATGCAGGGATTTGTCGGTAAAAAATACCAAGGTTGAATTGTTTAAATGCCACTTAGAAAGGCCGGGAGGCCGAACTACTTTCCCTTTGTGGATTAATTACAATATCTGATGTAATGTAATTGATCAGTACCAACATCTCTACCTGTATATATAATACTAAACATCACACAAGCTCATGCCACAGAACAAAATGTTTGTTTATAGCACTCTGATCATTTAGTAGCTCTGAACCACAGTGATTAACTGTAGTAGGTGTGTTTATTTGTCTCACTGCAGAAGAAAGAATCTAATTTTCAGCGAATCGAGGCAAAGCTTGACGTTTTTCATTTTTCCTTCGAAGCCACTTATCATAATGTGGAGAAAAGTAAGCTTTGTCTCACAGCCAAATCGTCCTGTTTGCATTGTTGCTGTTCTTCAGCGGAGCCGATGAGTAATTCCAAGTCATTGTTCGCTTTGAAAACACTTTCTCTGCATTGTGACAACCTCCTGCGGGAGAAAATTAACAGCCAGCCACTCAGATCTCACTTTATTTTCCCTCTAATTGTGGCTCATTGTCATTAATGGATTTCTTCTTCCATTTTCGTAGAAGCAGATAATGATAAAGAAGTGTTCAAGGTGTCAAAAGGTGAATTTGGTTTGTCTTGTCAGATGTTGGTGCAGCAGAAGGCGGCCCACAGGGAGAGTCTGATACTGATGCAGAGCTCAGAGACCGGCCTGCAGCTGCAGCAGGCTCTGGAACAAATCTCCAACATCAGCACGGCTCTGTGTGACATACAGCGCTGTTACCAGGACCAGGTGTGTTTAGATGTGATAAAAGAGTGTAATTACAGTAAAATGGTCTGTTTATGTTCTTCATCATGTCCCCTGTTTCCTTCAGGTAAGACAGAGTCAGGGTGCTGTGGAAGAGAGCGGCGTCCGCTCTGAGCTGCAGAACCTGAGAGAACAGCTGGAGAAGAGCGAGGAGGAGAGGAAGGCCTTGAAGACGCAGCTGTTTGAAGCTAACAGTGCCACCACACAGCTTCAGGAGGAAGGTAGCTGCTTGTGGAGAAACCATTTCTTAGCAAACATGCTTTATGGTAGCACCAGGAAAGGGTCAGTGGGTGAAGTCAAAGTGGAGTCTCCTCTGCTGGCGTCTATGTTGGCTCCCAAAAACTCTAAATGAAGCAACACATTGCAAGCCCTCCTAAAAACACATTTGTTGGGTAAAGAGCTATTGTCACTTCTTCTAATGTGTGTTTGGTTAGTAGTAAAGTAAAGAAAGCGAACTTCCAACATTTGTAAAAAACAAAAACAAACAAAAAAGCCTTTTTAGGTTTACTTCCTTCAGGTTCAGGCAACAAAAGTACATGCTTATGTTTGAGACAAAACATCATGGTTTGGCTTAAAATAAGTACATTTTAACTCTAACGAAATGTAAAGTCACATGACATACATCCGTAGCATAGTATGCTACATATACTAGCATGCTATGTTGTGATTTAAGTAGCTTGATCAACTTTTCGTTTCACACTGGACACAAACAGCAGACTTTTGAGTTAAAGTCTGGAGTTCGTTTGACCCATCTGTCCCACCCTGTGCAGACTTTCTCGCTCTTAATACTACGGCAGTTGCTTAGAGCATCAAATAAATGGCATCTCATACCACTGCTAAAGGTACCTATGGTGCAGCGTTGACACAGAGCCTATGCTGTAGCCTGACATGCACCTCCCAGAAATGTAACTACACGTTGCGGCGACGCAGACCTCCTGTCTATTTCTGTAAGATGACACCATTTCCCTCAGTGGAAACAAAACTTTTATTTACCTTAATTTCACAGATAAGAAATAATAAATTGTGAAGACAATAAAGCCTCCACAAAAATAGCATTTTAAGTCTTGTGTGTGATTTATCCTGGCTTCATATGAGCAGAGGAAACCTCTGCTTGTCGCTAGGCTAATTTATACAATGTAAAATGCCATAGGCTTGTGCTAATAATATTAGCATGTTACGTTTGTTTGGAAAACATGTTTAGTATAACACAGTTGTTTTGTCAGTGAACCTTGTGAGTTGCAATGGAGCCAAATTATGTACCGTTACCTTTGTTACATGTTGTTACATGCTGTTGTCCCTGGCTTCATATGAGTAGAGGTAAAGATCACTAGCTGCTAGGCTAATTTATTCAATGTAAAATGCCATAGGCTTGTGCTAATAATGCTAGCATGTTGTATTTGTGGGGAAAATGTGTCCAGACAAATAAAGTGTTTGTCTGTGAATGCTGCGAGTTATAGTGAAGCTGATTTGTGTACTTGTGTTTGAAATTGTCTCTATTAAGCCATGTTTAATGTGTGTTTAATGTGTGTTTTGAGTCACCTACTCAGTCAACTACTGTATTGGGCCAGATATGACCCAGAAGAGACCTGTGACTCATATCTGTGTGAGAGGGTGGGGCTGACTCATAGACTACAGTGGCACCACCCAGACAGCCTGTAACTCACAGTTGTCATGAATGTTGAAAATAGCTATAGAGACCAAAACTGTTTTTTGTAAACATGTTTATTTATCATCATCTTTGGTGTGGGCTTCATTTTTCAGCCCAGGAGGTTGCCACTTGTTTTCTGCAGGCTGTGTAGTCAAATGCTTTCCGGATGATTCATCTTGTTGTTGCCCATAAGAAATGATATTTTGCAAAATCCTTGTCTCAGGGCTACTCTTAGGCTTGTCTCTTTCTCTCTGAATGAACAGGTGTTTAATATGCAGCAATATAATTTATATTTCCAGGGTGAATGTTCTCTTAGTTCACGATATTGATGATCAAAGGAAATGTTTCACTGTCTTCCTTTGCAGTAAAGAAGTTACAAGACTCACTGAAACGGGAAGATGCAACTAATGAACCAGAGGAGAAAGCCACTCCTGCTCCACCTCCACCCTCTCCTCCTCCTCCTCCTCCTCCTCCACCTCCTCCTCCACTTCCACCTTCCTCTGCTGTCACCAAGTATGTTTAACTAAAGCCAGGCGATGGGGAGTGTCAGTGGACAGTGTTGGTTTCACATCTTCAAATCCTGTATCAGAGGCTTTTTACACTCTAACGACTGTGTGTTTTATAAGTTATGAAGCAGTGTGACCATTTGACCCCTGTGACCTTGTTCTCTTCCTCTCTCTGTGCCAAGTTCACTCGATTTCCTGAGAAGCAGGAGAAAAGAAGGTGCCAGTAAGGCTGATCAAAACAGTGAGTCACACTTTCATCCAACTGCAGCGGTGTCACATAAAACATACTTTTCACCTCGAAGCCAAGATTTATCCCAAATTTATAATTTACTCTGAATTCTTATGATACATTCTCTCTGATTTTTCAAAAACACAATAGTTCATAAAGGTGTAAAACAGTTTAAAATATCATATCCAATCTCTAATCTTTTAGAAGCAGCACCCATGTTGGACATGAAGACAAAAGCGGTGGATGAGATGATGGAGAGGATAAAGAAAGGCATCATCCTGAGGCCCATCAAGAAAATACAGGTGGACAAATTGTATTTACAGACTTTTAAAATTCCTTTATTTGCATTTCCCATTGATTATAATGTGTGTTCACATTTTAGGATTTTATATGACCAGTTGAAGTTGTAAAAGAATAAAACCCAAAGTGATAAATAATAAACTGATGACTAAGATCTGACTTCTCTGCTCACAGGACGATGACAGCGCATGGAAGGTCAGTTATCCTCATTTGTTCCTTTTTGTATTTATTATAAAGCAGCTGTGACATGAAAATATTTCCAAATCTTTTTGCAGGACCAGAGGAGTGAAAACAGAAAATCAGCTATCGTGGAGTTGAAAGGAATGCTGGTAACGTACTTCAACTCATACTGTGTGTCATGAGCACAAACCCTTGAGTAACAAAGGGCAACTGAAACATCTGTAACCGTTCTACACACCAGGACACCATGAAACATCAGCAGCTCCGCAGACTGCCGTCCAGGCGGGTATTCGGCCGAAATGTTGGGGAGGCTGAGCTCCTGCAGGTGCTCCAGAGGAGGAGGAGAGTGATGGGGGAGAACCAAGACCAAACACACGGTACGCTGTCCTGTCACTCCTCTGTGGTCAGAATGATGCCACAGTGTGTCTGTCTTTTATTTCTGTCTTTTGTTAAATGAGTTTAGATTAATATTGTTGTTGTTTTTTATGTATTTGTCTGGTCTCCTGTGTGTCAGCACCTCCGCAAATGGTGTAGCACACCTCAATTAGTAAATCATACGTCTCAAGGGATAGATTCAGAGTTTTAAAACCCAAATTAGGTTTATTAATATGTTGTCAAATATCATTTATGAGTTTGTGTAACAAACACACAGGCACTAAAGGCCAAAGTGATTCCCTTTAGACTGTGTTTGAACCCATTGAGAAGCACGGGGACAAGAGTCTCAATACTAAAGCTATTGCAAGGTTAGAAATCATGGGATATATTTTAATAAGGTCCAAGATGAAGACATTTGTTTGGTGTCTGAAAGCATGTTTTGATTCTCAAAGGGTGGTGTATACCACAAAATTGACAGTTTAACACAGAGTGAGTGGATGCTCTAAAATGTGTTCCTTTAATACTATGAGGTCATTCAGGTTGCTCTCGTGCACTGTTTGTATGTAAACCTACGAAAAGTAATGCACCACAATTCGTATATAACCCATATGATCAGGACCCTGTATGACCCATGTAATTGGGAAGGCTGCGATCACGGGACTGATGCGCTGACAGGAGTAAAGAAGGAAGTAGTATAAAGAATGAAAGTACGTGTAAAGAGGAAGGTTGAGGTGGTGGATGGGTCAAACAAACACAAGACTTTCCCCCAGGACACTGGATTTGTGTCCCGTGTGAAACCAAGTGAACTTTGAATTATTTTAGGGTACATCGTCACCATGTTTCTTTTCCTAAACCTAACATATGTAACTCAAGTTTCCTAAACCTAACCTACATTTCTTTATGTTAAGTATGTAACTTTCTAGTAAGTATGTAAACTGATGACGCTAAACCATGTTTCTTTTCCTAAACCTAGCTTACATAACCTTACTTCCCTAAACCTAACCCTAAATTTACCCTCCTAACCCTAACCTATGAAGCTTAACTTTCCTGAACTTAACCTGACTTTACTTACCTTTACTAAACCTACGTATCTTTACTTTAAGTGCATAACTTTACGTTAAGTACTTAACAAGATGATGCCCAAACATGTTTCTTTTCCTAAACCTAACCTACATGCTTTACTTGCCTGAACCTAACCTACGTAACTTTAGTTTCCTAAACCTAAACTATTTAACTTTACGTTAAGTACGTAACTTTACGTTACGTACATAATGTGATGATGCCCAACCAAGTTTCTTGTCCTAAACCTAACCTACGTATTAGTTTCCTAAACCTAACCTACGTAACTTTAGTTTCCTAAACGTAACCTATATAACTTTACGTTAAGTACGTAACTTTACGTTACGTTACGTACATAATGTGATGATGCCCAACGAAGTTTCTTGTCCTAAACCTAACCTACATATTAGTTTCCTAAACCTAAACCTAACCTATATAATTTTACGTTAAGTATGCAACTTTATGTGTAATGTGATGAAGCCAACCAAGTTTCTTTTCCTAAACCTGACCTTCATTACTTTAATTTCCTAAACCTAACCTATGTATCTTTACTTTCCTAAACCTAACACATTACTTTACGTTAAGTACGTAACATAATGATGCTGAACCATGTTTCTTTTCCCAAACCTACCCTATGTAACTTTACTTGCCTTAACCTAACCTACGTAGCTTTACATTAAATATGTAACCTAGTGATGGTAATTGTGGGGTGCTAATTCGTTAGTTTTTATATGAACCATTGTGTGAGGATACATTGGGCCACCAATGTGAAAAGAAACTGATGTGAAAGGCCTACCAGGTCATAACATGCAGTCATCCCTGTATTTTATTTTCATTGTTTTATCATTTTTCTGGTAATTTCATGTTTTTTTTTTCTTATAGTGATGCATTGTGGCATATGACTTCTAAAAAGAGTCCTACAGATACACTATAATATATTAAAAGGAAAAGCTAAGGAGTGAAAAGTAACCAACAGATCACTTCAGGCTCAACATTTGATCTGCACGCAGAGAGAATTTTTGCCTCTGCAATATTTATAATCAGAACAAAGTGCTTTATCATATCACTGTGGTCAGCTTTTATAGCCCATCTTTCAGTTCTCATTTTTTGGATTTGTGCTTGACCTGAAGTAATCTCTTGGTCAGATGCTCAGCCAGGTCCACGGAGTGTCCCAGCAGCGGGAGACGTCCCCTGGGCAGGCGAGAGCAGCAGCGCCCCTGTGCTCCGCAGGCTGAAACAGAACAGAGAGAAGAGAGACTCTCGCATCAGAGCGTCAGCGCTGATCATCACCCAGGAAAACTGAGAGTGGTAACAGGAAGTCTTTTTGTCATTACTGTTTTATATGATGAGTTTTTTTGTCACTGATTTCCTGAATATCACTGTTGTTTTTACTTCAAATGAATCAATTCTGTCTTTATATATTTGTTGAATAAATACAGGAATTCATAGCTTTTGTGACCCCTTACAATAAAATGTCAGTTGATTATGGTCTGTACTGAATGCTAAAATAAAGACTTGAGTCTGGATCATGTGATGTCAGAAAACAGCTCTTAATTTGTCATTTATCCTCCTGGAAGAATTAGTACATCGCAAACGAACGTTCAGGGCTCAGAAACCCCCCAAAAGAAAAGCAATTTTCAAATGCCGTTTAACCCACATCTGCTTCAAATAGCGTGTACTTGTTGCGTGTCAGAGGAAATGGAACTCATTCAGCCGCATTTAATGTCAAGCATCAGCCTTTTTGGATGCCTCGGCTTCAGCTGATCTAAGTGCAACTTACAGGGCTTTATTTATGCTACAGAATATAGATGGAAAAATAGCCCGAGCCATAAAAAAAAAAACACTTTATGAAATGAATACCCACTTCTCTACCGAGGTGTCTGTCTCTTAAAGCTCGATCCAGCAGAAGGATGCAGGCTGCCATTTATTTAGGCACATTAAAGCTCTCACACCCAGAGTCCAGAGGTGTTGTTGAGATAAGAGCCTCAGGTGATCTGCGTGCTTCCTCCTGAAAGTATCTTTAAATGCGGAGGGTCGCCTTTTGTTTTCTCACTTTCACACAGATACTGTATATACGTGTGCATGCATGCATGAATGAATACACACACCTCACACCACGCCGCCCATTCTGCCTTTGTTGAAAGCATTTGAAAAGATGAAATTACTCTCACCTTTGACTCCGACACCATTTTAGTGTCTTCACACTGTTTCACATTATATATTTACTTTATTTAGCTCCTTTTACTAGAAGGTCTGCCTTTTCACTCTGCAGCATGCATTTTTTATTGTTTTCCTCCTCAGTCTCAGAGGTGTTAGCTTTTGGGATGCAGTAATGTATTCTGCCTCCACAGTGTTATTGAATCAATGCACATGGAAGCCAGTGTGTGTGTGTGTGTGTGTGTGTGTGTGTGTGTGTGAGTGAGAGAAAGAAAGAAAGCAGAAGATGGACACATACACAGGTAATGAAAGAGACACAGGAGGTTCTGGAACTGAAACTCTATATTCATGTTAATACCAACATAAAGGGTGCGTTAACGAGAGACGATAGTGATAGTGAGTGGCACTAATCCTTTAAATGATGACCCTACAGTATATTTCCCAGGTGAACGAACAGAAGAAAGGAAGCATGTTTGTATCTACGACCTTTGCCAAGGTTACAGTTCTGAAACAAATGAAGCCACATTGAGAAACCAGCTAATTTCATGAATACAGACAGAGCTGTGGCACATTTATGGGCATGCAGCACTACACAACAGTGTTTCAAAAATACCCGTTTTCAATAGATGTCGATTCTAAATATTTTAAACAGTTTCATTTCTCGTTTTCCTCAGTATTGACAAAACAGAGCTGCGCTTTCTCACTCTGTTGTTGTTTGCTACAGTCATTTTGCTGTTCTCTGCTGCTAAACAAGAAAAGGAAGGTCATCATATTGTGTCTTGTTATATTTATCTTTTCATAAACATTTTGAATTAAGCGGTCTGTTTCAGTTCACTAGATGACTTATAGAGAAGGGGTGGCATTAAATACGTTTGTACTTCCTCCTGCTCCTTTTCGGATATGTAAGTCACAGTAACTATACATTGACAATTGCTTTTTCATCATGCTTTACATTATTTGTTAATATTACTTTCTGTCTGTCTGTCTGCTTTTTTGAAGGTTCATATATTTTTTTTGTACATGTTAGAAATAAATATCAATATTAATATGTCCTCAATGCTGATGTTTCCCCGTGGTGTCATAAATGGCGTCAAATTGGGCTACCATCAGATTGATACCACAGGACAAAAGAGTTCACGATAACAATATCGCGATAGCTGTTGAAAATTTTGAGAAACTTAAGGTAATGCTGTTAGTCAAATTCATATTTAACTTTTGCTTATTGTGACTTTTATCCCTTTTCTTCTGCAAATGAATTACACTTAAAATTTCTGTAACCAAAACTACAAAATCATACAAAAAGAGCAACTATACTTAATGAATAGTGAAAAAAAGCAACCAAATGGTATTGGGGAGGCAAAGCAAGGACGGAAAAAATGGAAATTACTTAGGAGGCACAGAATTATATACATTAAATTAGCATGTGTGTATTATTAAAATGATGTCAATATTTTTATTATTATATTAAATATCAGGGTTATAGTCAATACTAGTATATCATAACACCCTTAATGTTGATATTTTTTAAGGTATTGTATCATTTGTGTGTTGTTTGACTTTAAATAACTTTTGGAGGCTTTTTTTTTTTGTAGTTTTTTATTTTTTAAACACAGTTAAGGCCAACCTCCGGGCAACTGGAGGCTACAACACAGGTAGGCTGTGGAGACAGAGCAATTATTTCCCTGTAAAATATCTATCTATCTATCTATCTATCTATATATATATATATATATATATGTGTGTGTGTGTGTACTATGGTAAATCAAAAAGATTTACCATGGCAAAATTATTCCATTAATTATGATAGCATGACAAAATGTTGACTTTGTTTCTCGTCATTTTAATTTAACAGTCAGATTTTTTTTTGCTAGTAAATCAAATCAACGTTTCCTTTGTCTCCCATACATTCACTCAGTTTGTTATTGCTCTGTATAATTTAAAGGGGGCGGACAAAAACAATCAGTGTTAAAAGGGAAGGTGTAATAAGCCTTTTCGGTCCTGTTTGTTTGTTTTTTTTTTGGTTACCTTTTATACACTAAAAAAAACATTAATGTAATGTTATGTATCATCTATCTATCCTTGTATTTGATTTCTATAAGTTTGAAAATGATGAAATACACTAAATTAAACTATATTGAATACTCAAACAGCGCATTTCATAAATCAGGACAGTAAGTTGTTTAATTTTGGGCGGTTAGTGTTGGCTGTGGGCCAGGAGGTAGAGGTAGAGCTCTCGATCCATCAGTCCCAAGGTTGTAGGTTCGATCCTCCCTGTCCACAAGGCATGTGAACAGCGGGTATATATAAATATAATAAATTCAGCTGTTTACTGTTTATTTCTCAGGAACAAGACACCGTATTTGACCTGTCAGACTGCTGCACTCCCCCTCCAACCAGACGTGGCGCTACAACCCAGACACCCCCGTCCCTCCATCACCCGGGGCCCTTCTTCTCTGCTCTCCTCAGCCTGTACTGAAAACACAGGGGCAGGAACTTTGACCGGTGCTCCAGCGCTAGTTAGCAGCCAGCTAGCTGCTCTCTCTATTATTTTCATATTTTTGCTTGTTGTTTTACATGCAGAGAGATGTGGTTTATTTATTTACTCAGCTGGCTGTCGTTAGTCATCCAGATATCCTTCGTCACTCTAGCAATAGGTAAGTGCACGCTGGGAATCCCTGCAAGAGCTGGCTAATAGTCGCTTGCTAATGCTAGCGGACCGAGTTAGCATTTGAAGCTGCACCGTTACACGTTAACGGGGCATATTTTCATAAAACGGCGACTGTATAATGTGTTCATAATAAAACGCAAATACAAACAGTAGTTGTGCCTTAAGAATAAATAGGTTACGTGTGTCAAATCGCCGAAGTACTGATATCATGTTTAGCTAGCTAGCTAGCTTTCTAGGACAGGAATTTGTGTGCAGCGAATACAAGATGCTCTTTTTTGTACATAACAAAAATGACAACGTTACGTATTTCAAACGATATCACATCAGGCGAAACAATGATAATATTTTATAGGCAGATATTGATTTGCTTTTAATGTTTAAGTAGTTTTTGGGACATGGGGGACACTTCAGCTGGAAGTAATGTTTGCTAATAGCTTGTTAGCATGTAGCGTTCCGTCACTCCCCTTTTATCGATTCTGACTAATCGATTAGGTTGATGTCTCAGCAAATAACGCTGATGTGGTCATGATGTCTGGTATGCAGTAGAGTCTAGATACAGTAGCATCCAGGAGCAGTCTGTAGAGGAGAGTTAGAATGTAAGCTAACATGAACAGCCTGCTAATGCATCAAATCTATATAACATTAGCAAGAAGCTATTTTCGTTTATTTATTAAACTAGTTGGAAGGTTATTTGGCAAGATGGCTGCCTAACATGCTGTCCACATGCCTGTCACAAGTAGGGTCAATATTATGTCGATACAAAACTTGGCAAAGAGCCTCTCTGTCTGTCCACGTTGCCAGGTAGTTACCTGGCCACGTAACACCTGCTGCAGCTGTCAGGTGTGGCTGCTGACTGTCAGACTGTCTGTCAGTCACACTCCGTCCGGCCCACATGTCAGGTGTCTGTCTGTGTACTCTTGATTTTTCATTTGCATTTGTAAAAAAAAAAAGAAACTGGATCCAGGAACAAGAATTTACATGTTTGCTCAACTGAATCTGGCTGAAACCTCATAAGATTAAGTGACAGCACCTCTTTCTAATAGGACAGCTTCTTTTTATTGCTATTTAATAATAAAGGGTCAGTTATAGTTAGGCTTAGGTCAGGTTTGATTTCCTGAATGTTATACTTAGGATTACCTGTGTAAACTGCCATCTAATAATCAGTGATTTTAATTTTGTTTGTCCCTTTGTGGACTTAAATGTATGGATGTCTGCTACTTTGTGCAGCTTTCTTTTTTGTCTTTCTGTCTCTCCCATGTTTGTAATATTTTTTATCCATGGACTAATGGATCAAGGTGCCTGGATCAAGCTCTCTGAGGGATTTTTACATGTCTCAATCGCATTCCTGTTGCATAAGGACTAATTAGCAAACTGCCTGTGAAACATCAGGAAATTATTTACTGATGAAGACAGTAGATATGTTTATTGGAAAGTGGCATGGACAGGATTTATTACCAATGAGTACTTCACTTACTGCTGTTTGTTGCCTCTCATAAACTTCTTGTTCAGTATTGCCTCATTTTACTTTTTTGGTTCATATTTTATTTATTGTGTTCGTGTTGTCCAGAGCTGAGAGGAGGCACCAAGTATACAGGGAGTGTCAGTCTTGATTTATTAATTTTAAAAGAGTTTGCTGTCACTATTCTTCCCTCTCTTTTTCTTTTGACTCTATCTTTTAGAAAGTGCTGATTGCCTTTGCGTGATGAAGCTCTCGGGCTCCCATGAGCCGTCGCCTTCTCAGCCCCCTGGCATACAAGTTTTGACGTATAGTCTTTTCGGCTGTGTTTGGCCCTCATTCCACATGTGCTCAGTAACTGTGGGTCATGTCTGTTTTGCCCATTAGTTTTTATTAACGCACTCGCCTTTCTTGCTTTGCCTCGGCTGTTCACTGGGGAGAGGTTTTGAATCTCAGTACCTTTTATTTACTCACTGAAATTTGTTTTTAAGCACCAAGAAGGAAAACTGTCAAGTGTTGAAGCTGGCCTTGAATCTCTGGTCAGATTTATACTCTTCTTTATGTATCCTGTCATCAGTTATTTAGAGATTTCTTTCAACGTTTTTCCCCAAAAAATCAGTAACCTTTAAAATTTGAGGGCTTCGAGAGTTTCGTAGAATGGTGTGTTAATATTCCTCAAAGCAAGGCACTGAACGATAATTACCTCAAGTGTCATTTTGGTAGAGGCACCTAAACTCAGGTACTGTATCATAACTAGTTTAAAACAGTGTTACTGTTGACTGCAGTGTAGATAGCACCAGATCTTTGGATAGCATAGCAATGTTTTTGGAGCGAGGTGACCATATTTGGATGAGAGGGTGGAGTCAACCATAACACAAGCTGCTACCTTGGTTAGCATGTAGCATTGACAGCCTGTGGTCAACTGTGACAGTGCCAATGCTAATTTTCACCAGCGAAAAATAGGTTTAAAACTAGGGCTGTCACTGTGTTGATTTCCAGCACAGATGACAAAGAATTCTGTCTCTCTGTTTTTGTTGTTGTTCCTGTTTGGTTGCTGATCATCTTATCTCCGTCTTCACCCAGCTGCTGGCCTGTACTACCTTGCTGAACTAATAGAAGAATACACAGTAGCCACCAGTCGAATAATAAAATACATGATTATGGTGAGTAAGCAGCTATAGATTGATATCATTTCCTTCTGCACTTGTTTTTAAGAATATACTGCAATAAAACATTCAGTTAACAATGTCTGTGCTCTCTTTCACTGTGTGCATGTGTTCAGTTCTCGACAGGTGTGCTGGCAGGTCTCTATCTTTTTGAAGGCTTTCCAATGTTGATGGTGGGAGTCGGCCTGTTCACCAACCTGGTGTACTTCGGCCTCCTGCAGACGTTCCCCTACATACTGCTGAGCTCCCCAAACTTCATCCTCTCCTGTGGTAAGTGTGGCAGACACTGGCTTTGGATTATTATCCTGTTTATTTCTTAAAACAGAGCAACTGATATCAGCTTCACCTAAAGGGTAATTTTGGTATTTTTCAACCTGGAACCTGTTTTCCCTTTTTTGTGTCTGACTAATGGGAACAATCATTCTTGAAATTAGTCCAGTAGTGAGCGAGAGCGCTTCAGCTGCGAAACAGGCTGCAATGTAACCATACGGGACATGTTCGCACCGTCAATTTCCATCCACTAAAAGTGTTTGTTTTTGCCACTGACAGGCTCATTTGTGTCCGACAACATTATGGAAAGGATCCCTACAGAGATAGACCTTTTTGTTTAATCAAAAATAGCCCGAAATGGAATCTGGTGAGTTTGGTGGTGGCGATTTCAGGGCTGTTTCTGGTTAAACAAAAAGGACTGTACTCTTTAACAAAAAGGTCTATCTCTGTAGGGATCCTTTCCATAAGGTCGTTAGACACTTAAAATAACAATCTGAGCCTGTCAGTGGCAAAAAGAATCAGTTTTAGTTGCCCAAAATTGACGTTGTTCCCATCAGTTACTTAGACACAAAAACGTGGAAATAGGGCCCAGGTTAAAAAATACTTTAGTTACTCTTGAAAGGAACAGTAAGAATAGATGCTCCCAGGTATTTCTATGAAGCTAAAAAATGTCTTCCTTTCATTCAGTCAGCAAAAGACTCTTGTGTGAGAATATTAAGTCGAACCAACACACAGTTTTCTTGTCCTGTTTTACTTTACCAACATCCTTTCTTCTCCTTTCTCTTCACTCTCCAGTGTTGGTAGTGGTGAACCATTATATGGCCTTCCAGTACTTTGCACAAGAGTATTATCCATTCTCAGAGGTAATTTCATCTCCCATTTATGACAACATGCACTTTGTTTGATATAGTGTTATTTTAGGAATATGGGAAAGATTTTCTTGTCTTATAATCTTGCATTTGGCATTTAGGTGCTGGCGTACTTCACCATCTGCCTGTGGGTGATCCCCTTTGCCTTCTTTGTGTCACTGTCAGCGGGGGAAAATGTGCTTCCGTCCACCATGCAACAAGGAGGTGAGGCTTTTCTTTTTGTCTCTTTAGCTGTTTCTGATTGGAGCACTGGTAGCAGTTGAGTGCTTAGTATGTTTTATTGGATTCTTTTTATCTTGACAAGTTCTCTTTGAGGAACTGAGGATATTCTTAGATCTCTTACACTTAAACCTTTTTTATGAGGTCAAAACAAGTACATTGAAATTAAAGGAAAACCATGTATTTGTCAGGGAGAGCAGGGCCGGCTGTGTGTTCAGTGTGTATGCGTGACAGTAGTGGAATGAATGGAAGACGTTATGCAGGTCACATTATCAAGGTGTAATCAGAGTAGATGGGCTATGTGGAGACACACCTTTGACATAGTGTCCAATTAAACGCTCTCCCTACCTTCCTCTCCCCTCCCAATCAAAGAACAGTTGAGCCTCACTCAGTTGTTCCCAGTTTTCAGTATGTTTGGGACTCTCATGGCCTGAAAACGAGAGCTAGTGTATCTAACCTGAAACAGCTCAATCCAAGAAGCAACGTAAGGAGAAGTACATTCCTCTACACAGAAGGGAGAAGTGGAGTCAATCCCAAAGGAAATGAAATCTGCCCATTCTCTGAATAGTTTTAAGAAACAGCTGAAAAAATGGATGCTGAGTAAGTTAGTGAAACATCCTTTCCAGGACAGTTTTTATGATAGTGTAACATTGATGTTCTTATGTTTGTTAGCTTTTTTATTAGATTAATTCATTTAAAAGTGGGATATAAGTAGCATCAGTAGCATATACATGTCATTCACTATTCCTGCCTGCCTCCTATGGGCTGAGTCAAGCCACGCTGCGCCGATTTGCATTTCCACACAGAGCTGCGCCAGAGATAGACCTTCTCCAGAGTAGGTCCAAAAGCCGGGCCCTCATGCGGGTAGCGGTGACGTCTCACCGACTGCAGCCAACCCCCAATGACCCCCTTCTCCCCTTCAAACAAGCCGTGTGTGTTGCAAGACTCCCCTCACCTCTGTCTGCAGGAGCCCAGAGTTTTTAAAGCTCCCTGTGTTCAGCTCTCAGTGCTTTTGTAGCTTCTAGCTGAATCTCTGTAGTTTGGAGTTTAGTTTCTCTCCTGCGCCCTGTTCTTACTTTAGATATCTGATTTATTTTACTGTTTCATGTTCACTTTGAGCTGTATTAGAAGTTGAAAACTCAACATTTCCTTATTTTGCTGCTTCACAATAAAACTTTTTACATAACAAAAAACAGGGGACTTTAATTGCGAAGAATCTATAGGAAGTGAAATGTGTGATCTCTGAATTAGCGGAACTTTGTTAGAGGCTTTTCTTTAATTAAGACAAGTGTAAAAATACGGCAGGGAGGAAGCGTGAAATCAGAGACAGCCACAGCGAGATGTTGATGAAGAGCTGCAGACAACAGGCTCTTACTGCACCTCTGCAAACAGCTCACCTCCAACAAGTAAACTTCTTTTACCTGCACTGCAATAAAAATATATAGCCATGGATCAGCCCACTGCTTTTAAACGTCATCACTCAAGACAAGCTGATATCAGTTTAAGACACATCTTCAAGCAGATAGCCCTGTTGTAATGGAAATGCAAATCCCTGCTAGTGGCTGAAACCAAACCAAGCAAGGCTGAGCCAGCCCATGACTGTCAAAAAGGGGTACTAGCCTAGTTCCAGGACCACTATGGTAACAAGTCATGTGACTTTATCTCAATATCTTGATGAAATCTAGTAGTGTATGCACATTTGTCTGCTGAACTTTAATTTATCAAATAAAGTCCATCAATCACTCCCAGCTCCCATACAATCAAGATGGTGGCCAAAAAAAAGAAAAACTGGGATTTATTGATCTCCTGTGGTGCTTAACTTTAGTGGATCATGACATAGCAGATATGGAAATCAATCTGCAGGTGCTCCAGTTCAAAATAAGACTTTTGTTTGGAAGTTTTTTAGCCATGAAAATGTGGCCTTCAACAGACTAGGTAAGGCTTGTGTTTAGCTCAGTTCATGCCCGAAATGCCTTTTGCTTCGTGATGTTGTTGATGACTTGAAGCTTCTACCAGCCAGTTAACAGGAGTGAGGAGTCAGTAGTCAATGACCTATAAAACAGTCAATCATCACTGCAACCACGAGAGGCCATGAAGCATACAGTCATGAATGTGCACCAAAAATATTAGGCTGATAGGTCCAGTAGTTAGCTAGATTAGCTGCGTACAGACAGATACACACACACACACACACACACACACACACACAGCATAACACATGATAACGAGATAACAATGGTAACAAATGCCCTTTCCTTTTTCTTTCTCTAGATGATGTGGTGTCTAATTACTTCACCAAGGGCAAGAGGGGGAAGAGGTCTGGGATCCTCCTCGTGTTCTCCTTCCTCAAAGAGGCAGTGCTGCCCAGCCGACAGAAAATGTACTGAGGAGCTCGGACTCGTGGTGCAGCCTCGGGGGTCAGGGTGTGTGTGAGTAAGTGTATGTGTCGCAGATTAAGGGGAAGCAGGAAGGACTTTGGAAATTTGTTTCTGGATGGGACTAAAACGAAACAGTGGCCAAAGTGGAAGAAGAGCACACGAAGAGGACGGACCAATAAACAGAGCTTCCTGCTGGACGAGCCCACGAGTTTACACAGGCCATGTTTGTCTCTCTTTGTTTTTCTGTCTGTCTGTACTGACTGCCAACAACATCTACTAGAGACCTCTTAGTGGGGATCTTGTCCGTAGTGCAATGCTTTCTTAATGTCATGTCAGACTCCTCTATTTTTTACGCTTTGATATGTGTGTGAAGGGTCTGGAATTAACAACCACCAAAATACCTGTACGTTTTGACTTTGGCAGATAAATCAGTATCACTTTTCTTCTTGAGATGAGATCTGCTGTCATTTGTGTGTTGTAGGTCTTATATTTGGTCAGATTCAATACACAAAGTAGCATCACAGACAGGTTAGGAGACAAAATACGACTAGTGAAAACTTTGTGTCTCCTCAGACTAAGGAGGTTGGAGATAAATTAGATAGCTTAATACTCTCTGGCTAAATCCTGATCAAGTTTGGCTTTTGATGTGAAGTGATCCTTGAAAGGAGATAAGTGTTAACGTGGCAAACCAGCTGCAGGTTGATTGCCACAGGTCGCCACAGAAGTGCTTATTGAGATTACTGCAAATGAGAAAGTGCAGTCTAAGGAACACTTGACTCCCTCCAGAGTGAACGAAGAATCCAAAAATGGTGAAATTCTTTAGAAATTGGTGTTAAGTCATCAACATCAACGGAGACCGCAAAAGGAAATCTTTATGAAAACATCTGTTTACAAACTCTCACACTGTGCAGTATAAGTCTCATTTACCCAGTTGTATGTTTAGGACTTCCCAAACAGACAGCTCTTTCTGACTGACTGAAAAGTTAAACTTGTCAATTCTCTCTTCAAATCCAGACTCTCAAAAACAGTATTTTTTATCTTTCTAAACATGGAAGCTGCTGGTCTACTGCTGCATCAATCAGCAGTTTATTTCTGTTAATTTGTTACTTTGGTGTTTTAAAGGGTTACTTCGGTCCCACAACAACACAAAGTAAAGCGGGATTTATACTTGTGCAGCAGACCTTACGCTGTAGGCTACGCCGTGGTGAACATTTATACTTGTGCGGTGGTGTGTCTGTGTCACTCTGCAGTTACACCTCCAAAACACGAGTCAGTGGCGGGGTTCCTGTGAATGCCTAGTCAATTCAAAACACACGAACACAAATCAGCTTCACTATAACTCGCAGCATTCACAGACAAACATTTGTCTTTTTCTGGACACATTTTCCCCACAAATACAACATGCTAATGTTTTTAGCACAAGCCTCTGGCATTTTACATTGTATAAATTAGCCTAGCAGCTAGTGGACTTTTCCTCTACTCATATAAAACCAGGGACAACAGCAACATTTAACAAAGGTAACGTTACAAAATTCATCTCCATTACAACAAACAAGGTTCACCAACAAAACAACTGTCTTATACTAAACACGTTTTCCAAACAAATACAACATGCTAACGTTATTAGCACAAGCCTATGGCATTTTACATTGTATAAATTAGCCACGCGATGAGCAGAGATTTCCTCTGCTCATATGAAGCCAGGGTAAATCACACACACAAGATTTAAAATGCTATTTTTGTGGAGGCTTTATTGTCTTCACAGTTTATTGTTTATTATCTGTGAAATTAAAATAAATAAAAGCTTTGTTTCCACTGAGGGAAATTGTTCCAGCTTAGAGAAATAGACAGAAGGTCTGCGTCGCTGTAGTTACATTTCTGGGGAGGTGCACGTCAGGCTATGGTGTAGCTTCAATGCAGAAATATAAATTCCACGTAAGTGTTCAAGGCAGTGGTAGACAAACAACTCCTGTGTTCAGTGAGGTAAAATTACAGTTTATGTCAATGGAGTCTGGCTTTGAAGACAGCATTGGTAAGTTTCACTCCAAGTTCAGCTTCCCATCAGAAAGAGCTGTATGTTTGGGAAATACTGAGCATAAGACTGGATAAATCAAACTTGGATTATACTGCACGACTTGTGTGAGAGTCTGTAAACGGATGTATTGGTATAGTTTTGTTGTTGTTAAGCATGGACCCCTTTTACTTCAATTCATCAAGAATTTGCTCAATTTTTGGATTCTTCGTTCACAATGGAGGCATACCAGAAAAACTAAGTTTTCATCATGTATTTAACATAACTTGGGGTAAGTAACTGACAAACAAATGGTCATTTTGTGGGGTGAAGTGTTCCTTTAAAGTTGTAAGGAATCAGGTTCTGATCGATAGAAATGTCTGGTTTTAATTACAGTATGTGACATATAAATACTTCCTGCCCCGTCGGATCACATTGATGAAAAAGGGGCTGATAAGGGCAAATGGAAAGGATTACTTTTATAATTGAAACACCCCTAAATTAAAGTTAGCTACAATGGAAGTCTCCCAGTGTGGATTGTTTACATGTGGCCACAGAAACCATGCACTAGGTAAAGATTTTTATTCTTCTTTTGCATCTCCAGAGTCATTAATCACCAGCGCTGTAGCCTGCGACCAGCCTGTTGTTTTTGGACTGTTTTTAAAAATTCACAGTAATAACAAAGTGATTTTTGTACATTGATTGTTGAGTTAACCCGACATCAGACGACAAATGAAACACTTGTTAAGATCGAACTTGTGCAATGACTCCTGCAAGCTTACATGCGTCGGGGGACAAAAGCTGCTTAAAGTGGTTTGATGAAAGCGCCGTTAAAGAGGCCGAATTTTTTTTTTTTTTTTTAACCAATTACAGAGTGCGATTCATTGTAGGCTGGTATGCACACAAATGTATAATAAAAGATTTTGTTGAAATAACCGGCAGATTAAATGGTTCTTTTCACAGGTTGGCGTTCAAGGAAATAAAGGCAAAAATGGATGTGCTGAGCCTCGTCATTTCCAATTAAATCAGCTTAATTCGCCCATTCAGTGGTAAATTTTATTCGCAGTGTGATGGATTGTACTGTTGTCACACTCTTAACTCCACTCAAAATATGTGTGTGTGTGTGTGTGCATGTGTGCTATACAGCGTCACCGGATGACATTATGTTATCCAAGTCCCATGTGGCTCGGTCACAGTGGGTGCACCAGGTTGAGGCTGGTGTGCACTTTGACCCCCACTGAGGTGTGAAGTGCTTTGTGAAGTAAAGGAAGAAGACAAAACCACGACACACACACACACACACACACACACACACACACACACACACACACACCCTCAGCTGACAGGCCACAGCTCGCAGTTACACACATGCTGTTGACAAGCCCTCACCTGGATCCCGAGTCAGGTCCCTGGGGGGAGCAGTGAAAGTGCAGGGATACATCTGAGACAGGTGACCCAGTTCACTGAGGTTTTCTCACCTTTCACTCACCCCTCCGCTCATCCCGCTTTTTGGAGGCACAGCGTCTGGAGTGTGTGGCATTTTTAATTTTGTCACTTTGAGCTGAGGTTGTGGGCTGGCAGGTTATTTTGTTAGTCTGCTGTTGTGCCTATACAACACGTTTCCCTAAAATTGAGTCCTCTAATCACAATGGTAACACTTTATAATAAACAATGAAACAATAGTGTTAATTAAATATTAGTAATGCTATGATTTATGTTATTTTAACAGTTGTTCTTGTTTCAAATGTTACAGTATTTTCTATACTATATTGAGTATTTATTAATGGTTAATAATTGGTTTGTAAAGCATCTATAAACATTATTTGGATGACTATCAAAGTTGCAACTGATGGTTTTAACACCTTGTTAAATGGTTAATAAATACTGTGTAGTGCATCTATTAACATTGGAACTTATGTATAATATGGCCGCCGATATAATATTTATAGATTTTCAGTGTTTATTTACCATTTAGTAAAGCATTATAATCATCCGTTGCAACTTTATAATAGCTATCCGATGTTTATAGACGCTTTATAAACCAATTACTAACCATTAACAAATATTTAACATAGTGTATAACATGTTAAATAACAATAAACTCTTAAAATGCTTGAAATTATAACATTACATGTAGTATTGTAATGGTAACACTTAATTATCATCAACTATCATCAATAAATAGTTAGTTGATGGTTAATTAAGCTTCAGTTAATAGTTATTTAACTGTTAACAATAATAAAAATATAATTAATAATGTTTAATAATTATTATTGTTAGTAGTTTTACTGTTATCATGTTAATTCTTCTTCTTCATGTTGTTTCCACCTCCACCTAAGTAAAATATATGCAGAATTTAATACTAGATGAGATTTAATACATATTTTAAACACATCCGTAATCTCAGTTCCAGCTGAAGCGTTTCAATATCACAGTGTGATGATCAATAGTGCCCAGGCTCCAGCGCCTCAGCCAGGTGCATGGCCACTTCTGTCCAGGGGGAGGTGCTCCGCCCCTGGGGGTATCCTCTGTGCTGGACCTCCACAATGTCCTGTGGCTCAAAGTACCAAGGGGAAGCGATCCTGGAGGGGAAGGCTCTGGGGAACAACACCCTCTCCAGGACATCCAGAGGCACATCAGGGGCCGGGCGACGTGTGCTGTCCCACTTGGTGGAGTATTGAGGCTGCCTGCTGCTGTGGCCCCTCCACACCGTGACATTACCCCTGAGGTCTGGCTCTCTGGGAGGTTTCTCTGGCTGGAGGCCCATGAAGATGGTCCAGGGTCTGGACGATGAGGCTGGAGGTGGCTTAGTGGAGGTGCTGGTGTCCTCCAGAGGACCTTCTGGCTGGTGCTTCAATGGGTGCTTGGCATGTTTTGGGTTAGAAGTGTTCTGATCTGATGAGAGGCACTGGGTGTGGTACTGGCTCACCAAGACTCTGGGGGAGAAATCCTTTAGGAGAGGAAAACCTTTATTCTTCACCCACTCTGCCACCTTCACATCAATAAGCGTCTGAAAATGGACACAGAAAAGTGTGATTAGATTTTTGATATGTTTGAAAAATGCTGCAAATATTATATAGCATGACAAGAAAATCAAAAACACTGAATAAGATTTCACTGGTAAAAAAACAACAAAAAAACAGATGTTAAAAGTTTAAATCTTGCAGTTAGAACTAATGTTTCATTTGAGAGTTCATTTGTAACCGGACTGAGTCCACCTCTTCAAGAAGGTCTATGGAGTTAGCATTGTTAGCTGCTAGCCACCAGCAAAGCCACCTCCATGCTGAGAACCATGTACAGATCACTTATATGCTCTGAACTTCACACAGAGCCCCTTCACATCTCATTTTTACACAGTTTTGTTTTGTGTCCGTACTTCCGCGTAGTATACAGAGTGCACCCCTAGTGTTCAACGCAAGAAAATGTATCTCATTGGCTCACAGGCTGATTGTTGTGGCGTCTGCAGAGATGCAGATGTTCTGCCGGACCATCGTGGTGAAGAGGGAGCTGGTCCTGAAGGCCAAGCTTTCAATTTACTGGTCCATCTACATCCCAACCCTCACCTATGGTCATGAGCTCTGGGTAGTGACTGAAAAAATGAGATTGCAGATACAAGCAGCCGAAATGAGTTTCCGCCGTGGGGTGGCTGGGCTCAGCCTTAGAGATAAGGTAAGGAGCTCGGACATCCGGAGGGAGTTTGGAGTAGAGCCGCTGCTCCTTTACATCGAGAGGTTGAAGTGGTTCGAGCATCTTATCAGGATGCCTCCTGGGTGGAGGAATGGAGGTGTTCCGGGCATATCCAAAAGATAGGAGATCCCGGGGCAGACCCAGAACATGCTGGAGGGATCATATATCTCATCTGGCCTGGGAACGCCCAGGCCGATGAAAATGGATGGATAGATAGATGGATGGATGGATGGATGGCCTGTTATGTGTGCAGCCAGTCTACAGACAAGATATGTAATCCCCTCAGCATGTTCTGGGTCTGCCCCGGGGCCTCCTACCAGTGGGACGTGCCCAAAACACCTCTAATGAGAGGTGCCCAGGAGGAACCCTGATCAGATGCCCAAACCACCTCAACTGACCCCTTTTGACATGAAGGAGCAGCGGCTCTACTCCGAGCGCCTTCCGAATGTCAGAGCTCCTCACCCTATCTCTAAGGCTGAGTCCAGACACCTCACAGAGGAAACTCATTTTGGCCACTTGCATCTGCAACCTCATTCTTTCGGTCACTACCCAGAGCTCATGACCACAGGTGAATTTTGGGACGTAGATGGACCAGTAAATCGAAAGCTTTGCCTTCTGGCTCAGCTCCCTCTTCACCACAAAAGTCCTTCTTTATCAGAATACAAAAAAAGTGTTATAATATGTGAATGTTTTCCTGATTTTATCACAGTTTGGGAGTTATCTGAGCGTTCCACAACATACCTACTAACCTTTTTATTGAGATCATTCAGTTTGACCATATCCACGAGATCACTGTATAAAGTTTGAACTAGCCTCCTCTCCTTCATTTCTTTATTCTTATGTGTCTGCCACAGGCAGTTCTTCAGATACCTGCACAAAAACACAACAAGTCTGTTTAAGAGAACAAGTCAATTTTACCTGAAACAGTTTAACTTACCTTTTTTCTTAAGTGTGATTTATTCTTAAAGCTCGTTACCTTGCTACATCCCTGTGGCACCAGATGCGGGCCAAATCCAGTGGGGTGTGTCCCATGCTGTCCTGGGCCAACACGTCTGCTCCGGCCTGCACGAGGCTCTCTGTGCAGTCCAGGAGGCCTTCAGAGGCAGCCAGGTGCAGTGGGGTCGTCCCTGAATCTGTGGTGCTGGTTTTAAGAAAAAAATATACTTAAAACTCTGTCTTCTCAGCTTCATCATTATTTCCAGTGTCATCATCATTGCTGCTGTTATCATCATCATCATCATTACTTTTTCCCATCATAATCATCATCATTACCATAATACCGTCATTATCGCTTCCAACAGCAGCTATAAACTTTCATCATCATCTCATTTTAATCAGAATTTTGCTTTTCGCCACTGGATCCAGCTGACAGAAGTTATAAATGGGTGCTTGATAGAAAATAAAGCTTCCAAAAACTTGCACAAAGCAGTCATTCACAAAATCAGGCCCCTACACATTGACGTCAGCCCCGTGCTCCAGCAGGTATCTGAGGCACCAGAAGGTGTTGGGTGAGCTCCGGGGAGACAGGACCATGTGAACAGGCCGGCGACCCTGGAGATCACTGCTGTCGATCCACCCCAGCCTGGACTCCACCAGGAGCTGAACAGCAGCCAGCTGGCCGTGAAGGCAGGCCACGTGGAGCGCTGACAAACCCTGGAGAGTAAAACACAAGTCATCCATACAGTTATATATGTTTTCTCACTGACACAGCTGAAATACAGAGGAGCCATCAGTATTTCTTACATCTGACAAGCAACGAAAGGTGGACATGAAGTTCATTTAGTAATGTGCTGCACCAGTTAATTTTTAAAGGCAATTTATTTGACTATTTCTACTTTGTGAAAGTGTGTGCTTTTAATGAATTCACTTTAGAGGGAAGTGTTGATAGGTCAACCATTTCTCTGAAAGCAGCAGCTACTTACAGATTATGGTTTACCCTTGTTCATTTGATTGCATTCTTATTTTTCTATAACACCCAAAATGGTAAAATTAGATTCAGGCCTACAGGATAACACATCAATAATCACATCACGGCACCTTTCCTCTCTGTGAGTAAATACTTTTTAAATCAACTTTTTAATGCTGACTTTTTACTTTTATTGGTGTAGACAATATTTGCATTTGGTATTTGGTTGGAGTGGGGTATTTTATTTGACCATCACTTCACTCCCCTCTGCATTATGCCACAGGAGTGGACAAGCATCTACCATCTGTTACCATACTGTGATGTTAATGAGCCTACCTGAATGTTCACACTGACATCCGGCTTCTCTGGACTCCCACCACCAACAGCTGGAAACATGTGTCCGTCAGGGAGAGCTTTGGAAGAAAGTTTCCTACAAAATGACACCACACAGAAATGATGCCTGTAAATACCAGTCTGTTGATACCTTATAGCACAAGAGCGATTGAAGCTAACTTACACCAAATTGGAAATATTTCAGACTACAGTCATGTGACGTTTAAAATGGCCCATACATCAAACTAAAGCGCTCAAAGCGACTCATGTATAAAGATTTATATCCAAGCACAGAAATATAAGCTGCAAACTTAGATATTGTTAAAGTTATTTACCTGTTTTTACATCTCCCACGTCTCCGTTTTCCGGGTTTGTTGACAGCTTCCATGGTTGCCGTGGAAACGTAGTAACTAGGACACGAACTCTGGTTTATGACAACTCAGTCACATGCAAACTGCATGCAGTTTGTATAGATGTTACCACTACGTCACATCTTTTTAGAAATTATTATTATTAAAGTTCAGAAACCGGATGTAATAGTTTTAGAATTGCATTTCTTAAACATTTTTTTATTTTGGAAAAAAAAAACCTTTATTGAATTTCAACAACAAATACAACCATCAGAAATAATAAACACGTTAAATATATAAAAGAACAATAGCAATTCAAAAACAAAAGAGGTAACATACAATAAAAGTGCAGGGCAGTACAATAATAAAGTATTACATTTAAATGTCTGGGGTATCGGGAAACAACACTGCGCATGCCCAAAAGTGATTACCTGTCAGCTGCTGCAATGTGATTGGCTGTTTTCCACGTAACGTTGGCAGCCGTTATGTCTTTTAGTAACTGCGTCACAGTGAACGGTTTTGACTGTCGTGTTGTAGAAATTTAAAACTCTGCCTTTTTAAGTAAAACTTGAGATTAAACACTTCGGTGCCCACCCGCCGTGGGATATTATTGTAACCCAAACATTTGGTAATTTTTTTTATTTTTTTATTTTTTAACATGAAGTGGTTTTCTGGGACAAATGGCTAACGCTAACGTTAGCTGCTAGCTTGTCAGAGACAGAGAAGACGCCTTTCTTGCTTCTAGGTGATGGTAAGTGGTCAAGAACAGACTTTAAGGATTTCCAGCATCTTTCTGAGAGGATTACTAAACATGGAAGCAACAGAACAACCTGGTAAAGTCGGGTTAGCTTGGCAGAGCTAACAGCTAACTAGCCTAATTGATAGCGCATTCAAACGGGGAATGGAGTGGTACGTTACCTGACGTAATGACAGCGGGGCGAGGAGAACAGGTATGTCACCTGTGTAAACTGTGTAAAATATGTAAAAATGTAAAATAGCGCATTATGTCAAATTATAAAATTGTGTAGTTTTCTAGTCATCTGTGTAAACTAAAGTAGTAGTAGTTGTTGTACCACCGTTTTACTACCTAAAAGTTCTTTACTGTTGAGTCATGCTAGACCAGCTCCAATACTAATTATTTGGCTTCTTTTCTTTAAGGAACTTTATGTTTATTTCAATAACAAAGACAAGTAACATTATCAGAAATAATAATAAATGAGTTTTATATAAAATAACAATGCTAATACCAAGGCAAAAGGGGCAACACACAATAAAAGTGCATGGCAGTGCTACTCTTTGTCTGTAATAGTAAATTATTTCGACAGAAATGTCCTTCAATCCGTGTTATATCCTCCTGAGACATAAAACTTTTGTTTGGTTTGCATTTGTAATTTCTCCTAGCTATTTGGGATTAGTAGGACCCGATAAGTTTAAAAATTAAACATTGTTAAAAGTCCCAATGTCCTCACATGAGATGATAATAAAGTCCCAATGTCCTTCAACGAGCTGATGATGAATTCCCAATGTCTTCAAATAAGTGCTTTGTAATTAACAGCGTCTTAGCATGTTACTGTTGTTTATCAAGCTACAAACATCATTAATCATGAATACATACAATTCAACCATTGAATCCGATTCAGGATTTGTATCTTGTCTACTTTCGTGTCAGGGTTGGCTGCAGACTGATTAAGCAGAAATGGCTGCCATCTTGTTTTTACATGAATTAGCGCTTTGAGGTCTTCGTTCCACTAGATGGCACAAAAAGTGTCCACGAACAAGACCAACAGGCCTAAGTTAAGCAGAATGAAGTAGAAGGTCCTGTAAACCCAAAATGTGATGTCTTCATATGAGGACACAGGGTCTCAGGAGGATATGTCCAGAATGTGCCAGTGAAGGCGCTGTTTTTTGTCCATAGTTATCTTCCTCTGGAAATCTGAGAGTATATGTTTAACAAGCATATCGCAGTCAATGACAGTTTGTTGTATGTCCATTGCACATCTGGTGTTCCACAGTTTGAAAGAAACAGTACTGACAATGAGTTGAAATAGTTCATTATGTTTTGGGGGCATCTTCTCTTCAAAGAGTCTATACATCATAGAGTTATCACACTTGTTAAAATTTACATCCAGACCTTTTAAAATGAGCCAAACTTCTTGTGCACTACAACAGTCGATTAAAAGGGGTTGTTTGGTTTCAGGCATGTTGCAATGAATTATTGGGCATTCCTTGGTAGTGACATCACGGCTCCAAGACTTTACAGCTCTCACTGGGAGTCTTGTTTTCCCTCTTTCTATCTCGTTGTAATATAACTGAAAATTAAGTGTGTTTCGCTTTTTAAATAATTGAGCAAACAGGGGCCTGCAATTGCTCAAATTACAAGAAAAATACTGGGGAAAACAGCTCAGAAACTGTAGAGACTGCCCCCTGTATACAAGAGTATTTTTTATTCAGCAGCCACGCCCATGTTTTGTAGATGCTGCCTTCATCAGCATGCAATTGCTTGCTGTTCTTCCGTCTCTTAAGGCGAAAAGAAAAGCCCACTTCCTTATACAGCATATTCAGTAACACCTGTTGGGTGTGAGTCAATGTAATAGATTGTGACAGATATGGGCAGATGAGTGGCTGCAGGCATGGCAGAAATGGATATGTCCACCCTCCCATGTAGTCCACAGCTCTCTCCTCATACATCCCTGGTGTGCTTGTATTGACAGTGCATTAGGATTGGCAGCTTGCACTTGGCCTGAGTAAAGCAGATCAATCCTGCCAATGCTATGGAGGCCTCAGAGTGGCAGCTTGTGACACCGCACCCCGGACCTGCCGTCATGCGTGAGGCCGATATGAATTGGAGCAGTTATATTCTCCATGTCTCTGTGGGGCTTAGAGATCGATGGTCTCATCGGGCTGCGGGCCTCTCTGATCACTGCTATTGACCACTTGATCTCTGATTGGACTGAGTGTAGGCACATGTGAACTATGGAGAACAATGTGTGTCATGGCAGATAAATTATAGGTTAGGTTTAGCATGGATTTGCAGTATTTATTTTTTCACAAAATTAAACAAGACAGAGTCAGAATTTGGGGGATCAAAACATTTACAACCACCAGACTCACTTAAATCTAGTTTATGATGGGTTTAAAAAAAATACTCTACCTGCAAATTGATCATTTGTGTAACAATTATTCACCCCATGTTATGTTGAATTAATGAAAGAATTTTTTTTTTTTTTACATGCCTCCATGATCCACGAAGAATCCAAAAAAGGGGAGAAAAATTCTTGATGAGTTGAAGTAATTGGTGACCACATTTATCAACAGCAAAACTATATCAAAATTTGCGTTTACAAATGTTTATGCTCAGTACATCCCAAACACGAGTTTTCACCAAAACTGTAGAGACCTGAGACTTCGATTATTCTGCACAGGTTTTGAAAGAGTTTGAAAAGGGATGTTTTGATTTAGTTTTACTGTTGTTAAACGCAGTCGCTGTGTACGTCAGTTCATGAAGAATTCACATCATGGGGTGTCAGTGGCTTAGTGGTAGAGCAGGCGCCCCATGTACAAGGTTGATGTGGCAGCGGCCCGAGTTTGACTCCAGCCTGTGGCCCTTTGCTGCATGTCTCTCCCTCTCTTTTTCTCCCCCCCTTCACACTTCACTATCCTATCAATTAAAGGCAGAAAAATGCCCTAAAAAATATCTTTTAAAAAAAATATTCACATCGTTTTTTGGATTCTCCTTTCATCGTGAAGGCATGAAAAAAAAAAGTTCCTTCATGAATTCAACATAACATGCGGTGAATAATTGATACGCAATAGTCATTGTGCAAGTGAAGATTTCTTTTAAGGTTACCTATTTTTGGGGGCTTTGCTTGTTTTTTTTTCATACATTTGCTCAGTTTTCTGTGAAATAGTAAATCCTAGATAGTGGAAAGTCGAACCTCACATTGTTGCTAAAATTAAACTCAAAATTTTACCCGTTCTATCTATGCAGCTTCAAACTTTCTTAACCCAAATTTAAATTCTGAAATTAAATTATTCTTTTAATATTTAAATTTGCCATTTGGATGCCCCCATTTATTTTGTTTTATAAGTAAGTGAAAATATCTATTATTGAATTATTGAATTTACCTAAACAAAGCAAAAAACATAAAAGTACAAAACTTGAAATAAAATGAAAAGGAACAAATGAAAAGCAAAAAAACTGGATCCCATATATACTGAATAGTGGTGATGGAAACATCTACAGTTACAATACAACATCCACCGTCATTACCACTCTTATCACCTCTTAAATTAGCTTTTTTTCCCTTCTTTATCTTTAGTTCGTCCAAATTTTTAACCATGGTGTCTAATTTCCAGCTCTTAAAAAAAAAAAAGAATTACCATGAAAATCATAACGCCCCTACTCCTTTTAACTGGCGGAAAACTCTGCTGCTTTTCTGCAGCTAAATATTGTCATCCATTTCTAATTTATGACTTCCCCCTTTTATTCTCTGTCAATCTCTCCCACTCAGAGCTGTCAAGGTCCATTGGAGGGTCAAGGACGGGCCATGAACCTCTGGCTTTCCGCTCTGAGCGCCAGCCCTCCAGAGCCTTTGCCTTTATCACAGCCACACTGCTACTTTGATGACAAATGCATGTGTGTGCACACAGGAAAAAGTGAGTACAAGTAAACTGTGTGTGTGTGTGTGTGTGTGTGTGCGTGCGTGCGTGCACGCACATGAATGTGTATACAGTTGATGTGTTTGTATACGGGTTAATAGTAAGAGCACAGCCCCGCCACAGCCTCAGCGGCTTCCTTTGACCTCGGTCACATGTCATGGAGGTTGTACAGAGCCTTCGGTGTAGAGCTCTTTCATGTTTGACTTTCAGCCCAAGTCCCTGGACGGCGACCCCCGACATGACCTCTTTCTTATGACAGTTGAGTGTGTGTGTGTGTGTTTGACTGTCCATGTACTGTTAAATTCAGTCTGTATGAGAGTGTATGTGCCTTAAAATCCTAAAAGCTTTCTGCCATATGACATCTGTAGCACAGTTTGCAAAAAACGTAGATAAAAGCAGTTGCTCATGTGAGTGTTACGACTCCAACGTGCTTGTATCATTCAAGAAATACATTTAAACTTGTGTGTGTGTGTCCGTGTGTGTGCATGCAGTGAGTGCGCATGCATGCATTAGCCACAGCACATCAGTTGGTGCAGAGCAGATAAGCAACGGGCTGATCAGAGCTGTCTAAAACTGCTTAGGGCGAGGATGAAAGTGAGATCATGTCCCAGCAGCCTCATGACAGACTCTCCCATTGGTCCGTTACATCATCCAATCACATCCCATCGGCTTTTATTTAACAGCTCTCAGTGCACATGAGATGGGAATACACTCAGTCCTGTGTGTTTCATAGACTTAATGTTGTTACATAAAATATCTTATCTCTACATTTCGGGTTATTCATATATTTTTTTAAAGAATATTTTACCCTTTATTGATAGTAGCTTGTGCAGATGGACTGGGATCATGGGAGTAAGGAGGGTGACAACAAAGTAAACCAGGGACACTGACTACCAAGACACCCCAGTTTGGGTTTTTGTCTGGATTTAGCTTTACTTAAATTGAATTTACAGTAAAGTGAAGATAGTTGGCCATATTTCCTGCTGCCTTTTTAGAGACAGAAACAAGTTTTATGGAAAAAAAATATTAAGTTAGCATTGAGGGCAGAAACAGTGAGCAAGAAAGTGTTAAGAAGAAGAACAGAAGCAGAAAAGATTTAAGAAGGAATACAGTGATACAGTGGAAAATAAAGAAAGAAAATCATGATAATGAGGAGTTGATACCGGAGCGAACACCTAACCTTGATATGCCTTCATATTTGATGAGCCACCTTACAGGGACCCTGTGCCCCTGGGGCTTGTGAACTCTGCTTGTGTATGTGCACTGATGCTCTCACGTTCCTCCTCCTCCTCCATCTCTCCTCTCATCCTCCCCTGGTCCTCCTCCCTCTTTTGCTTCCCCATCCTCTTCCCTTTTACTCCATCCCTTAGCTCCTCCTATCTCTTTCTTTTTTCCTCCTCCTCTTCTCTCTTCCTCTCTCTCTGTGCCTCATGCTCAGCCAGGCGGCAGCGCGCTAATGCACCATGGCACATTCTGCAGCTCCGAGTCACAATGCGACCAGGCTTTGCGCAGTGACCGCACAGCGACCTCCCCAAGTATTGCCGCACACAGGCGTTGTGCTGTACCAGGGCCTGTTTAAGGCGAGGTTTGAGGTGATAGATGGGTGGTGGGGGTTAGAGGATGAAGGAGGAGAGGAGAGGAGAAAGCAGGGTTCTGCCACTGACAGGTACGATCAGATCAAATGACAGTGAGATAAATGAATTGCTAGTAGAGAAAGGCTGAAGTGCCCTGAGATCCCCATCTAAAAGACATTTTTGTGCCACGTGTGAATTATCAGTGTGTTAAACCGGAGGAGGTATGAGCTTATGTGTGCAGTTGTAGCACGTGGGGTGCGCAGCATGATAGAAGGAACATATTTTTGAACCTGTCGTTGACCCAACAGCTGAGCCACCGCTGCCACCGGACATCTAGATTCTCTCAACGAATATCGGAGGTGTTACTCCTTCAATAATCGCTGCGAAAGAGAGGAGGAAGGAAATCCTTTTTTACCTTTACTCTCCTCCCCCTAAGTCAGGCCATGGTCTTTTAATCCCTGAGGTCTTGACAGACATCCTGCCATCACACCTTCCCATGATCCCGAGCTTTTTTCCACATCTTTCAATCCTCACAGTTCAGCAGAAACGACCAGAGGGAAGGAGAGAGAGATAAGGACTGGGATAGTGAGAAAATGAGAGAGGGATGCCTTAAAGGTCAATGTTGTGAAGGTAGAGGGGAAAGGAAAGAAAAGGAAGAGAGACAGAAGGGGGAGGAGAAAGTAAACCTCAGTCTATCTTTTGGCTTACTCGTCCACTTTTATTCACTTTTACGTTGCTATTACTCTCAAGGAGGCGGCACGTTTCTCCTCAAACCTGAGGGGGATTTAGTCCATCTGTTAGTTATCACATCCTCCAAGCGGGGCCTGCTTTACTCCTTTATCAAGCTCCACTTTACTATAATTCGTCCTCTAATCCTTCACAGTTGTTTGAATGAAACTCAGGTCAAAGTCAGTTTACTAGTTACTTGCTAAGCAGCTATGAGCATCCAGAAAAAAAGTAACTATTTTAACTTGAGATACAGTATTATTGGCTCCAAATGTAAAGGCTTAGTATTGTAAATTAGCATGACCTCTCCAAAAAACTTTACTCCCACTAGCTTCCAGTAAAGCCCGTTTCAGCTACTTTCTGGAAGTAAATAGCTAATGCAGGTGGGTGGGGCTTGAAGAATGAGGGCCCTCCCCCTGAGCAGGTGTAAGCAGCTGTCTCTGTGGCGCAATCGGTTAGCGCGTTCGGCTGTTAACCGAAAGGTTGGTGGTTCGAGCCCACCCAGGGACGCTAGTTTTGGGATTAAGTAATCAGGGCCCATGATGTTAATAAGTAATCTGGTGTCCATGATCAGTGTAAAGGTTCAAGAAACCTGGAGCAAAAATGTGATGACAGTAACAGAAGAAATAGTGCTGCAATGTCCTTGTTTCCCAATGATCTACATTCAAAGTCAGTCCAGTTTGAATTGACACTTAAAGGCACAGCAGCTGTAAGTTAGTATGACTACTCTAGAGAACTTCTAGTATTAGTTTTGTCACCAAAAACTGAGATTATATGGTATTATCAAAGCTACATAAAATGAATAACAGTGTAGTGATCATGTGAGTGAATCCAGGTTCTAAATGATCAGTTGTTTTGCATGACTTCCTAGAGGTCAGTAGCAAATATGGGTGGGTGGGGCCTGAATATCAGAGCTGGTCCAGTTGAAACTGAGACTTTAAAAATACATTGCCCCATCAGCTTCTACAGGTCTGCATATGCGAGCTACCTTTGTTCCAAAAAGCTGACAAATTGAGGTGAATGACAAGTGCAAGTGGGTGGGCCTTGCAGATCCAGGCCCCACCCCCTCACCAAGGGGGTACAGGTGTCTCTGTGGCGCAATCGGTTAGCGCGTTCGGCTGTTAACCGAAAGGTTGGTGGTTCGAGCCCACCCAGGGACGCAAGTTTTACATAACATTACATAACAGGGCAATATCATGTTATTGAATAAACTCATTTCTATAACCAAGCTAAAGGTTTAAGAAACCATGAGCAAAATGTGACTTTGACAGAAAGACTGGTATATATTATCAGTAGTGCTACGCCCTTGTATCCCAAAGAACTACATTCAAAGTCAGAGTCCAGTTGTAATTGACACCTAAAGGGACAGTGGCTATAAATAAGTATGACCTTTCAAGAGGACCATAGATGACACTCCCATTAGCCTCCTGTATTGATTTCTTCACCAAAAATGTTGAGATTATATAGCTTTACGAAAGCTACATAAAATCAAATTATCAGTTTAGTGAACATGTGAGTGAATCCAGTTTCTAAGGTCACACACTGTCTGAATTAGGTCAGAGTTGTCTCTGTGGTGCAATCTGTTAGCCCAAAAGCCGTTGTTGGTCTGAGCCCACCCAGGGACATTTGTTTTGTAAATGGAAGAAGCAGGTTGCTGTAATCAGTAAAGAAAGGAGCAGTAAAATAACTTTGACAAATCCTCAGCTGTGGTATGTCTGTATCCAAAAGAGTTTGTCACAAAATGAGAGTCCAGTTGAAGCTGAGAGTGTGGGTGTTTCTCAAAGTCACGGAAGGATCCTCAAATGGCCGAATTTCAAGGATAGTATGTCATCAAATCTTGCCAAAGGACTGTTCCAATGTCAAGGATCATTTTGGAATTCACATAGGACTGAGTCCTTCTTTCAGAGAAATTCCAAGGATGCATGTGTGTATCCTCAGTGGGTATAAAATTCCCACAATGCTTTGCACATTCTTTGCTGGAAGTAAAGGTGGGGCCTCTTCAGTAAACTCCGGGAGTTTTTATCATACAAGCGTGAAAAAAAGTATTGACAGAAACCTCATAATTTACACTTAACAGTGTGTCCACTGCCAAATTGTGAGATTGTTTGAAATAATGTGATTATCAGCCTACGTTTCCAGCCTGACATATTGAGGTGAACAGCAAATGCAAGTGGGTGGGGCTTTAAGAATGAGTCCCCTCTGCCTGAGCAGGTGCAAATAGCTGTCTCTGTGGCGCAATCGGTTAGCGCGTTCGGCTGTTAACCGAAAGGTTGGTGGTTCGAGCCCACCCAGGGACGTCACTTTTGTGATTAGGTAACCAGACAACATGTTAATGAGTAAACTTGTTTCCACGCTCAGGGTAAAGGTTCAAGAAACCAGGAGCAAAACTGTTACTGTGACAGAGTGATTATTACACATCATCAGTGCCGCTACATCCTTGTATCTAAAAGAATTCAAGTTGGAATTCACACTTAAAGGCACAGTTTACCCTAAAATATATTTTTCCTCCTACTTGTAGTGATATTTATCAGACTGTTTTGGTGTTAGCTGCAGAGTGTTGGAGATATCAGCCGTAGAGATGTCGATCTTCTCTCCAAACTAATGGAACTAGATGGCACTCAGCTTGTGGTGCTCAAAGCACCAAAAAATGTAAAATCATCATGACCTGGCTCCTCAAGATAATCCACAGACCTTGTTGTGAGCAGTTTCATGTAGGAACTATTTTCTTTGAACTGAACTACTGAACTAGATTTGAATAATTTGTAAATGAATGGATGGAGGATAAATAGATGTCAGGCATATAACTGAATTATAAAGCATTAGTTAGACTATATAAACGATTACTAAGAAAGTGGTACCTGGATTTTAAAATACAATGGCAAATCTAGACTCAGATATTTAAAAATCTTGTTTGATTTTTAAACATGTTTATTTAATTATAGTATGATGAGAACATTGTCTTGATGTACAACCTGTAATAAAGTTGATGGGATAGGAAGCTGCATTCTCATTATATGGTATGTGTCTTACACCACCAGGCCATTAGAGCACCTCTACTGCTTTGAGTTTTTTTGCCTGTTATAAGTAATGAGATTACAGTGAGCATCAGAACTTTAGCATTCATAAAAAAAAGGGGCTTATTTTCCTTCTTTTCTCACATGAACCTTTTGGACTTTGCTATGACCTCAGAGTTTATCGGTTCAGCTGCTGTGTGATCTCACACTCTGGTTATGTGCAAAGCTGCAAAGATCAAGTGCTCGGCAACACCATTAACAAGGTCAAATTTACATGTGTCCAATCCAGCAGCAGCTATCACTGCTTTGCACTATTAACCTGAACATGAACATAAAGCTTTGACAAACGAACTGAAACGCAACCACCATGACACACGCTATAGTCGGCTCACCCTGTATGTGCTAACCCTGCATGTGCGTGCAGTGTATGTCTGATTGCTCACCCTTACACGCATGCGTGTTGCTATTGACCCCATGACCCTTTCTAATATCACGACCCCTCCTCTTGTATCCAGGTCATGGAGCATTGGCTCGTCCCGGTTCATCAGCGGGGCAACGCTCCACAAAACCCATTGTTCTTGTGACACGCATCCTCATTATAATCCCAAAATGTGGTGTTGGTAGAGATAACATGACGTAAAAATGCGAATGCAATTGCGACAGCGATACCACAACAGCTTCGGGACAGACAGCCACTTCATAATATGTGCCCTAGACAAACATGACACGACAGGACACACACAAGCCCACACACAGTGTGAATTGTGTTTTTTGCCTGAGGTTTATCATCTATTCAATTTAAGTGCGTGGATTTTGCTCCTTTATGAAACCAGGGAGCTGGAATTAGGCCAAAATAAACACAATAAGTGGGGGTGGGGTGGAGGATGGACAGCTGATCTGATGATCTTCCTCTTAAAAAACTATGTAATGTTCTGACAGTTCTCCCCAGAGACATACAGTACAGGCCAAAAGTTTGGACACACCTTCTCATTCAATGCGTTTTCTTTATTTTCATGACTATTTACATTGTAGATTCTCACTGAAGGCATCAAAACTATGAATGAACACATGTGGAGTTATGTACTTAACAAAAAAAGGTGAAATAACTGAAAACATGTTTTATATTCTAGTTTCTTCAAAATAGCCACCCTTTGCTCTGATTACTGCTTTGCACACTCTTGGCATTCTCTCCATGAGCTTCAAGAGGTAGTCACCTGAAATGGTTTCCACTTCACAGGTGTGCCTTATCAGGGTCAATTAGTGGAATTTCTTGCTTTATCAATGGGGTTGGGACCATCAGTTGTGTTGTGCAGAAGTCAGGTTAATACACAGCCGACAGCCCTATTGGACAACTGTTAAAATTCATATTATGGCAAGAACCAATCAGCTAACTAAAGAAAAACGAGTGGCCATCATTACTTTAAGAAATGAAGGTCAGTCAGTCCGGAAAATTGCAAAAACTTTAAATGTGTCCCCAAGTGGAGTCGCAAAAACCATCAAGCGCTACAACGAAACTGGCACACATGAGGACCGACCCAGGAAAGGAAGACCAAGAGTCACCTCTGCTTCTGAGGATAAGTTCATCCGAGTCACCAGCCTCAGAAATGGCAAGTTAACAGCAGCTCAGATCAGAGACCAGATGAATGCCACACAGAGTTCTAGCAGCAGACCCATCTCTAGAACAACTGTTAAGAGGAGACTGCGCCAATCAGGCCTTCATGGTCAAATAGCTGCTAGGAAACCACTGCTAAGGAGAGGCAACAAGCAGAAGAGATTTGTTTGGGCCAAGAAACACAAGGAATGGACATTAGACCAGTGGAAATCTGTGCTTTGGTCTGATGAGTCCAAATTTGAGATCTTTGGTTCCAACCGCCGTGTCTTTGTGAGACGCAGAAAAGGTGAACGGATGGATTCCACATGCCTGGTTCCCACTGTGAAGCATGGAGGAGGAGGTGTGATGGTGTGGGGGTGTTTTGCTGGTGACACTGTTGGGGATTTATTCAAAATTGAAGGCACACTGAACCAGCATGGCTACCACAGCATCCTGCAGCGACATGCCATCCCATCCGGTTTGCGTTTAGTTGGACGATCATTTATTTTTCAACAGGACAATGACCCCAAACACACCTCCAGGCTGTGTAAGGGCTATTTGACCAAGAAGGAGAGTGATGGAGTGCTGCGGCAGATGACCTGGCCTTCACAGTCACCGGACCTGAACCCAATCGAGATGGTTTGGGGTGAGCTGGACCGCAGAGTGAAGGCAAAGGGGCCAACAAGTGCTAAACACCTCTGGGAACTCCTTCAAGACTGTTGGAAAACCATTTCAGGTGACTACCTCTTGAAGCTCATGGAGAGAATGCCAAGAGTGTGCAAAGCAGTAATCAGAGCAAAGGGTGGCTATTTTGAAGAAACTAGAATATAAAACATGTTTTCAGTTATTTCCCCTTTTTTTGTTAAGTACATAACTCCACATGTGTTCATTCATAGTTTTGATGCCTTCAGTGAGAATCTACAATGTAAATAGTCATGAAAATAAAGAAAACGCATTGAATGAGAAGGTGTGTCCAAACTTTTGGCCTGTACTGTATAGCAGCCACAATCGCTTAATTACCACCTGTAAATAATTCAGCAGTATGGCAGCTACGTGTAGAAGCATTGAAATCCATTTGAACCGACAAGACTGAAAGGATTTAGCCTCATACCCTGTGTTTGGCAGGTTGATCACTGTATTATTGATGCTGAGTGTTTTACCAAGCTCAACTGCAACTGAAATAGACCTAAACTTAACCCCAAACATTTTACACATCATAATTCACATGTGAATCAGAAAACAAGACGTTTCATAATTATTTGATATCTGTTGTTTGTAATGAACCTCAGAGCTCTGAAAGTGTGAATTTGATGGAAGAAAAGAAGTACAGTCATGTAAAGAGTATTTTAAAAGGCACCAAAAAAAGTATTCTATTGTTGTAATTTAAAAATTGTCCATCAACATGTTAACTTTTCAGGGAGAAAGAATGTAGCCTTTTTTTCCATCTTGACAGCAAGCATTTTTTGACAGTGTCAGGTTTATTATGAAAAGGGTTTATAAGTTGAAGAGGCTGGAGAAGAATTCCCCTTTCAGCAAATGTTCTCAGCAGTGTTAAAGTTAAAATGCTCTTTTCAGGCTGCGAAACAACAAGGACACAAAGTTCAAAGTTCTGCCATTTAAAACTCAATTAAGTACCCAAAAATGTAAAGCGTGGAAATTTTTAAATTATCAAACCAATGTCCCTCTACTGGGAATAAAAAGAGAGCCATCAGTGCTCAATTTGCTGCAGTTAAATTGTTAATTTGTGATTGCTGGAGGTTCTGGTGATTAAAATATCTTGACTTTTCTTTTACCACCCAAAAAACCTTTAATGGAGCACAAAAAATATTTCTGCAATCAGTCTCTGCTGTAGCTGTTTGTTAGTATGATGCCACAGTGCCTCAGTTTTGCTTAATATTCCACCTAAATAAGTTTTTATTTTATTTTTTTTTTATTTTTATTTTTTTTTAGTTTATTACAGATATTTTGTACATCTCAGCTAAACACTTTAATCAGCATCTCCTGCAGGGGAAACAATCTGTAATTACAGCACTGACACATTTTCACTTTTTAAAAGTAGATACTGCAATTATGTTAGCAAGCTGTTAATTATTTACACATCTAGCAGGTATGTAGCAACATTAGCATTTATTTAGAGTCGTGTTTCTGGCAACCTGAAGGATTAAATCCAATAGACCAGTGCAGGGATGACATTTTTTAATAGGCCAGTTAGTGTGTTCGGCATGATGACGTTCTGTAGTCACTGTAGCCATTTGTTGGCACCGCCTTTTTAAGGACACATAAAAGCTTCAAAATTCACGATTTGGGTGTTTACTGATGTATTTTATGTCGTGGAACAAAACGTGAAAATCTCTGAAGCTTGTTCTAACCACAGATTTTATTTCAGGCACCTAACCAAACCCTCTTACTTAAAGACAGGGGAACAGGTAGTGCGATGATACCCATATTTTTTATTTTATTTATTTATTTATATTTCTTTTTTTATGACTCGTATATGTAGCATTTTATATTGACTCTTATTTCAGCTGTGTTTTGGTCTCCACCAACTCCTGAGATAGTGCAGGTAGTGCACAGTGATTTTATTTCCTGCTGTAAACAGCTGCCTGCTGCTGCCAGAAACTGTACAAGAGTGGTGACAGTGACTCAGATGCAGTAAGAAGAACCAGTCCCATTTGTTATATCTGCCCGCGTACATACTATAATTCTGCGAGTGTGTGTGTGTCTGTCGGCTTCGTGTGTGATCCTCAGCTCCTCTGGCATCCCCTGCAGTGACAACACCAAGGTCTGCCACCCTTCCTGTCCAGCTCCTCTTACCCGGGGTTGTGACGTCGGCAGGGCGCAGAGCGGTGGATTTTGATCCCGTCTGGCATGTTTGGGCTCTCCCTGCTTTTTCAGTGGAGTCTTCACGCAGACACCTACTGTGCTCTGTGTATTATGCGCTTACAGCTCATGTGTGTGTGAGGTTTTGTATCTGTGATAACGGCAGATGTGGGTTTTTTTTTAACACATCCTCACAGTTGTGTGTTCATTTATTGTCGCACACATGTACTGTATATACGTTGGTGTCTGTGGCAACATGTGGTCTGAGGCCATATGGCTCAAATACTCTGTCAGATGTACTCTATATCACTAGATGTGTATGTGTGAATATATGTGTGTTATGTGCACCTTATATGATCTTATTTAATCCAATTTGAAAACGTGTGAATGCGATACATGTGCATGGTGCCTTCATGCATTCACATCTGTCTTCATGGAGTGATGACACTGGAGTGTGTAGGCCTTGATGCGCTTTGGTTATGTGTTCGTACGCCCTGAGGGAGGGAGATGTGACCCATTCAGCCAGGTCATGAGCATGCTCAGTGTTACCTCTCCGAGCCGGGTGAGGGTATCTCCACATGCTTGACCCGGGGTCGCCTTCACAATTGTGATCAAAGTGTGAAAGGAGTCTAGGCATGAGAAATCGGGGTTAACTCACACCCCGGACCAAAGTCTGGCTCCTCTGGTTCCCAGGTGTCCTCTCACCTCAGATAATGCTAATGTGCGGAGAAGAAAGCTGATCCTGAGAGGCTGTGTTCATAAAAGCAAAGGACAAAGATAGGGTGTTAAAGGGTACCATTGTTTTCTTTCCTCTCTATCATCTCAAACACCAGTGTTTCAGAGTTTTAACAACGTAAAATTCCCCTGGAGACATGAGACATACAGTACAGTGTGTACTGTACAGAATCTGCATGAATATAGAGACACCTCCACAGATGCTAATGTCAATATATACACAGAAAACTGAGGCTGACAAACTGCATGACAACATGGAGGAAGACATATACTGTAAAAGCGCACACACACGCACTCATACATAAGTACAGTACAAGGTCATAGTGTGAGTCATGGACGATAAAGCAGACTGCAGATTCCTTCAGGTGAAGAAAAAGTAGTTGTTTTGTAAAGCTGTTCACTTGTTAGTTTCTAATCTCCGATGCACTTATTTAATTTATGAAAAAACGTGACTCAGGTTTAGGTGTATGTGCTGAAAAGGCTAAAAACATGAAGGCTGAAAAGCAGTGTTTTTACTGCCTTGTCTGATTGAAAGTTTTAAGTATGTTTAAGTAAACTCTAGGTTTTGTCAGAGCCGTGCTGTGTTGCACATGTAAACACACCCGACAGTGATGTCACAGCATACTGACACACCTGCACACTTCACTGAGAACCACTGCAGGTTAGCAAAAACAACATTTACAGCTGCTGTTAAGTTGCTCTTTAAAATCCAGATAAAGTAAAATCTGAGATTTGTGTCTAAACACATTAAACATGTTAGAAAATAACTGCTGAAAACATTTGAAAAGACAGAGCTATATAGTATTGAATTGTGGAGTTAGCCTGACAGTTTTTCACCATTTTTGTGTTCAGGATTTTTTGGGCGGGCCTGAAATCATAGCTGGATGACACACTGGAGCTATCCCTATCTTAACTCATAAGTCCCCTACACTTTATCAACACTAGAGCGCACAGCATCAGTGATTCTCTTTCGCTCAATTGCAAGTTAGCTAGCTATTAGCTATTATTAATACCTGCACCTACTCAACCCGTTATCAGAGTCACTCGGGTCCGACCCGCAAACCACCAACTTTTTGTGTTATAGTAGCACATTTGTCAGAATGGAGGATGCAAGGAGACAAAGGCTAATTGCCATAGCGCTTGTGGTGTTTAAGAGAGAGGCTGTAACAGAGAGGAAGAGAATGTGGAAGGTGGACTATTGCACACAATGTTTCTGTAAATTATTAATAACTTACTTGTAACCCTGCTTTGTCACATGTAGAGGTTGCATTGACCTCTTTGGCTTGCTGCTGTAATACGTCATCATCACCGCCATATTATACCAGACAAGACACACCCCAGCATTTCTGAGTGTTTTTTTATTTTGAGGGGGTTTTTGTACGATTTTGAAACCTAATTTTATTTTCTTGGGGATTTTTTAATTATTCAAATTTGGCTGGGTGGTTTATGATACAAAAATACAAAATTATATTTATTTCCTAAGAAGTTCCTCCAATTTTGGCTTTTTCACTTGTGAAAACTTGTGGATAATTTTACATTTTCAGGCTACAAAAAAATTATTTCAGTGGGAAGAAAAATCATTCTTTGGTTGACATGCTCATAATACACGTTAAATCATTGACGATGGATTAAAAGAAGACATTGATTTATGTGAGAGGTTACAGGAAAAACACTAAGCCTTAGTGCTAAAGCTATTGTTATTTTAAATATTGTTGATGCTATAAACTGAGTTCCCATCAGTAACAGTTCTATTTGCACACATTTAGGATAATCCCCACAGATGTCAGTACCTTCCTCATCCTCCCCATCGTCTATCTGCTGCCCGTCAGCAGCTGCCGAGGAACTGCATGCTTTTATATCACTGCGATGGTGCTCTCAGGCAGTGAGAGGAAATGACATCTCACCTCACCCACACAGCCAACACAGGCTTTTAAAAACCTCTGCGGTCCTTCCCTCAGCCGTGTCCTCACCAATATTACACCGGCAGCCTAAGAGCCACGCTCCCTGCTCTGCTCTGACCTAATGGGCTGTGAAGCAGCGACAGGAGGGAGGGGGGGAAACAGACTACCTCTCACCCCTCTCTGTCTTTTTCCCTATTTTTGGTTTGATTTTTTTGTAGTTCGTTCTCTAAAAACACCAAAAACGTTTAGGCCTTTTAGCGCTAGATCTGGAATTTAGCTCTGTCGTATTTTTGTCACAGAATATGCTGGTCTAAATACAGAGCCCAGAGCTTTGGTGGGCAGATCATAGTGTGGTGGGCAAAAGATTTTAAGATATCAAGATTTAATTTGCAGACAGGTTTGGATTCAATCATGTATAAGATTCACACATTCACACACAGTGGATTGAAGGTGAATGTGTGCAGCTCAGATATCCAGCTGTTTGCACACTTGGAGTGTTCAAAATCAGACTGAGGTCAGCCTGAGGGTGAGGGGAGAGCTGAGAAGAACATGGAGAGGGGAAAAACGCTGAAATATTATAAAGAGAAATTCAGTTACCCTGTTTCATTCATTTACTACTACTGCTACTACTCTGAATTTCAATACTATCCTACAAGTAATAATAATCAACTACATTTCCTGCTGATCCCCAGGACTTAATGAGAATGATTAATGGATCCACTGCATGTCTGAAACTGAAACTAGATGTAACTGGACTTTAGCAAGATCGTAAAGATTCGTGTGAGTGTAGTAATATACAGCAAGATGGTAGTATGGGTACAGAAAGGCACACATGATGCATTTAATGACAGGAAACAGCAGTAAAAAGCAGTGTGTGAGTGTGGCTTTTTTGTTGACATCTCACTGACTTGGATCAGTCTTGGACTTGGCTTGGCTTGAGTGGCTGGCAGCACTGTCCTCTGTGCTGCGATGATGGTTCTTGGCAGCTTTTAGATGATGATCCACCCTTTTCTGTGTGCTGATTTAAGGATGATTTGGCCTGTTGAAGTGCAGAACAGGTTTGCAGATAGAGCCACATCTCTGCTCATGCTTATACTGCTTGTAGTCTCGACTTGGCCTCAACCCTCGTGACGCTTTATCTTCACTGTAAAAGCTAGGGTGTGTGTGTGTTTAAAGTTATTTTGACCTTGTTAAAGTGGTCTTACGCAGCTCTGCCATGTTGCTGCTATACATGTAGGTTCTTTCACAGCCCACCACCTAAACCAGTCCAGCCTGGTGTTTCATGATTGACTGTCAGTAGGTCAGAAAGAGAAGCGTTGATACGACAGCTGTACATCACTGTCATGGGTTTGAGGAGTTGACCTTGCACAACCAGAATCCGTAAAGTGATGCACAAGAGCAGGGATGCAGGGAGAGGCCCTTTAGTGGCCCTAAAAATCAAACTGCATTCATAGAAAGCAGCCTCTCCCCTCTGTGTTTTCAGCTGGCTAGGCAGAGTGGCATCATTAGACTACTCAGCTCAGCCGAAGACATCACGAAAGAGATCTCATGATGGATGATAGTGGGACTGAAAGCTCAGACCCGGGGACGTGTGCCCGCAGGACACAAAACAGCAGCACCTCAGGAGCTGGTCCAGCTCGGTGGTCAGAGTTCGAGGACGATGCCCAGCCGAAGGAGCCCCCTCACATCGGCCTGTTTTGTGAGACATCTGCGGGCTAAAATGACCTGACAGCGCTTGATGCATTTGCTGCCTGGCACATAAGCGATCTGAAAATGTGGAGCTATTTTTTGCTGATGTTAATTTGCTCCATGTTAGGGCCCCGGTTCACAGCTCGGTCAGCCTTCCCTGATACTATATTCCCGTTTGTTTCACTAAAGGTTCTCCCGTCACATCGCATTTAGGTCGAGATGCCTGTGAACTGTGAATGCACCGCGCACAGGGACCCGGCCACGCTGAGGCTTCAGGGCCCTAGAGTCTGTCGTTTTCAGGGAGGATCTCCCCATGTTGAAGGACTTGTTAATAATATCTAGGTTTTCCTGTATGACGAGGCTGCTGTAGTCAAAGAAATGAAGGTAATTTATATAAAACAAACAAAAAAATCACTATTTCTTGTGTGCATGTGAGGAGAAATTAAAAGTAATTGTTGTAAAAATCCCACGTGACTAAATAGCCTTTTAAAAAGGTTTAAATTTTTTAGCAGTTAATAAAATATTAAACTGTAGCATGCAATGAAATATGTGAATTTGTCTAATTTCTTATTTTCTATTTCTTTCAAAGCAAATGGTTAAAAGTTGTATTTGTAACAATAAGGTATTTTTCAAAATGTAACTGACATAAAAATGTGATAATAGCACTATAAATTGCCATTTGTGAAAAAACAGGCTATTTTCTAAATTTGAATTTTAAAATAAATGAAAATAAACAGAATTGTAATAGTATTAGTATAAGTTACTATATTTGTAAGAGTAAGAAGTACCTGATGTGCTGTTGAATCCACCAAGCAGCAGCAGACTGACTGCGTGTCGTCAAAGAAAAGGCAGCAGTGACTCCTGTCTTTATACCAATCCCTCCTCAGTGGGCAAGCTGATCCTTTCACTCTCCTTCTTGTTAACTCTGATTTCATGAATAATTCATGACACAATCAGAACCACAAATGAGCACGCTAATTGGTGCCTTTTTTATCATCATCGTTATTATTGTTATTATTCCATGCTCCGGTGCGTACGATTAAACATGAAATTAAATTAATGTGATGGTGAGAAAAATATTTTTCTAATAGCCCTGCATTAACCCTCTTGTTAATTTGAAAACAGATTTAGGGAAATTAATTTTAAATTTGAACGCAGTTTGTGAGGGGAAGGAAAAAAAATCTCAAAACAGCTAATTTAAGTATTAATTTGTGTAATAGCTCAATTTGTTTGCCAGTGGAGATATGCTAATATTTCTTTTTAAACAAGTCAAGAGGAGAAGAGATTTAACAGAGGTTAAAGTAAAGCATGAATAAAACTTGATATTGAAAACAAATTCAGATCCACATCATTATGGTACATGATGTGCTCTGTTGAAGAAAAAAAAACAGAGGTAATTTTTTTTACAATGGTCACATCAGACCTATAGCAGAGTTGTTATTTTATCCCCTCTATAGTACTTTTTAAATTTCATGTCCAGTGGTTATTTTTTAATTAAATTGGCTTTCCAGTGGTGCATATACAACAGTAGCCCTTACGGCTGCATTAGATTGTTTGTATTGTGTGTGTGTGTGTGTGTGTGTGTGTGTGTGTGTGTGTGTGTGCATGCGCGCACTCACCTCTTTAAAACAGCCAGAAGGTGAGTGTGTGCCTCACAGTGAAGCGGTTAAACGGAGGTTAACACGTATTGAGGCAGAATACAAACATAATTAGGTCACATTAAGTTCATGACAAAGTAAATATATTTCCTAAATATATTTCCCCCCTTCTTTTATATTTCTCAGATGTCATTGGTGTGCAAGGTTTGAATTGAGGCGAAGGTTGTTGAAATAAAAAATATACTTTTTAAGTTGCATTTCAAATTGATGTATCAGCTACACTTACATCTATTGGACAATCATATTCTAGGATATTTTATGTGTGACAAATGTGAATGTTATATATTTTTGTAGCTTTAAACTGTAGCAAATAAGGAAATTGACATCAGTTACCATACAGGTTGTCAAATTTCAAGAAAAAAATGTTATTCTGGAATGTTCTATTACTCAGTTTCAGAAAATATTTGAGAATAGACATACCTAAAATTCTATTCTAGAGTTTAAAATTGTATTCCAGAAAGTCTTTGAGAATAGACATATCTAAAATTCTAGAGTATCCAATTGTATTCCTGAAAGTATTCTAGAATAGACATATCTAAAATTCTAGAGTATTGAGTTGTATTCCTGAAAGCATTCTAGAATGGACATATCTAAAATTCTAGAGTTTCAATTGTATTCCAGTAAGTATTTTAGAATAGACATATTTAAAATTCTAGAGTTTACAATTATATTCCTGAAACTATTCTAGAATAGACATGTCTAAAATTCTAGAGTATCCAATTGTATTCCTGAAAGTATTCTACAACAGACATCTCTAAAATTCTAGAGTATCCAATTGTATTCCTGAAAGTATTCTAGAATAGACATATCTAAAGTTCTAGAGTATTAAATTGTATTCCTGAAAGTATTCTACAACAGACATTTCTAAAATTCTAGAGTATTGAGTTGTATTCCTGAAAGTATTCTAGAATGGACATATCTAAAATTCTAGAGTTTCAATTGTATTCCAGAAAGTATTTTAGAATAGACATATCTAAAATTCTAGAGTTTACAATTGTATTCCTGAAAGTATTCTAGAATAGACATGTCTGAAATTCTAGAGTATTCAGTTTTATTCCTGAAAGTATTTGAGAATCGAAATGTCTAAAATTCTAAAGTATTGAATTGTATTCCTGAAAGTATTCTAGAATAGACATGTCTAAAATTCTAGAGTATTGAGTTGTATTCCTGAAAGTATTCTAGAATGGACATATCTAAAGTTCTAGAGTATTCAATTGTATTCCTGAAAGTATTCTACAACAGACATCTTTAAAATTCTAGAGTATTCAATTGTATTTCTGAACATATTCTAGAATAGACATATCTAAAATTCTAGAATATTCAGTTGTATTCCTGAGAGTATTCTAGAATAGACCATCTAAAATTCTGGAGTTTCAGTTGTATTCCAGAAAGTATTTTAGAATAGACATATCTAAAATTCTAGAGTATTCAGTTGTATTCCTGAAAGTATTCTAGAATAGACCATCTAAAATTCTAGAGTTTCAATTGTATTCCAGAAAGTATTTTAGAATAGACATATCTAAAATTCTAGAGTTTACAACTGTATTCTAGAAAGTATTTGAGAATAGACATGTCTAAAATTCTAGAGTATCCAATTGTATTCCAGAAAGTATTTGAGAATAGACATGTCTAAAATTCTAGAGTATCCAATTGTATTCCAGAAAGTATTTAAGAATAGACATATCTAAAATTCTAGAATATCCAATTGTATTCCAGAAAGTATTTTAGAATAGACATATCTAAAATTCTAGTGTATTCAATTGTATTCCTGAAAGAATTCCAGAATAGACATGTCTAAAATTCTAGAGTATTCAATTGTATTCCTGAAAGTATTCTAGAATAGACATGTCTAAAATTCTAGGGTATTCAATTGTATTCCTGAAAGTGTTCAATGATGGAATCGCTTAATTATAGAGAATACTAAAGTAAAGTTGTCTAAAATTCGGAAGTATTCAGTTGTGTTTTTGAGAGTACTTTAGACTATAATGGGTGTAAATCACAAGTTTCATCATGATGTGATATGCTATTGATTCTTTGGACAACAATACGGTACTTACAAAATCTGCCCCAATATTTCAGGTTGATTCATTCTAGGGGCCTGTGATCGATTTAAGACAATATTGGTAAATATCCTTGTTTTTTTCTTGGCTGCTTGCTATTATCTGCCCGACGCTGGACTGCTAGCATTGTTTGAATGTTTGAGAAGGAGGTGTGCTTGGGCGGAAATAGTGATGCCGACATGCCATTTTTATTCCAGAATAGAATTGTTCAATCATCAGAGTATCCTAGAATAAAACTGTCCGTAATTCAGAATACTCTGTTGTATTCTCTGTTGTAGTACAGTACAATACAATTGTTCAAACTCTAGAGTGTTCTAAAAAATTGGAGAATTCAGTTCTTTTCTAGTATATTCTACAAAATATCCTTAAGAGTATTCTACGGTGTAGTTATGAAGTTCTAGACAGTATTCTGGAATAAAATAGTTCAATATCCATAAGTATTCAATAATAGAATTGTCCAGAATTCTGGAGTATTTTAGAGCACAGTTTAACAGATTCATTGAATACATTACTTGAGCTTTGGTGTATACAACCATTCTACATTACTGTGGTTCCTTGATGTTCAGTTCTACACAGAGGCCACCTCTGGAAACCTCTTTCCCTCAGGAACTGGTGAATAAGATGTGTTCCGATGTGTTGGAAAAACACTTGTAATAGTCCAGGTGTGTGAGAGGATTGAGGATGGGGACCTGCAGTGCTCCTGAAAAGCGGGCGTCACTGCTCTTCACTTTGTGTCAAAACCCATTAAAATGCACCTGCAGCAATAAAAAAGAGCCTTCCTACTTTCTCTCTCCATCTGTCAGGCAACAGCAGCAGCAGCAGCAGCCAGTTGCCATGGCAACAGAAGCAGATGTTGAAGGGGTTTCTCCTGTGTGATGGGATGTGAACTACTGACCTCAGTCTTAAAAAAAAATAGAGATGGCAGTAATGGATATGGATTTGTGAGTGTATGGGCTGTAGCTGCATCGCCTGTAACGCAGCTTGGCACACCATATGCCACTGTATGCATTTTTTATGATGTGGGACTACTTACTTGCAGAGGTTGAATGATTGACTTCGCTCATGGGCTCTGGGGCTTTGCAGCAGTACACACACACATACTGTATGTTGAAACTATACAGAATAAACTGTATCTTGATCTCTTCTGTGTAGAAATGTGATGACATAGACCGTTGTGCATCTTTTATAAGCAACAGGTCCTACAACCAACACCAATCACACATATTGAAAAGAATATACTGCAGCCCAGGCTTGTATATATTAATAAAATAGCCTAAACAGCTTCTTGTGACTCACACACCCAGCTGAACCAACATTAGACCTAATTTGACAAACTAGGATACACATATGCATTAATGGCTTTGGGCACAATGTGAGTCACAGTGCTACAGTAACCACAAGGGCCTACTTCTGCATGCGGCTACATGGAGGCTGCAGGCCTTGACACATTATGTACACAAAGACATACTTGACAGGCTGTTTTTGCAAAACTGTCTCTCTCTTTTTTTTCTTGTCTCTCCGTCTCTTTTTTTTTTTCTTTTTTCTGGCAATTCTGTCACTGTTTTGCAACAGACCTATTCTGGGATAAAGCACTTTATACTTGTGTTGTATTTTACATTTTGTTAAAGCAGGATGGTTGACTACTTAAAGCACATAACGTAAATACATTAAATAGTTAAAATACAAAAAGACATTTCTGTCTGTACTTTGCACCTGTTTAATTTGCGGTATGAAATCCAGGCGACCAGAGTAAAACTGAGCTGAAGTGAGCTGCTAAAACATCAATTCTAAATGCTGCATTCATGTGCTTTAGAGGCAGGATGGGTGTGTAAAGATCCACCCGTTAACCTCCCCAGTTGAGAAAAGCAGAAAATACAGGACAGGCCATGCGCCTTTCAGTTTAAACTTAGAGGTTCAGGGATTTGTGTTTGAAATTCTTTGAGCTCATGAAGAGGAGCAACACGATAAAAGACCCTAGCTGCTGCAAAGATTGAAGCAGTGATATTGCCATTAAAGGATTGCAACTTTAATCATGAGGTCATCTTACTAATTGTGTTAGAAGTGGCATTTTTTTTGCCCTCCAAACAGTAGCCTTGTCCTGGGTACGGATCCAAATGGGAAGGACGAGTGTGATTCAAAATTAGATGGAGATTGTTTGATAAAAAGTGTCATTGGCTCTAAAATGTTTTTGTGCCATCAAATTGTGTTCGTTTCCGTCAGGTCAAGGGAGAGTTTATGCTGATTTGTAGACTACAAAGTGAGGCATGCATTTTTTTTTAACTGAGAAATTAGAGAATCAAAGGAGTAATAGAAACTACCCTAAAAACAAACTAACAATAAGCCTGTGATAAAGACTAAGGTCACTGCTTTCCCCCCAGAACTGCTTCAATCCTACTTGGAATGTTGTAATTCAAGTCATGAACTGTGTGTAGTTGAACACTGGACCTTTCCTCCAGAAGAAAAGCCTCCTGGTCTTTGAGGAACAAATAAAACTGATGTCATTTTCTGTTGCTTTCAGATAAGTGTAAAGTCTGGTGACTGCTGAGGCCGTGGAAGATGGTTCACTTTATTCTGGTGTTTTGGCAGCATGTACTGAGGCCTGATAATCTTGAACTGTAGCAACAACACGAGCAAAAGAGGCGTACAGAAATTATCTGACCCGAAGGCATCCTTTGGTTCTCTGCAGATGTAACCTGGTGTTGATGTGGGATACAATGATGACAAACAAGTAATGAGATCATGTTTCTTTATTTTCAGTGCGCAGAGATGTCAGGTTTTGCTACCCAGCGAAGGTTGCGATTCAGGCTATGAGTCCTTGTGGCACAGGGGTGGCAGCACAGCGCTATGGTTAATCTTGTGAGTACAGTCAATTGATGGTATCTGTGTCTGTCGACTTGTGTATCGTGTTTGTTTGTTTGGCACTGGTCATGCGCTGCAGAAACACCTTCATGTCTTAAAGTAAGTTTTAGATGTTCAGCCAGAAAGATTATTACCTTTGCTTGGCGTAAGCCTGGAGGAGATCATGCTTGAGTGTGTGTATTTGTCTGTCCACAGCTAATCTCCTAAACTACTGGACCAATCAGCCTAATATTTTGTGCGCACATTTAAAACTGAATGCTTGAGGACCTCTCGTAGTTATGGTGATTCACAATTTTTGAAAGGCAAGTTTTATTGACTGTATTATACTGTTATTGATTGCAAGTTTTCTAGAAATCGGCTCATCTAAAAGCAGCAAACCTTACTGTCTGTTACAGGCCACATTTTAGCCTTCGTTGTGGCTCAAAAGCAGACATCCAAAGAAAGGTTTAAGTTATGAATAACATGGATCAAAGATTTGGGTCTATGCTAGTTAAAATACATTTAATCTTCACAATTCTATTGTATCTATATTTCACAAACAGTGCCTGTTAGCACGGGAACGCGATGAAAGTGCCATGGATTCGTCAAAGATAGACAAGGCGTGTTTTTTATTAGCTTCCTCTCACAAGTTGAAAGTACCTCATCAACAAGGAAGATCTTTTCACATGTTCTCTTTTCTTTCTTTCTTTGTTTCCTTTTTTATTTTCTGTCTTTCTTTCCTTTCCTTTCCCAGCTTTGACACTATAGTCCTTTCCATTTTTACACAAAACCAAACTACGGCTGCATCATGCCACTCCTGTGTCATATTTTAGACAGCATGCCGACATGTAAAACAACAGTGTTGGCCTCTAGTGTGATGTATAACATTTGTGTTTGTAGTGCTTTACATACAGTAACAATGGCATTAACGTGGCACAGACAATCATTGACCATCCCTGTAATACAGCAGCTGATTTTGTCCTCTGCCTGGAGGATAAGGAGCTCCTGAACCTCATTGTTTCCCCAATTTGCAGTTTTAGCCGCTGTTCTTCTTCGAGTTAGCTGCTAACTGCTTCTAGCTTTTTAAATCTCCCAGGGATGGGTCGCACACATAACACATTGTTGCAACATCACACCTGTCCCATCTATGGCACCATCTTGGTGACTGTCCCTTTTACACAGATGTCAATTCAGTGCTGTTGCTACCTTCACTGCTGGCTTAAAGATAAGAAAGCTCTATCTCCCCCATTCCATGATTGTACCTTTTACAGAGAATGGCAAGCTGCAATAATGGCAAATTCATGCCTTCAGCAGGCAGTGTAAAAGGGGCCTATGTCATGCCTCTTTTATACTAAAAGATTTAGAACCGATTTTCTTGTCCTTTTTCATATGGTGTTCTTGTTATTTTGGCTTCCCCCTGTATGTATTTATTTCTTCAGACAGCACACAGGCTACAAACATAGCCATTCAAACATGTGTACACACATACACACTCTTGACCTAAGCAGCAGAATAATAGTCCTCCCAAGATTAACTTCATTATACTCACACAATTAATCTTTAATCTGCTCCTCACCTCCATCCAGAGCTGTGGCTCCCACTCTCTGCCGGCCTATCAAACTTTCATAAGGGTAATCGAGATAAACCTGAAGTGGAATAACCGCACCTTCCATATAATCCCAGAGGAAAGGCGAAAGAAAACATTTTCAAGGTGTTAAAAGGTGCCAGACAGCTCTCTGAATTAGCTTTTTCCACCCAAAGGTGCAGCTCGGATGGCCATTGGATGGTATTCAGTTTAAGTGTTTTCTGATTGAATATTCTACAGTGTTTGTGTGTGTGTCCTTGTGTGTGCGTAATAAGTTTGCATGGTCATGTAATCCCCTGCCAGTCTGTCAAGTGAATCTCTTTTTTTTCACGTAAAAAGCATAAACAGTAGGGGAAAAAACATACATGGACAAAACATCAAAGCATTATGCACATACAGGAAACTAAACATTGCCCAAGGGTGTGAAATCATGTATGCATGCAGCTGTACACATCTGCATGCATTAAATAATGAGCAAAACAGCATAGAGTACATACTGTGCAGATGACAAAGCACATGCTGTGTTGTATTTTGTTCACCACTTCATCTTCTGTGAACTTTTGACCCCGGCTGCTGGGCATTTAGAACACATCACATCTGTTAGTACATGATCTAGCTTTAATTAATTAGGCGAATATGATGGTACGTACTAGGGCTGTCAAAATTGCTCAAAAATGACGTTCGAATATTCCTTCTAAAAATAACTCATAGGTTCGAACCATTCGAATATTTTTTTTTTCCGCATTATGTCCACAAGAGGGCAAACTAATACAAGGAAACATACTTGTATATGAAACATAACTACCTGTAGGTATTTTTATTTCAACATAAACGTCTCTGAAAACATTTACATATCTACACATTAAAACACATAAAACAATTATCTATAACATTATGTTATAAACTACCACGGACCTCTCGCTCGCCCCCCCCCCTCTCTGACCCGTGACCACAGCGCCCGCGGAAGCGCTGCGAATAGCCTCGAAGCACCGGACTGTGACCGGCTCGCGCCCTGCAGCGATCGTTTCGTTATTTTCTGCGCGAGCGAATGTGTCAAGCCGGGTGACGGAGACAACAGCTGGGAGCAGAACCGCTTGTCGACCAGCGTGGAGAAATGCGCGTCTGATTCCAACGGCCACTTGCAAAGAGGACAGCTGAGGTGGTGTTTTTTTTTTTCTGTCCACAATCGAATATCAATTTTCACATTCGAAGGTCCATTTTTTTTTCAAATTCGAATTTAAATTCGAATTTAGAATATTCGTTGACAGCCCTAGTACTAGGGATGGGCAACACAAGCAAAAACACTATTCGAAAATTGTGGCAAGTATTCGACAATTTTTTGAATAATCCCCCCCCCCCCAGCCACGCACACAGAGATCCATTCATCTTTAAAGGGCCGAACATACTCGGGCAGAACGGACTCCACGGAGGTCCGCGCGGACTCAAAGCGGCCCTCCACGAGCCCTGTGTGCGCACACCAGTGACTGCTCGGCATTTATTTTTCACATCGCGGGGATTTTTCACGGACAGTTTTACAGGAAACTACAACGCGGAAGTGCGCTCGACTATGAAAGCCCGAATGACTGCGGACATACCTCATGGAGTAGTAGTCTCTGCATGTTTCTCCTGTTTGTAGAAGAGCATCTCACACCGCTGTAGCAATCCTAGACTGCCCTCATGCGGTTAGGAGCTGAATTGCATGTCACATAAAGGGGGGGGGGGGGGGGGGATAAGACGGCGAATAGTAATAGTCGCATTAAAAAATTGATTTTTCAAAAATAAAACGACTATTCGAAAATCGTGACCCATCCCTACCTAGTACGTACTGACTCTATGACTGTCCAAATGAGGACAGAGTCGACGCCGGACATTTAAAGGGGTAAAGCAAACAGGACGTGTGAAGTGATGGAAGTTGACGAACTAGGAAACAGAGGAGAAAGAGAGAGATGGGAACATGGGAGGGGAAGAAAGAGAGGAGCTGACAGGAGTGGTCATAGATGCAAGTGTGTTCTGCTCGATGCAGTTCTACACTCAAAGACATGTTGCTGCACGGATGGGTGTGGATTAAAGTACACAGCACAGCTGCCCCACAGGTCTACACATCTATCATACCCTCTGCCGCGTCAGGCTTTTCCTCTATTATCCCTATCTGCCGTAGATGGGATAGTGAACGGGCTTTGTGGTCATCAAGTGGTTGATTTTGAAATCAAATGGTCATCAAAAGAGACACAAAACGACCACAAATAAACTAGAAAGTACCACAAAGGCACCTCAAAATGACCACAGAGACTCAAAATGGCCACAAAGGGATACAATTACAAAGAGATGCAAAATGAACACAGACATGCAAAACATTTACAAAGAGATGCAAAATTACCACAAAGAGACGTGAAACAATTACAAATAGATGCAAAATTACCACAAAGAGATGCAAAATGACCACAAAGAGATGCAAAGCAATTACAAAGAGATGCAAAATGGCCACAAAGAGATGCGAAACAATTACAAAGAGACACCAAATGACCACAAAGAGATGTGAAACAATTACAAAGAGATGCCAAATGACCACAAAGAGATGTGAAACAATTACAGAGATGCAAAATGACCACAAAGACATGAAAAACAATTACAAAGAGACGCAGAATGACCACAAAGAGACGCGAAACAATTACGAAGACATGCAAAATGACCACAAAGAGATGCAAAATGACCACAAAGAGATGTGAAACAATCAGAGATGCAAAATGACAACAAAGACATGAAAAACAATTACAAAGAGATGCAGAATGACCACAAAGAGGTGCGAAACAATTACAAAGACATGCAAAATGACCACAAAGAGATGCAAAATGACTACAAAGACATGCAAAATGACCACAAAGAGATGCAAAATGACTACAAAGAGATGTGAAACAATTACAGAGATGCAAAATGACCACAAAGACATGAAAAACAATTACAAAGAGACGCAAAATGACCACAAAGAGATGCGAAACAATTACAAAGACATGCAAAATGACCACAAAGAGATGCAAAATGACTACAAAGACATGCAAAATGACCACAAAGAGATGCGAAACAATTACAAAGAGATGCAAAATGGCCACAAAGAGATGCAAAATGACTACAAAGAGATGCTAGACAATTACAGACATGCAAAATGACCACAAAGACATGAAAAACATTACAAAGAGATGCAAAATGACCACAAAGAATCATAAAATAACCTCAAAAGTGTGAATAAAGACACTCAAATTGACAGAGACACAAAGTTACCACAAAAACATCAAACAACTAAAAAGGGATGCAAAAATTTAACACAGACAAAACTACCACAAAGACAAACATGATGACTATGAGGAGACAACAAACATCATTGGTAGTTATTTTGTTGTTTTAGTTTGTGTGTCTGGCTCCTATGTAGGAGGGTTGGGGCTGAGGCCTTTTACATGTCTGCGCCCAGGGACCCGTTGTCTTAGAATTCATCCATGTTTTCCACTCTGCTTTCTGAGGTCACATCTCCGATTTCCTCCATCTCTGCATTTCCCTCCTGGTTGTAGGCATACCCTCTTCATCCTCCCACTGCTCTCTTTTTTTTCTCCTCCTGTTCTTCCGCCTTGAGGCATCTGCCACCATGAGCTGATCACAGGACCCTCACTTACAACCAGAAATGTTCATCATCCCCTCCTCTTGTGTCCTGACCTTCATCTGAACTCGCCTCACAGCTCCGTGGAGGCCACTGAGACAGAGAAGCAAAATGTCAAAGATGGGGTGAAAAAGCAGCAGGTCCGACTTTTTCACATCCTTTGCTGGTCTGTATTACTTTTCTGATGTCTTGAACTTGCCTTGGTCCTCTTCGTTTTGTATTCCTGCGGGCAGTACACTGTAGTATTTCCCTATCATGGATAGTACATTCTCAACACTGGTCAAGGCTCGTGAAGATGTTCCTCTTTGCACCAAACGTTCAGAGTGTGTTACAGCCAGTTTATCCCAGGCAAAGTGGAAGTAAAAATATTTGTAGGACATTCCAGATGAGAGGTTCTGCCTTTTACTCGTAGTAAAAAATACAATATTTTATTCATGTTGGAAGATACACAACATGTCGCTTTCGTTGTCAAAGGCCCTCCGCAGATATCTCACTGAATAAATAAAATCTATAGGTATATTCAGCGAGTGGAAGTAAGCCCTCACATCTGGAGGATGTGTTTCACTTCAGTGGGACCTTGAAGAGTGAATTGCAGCCCCTGAAAAATGATTCGCTTTGGAGGCATCGTAACTCATTCAGCCATAAGAGGGAAGCATAAAATATCAAATACAGTAAAGCAGCTGTAGATACAGAGTTAAATGTGCTGCGTGAAATTGCTTTAGATACAGGATGACTAAAGATTTTGCCACTGGAAATTTTAAAAAACTATGGCCCCAACATTTGGAAATAAACCACATTCCCCTCAGATACACAACCTGAAAATATGTTTAAAAAATATGTGTTGAAGAGATTAAAGTAAAGGGGAAATTCCAAATATTTAATCTTTAGCTTTTATAATTTTGCAAACCCAAAATGTTAGCCTGAGTATACATTTCACTCCGCTCATTTAACTTCTTTACTGTGTGCCATGCTGGATAAGAACACTATGAATTTTGACTTGCAACACGCTCTGACAGCTGCTTGCACAAGACTCGATCAGCCAATCGCCTCGGCCGCCGCCAGCCTCTCAGCCAATAGGACGACACAGGCCCCTCTGGGGGGTGTGTCTCATTAGCTAGATTCCAGGACCTGGCTCTGGCCCACTGGACGCACTCAGTCAGAAATGATGCAGTCCAGAGGGGGATTCATCATCTGCAGCATCGTTTCCTCGTCCTCGCTCTTTCTCCCCTCCCTTTTCGGGAAAGGAGTGGGCACGGCGGCGAGAAAGTTTTAAACAAACAGAGGAGCACAAAAATGCCAGGATTGATTTGGGTTTTTTTTTTTTTTTCCTATTTTTTGTTGAAAATTTTTAACACTCAGTTATTTAAAAATTTCCTTATTTCACATATCCAACATCAGCCGAAGTTTCAAGCGTCTGTTCTCGCAGACATCTGGCCACCTCTTTACCTCAGCAGGAATATTTTGTGCCCCCCTCCCATCCTCCTCCCCTTGTGCTACAACTATTTTGGGCACAGATTCCAGAGGGCCTGTGCGGGACCATGGGTGGTTTATGTAACTGGTCGAAAGGAGCTATCCAAATCTAAAAAGGCTAACGTTATCTAAATATACGCCCCGGGAGGTTGTCGAGGTGGGGGGGCAGATCTGGAACTCCTCATGGTCCATCAGATCTAATTTAAATCCTTGTCCTTGAGGGACCAGCGTTGACCTTTACAGCCACGATCATATAAATACAGTACCTACCTGTCCACCACAACGGACACCACTGCGGCCTTTTCCTGCTATTTCTTAAGCAATGACGTCTGCAGAAAAAAGGAATAATTGAAGTTAATGTCCCGAATTCATGGACATAGACTGTTTGACCACATCTGAACAAAAATCCCTTTATATAATCGACCTAATAACACAAACTTTTGGGATTTTTACAGCCTGGCAGCCCAAACGTTGTTCTTGTTAATGTCTTAAAACTGATCCGTAAAGCTTAAGTAAATGAATTATTAACCACTAATAAAGGCATCAGTTACAGCTTATAAATTGTGCTGTTATTAATGGAAACAATAAAGAAATGTACATGCTTTGAGGCAAAATTGAAACAGCAGGTTGTCTTTTGTGAACAGCCATAAAAGAATAAGAAAAAGAATTTAAGATTAAACCAACACAGTGATGAAAATGAACCATTTAATCCAAAGCCAGATACACTTTGATTGAAGCGTTCTCAAAATGACAACTCACATGTAAGAAAATCAGATTTTGTGTGACAGTGAGTCATCCTGAAACGCAGTGAGCAAAATAATAATAATGTGTTTAACGACAGAATCATTTTTATGTTTCAAAAACACTGATTTCTAGGTTTTCTTTCCTCGCAAAAGCTATATATTTTTTTGTTGTAATGAGACCCCTAGTTTTTTCCACCAGTATCCAAACGCACAATCAGAACATGATTTATCATAAACTAGCGGCAGACTGCCATGCTAATTACGGTGAGTCAGAAATAAACCTGGAGTATTAAAGCCACTTGAATATTAATGGAGGTGTTAAAGCGGAATCACATTTATTTCCCTCCTGGGTCAAGTACTGAAAAGAAAAAACATTGTTGGAAGCACCATTATTCAAATGAGAGTGCACAGACCTTAATAGAAATCAGCCCAACCATTAACTTCTGTTTTAACACAGCCCAGTAATTTTGTTTCCAACATTTGTGGACATGATTGACTGCGCTGTTCCTGTCTATTGTAGAGCATGTAAATGTGGCCCCATCCATATTTCCCAAAAAGCCTCATTCAGGACCTTAAAAGGCTCCAAATAAAGATAAATTAGGGTTACTGTGTTGCCTTAATCTGAACTAATGCCGGCTAAAACCCAAATGAGTGCCCAAGAGTGGTTTCATCATTCGCTGTTTGCTGATATGGAGCAAGGATTCACTTTTGAACTCACGGATATAGTGGTGATTTTTGTTTCCTGAATTACCTTGGATGGAAAGAAGGAGTAGCGTGATGTGCCGTTGGGATCAAAGTTCACTTAAAAAACACATTTTACATGCTGATACCGTCATTCCTAAACCTCTCTGACCTTGGTGTTAAGAAACTTTTGGATCGTCAGTTCATTAAGTGAAGGTTATTGAATGTGTTTTTGTAAAAGAGACATGGCAATGCAGTGTTTTGGATCTTAAGGTTCTTAGAAAAACACACCAAACAACCAATATATTAAAATATTTAGACACCATGTATTTTTAGTACTGCATACACCATATGAAAGTTCTGTATCCTAGATTACTAATGCGTCACTTTAAAGTGATAGACATTTGGGGAAACATGCTTATTCACTTTCTTCACGAGAGTTATGCTGCATTAATTTTGCCCGTCTCATTAGTTGGGAAGTATAGAGCTTCAGGTCGTAATGTGGAAACAACATGGCTGCTACAAAGATTTGTTTTATTGGGTTGCTCAGAGCATGTAAGCAACACGTTGATAACAGTTTGAAGCTTTATATTAAAAGAGATTTTGTGCAGGACTTGTTGTTATACCAGTGCATCCCCAAAAACTACTTAAGTATTGCTTTACCCGACTAATGCTAATAAATAACTTAGTAACTTCTTGTCTAGGTCACACTACGTGGACAGCAACTAATGTTACAACTTACAACATGTGAGCAAAAAATTCACTTGCGATATGTGAATTAATAAAGTTAATTGCATCAACCGAACTTTCATCCGCCCTGTTTCTTCATATATGACGTCAACTCGGCAACTCATGTACCAAAACTTGCGCCGACTTTCCAGTTGTTGTTCCAACTTGACGGGGCTTTTCCATGTAACCAATTTTTCCAATTATTCCGACAGTACATGAATGCAAGGTTAGATGAGGGCACTGATAACGCTCTCATGTTTGTGTGTTAAGTCAAAATGAAGCTACAGCTAGCATCAATTTAGCTTATTTTAGCAACTTGTAAAACCACAAGTTGTTGCAGAAAAAACAAGATATATGTGTTAATAAGTGCTCCCTTGAGTTGTAGATGTGTTGTTGTTTTTTTTTGTTTTAGCACAAATCGTGCTGACTGTTTCCCTCTGTTTTAATAGTTATGCTAGGCTAAGCTAACTAGCCTTATAGCTTCATATTTAGCTAACTCTCAGGAAAAATCAAATTAGTTAGTTTATTTCCTAAATGTTGAACTTTACTATTCACAGCCTTTTTAGTTCCTGAATCAGGTTATATACCACTCATAAGTTTGTGCATAGCAAAATATTAGCGTAGCTTAGCACAACAACTGAAAACGGGGAAAAACAGCTGTCTTTGCTCTGTCTGAAGGTTACAAAATCTGCCTACAAGCACCTCTAAAGTTCAGAAATTAACATCTGTATCCTGATTACTTAACCTGTACATTAAACAAAGTGTAAAAACAGCAATTTGTGGTTTTACGATGGGTCATTTGCCAAAGTCATCTTGCTACGCTGTGCTAATCTATTGCTGGCTGTAACTTACACTGTACAGACATGAGAGATAAGCATAAGCTAGATGAACATATTTCCCAAAATATTTAACAATTCATATTCACATCCTTTTAAGTTCCTGAATGAAGTTTGACACTACTCTCATATCTGTGCGTTAGCTAAATACGAAGCTATAGCCAGCAGCTTATTAGCTTAGCATAGCACAAAGACTGGAAACGGGAAAACAGCAAGCCTGGCTCTGTCCAAAGGTAACAAAATCTGCCTATTAGCACCTATAAAGCTCACTAATAAGGATATATCTTGGTTGTTTAATCTGTACAGAAATCAAAGTGTAAAAACAACAATTTGTGGTTTTACGGTGGGTTATTTGCCAGAGTTACTTTGCTAAGCTACGCTAACCTGCTGCTGGCTGTAGATATTGACCGTACAGACATGAGAGAAAAGCATAAGCTAGAGAGACATATTTCCTGAAATGTCGAATTATTCCTTTTCACACATTTTCTCCAAATTTAGCATATAAGATGTTTGACATTTCTGATAACATTGTACTCTTATCTGAAATTCGGAATAAAGCTTCACTCGATGCTGTAGTGTGTATCAGGACTATCTATCTGTCCTTCTATCTGTCTGTCTGTCTCTCTGTGGTTGTTTGGCTGTGCAACATGCATTTTTAATGATGTACTCAAAAGTTTTTGTCTTGCAGCGTTGACGAAGTTAAAACTTCAAACAGCCTTTAAACTAAACCACTAATAACCATGCCTTTGAATTTCTGCAGAAACCCATCATGCACTCTGTAATCAATCCAAGCTTATAATCAATAAATCAAGTGTTGTGATACGATAAATGAGCCATGTGATGGCAAATCTAAGGATTTAGAAATGAAAACGGCGTCGCTTATGACATATTATGGCTTGAGTTTGTGTTGGATACCTGATATGTTTAAAACATTATGCTAAAATGTATGAAAATTATGTCTGCATCAACTGCAATTTGACAACTTTTTTTCTTTCTTAATTTCACCCCCAGACGCTTTGAAAACAGTCACACCCTGCAGGGATGATCAAAGAAGCAGGGATCCATCTTGACACAACACCCTCTCATCTTGCCTCTAAAGGCAGCTCACATTGAATGGACAGATTAAAAAACATTGCTGCCATGGTAGATACAGACCAGCACTCACACTCCATAATTATTAGCCTGATGATTGCACACGAGTGTTTTTGGCTGTTGCATCTGGCTCCGCCGATGATGGAAGTTGTTGTATGTATCCACCCGCATTTTCCTGGCTGTCAAAAATTGCATTCTGAGAAAGCCGTACTCCTCTCATCAAGAGTCATAATTTACTTGTCAAAGCAGGGGTCCTCTCAGCGTGCGGGAGGCTCCCTGGGGTTATAATTGCGAGACGGTTTGGTTCTCCTGAAATGCCTCCAGTCAAGATGGAGCACAGGCCTGCGAGTCGGGCTTTGTGTACTCTTTCCTTTTAAAAGTAGCCATTTACACAGAAAATTGTAAACCATGTTTAAAAAAAAATATTTGACTAGCTTCACTATACTTTCACCATCAACTCCTTGTCATCAGTGACTTTCAACACTGATTACTTTGGTGCTCAGGGAGTCATCTCTACGCCGACACAAGGTCCCCATCTTGTGGAGAGAGTGGGAAAGTCTTTCTGTCATGGGGGAGACAGTGCAGGTCAGCTCAGGTTCATCTGAGAAATCGTGTTGGATTTGCAGCACATTCAGAATTTTATATGAGTTTTTGAAGCAATTAATTAGTAGTGAATATTAATTTGAGTCATTTAGAAAGCAGGATGTTAAATTCAGTCATTCTCAAGTTACTGTATTCAAGTACAATTTTGTAGTACAATGAAACCATCTTATAGTGCTCTCGTCTGTCTGGGTCAAATTGATCACTATAAACTGGTTGTTTTCTGTGTTTCTCATTCATATTACAAGCTAATTGACACTTCTGGACAGCTTCTTTATTTACTGAACCTTACTGACTGTTTCAAAATACAGTAGCTGTGTCTGACGTTGGCATTAAGGGGAAATTACGTGACCGGACATTATGGATCTACTTGACAACCACATGTGCTTTCCTCTTTCCTCGCATTCCTTTTCTGTCTCAGTCACTAATAGCCATGACTTTTTCCTCATTGTTTGTGTAGACTTCACACATTTCAAGGGCTGCCCCTGACTAAAAATGTTCCTAGTTGACCAATAGTCGTCATTTAGGGCCATTAGTCGACTAGTCGCCAGCATGTTATATTAATATAATTATTAAATGATATATTTTGGGCGGGGCAACACAATGGTTTGAGTTGAAGGTGTGAGAAAGAATAGTATCAGTAACATTGTTAACACTGTGCTACATTACAGAGAAATACAAAACCGTACTAATGAACCTTCATTAATATAGGCCTATATTTTATCTACAAGTGCACGTCACACACTGAGCGAGCCGCCTGTTAATGACGCTGTGGGCTAAGGGGCATGTAGCTACTTCCATGTTTCAGATGATACGTCATGTTTGTAGTTGACCAATGAAGATGAGTTTACATATCACCTTGGGTTCGTCCTTCACCTTCTCAAAATGATCCCACACTTTGGATTTCCTGCCCGACATGTTATTAACTAGCCTGTTGAATAACCGCAGGTACCAGCCCCGGAAATGAACGTGACTCCTGTCTGACTGCTGAGCGTGGCCACTTCCTGCGTGGTCCAGTCATATAGGTTTTGTTTTTTTTCGACATGGTGCAGTTTCTAATAAAGTTTTTTTTTTTCTATGACCAAGCAACCAGTGAAATCTTGCCAGCGAATGACCTTTCTGGTCAACTAACATTGGATCTACTCTTAGGGGGTAGCGCTACATGTTTCACTGCTGCATCTCATTTGCTTGTTTGCGTCAGTTTGTCTTAAGCTTCAAAGAGACTACGTTTCTCATCGAGAGACTTTCATTTCCCTATCATGATTCAAATGTGCATGCAGAAGCAGCCTCAGATAGACAGCTGGAAGCAGATACTGCAGGGCAAAGCCGCAGTATCTGCAGTAAAGTAAAAAAATATATCTAGAATTACCATAGCTTTAAAATCGCTCTCTGTATGATGTCATGTATAAAAGACCTTTTCTGTGGCTTTATACTTCCACTGCACTACAGTTCACAGGGAATTATTCTCTACTAAATTAATCAGACAGCTGTAATAACTTGTTTGTTTTAGATTAAGATTTCACATAAAAGAACACAATACACTTATAAAATACAATGAATGTCTTGTTCAAGATTAAACCAGAGGTTGTTAATCATTCTGGCTACAATAAAGCAGCTTTAGTTTGGGCCTTTTTGTTACATGGGAGTGGTTTCCCTTCAGGCCCAAAGAAGTAAAATGAGCAAGTAGTTCAATTAAAAAAAAAGCAAAGCTCAGGGAAATGTCCAAAAAATAATAGAGATTTGTGAAGCAGGAGTTAAATTTTTTCTTCTTTCCTGCCCTGTTAGTCATCTCACAACCCCTCAGATTTATCTTGTGCCCCTTTAGAGCAGGACAGACCACACGTTGGCCCCCAACAGGCTAAAGTTACTTTATGATAATGAGATGTTGACTTACACTAAATAAGGAATCTGAGTACCTCTTCCACCACTTTGTACATTTATTCAGAGATATTCACATAAGATTAAAATAAACACTGTTTTTACATGAGGGTTTCACACAGTGGCATCACAGTTCTCCACTGTTGGAAGCCACCATATCCTCCATCTTCTCAAACAGTCCTTCAGTCATAGAGTTGTCCTTGCTCAGCACATGATACCTGCCCCCACATCTCTCCACGAGCCCCGTCAGCTCCCCGTTCCTCAGGATGTGCTGCTCAGCGCTCTCCCCTAACATCTCCCCCCATGTGAACAGCACCAGTGTGAGCCGCCAAACGTCTTCCCCGATCAAACTCATGTGCTCCTCCACTGCTCTCCTGCACTTCTGTGTGCAGGTCAGGAAGGCGGGCATGAGCAGGAGGACGACGTGCGGTCCTGGGTGACACCAGGAGATGCTGTCCAGAATGCTCTTCCTTTGCATGGTGTCGGTCGGATCCGGTCCGTCTCTCCACCTCAGACCTAGTGGTTCGGCAACAGCAAGGTGACGTCCGGCAACCTGACCTCTCCAGGGCCTGAATGTAGACCCGACGTGCTTGAATGCCTCTCCGCACAGGATGGTGACTCCAGCTGGGGAGCGAGAGGACCAGGACTCCCCTAGCACCACCACCCTTAAATCTGACACAGGAAGGTCTTTGTTGTTTGAGTGTCTGCGAACAGGACTTGCAGATAAAAACCTAAAATCTCTAACGACCTTTGCCCTCTCCACTTCCTCCCTGCCTTTTTTCTTCCTTGTCTCCTCTCCTCTACCTCTCATCCCTTCCTGTTCCTTAGCAATCTCTATCTCTTTTAGTGTTTCAAGGTGACAGTTACTGCTCTCTATAGCTGACGATGCTGTTTCCATCCTCTGATCCTTTTCTCCTCTATCTGACTCCCTTCCCTTTTCCCGTCTCTCGCTGACTTCTCGGTACATTAAATGTAAGTCATGTTCTGAGCTCTCAACTGCAGCTGTCAGATCAAAACAATCCATCTCATCAACACTGTCATCAGCCTCATTTTGTCTACTCCCTCTTTTGCCCAACCGTTCCTCCCGTTCTTTAAGATTCTGCTCCCACTTTCCTAATTTCTTAAGCGACTCCTTAAATTTTTTCTCTTTGTTGTGAAGCTCCTCCTTCAGCAAAGCCAAGTCTCTCCCCATCTCGTCTAGCTGCTGCGTTTTCGAGTTCACCTGCTCGTTCTGCATCTGCAACTCTGACTTCCAGTTGAGCAACTCCTGCTCTTCGTTTCTTAAGTAGTACTCCTTATCTTTCAGGCCCTTCCCGTGATCTTTAATCCCCTTTACCTTCTCCTGGAGATTTTGACCGTGACAGTTCAGCTCCCTCTGTTTGCCCTCCAGAGCTCCAAGCAAGCTGTCCAGCTCCCTTTCCTTTCTCTCGATAGTTTTCACCCTCACATTCACATCTTTGTCTCTTTTCAGTTGCTCTTTATGTTTTCTTTCTAGACTCTCTTCCCGTTCACTAAGCTCTTGTTCCTTACTTTCTAACTTCACCTCCTTCTCAGCAAGCTCCTTATCTTTTGCGTCTAGTTCATGTCCTCTTTTGTTCAACTCCTCTTCGTTTCTACTCAAAACTTCCTTTTTGCTTTTCAGAAATTCTTCATCCTTCTGGAAATGCTCTCTCATTACATTCATCTTCCTCTCTGCCTCTCCTTCTCTCTCTTTCATCCTCTCTATCTCTACTTGCAGTTTGTCATTTGCCTCCTTTAATCCCTCGACCTCCACTTCTCTGTTGTGTATCTCTGCTTCTTTGCTCTTCACCTGCTGTTCATAACCCCTAACATCTTCTTCACTCTCCTTCTTCAGCTCCTCGCACTTTATTTTGAGGTTGTTTGCCTCTTTTCTCATCTTCTCATTTTGCTCCTGCAGCTCCTCAACTGTCCTCCGACTTTCCTCGTAGCTCTCTGTGACTTCCTCTAAGCGACTGATAGCGTGATCCTTCTCCTTCGCGATGGATTCTATGCTCTCGTTCCTTCTTGCGATCTCCTTTTCATAATTCTGAATCATGCTCGTCATCTCCTTCTCCATCTTGTTGGTGAGCTCCTTCAGCTCGGACTTCGTCTGCTCGATTGTCAGCCTCAGTTGGACGACCTCCTTCTCATTGTCTCTGTCCCTCTGCCTCAGTTCTTCTTCCTTCTCCTGAAGTTTTTCCATCATTTCAGCGTCTTTCTTCCTCTCCGTTTCTGCATGATGCTGCTGTATATCCATAATACTTGACATTTGGATTTTGTTGCTTTCTTTCAGCTCTTCGATTTCTTTTAAGTAGTTTGCACGTGACTTTTTTGCTTCGTCAATCTCGCTGTCTCTCTCCGCAAGAAGACATTGTGTTTGTGTTAGTTCATTTGTTTTCTGCTTTATGATTTCTAACAGTCGGTTCAGCTCGTTTTCTGCTTTCTCGTCCTTCTTCTTCTGCTCTTCCCTCCATTTCGTCTCCCTGAAGTCAGCTTGTTGTTTGAGACTTTCGATTTCGGTTTGCTTGTCTTTTAGTTTTCTTTCCATGTCGTTTGACAGCTGCAATTTCATCTCCTCCATCTCTCGTTCTCTGTCTTGCAGTCGCTGCTCTGCCTCTTTCTTTTGACTGAGAATGATTTCTCCTCTCTCTTCTTCTTTCCTCTGCAGGATTTCGTCTATATCCTGTATATGCTGGTTCAGTTTTTCTATCATTCTTTTATTTTCTTGGAGTTTTTGCTCCATCTGTGTCTTGTAATTTAAGCGATCTCTTTCTCTTTCGTCCTCTGTCTGACGCAGTTGTTGCTCAACTTCTTTTAACTGTTCTTTTATCACCTTTGTTTCTGTTTCCCTTTCCCCCAGCCTTTGCTCCATCTCTTTCTTGTAATTTAAATGATCAGTTTCTTCCTCTTCCTTTTGTTGCAGCTTTTCTTTCATTTCTTTGACATCCACTTTGATCTCCTCTATCTCTTTTTCCTTTTCCTCCACCCTTTGCTGCATCTCCATCTTGAGATTCAGAGCAAGCCTTTGCTTTTGCTCGTCACTTTCCCGCATTTTTTCTTTGATTTCATTAAAATGCTGCCGTTTTAACTCCTCTGTTAGTCCGTTTCTTTCTTGCATTTGCTGCATGATATACTTCTCATGATTTTCATTCATCATTTCCTTCTCCTTTTCATGTTCTAGCACCTTTTCTTCTAGTTGGGTGGCATGCTTTTGCTCCAGCTCTCTTATCTCTCTTTGTCTTTCCTGCAATTGTTTCTCAACTTCTTCAAACTGTCGTTTCAGCTCTGTAATCTGTCCTTGTCTTTCTTGCTCTATGTCTCTTATTTTATCATTGTACTGCTGTTGGACTCTTTCAACACCTTCCTCCTTCTCTTTCACTTTTCTGTCTATTTCCTCCCTGTGTTCAGCTCCCCTCGCCTCCATTAGTTTTTCAATTTCGTTCACTTTTCTTGCCATTTCTTCTTGATGCTGCAGTTTTAAGACTTCCACCGCTTCTTCTTTCTCTTGCATCCTCTGTGTTAAGTCATTTTTGTGACTAAAATGAATCATTTCCTTCTCCTTTTCACCCTCTAGTATTTTTTGTTCTATTTGAAGAAGGTATCTTTGTTCTAACTCTGCTATCTCTCTCTTTTTAGCTTGCAGTTGTTCCTCTGTTTCTCTAGCAAACTGCTCTTTAAGCTCTGCGATCTCTCTTTGTTTTTCTTCCTGCGTGTCTCTTATTTCATTTTCATGCTGGTGTTTGACCCTTTCCACGTCTTCCTCCTTCTCTTTCACTTTTCTGTCTATTTCCTCTTTGTGCTCAGCTCCCCTTGCCTCCATTAGTTTTTCCATTTCATTCACTTTTCTTGCCATTTCTTCTTGATGCTGTGTTTTTAACACTTCTGCCTCTTTTTCTTTCTCCTCCATCCTCTGCGCCAAGTCTTTTTTGTGATTAAGATGAATCATCTCCTTCTCCTTTTCATTTTCCAGCATTTTTTCCTCTATTTGAACAAGATACTTTTGTTCTAGCTCTGCTATCTCTCTCCTTTTTGCATGATTTTGTTCCTCTCTTTCTTTTGCAAACTGTTCTTTCAGCTCTGCGATCTCTCTTTGCTGTTCCTGCTGCCTGTCCCTTATTTCATTGTCAAGCTGTTGTTTGACCCTTTCTATGTCTTTGGCCTTGTCATTCAGCATTTGATCAATTTCTTTTTGGTGCTGACCTTTAATTGTGTCCATCATTTTTTCTATTTCACTGATTTTCCTGGCCATCTCTTCCTGATGTTGCAGTTTAATGCCATCTATCTCTATCTCTTTCTCGTGCATTTTTCTCTCTATCTCTTTCTTATGTTGTGATTTCATTTCTTCAGCTTTCCTCTCCATATCCTCTAACACTTTCTTCCACTGCTCTTCCTGCTCTTTGTTCTTTATTTCCATCTCTTTTTTAAGTTTTTCTTCTGTCTCTGCCACCTCCCTGTTTTTTTCTTGCTCCTTTCTCTCTAGAATATCATCATGTTGTCTTTTAGTCTCGTCCATTTCGGCTTTTAAAGAATCAACTTTTTGCATCCAATCTGTGTTCTCTTTCTTCTGCAGCTCTATGTTTTCTTCCAGTTTCTTAACCTGACTCAGCCACTCTTGTTTCTTTGCTCTTATGGTGTCCTCTCTCTGTTTTCTCTCATGTTCGTTTTCGACAGCGGCACATTCAAGGTCGAGCAGCTTCAGTTGCTGCTCGTCAATTCTTTCTTTCAGCTCCTCGATCTCTCTGTCTTTCAGCTCCAGGTTGAGCATGGCGTCATCCCTTTCTTTGCTGCTCTGGTTTAGCGCTGCGCGGATTCTCTGATTTTCTATGCTCAGATCCTGATTTTCTCTCTCCTTATCCTCTGTCAGCCATCGCATCCTCTCTTCCAGCTCTCCAATATCATTCTTCCTTTCGTCCATCCTCCTCTCCTCTTCCTCCTCTTCTTCCCTCTGAATGTCGGCCTTTCCAGGTGATTTCACCTTTTTCTTCCTGTCAAAAAACCACCTGATTCTTTTCATCTCCCTCTCCCTCATATTTTTCAACTCGTCCTCCTGACGAAGCATCTTGTCCGCCATCTCTTTCAGGCGCTGGTTGAACTTCTCGTTCCTCTGCCGGCTCATATCCCTGACTTCCTGAACGAGGCCAGAGAACGCCTCACACCTGTTCATAGCGGCCATTTTTTCCACCTTCTGCAGGAGCTCTGTCACCTTACTGGAGCTGTCGTTTCCTCTTCCTCCTCCATCTGCGCTGCTAATGATGTGGTACCTGCCCCTGCACTTCTCCATCAGCCACTGGAGGTCCCTGCCCCCACCCTGGATGTGCTGCTCGATATCCACCCCCTCTCGAAGCTGATCCCCATGTGTGAACAGCAGTATCGTGTGTCTCCACACACCCTCGCCCAGAAGCTCCAGATGTTCCCTCACATGTGTCGCCCTCACCAGTGTATCCACCCTCAGAGTCAGCAGGAACGCGTGGGGCCCTGGAGGACACAAGGACACGCTGCTGATAATCTCCCTCTTGACCCTCTCAGGTGTGGCACCGGCAACGCCTCCCTCCCAGCCTGGAGTGTCCACTACTGTCACAAGCCGCATGGCTGACTCCGCTTGCTGACGGATGCACTCCTCAGTTACCGCGCCAGCTTGGAAGAAGCCCATTTTGCCCAGGATGGTGTTGCCGGCAGAACTCTTTCCTGTTTCACGCTCGCCCAGGAGAATCAGTCTGACCTCTGGTAAACGTCGTGGAGCCTTGGAGAACGACTGGTGGGCGTCTAGCTCAGAGCCCTGAAGATCTTCACCTGGAAGGGAGAAACGTAAACATATTTTTTAATTGGTGTGTGATCATACAGAGTTGATGTTAAAGCTGAAGAAATCCATTTTGGCAACTAGGGGCCAGAAAAAAAGACAAGCCAACAGACACACAGTCACTGCTAACTTGTTGGCTTGCAGTGCTGGTCTTTTTGTGCCCATCCACTGTAGCTGACATGCGAGACCTACAGTAAGCACCTAAACAACACTAGTTCGGACATTCATTATGGTACAGCTTTTGAACTACGTTCTTTCTTTCTTCTCTCCTCTTCTCTTTCTCTTTCTCTTTCTCTTCTTTCATTCTTTTTCCTCACCAAAGGACCAATAAAGATTGTCACAAATTCATAAACAGTACTCAGAAACAAATAGTTTGGCTGGACTGCAGCAGCCATATACTTTGGTTTGGCCTAGTCTTGGTTCCATACTTTTCAAACTCAGATATTCGTAATAGTCAGGCCCCTGTGCATTAGAGATTCATAATTATGCTAGTTATTTCTCTCAGCTGTGAATAGATGTTTTCCTTTTGTTTAACACAGTTAATCAGTGGAATCTTTGGTCTTTCTTTGGGATCTGTGTTTTAAAACAAGTGTGTGAAACCAATAAAAAAGTGTTAATGCATCTGGAAGAGACGACCTCTGCTGTGCTAAGAAGGTGATGATGAAGATCAAGTGAATCCCAGTTTCATTAAGAGTGTCATAGCAATCAAGAAAAGCTGTAATAATTGTTATTGCTAATGTGTTAGCAAACATGTTCCTTACACATGCATTTTAAACTTCATATTAATGGCCACCTGATGTTTTCAAATCTAATATTCACTCTTCTTTTAGCTTTTGGTCTCCACCATTTCTTAAAGGAAATATCTGTCTCTTTAGTTGCTAAGTGCTCCACATGTTCATCAGCTGGTGGCTAACTTTGCCTGTCTGTCTTTTGGTGCAAGGCAGGTAGTGTACAGTGGGTATATTATAGTTTTTTGGGGCTGAAAACAGCTGCCTGCTGCTTCTGGAAATGACACCAACAGCAGTTTCTGGCTTAAAAGCCAAGATAATGAATTAAAAGACCCTTACACACTTTATAAAGCTCAAGGGAACTGCAGAGCCACATGATAATTCTTTATGGGTTTGACACTATGTGCATAGGATTTTCTGTTAATATAAAATATAGATTAGTGTAGCTTTAAGCACTCATTTATATCTGTGCCCAATTGTGATGTGATTTCATGTATTTGAAATTGTTTTACAAATCAAACACACTAAACTCACTCATTAGAGCAGCCTTGATGGTCCCTCTCTGCAACTGCGCCTCCATCTGCCTCTGCTTCTTCCTCCTCTCCCTCGCTCTCCTCTTCCCGTCTGCCTCCAGACCCACCAGGACTGTGTTATCCATCTCTAAGTAACTGCATCCACCCTTCTTCATCGCCACCATCTCCTCCAGCTTTCTTATCAGCTCTTTAACTTGTGTCCCATCTCCTTTACTCCGGTTATCCACTACATGGTATCTGTTCCCACACTTCTGGAGGAGTCTTTGGAGTCCTGGGCCGCTCGTCAGGATCCTTTGCTCCATGGACACCAGGCCCAGTTCGTCCCCCCTGGTGAACAACAGCATGGTGTGCTCCCAGACTCCTTTCCCCAGCGGCTCCAGGTGCTCCTCTATCTCATTGATGTAGTCATCTGTTACCGAGGCGCAGGCTCGCACCACCAGAAGCACAGCGTGAGGTCCAGATGGGCAAAGCGACACACTCCGTAAAGTCTCTCTCCTCACCCAGTTCGGGGTGCTATTGAGCGGGTAGTACCACTCCCACCCCGGAGTGTCCACCACTGTGACTTTCCTCCCCACCACATCGCCTCGCCTTTTCACACACTCCTCCGTGGGCTTCCCACTCTCAAAGCCTCCTGCTGCTCCCAGGATGGTGTTGCCTGCGGCACTTTTCCCTGCTCCTTTCCTGCCCAGGAGGACCAGTCTAAGCTCTGAGAGAGCAGGAGGCGCGCTGTGGGAGGCAGTAGGGTGATATGAGTCCATGGCAGCCTGCAGACTCTCATCTGTGAAGAAAGGGAGAAGTACTTCCTCAGTGCACCGCACCGGATAAGCTGAATGACACAGAACACAGAAATATAACAGTAATCAGTCATTGAGTCTCTGCTTTACACTTTATCACACATTTTTTACATATATGTATGTATATATATATATATATACTTCTACTACTATATACTTCAAGAACCATAAATGGATTGTTTACTTGCAAAATAATATAATTATCATACAATAAATAAACATTAAACTACATTTTCCATCATAAAGTACATACTGTACTCTTCACTTCACACACTGAGCTGCGTCTAACAAGCTTATTTCAAATTTATAATCTTTGAATAACCAAAGAAAGCACAAGCTCTACAATAAACTCACCACCGTTCGTGACAATGACCGGACTGTCATCTGTCGTGTCCATCACCTCTCCGTCCGCTTTCGTCCTCTTGTCCTTCCTCTTCCTCTTTTTGGTTCCTGCGTGTCCTTTCACAGGAGGAGTTTCTTCACAATCATTGTGAAAGAAACACAAACACTGTTGTCGTGAATCGATTGAAAATGAAGATTTGTGCTGCACAAACTGAGCGCCGACAGCGTAGGACTTGTCGCGTCACGTGACCAACCTGTGGTTTTCTAACGTGCACTTGTTCAAGACGACAGGATGTTGAACAATGGCACGGTGAGCTTAACTGACACTTTAATGTGAACATGCTTGCAAAACACACAAATGCACATGTGCATGCAGCACACCGTTGCAAGGATTCATCCGTGCGTGCACATAGAGAACATGTATATACATGCTGAAGCACACATGCAGGCGTCATGATGAGAGCTGCAGACGTTGTCCTGTGGTAAACGTGTGGCACTTCTGTTTCCTTTACCCACAAGTTAAATGTTATAGAGCTAAATCGGCCTGTGATAACAAGTTCCTGCCTTGAATGCTGCTGTCAGATGACTGTAAAGGACAGACAGGAGTTAGCTTCATACAAAGTGCAATTTATAAAATGCCGCAGTAATATTTGTTTTAACTAAATCTTTAGTTTCAGCATGCAGAACTAATTTTAGGATCAGAATGTCACGTAGTACACAAACTGAAAGTAACAGCAACAAATGAGGAAGAGCACCTTTCTTTAAGTTTATCAGACATAAAAATTAGCTGTGTGTTCCTCAATTCAATCACAGTTTAGATTCACAGTAAATTAAAGAGTGCTGTTTCTCCTGCAGTGCTCACTTCCCTGTATTTACATCACACATATTTTAAGTTTAAAAGTTCATTCTTGACCTTGGAAACAGGAGTAGTAAAATTTGTAATCATCTAAAATATGTCCTCACAGCAGAAGTTAATTGTTGACAGATGATGTACATTAATCCAATAGTTTAAAATGTCCTTATATCTGCTTACACCCACATCATAGTGTGTTATAAATAGTTCTGAAACTAACAGAGGTGGGACCAAGTCATTGTTTTGTAGGTCAGAAGTAAAACGTAAGTCTTTACACTCAAGTCCCAAGTCCTCAGCTTTAAGTTTAGAGTCTTAAACAAGTCATACTGTGCTCTTAATAATGCCATTTTAACATTGGACTGATAACATTATAAGCAATAGCCCTCTAACTATGGTAATGTTAGCCTGGACTTAACGTTCTTGTGCATCTTGAATGTTACACAAAGTTGTCACAGCAAACTGTGTTTTGTTGAACACTGCATAGTTTTTGTACGCAAACAAACTTGTCTTTGGGATCATTTTTTCTAACTGGTGCTCAGTAACGTAACAAAAGTTCTAAATTCTTCTGTCCTACAACTTGACCAGAAGTTTTGACTTGCTGAGAATTAATTGTGTGAATGTTATTTCATTCAGGGGAGACGGAAGAATGAAGTAAAGATAATGTTTAATACAGAATAGAGTGTACAGATTAACAGATGATTTGTGCTGATTAGATTTAAGCTTTGGATTCAGAATCAGAATGGGTTTTATTGCCAAGTAGGTTTTCACATACAAGGAATTTGGCTTGGTGTATTGGTGCATAACATAATTGGTGGTGGCTGATGACTCTGAGGCTGCTGACTGCTGAGGCTAATGAGGCTGATGAATCCTTAAAGGATGCTCACGACGGCAGCAAGAAAGAACTACAGCAAGAACCATTAAAGAACCATGTTTAAAACGAGGAGCAGTAAGATGAGAGGCTGACATAGAATGTGTGTTGCTGTGCTATTGGTTGATTGTGAATCAGCTGATGACTCAGTTGACCTTCCCAGACAATGACATCTAGGAACAGTGAGTGAGCTTATGTGCAAGGTGTGAATGGCAGACTGAACTTTCGCTAGAGCTTGAATTAATGAAGGGAAATGAATGGATTCATGACACACTTTTTAAATAACATACCTTTTAATCTTTGGGCTTTGGGGAAGGTATCAGGTGTTTTCAAGGTAAAAGGCTCAAGTCCAAGTGAAGTCACCAGTCACTGGTTTTAAAGGGGCAAAAAGCGAAATTGTTTCACTGCTAGGTTTGCTGTTGTGCACTGCCTGTAGACCAAAACAAAGTGTGTCATGAGCCACACCTCCCTCTACCTCTGCTCTCTGGTTGGATCCAAACAGAGAGCCGGGGCTAGTTGGGAAGCTAGCAGAGGCTAACTGGCTGTGCTTCCCTCCGGTCATGCTGCGGCTAACGCCTCGCCAGCCGCTCCCAGCTAACTCCGGTTTGTTATTGAGGTTAAAGTGGGAGAGGCAGCGGATCTGTGGGGCAGCTGAGTGAAGTGGAGCCTGAAGAGGAAGCACCGATTAGCCCCGGTTTCGTTCGCCCTCTGCCATTTCATTTCGTAAATACGCACTGCCATTGCTCACTGGCTGTAGCCTTTTATAGGGAGGGAGGGCCAAGGGCTCCAAGGCAGGGGAGGGGGGGGGGATTCACATGAACGTACATGAACGCGCAGCCGGACCGGCTTGTGAACAATGGGCTGGAGATCAACACAGAGAGAGGGTGTGTGAGGTCATGCTATACTCCAGATGAAATTACACCTCTAGTTCTTCACATAGCAATTTCTTAATTCCTTCAATCTAGAAATGATGAATTTCGCTTGTTGCCCCTTTAATGTCCAAGTTGTAGCTTGGTCTCAGCCCATGTAGGGCTTTGTATACAAGGAGGAAGAGCTTAAAATCAACTCTAAATTTAACAGGAAGTCTGGCGTGCTCTCTCCTCTTGGTTGAGAGCAGAGTTTTGAATGAGCTGAAGTGTCTCAGTGGTGTTTTTGGGGAGGCCAGTAAAAAGTGCGTTAAAGTAGTTGAGTCGACTTGAAATAAAGGCATCAATCAACTTCTCTGCATCTTTTTAATTAAGAAATGGTCATACCTTAGCGATGTTTTTGTTTCTGAGGTAGAAAAGTGATGTTTCTGTCACCTTGTTGATGTGGGACCGGAAGCTTAGGTTTGAATCAAGGATCACACCAAGATTTATAACTTCAGATTTAATCCAGGGAGTTAAATCCCCCAGATTATTAAGCAGCAGTTCTCTTTTTGTTTTAGGGCTGACAAGCAGGATTTCAGTTTTGTCTTCATTTAACTTTAAGAAATTATTGTTCATCCATTTATTTATTGCCAAGAGACAGATAGTGATGGAGTCCACATCTCTGTTTGACTCGAGTCCGCACCTCTGGCAACGATATTTTCATAATGGACGATTACTTTCTTGATTAATCGATCAGTTGTTTGGTCTTTAAAATGTCAGAAAATAATGAAAATGTCAATCAAGGTTTCCCAAAGCCCAAGATGACATGTTTAAATTTCTTGTTTTGTCCACAACCCACAGATACTCGGTTTACTGTCATCAAGAGGAAAAAAGAAACCAGAAAATATTCACATTTAAGAAGCTGGATTTTCCTCTTAAAAAATTGCTCAAACCAATAAATCGATTATTTAACTAGTTAGCGATGACTTTTAATAGTTGACAACCAATCGATTATAGTTAAAATGTTGCAGCTTTAGTTATAAACTATCATAAATGCTTAGAAATGCTAAATAGGAGGTTAAAATGAAGTTGCACTCATCACTTTTGTTTTTCAGCTCTGCATCTCCTTCACAGTTTCTGTTTCTATGAAAACATTAGATATTTATTTCCCCTCTAAGTATCAGGGAGCCTAAATCAACACTGCCAGCCAGCGATTGATGAGTTTCTCAACATGATACATTTATTTTTGAACAGTCGTTATATTGTGTGAAGAGCCAGTATCCTTTCATCATGCCTGCCTGTTGTCACTGCAGCTCGGCCATGTGGTGTTCCCCTGGCTGCATACATGGTACATGTTCTCATGTCCAGTCCCAGTCAGACCCATGAAAACACACACACACGCACAACAGCACATTAGATCATGCCCTTTATGATTCACCCTTTCCTTCAGCACCAGTCAGGGTTAATAAAAACAAACCCTGTTTATGGAAAGGACTGAATCAGCCGTATTGATTTGGCGCCATTAACCCGAGCAGAGTTGTTTTTGAGGTCTGTTAAGTGTTCTGTGAATATTACCATGATGGATGCCTTTTCACATGTGTGTTGCTTTTTGTAAATGTCAAATGAATTACTTTTTATTGGACTCCCTGCAGCAGCAGCAGCACTTCCCTCCAAATGTGAGGCTGCCTGGCATCTAAAAGACTCCATATCATGAATAAAAAACAGCCCCCCAAAAATTCCACCATCAGCGCCCAAGCTCACAGTTGTTCTTTTTAATGTAACATGGAAATTTGCATCGGCATTCGCTGATTAGTTTGCCCCTGAAATTAAGAAGGTAAGTGGTGGAAATGGGAGACACAGAAACATACAGCACAGTGTTTCCTCTAATTTTATTCTGCCGTGGAGCTCGTCGGTATTTTACGCTTCCACATCAGTCGCTGACTTTGAATCCTTTTTAAAGTAAAGCTTGTACATCCAATCATTTCAGAACATTAGAGGCATACATCTTTCCACTTTAGATGGAAATGAAACTGTATTTTATGTTCATGTTTTGGATGGAAAATCTTCCTCGTGGTGGCAGTGGGTGATAAAATGAATGACTGAGAAGGACATGTTGTGAGCACGCCATGTGGTGGCTCATGTCTTCGTCTTTATTACCCTTCAACACGGTGTTAGTGCCAGTATGGAAAACAAAACTCTGTGTGTGTGTGTGTGTGTGTGTGAAAGCATTCAGTGGTCTTGGTAGTTCAGTAGTAGTATAAGAGGAAGTAGTGTAGGAGTAATAATAGCAACAGGGAAGTAGCTGCAGCTGTGGGAGCAAAAATGTTTGTATTATATAGAGTAGTGTTGTAACAGCAGCAGTATACGTAGTAATTGTAGGGGTGGAGGAAAAATCAATAGCATACCATATCAAAGTAGTTTGCGCCGCAATATTGTATCAATACATGGATGCCTATTATCATTTTTTCCACCAAGTAGTACGGTACAGTTAGTTCGGTACGCTTTTTTTCCGTTTCCACTGTGAAAAGTTGTGGATGGTACCAATGGAACCGTTCTGTACCGTCCCCATTTTTGGTCCCCCCTCTGTTGGGGTACCTAGCACACAGATCTGTTACTAAAAAGTGGAGCTGTGAACACTGCAGTCTGTTGATTGGTCTGTCGGACGGTCACTCTGCTCAGGGCTGAGTTGTGGCTGGTTTTGAGGCTCATGTAACCACTGTTCATACTGTGGAGAGTTTTATTAGTAAACTGCAGCTATAAAATGAAAGCATGTTTTGCCGCCTCTTGCAGCAGCTGGAGTCTGAGAAAAAATAACTGCATTCACTGGGCCGACTGCCGGCAACTTTTAAGGTGGAACGTAAACTTGTAATGTTACTCAATGCATGAGTTGACGTGAATCCATCAACACACCTTAAATTTGACTTTAACAACTTTGACCATCACTTTAGTTTTTATATGACATACACTTTTAGTGATGAGTGGATCTTCAAGCGTTTATATATATTGATTCAACCAGGACAGCATATATCCCAATCCTCACTCAAAGATAAAAAGCATTGTGGGCCGTTCTTCCTGTGGGCTCTGGCATCACTAAACCCCTGAGCTTGCCTGAGAAGGACTAAATGCACAAACCTGCTATTTTTAAATATCCCATGCAGAGAGACTCTCACTGCAGCCTGTTTTATTTTGCTCTGAAAATGTCGGCGTGCAGCATCGTTCTGTGGACGATAAACGAGGTGCACTGATAAAGCAGGAAATACAGTGAGTGCTGGACGGAGCAGTGAGTGACAACAACCCCGCCCACATTTAAGGGTACTGTTTGCAGTGGAAACGCTAGGGTCTAGGTACCATGTCTGAAGGGTTACTTCTGGTTCCAAAGGTACCATAGCGAAACAGGGCCAAGAAATGTAGCAAAGCACCAACGAGGCAGTGAGGAAGAGGACTGCTAGCAAGCAAACATGGATGTTAAAAAAGACAGTTTTAAATTCTTCCAAAAACTGTCTTCGCAGATGTTATATATTTGTCATAATATATTCAATACTTTTTTAAGGCCTGTGTTAAAATAGTGGGGTTTTTTGGGAAGTCAGCATATTTTTTAAAAGAAGAAGAAGAAGATAAACTTTATTAATCCCAGAGGGGAAATTCAATTTTTTTTCTCACACTGTTGTCATGTACACACAGGCCCAAAATACACACACATGCACAAACAGTACCTATAAATGCATTAAATGGAGAGATGTCAGAAGAAGAGGGCTTCCCTGAGCAGTTGGAGGTTCAGTTTCTTGCTCAAGGGCACCCCAGCAGTGCCCAGGAGGTGAACTGGCACCTCTCCAGCTACCAGTCCACGCTCCATGCTTGAACCCAAGCCAAGTCCCTGTGGACTGAGCTTCTGCCGGCCCAGTTGGGACTTCAGTTGTTGCTAACAAGGAGAAAGTATATATGGCCGCCTAAAGAAAACAGTGCCACGGTCAGCGTTTTTTGGGCAGCCGTTCTGAGCGCCTTTTCTTCTCAGAAAGGCAGTGGTGTCGTCACTGACGCTGCTTTAGCTACTGTCTATCCTGAGCTGTATGACATGTCAGTCAGAAACTATCACATAAAGAAACAGAAAAGCCCACTTGTGGGAGCAGACTGTTGATCGGACACAGAATGTTGCTATTGCGTGTTGTGCTTTTATAACTGTACATGTTGTAAGCTTGTTGTTAACAGTGTAGCTAACTGTGCAGTTGAACTATCTGTTAACCAAGGATTACATTAGCGACCTAGCTAACGTTAATGTGAAGATATTTCCACTGGAGTGCCCTGCCACTGGTATGTGGATACACACACCCCTGAGCCTCAATAAGTGCGTCTCCATCCACATGTCTGGTGGATTGTTCAAAAGAACTAGACTATATTTGGAAGGAAACTTGGCAAATGATGCACACAATGTGTTTTGTAAGTTTTGTGAATGTACACATGATTTTGTACCATTTTGGATGCCACAGGCCAGATTTGGGTCGGTCATCACCTGAATCAGACCAGTACACTTGAGTCTATTCTGATCAGTCTTCACAAGTTGGGCATGAGTCCAGTCAGGTGTTTATTAGTGAAACTCCAATTATAAGTAGTCTACCAGGAATTACCACCTGAAGTAGCCTCAATAAAGAAACCACAACAGTCAGTGTGGCTCAACTTCCAGAACTCATGCCCTCTTTATTTAGAAAAGAGACCCAAAAACAGTTGGAGAGGACATGACATGCCACTGGCGGGGCAGTGGGAGTACCCTACCTGTGTAAAGATAACACCAACCCAAAACCAACACCTGAAATAAAAGCACCACACTTGTAAATAAGCCACCACAAACCATCAAAAGTGCGGGGACTTCCAGAACACCGACCACACCTGTGACTGCAGGCCACCATGACCTGCACGACTGGGAACAAGAGGGACAGAGTTAAAATGATATTCCAATCAACCCTGAAATGAGCTTGATAAACAGCTTTAAAATAGACATCAGTCAGAGCTTTTCCTGTCAGCAAACAGCATCACAACCTGGGTGGTAGACCAATTATTAGCAACACTAAATTAAGACATTATGACCTTATGCAAAGTGCAAACAATTACCTTTCCTAAGCTTCCCACAGACTGACTTTATCTGTGTGAGCTGCATCCAGCTGTGGCTTTTACAGAGATGGTAGATTCCACATCCTGCTCCTAAGTTGGACTGACCAGTTACACCCGCAACAACATAATTTCCCTACAAAGGTCTGACACACACACTCACACACTCACGGACAGCTCTTCCTCTCCCCTGCAGGGTATATAAGCAGGAGCAGAAGTCCCCCAAGACGGAGCAGCAGCAGCAGCAGCAGCAGCAGCAGCGGACCGACTCCAACCAACAGCAGCTTCTCTCTCCAACTTCACCTGAGGTGCGTCCACTCTACATTTAAACCTACTCTTAAACCTACTTCACATATACGAAGTTTGCTTTCATTACTAACAACCCAGCTTTGGTGCAACAGTTTTATTGCAGCAGAATTCCTTAACAGTTTGGTAACTTTTTGTTTTGTTTAAAACCTTCCAGATGTAAAGATGCAAATGAGTGATGATACATCTGATTGTCATTTAAAACATTCCATTGTTGTTGTGCAATCTTTGAAACAGTTTGGGTGAAACAAAAGACTCAGACAAAGCTTTTTGCACATCGCAAGAAATATTTCCTCCATCTAAATTTGATGAAACAGCTGCATTGCATCCTAAGAATCCACTATAATCACCCCCTTAGACAGTGGACTTAAGCATCCACGGGTTATTACCTGAATATCACTGTAGTGGTGACAGTAACAACAAAGCAGAAAGCTGGGGTTCAAACATTTTGCTAAACTGTTCCACTGCACTTACATGCAAAACTTGGTCCAGTTAAGTAGAGTTTTTGCTGGGTAACGTACAGTCTTGGCAGAGACTTTTATGGTGATGACAACCCCCCCCCTCAGAGCACATAAAGCTCCGCTCTGCTGGTTAACATGTGGAGGTTTCCTCTGTGTCAGCATTTGCCAAAGTTGTGTTAAAAACACGTCTGTACATGAACTGTATGTAACAAGTGTGTCAGAGCAAAGTTTTAGGTCACTAATATGAGGTTGTGTGAAGTAACTACATGGATCTACTGTAGGACAGTTCTGACATACTTGTACTTTACTTGAGTATTTCCATTTATTCTACACAAGATTACATAATAAATTGTACTTTTGAAAGGATATTAACTGAATATTTGTTCCACCAGTGCCCACACATGGTAAGTATGACGATAATATGAATCTTGTAGGTTATTTAAGACTCTCAAGAACTTTATTTGTCATTACATGAGCAAGCATACAATGAAATTGCAAACTCCCTGTGGTGCACAATATGTGTAAATAAATAACTTACCAATTAGTCACTAAGTAAGACAAGGCACTACAATAACGAAGTAAACACAATCTTACTAAAATAATGCAATATAAAGGGGGACTATGTGGTAGGGTGATTTTGCTTTGGATCACATGATTGTGTAGTGACCGATACTCAGAAATCAGCAAGTTGCGTATTATTAAACAACTTTTTATAAAATTTATCATATGCTGTCACATTGGTGGAAGACGTTTTTGTTACTTTCCTTTTGCTAAAGTAAAAGTAACCGTACAATAATGTAAAAAATACTAGAGGTCCTGCATTCAGATTTTTACTGAAGTCAAAGTACACAAGTATTGACATCATCAACCTAGCTGGTTGAGGCATAGCTAGCCTAACTACTTTACATACAGTTAGACTGTAGTCCAGTGGTTCCTAACCTCTGGGTTGAACCCCTCCAGAGGTTTTAGGAGGATGAAAGAAGAACTAAGGAATACTTTGCACATCTATTTTCAAACAGGTATGTAGGAGACAGACGAGAAAAATAAAACTTGTAGAAAAGGCTCCTGCACACTGTCTAACCTGCAGAAATAATGGTTTTAATGCCGCAAACGCTGCAGCATTGAAATCATTCCAAGAGGAAAGAAGGGGGGAAAAAAAAGAAAAATTTAAGAGTTTTACGTCTTGTCCTATTTAATGAAACTATCCAATAACTTAAGTTGAAATAATTCTTAAGTGGAACTGCAGACAGCTCACAGACACCTGAAACTTGACAAGGAGCCCAAACTACATGCTGCTTTTTAGAAAGCTAGCCAGTCTTGAGCCAAAGGAAGCACTGGTTTAACAGTATATTAATCTCCTTTATTGTAAGTTTTGACATATAGAAGATTGAAATGCCATATATGCAAGTATTGAAACTAAAAAAAACAACAAGGGTTTAGAAATACTAGGATAAAAAAAACATACAAGAAACATATAAGTATTTAGCACTTGGGGGTCATGGCTCAAGGACAAAAAGCTATTACAATAACAAATATAGTACAAGTAGAGAGGAAAAGACATCAAATAATGTGTGATTAGCAGTAGTTGTTAAAAATTTATATTACGTTTTAGTATAAGCTTATTATGTTTTTAAGGTAAAGTCTTAATCTGAAAAATAACCATTAAGTCAATCAATCAATCAATTTTATTTATAAAGCCCAATATCACAAATCACAATTTGCCTCACAGGGCTTTACAGCATACGACATCCCTCTGTCCTTATGACCCTCGCAGCGGATAAGGAAAAACTCCCCAACAAAACCCCTTTAACGGGGAAAATTAAGTAAAGCTGTCAGGTAAATGTTGTGGAGTTGAAGTATAAAGTCGAATAGAACAGAAATATTCACGTATAGTACCTCAAATTTGTACTTAAATACAGTAATAAATATATATTTATTTGTACCACTGTCCTGCCATCTGTCTGTCTACCCACCTGTCCCTCCGCCAGTCTGCAGAAGATAAGTACGTCTATCTGTGCCACTGGTAGTTAAGGTGAAAACAGAGCTCTCACTGTGTTACACAATGACTCATGCAGCCACACGTCGTCCTAAACTTCTCTCCCCTCGTCCAGCACACGCCCACATTATGCAACAGTGAGCCTCATTCTCAGGCAGGTGCTTGTACCTCAAACCTGACATACTGCGCACCCTGCGAGCACCTTATGAAAACAGCTGTTGTGTGTTTAACGGTTAAATTGGCCTTACCACAGTCTTACATCATCTTCACGGCTGTAACTTCATGTCCCGCTGTCGCAGTGAGACCCCGTGTGGGCTGAAGGGTCGACATAACTTTAGTTGGGTTTCATGTTTTGTGGATTTAGTGAGTCATTCTGAAAACACTGACGGTCTTTGTTTACAGCAGTTTGATGTGTTCACACCCAAGTTGGAATGTGCTAGTGGTCAGCTTTGGTTTTTGTTTTAACCTTTATAGACTCTATGGGTTTTTTAATCACTTTGGTTTACCATGAGTAGAAATAAGACTTTATAACAAAGTCTTATTGTAGAAGTACTACGAATTCACAACCATGTTTCTGTGTGGAACTAGACGGCACCCGACTTCTGGTGCAGCAATGTCTCTTTCCAGAAATCATGACCTGGTTACTCAAGATAATCCACAGACCTTGTTGTGAGCAGTTTCATGTAGGATCTATTTTCTTTCTACCGAACTACACCTGCCAACTGTATCACTGTGCAGAAGGAAGTGTGCATCTACTGCTAGCTCAGCTAGCACCTCTTGTCCATGAGTAGATGCATACTTCCTTCTACTTCCTCAGCAACTCAGAGCAAAACAATCTACACAGATTAATAGCATGACAGGGAAGAGAAAGAAAGTCAAAGTCTTCGGTTTCCTTGTTTTGTCCAATAACAAGCCCCAAACCCCAAATATATTCAGGTTATCATCGTAAAGAGAATAAAAATATACATACACATACTGTTCTCTCCCCACCACCACTAATAATACAACTTCTATTGTCGCTAGTGATACTTTTAATTGTGCTTCCTGTACTGCTACTACTACATCATTCCTTTTCTCACTCACTTCCTTTCCTCTCCTTTCCTCATTTCCGATTGGCTTTTGTTTTCACCTTTTGTCACTCCTCGTTGCGCTGATTGAGTTCACCTAGTCACTCCTTATTTAAAGCTGCACTCCCTCTCACCAAGTTATGTGTTCTTTAGTTCTGTCCTATGTGCATGTCAGTTTGCTAATAACCTTATTTCTTCTAGATGGACATGTAACCTTATTTCACTTATTATAATATAACTTTCTAAGTTTTAATCTTATTTTTGCTTTCTTCCAGATTCACCACCCATGTGTGTTTTTGTACCCTTTGTTGAATATATCACTTAAATTCAGTCAAACTTTCTGAAAATAAACCTATGTTTGAAGATTCCTGGAGTTCGCGCTGGCTGTTATGTCTGCATAACATTCATAACAACATGATTTCACACAGACACAGTAAGACTCACTGTGGCTTCCCTCCGTGATTCTTTTAAAAGACATGATTAATCTCTCTGTAACCCGAAAAATATACAAATGCAATATTTGCAAAGTAAAAATAAATTACCAAACACTAAAAGTGTCTTTTGTACAGGAAGGGGAGTGACTGCAAACTCCTCTCCACCCCAACCCACAAACACACACATGGGGAACCGCTTGTGATATAATAGAGACAAGGACACACTCTCTTACACAGACACTCACACATACTCACACACACAGGCATGTTTTTGGTTTTTACACAGATGTAAAGCAGATGGGTTTGAAACACTTCACCCTCTGTGAAGTAATGAACAGAGCATGATGGGAATTCAGTTTTAAACAGCTGCACAGAAACCACAGAGGTTGCTCACGTCTTCTAACAATGTTATTTCAAATAGACAAAAGAGTAAATAAAATAAGTGTTTTCCATTTTCTCTCCTCCTCCAGTCCTGTGTCAGATCATCCACCCTGATCTATCACCATCATGTCTGATCAAGATGCCACCCCACAACCACAACCACAACCACAACCACAACCCTCTCCTGCCCCTCCTCCTCCCTCTGGACCTCCTCCCAAGATCACAAACCGCGGCCGCACCGCAGTTCCCATGTCCACCTCCAACTCTGACACAACGGACATCCCTGAGTTTGAGCCCTTTGGTATGCCAGGCCCAAGAGGATTCCCGCCTTTGACTGGTGAGGGGGTACATTTTAAAACATTAAATGATAATGTTACACTCATTCAGGTGTGTTTTGGGTTTTCTCCTGTTAACACACTTTAATGGTCATTTTCCTCGTACTGTCTGTGCTAGAAAAGCTGTATTCACCCTCTGTCTGAAACAATCGATTATAGCTCCTGTCTCTTTAAACCGTCCTCCAAAAAAAGTCCAGTCTCCTCTGATTGGTTAATGTTTCTGGGTTTTCCAGAGAGTAGCGGGACTTCCTAATGTAAAAAATCACCAATCAAAGCTTCTCAACACAAATGTTTCAGCAGGAATATAATCCAAAAACATCAGCAGCCAAGATTACATGTTTCCCTGATGTTAGCATGTAGCTACATGTAGCAGTGTACTAGTGAATGACTGTGTATAGCATTTCTTTGTTCTGTTAAAAATCACCAATCGATGCTTCTAAACACAACTGGACATGTTTCAGCAGGGAAATGATCCGAAATCAGGGAGAGATTAACATCAACTATGAAGATCATAGAAAATACCGGAAAACTCGGAATATAAGTCGCACTGGCATATAAGTCGCAGTCTATTTTTTAAGGTCTCAAACAGGGAAAATAAGGTTTTATATTACTATTTGTTAATAAAAACGTTATACAAGTTATTCCTACACTGTTTCCCTTTATTTTTAATTTGAAACGCATTCAAAACACAATAACCTCTTAAGCAGCTTTGGTTACTTTTCAGATTGCAATTTTCCAAACAACCTCTTCAGGAAATAAAATTATGGTAGAACAACATCTGAGCCATAAAAATGAGTTTAAATTAACGTTAAACTTCTTTTTTCTTTTTTAAGAAGACAGCATTACAGTACCTTATTACAGTGTGGGCTGTAACTATACATGTTTACTCAAATCCCAAAAACGAATGAGTTTAAATTACTATGTAGCGCCATCTTGTGGGTCAAATTACCTATGTCAGCATTTACCTTGGTCTATAGGTCGCACCGGTCTATAACCCGCACCCAACTTTTTAGATGAAAAAAAAAAGGGGGGAAAAAGTGCGACTTATACACCAAGTTTTACAGTAGATGTTTCCCTGATGTTAGCATGTAGCTACATGTAGCAGTGTACTTGCAGCTAGTAAATTACTGTGTATAGCATCACTTTCTCCAATTAAAAATCACCAGTCAAAGCTTCTAAACGCAACTGGACATGTTCCAACACGAATATGATCTGAAAGCAGGGAAAAATTAATAACATCAGCAGCCAAGATTACATGTTTCCCTGATGTTAGCATGTAGCTACATGTAGCAGTATTCTTGCAGCTAGTGAACGACTGTGTATAGCATCACTTTCTCCTGTTAAAAATTACCAATAAAAATTTCTAAACACAACTGGACATGTTTCAGTAGGAATATGATCCAAAATCAGGGAGAAATTAACGGAGAATTAACATCATTAGCCGAGATTACATGTTTCCCTGGTGTTAGCATGTAGCTACATGTAGCAGTGTACTTGCAGCTTGTAAATGACTGTGTATAGCAGCACTTTCTCCCGTTAAAAATCGCCAATAAAAGCTTCTAAACACAACTGGATATGTTCTAGCAGGAATACAATCCAAAATCGAGGAGAAATTTCCAGCGTTGGCAACCAAGTTTACATGTTTTCCTGACAGTAGCATGTCGCTACATGTAGCAATGTAGGCTTTGTAATTAAACACTTGTAGTTGCGTGGCTGAAGCAGATGACGATGTAAAGAAATTAATCGCAAGCTGATGTCTGCTTGTCACAAAAATAGGGAAAATTGTTAGAGTATTCAAAACGGTCTGTAGCCTGAAGTCTTTGCTCACACTGAATTTCTTTAACATAGATTTACCGTATTATTTAAACTTTGGCCATGTGTAATATCGAGAACCGACATTGTAACATTATGTGTATATATAGCAGAAATTAGGGAAAAGCATAATAGGTCCCCTTAAAGGAAATTTGTGGACTTAATAAGATGAATATGTGAGTTTTATAAGTCCATGTCAAGTCTAATCCTCTCAGCAACAAGCTCTTACTCATACAGACGTATGTTTCTCCGAAAAAAGCAGAGTTGAAGGGTAGAAGACAGATGTCACTTCTTAGTTGGAGAAGATAAAGTCTTTTTCCTGACAGTGACACAGTTTCCAGTAGCTTTCACACATGACTGACACATGACTGACGTCCAAATCTGATAAATTCTGCTCTCTTCCTGCAGCTTGTCGCTGCACTCCACCTCGTGTTGCTGTCACAGAGCTGCACAGTGACAGATATCCAGATGTGACAAGACTTTATGAATGCAGTCGCTGGAATCTTTGTGGCACATTAGAGAAGAGCATGAAGATGATGGCAAACAGCCACGAATGAGTGGTTGTGGGGATGACTTAGACACACATCACTGAGGTTTTGGAGAAGTGTTGACATGTTCAGAGAGCATTGGGCTCCACCACTGAACAATTCTCCAGCTAGACTTCACTTAATGTTTCAGTCTGTTTGATTTCAGATTGCAAGTATCTGGTAGCATTTGATGTTGAGTCTCTTTCTACTGCAGAGCAAACAGCTAATGGTTAAGGGAGGTGGTAATGTGAGTGGACTCTCTACAGGGAGAGAGGGGCTAATATGAACAAGGTTTAAGAACACAAGTATTGAAACCAAATTGGTGCACAATTACAACGTCAGAAAACCCCAAATGGCTCAGCTGCTGTCTGTCCATCAAATCTTACTAAAACCCATCCTCATGTTTTTGAGACATCCTGCTCTCTCACATCTCTCTATTTCTTTTTTCACTCTGTTCAGAGTATCTTGACATCTGGGACGTTGACATGATGAGGAAGCCAGATGAGGTCAACAAGAAGGAGCACCACACCCAGTTGTACCACTCTGACCATCTCATCGTCCGTCGAGGTCAAGAGTTCCAGGTCAAGGTCACCTTCAACCGTCCCTACAAACCTGATTCAGACAAGTTCGCTCTGGAGTTTGTCATCGGTGAGTCGGTCTTAGAAGTCATATTTTCCATCCTGCAGTTAAGAAAAGATCTCAGGTGTGTGATGTCTTGTCATTTACATAAATCTGCTGCCACTCTGTTCATTCAGGCTCCAGCCCTGAGTTCAGCAAGGGCACCTACATCCCTGTCTTTGCCAACAAGGAGCGTCCGAGCCCCTGGGAAGGCCGCATCACAAACACCGCAGACACCATTGTCACAGTGGGCATCACTCCTGCAGCAAACTGCATTGTGGGGAAGTACTACATGTATGTGGCAGTGGCGACGCCGTTTGGGATCCGCAGGACCAGGCGGGACGACAGCCGCAGCCTCTACATCCTCTTCAATCCATGGGCGTCAGGTTGGTTTAAGCTCCGTGACCACAAGTTGTCTTTTGTCCCACTTTCATGTCCGTAAACATCCACATGACCTGTTGTGTCTTTCCTCAGCTGATGCCGTGTTTCTGGATGATGAGAAAGAGAGGGAGGAGTGTGTGATGACTGAGATGGGGATCATCTACCACGGCGCCTTCGATGACGTGGCTGAGAGAAACTGGAACTATGGACAGGTAGACGATAAAACAATCAAGGACTTCAGGACTGATTTTCCTAAATATTACTTTTGACTCAAGCTTTTTTCCTCCTAGTTTAACTATGGAGTCCTGGACGCCTGTCTGTACATCATGGACCGGTCTGACATGCCCATCACCAACAGAGGAGACCCCATCAGGGTGACCAGAAAGGCCTCTGCTATGGTGAGAAAAGATTCATGGACATCCTCTCAAACACTCAAAACTGCTTCACAGATACATAAGATATTCGGTTAAATGATGCCTCAGTACATACAGAACAGTATTGTGCTGTAAAGTGTACAATATTGCAAGTGTTTCGAAGGAAAAAAGGAAAATCAGGCCTTTTAAAGAAAAAAACTTTATCTAAGAAATAGTGATCGTCAAGTGGACCTTTCCATAAATGTCTAAAATCTACTCTTTGTCGGACTCAGCTGAACTCCCGTGACGATGATGGTGTGCTGGTGGGGAACTGGAGCGGCGACTACACCTACGGTGTGGCGCCCACTTCCTGGACTGGCAGCACGGACATCCTGCTCACCTATGCTAGCAGCAAGATGCCCGTCTGCTATGCTCAGTGCTGGGTCTACGCCGCCGTCTTCAACACCTGTAAGATCTTTACTGAGTATTTTTCCTTTCCAAACCTGTACTAGATTTTTCTTTGAGTGGAGAAGGTCATGAGGAGATGGGAGAACTCGTCAAGGTGGCGTCTCTTCTAGTCCGTTCACTCTTTGATTTTTATCTGTGATTGTCATTGAATGTTTGTCCTCCAGTCCTGCGTTGCCTGGGCATCCCATCGCGGGTCGTCACCAACTACTACTCTGCTCACGATAACGATGGAAACCTGAAGACCGACATCATCCTGGACGAGAACGGCAGGATCGACCGCAGCCGCACCAGAGACTCTATCTGGTAACACATCTTCTAATTAGCCTGCCAAAACACAAAGATCCCGAGATTTTCATTTCTGGTTTGCTTCAGTGTGTCCAAATCTTTGGTGACGCTGCTATGAAACAGTATGAATATTCATGGTCCCCAGAGGATCAATCCTAATATATTTTTGGGACTTTGACTTTTTCTTTGACATTACCATCAGGCCAAAATTTCCACTTGTTCACAGAGAATGTCAAACTCTAATCAGCTGTTTGATGTGAAATTTATTGAGCCCTTTCACGCTCCTCAGAGGATGAACTTACATTTGAACCTTTATCCAGTGCCATCTGTAGACCCAAATCTAGATAACAAAACAGGATGTTTATCACACTGATATCTCCAATGATATTTGAAATAATGTTTCTATCAGGAACTACCACTGCTGGAATGAGTGCTACATGTCCAGACCAGACCTCCCAGCTGGCTTTGGAGGCTGGCAGGTTGTGGATGCAACACCACAGGAGACCAGCGATGGTAAATAACAGGACTATAATTGCTTTATAATAACAGGTTATGGGTTTTTAAGAGCTCTAATTAATTGCTACTCCAGTTATTTACAGAGACAAAAGAAACAAATGTTTTCTTGTTAATTATTGCGATGTAATGGATGCACCATTGTTAGTATTTAAAGTTCAGTATTTAATCTTTCTCTTTTTCACTTGTAAAGGCATGTACAGATGTGGCCCTGCATCAGTCCAGGCCATCAAACATGGGCAGATATGCTTCCCATTTGATGCTGCCTTTGTGTTCGCTGAAGTGAGTTTAAACAACAATATTTCAGTGTCATTTTGTGTGGAAAGTTTCTACTTTTTTTCTATAATACTGTCTATCTCTTCACAGATCAACAGTGACGTGGTGTTTTATTCCCGGAGCAGAGAGGGGACCATGGAGCCAGTCAAAGTGAACCGCACTCATGTAGGCCGCATGGTGTTGACCAAGTCTCCAGGAGACATGACCCGCCGTGACGTCAGCGATCAGTACAAGTTTCCTGAAGGTCAGAGACTGTCCAGTGCAAATTACAGTGTTTTCAAAGGGGGTGGAACCAATTTCTGACTAACACTCAAATTAATCAGCCATCACAACTAAAATGATTAAATGTCATCAGCATGAATGCGTTTTTCCTGGACACAGTGTCATAATGAAAATCTAAAACGCAGTGTGACACTTCATGTTTACTGTGATGGATTATCTCCTCTTAAATAGTCTCTGAGTCATTGTTAAGTCAGTTTGTTTTCCATACTGTGCAGAAGTGAACCAAGTTAATTTGGGATGATGGTGGCTTAGTGTTGGCACAGTTGGTTGTGTTCTGGCACCAGACGATCAGCAATGTGTCCCTCTGTGGCTGCCAGATTTGGCACAGATTTTAGCACGTGGCCTTGATCTGGAAATCAGCTCCAGTTGGCATCGTCCTGGCTTGGTTGTGGCCAGAATTGGCACCCAGAAAAGGACCAGATACTTGGGGCCAATTCTGGTGATTCATTCACCACAGATTTTGACAGAATTTGGCAACAGCTCTTCTACTCCACCCCTCACTACAATAGACTAATTTTTGTCTTTTTTAGGGGCCAAGGGGGATTTTTAGGGAGAGATAGCAGGTCAGCAGTATACACCACATAGAAGTCATAAATCTGTAACAAACATTGTGTTTTGGTTAAGCACATATTCCAGCTTTGAAAGTTTATAATATATAACACAGAGATGCCCAAAATTCTTCCCTTGAAGGGCCAAAACTGAAACCTAGTGGTGGGCCAGGGGCCAAAAGCGAACACATATTGTGTTGTGCCTTTAAGATATAAACTGGTACTAGGATCTTAAGTTTCCTTAATTGAAATACCTATCGCCTGTGTGCCACGGTCTCTGCTTCCACATTTTTTTCTTACCTCACTCACACCAAACTGACTTCCTGCACAAAGTTTCACTCTATCTGCGCATTGTTAGGGATCTTGTGTATTTAAAAAACATTTTGTATTTTCCTTTTTTAAATAATTATTATAACTTTTATTATTACTTTTATTATTATTACTTTTATTTTATTTTATATTTTTATTTTCATTTATTTTCTTTCATTTTATTTTTTTATTTTTTTTATTTTTATTTATTTATTTATTTTTTTGGTTTGTTTTATTTTATTTTATTTTTATTCATTTATTTCAGCCAAATTAAACCTTATGGCTGAGCATTAAACTTTTATGGAAATGCCCTGAGTTCAGTCAGTGGGCCAGAAGGATACAAACATAAATAAAAGCAATCGCAATAAAGATGAAAAAAGTCCATAAAAACAAATAAGCAGCAGCAGTGTCTATCAGGAAGTATAAACAGCAATAAAAGAAGTCAAGCTTTAGCCATTTTGTTCCTGTAGAGCCTAATATCTCTGAACATGCTGACTTTGTGCAGATAATCTGAAAGGCAAACCTGTCAACACAAAACATTAATACTATCTTTTTTAAATGACAGAAAGGTTCAGATACTGATATGTCTCAATCATCCGATCTAGGCAGTGCAGAGGAGCGCACCGTCCTGGAGAAAGCGGAGGAGTACGGCTGTCAGCGAGATAAGTCCGAGCTTCCTGTGGCCGATGTGGACGTGGTCCTGCCCACCCTGGAGGTCAGCGTAGGCAACGACTTTGACCTGATCTTGGAGTTCAAAAACAGCAGCGATCAGCGCCGCACCGTGGACGCCTACATCAGTGGGACCGTGGTGTTTTACACCGGAGTCCCCAGCTCCGAGTTCCTGTTCAGGAACCCCACGGTGACAATCGGCCCCAACGAAAGTGAGAAAGCATTAACGCACTTATGTCAGAAGTTTTTCTTTTTCTTTTTCAATGAGAACTGCATCATCAAGAATATGTAAGGTGTAAAACTGCGATAATTTTACAAATGAATGTCGTCCACCTCAGATCTTAAATATTTTGAACGAGCTCTGGATTGTAAAAGTTTTGGCTCTAAAAGAAAAAGCACATGAAATTAAAATAAAAGGTGAATGCAGAGTTGTATTTTTGTGTTGTGCAGGTGTGAAGGAAACTGTGACGGTTGAGTCAAAGGCGTATATGAAGAATCTGGTGGAACAGGCCAACCTCAACTTCATCACCAGCGGGAAGGTCAAGGAGACCGGGCAGATCGTCACCGCCATGAAAGTCGTCACCTTGCACAATCCCAAACTCACTGTCACGGTCTGAATTCTGCTTGTATTCTGACTTTTCATTGAACAAATCTGTTATGTTTGAATCAGCTTTTTGTTACAGGATGTGCAAAAACTTATTTCTATAACTTCCTTTTTCCACTTTTCTTTTTCTATAATCCAGTCACACTCATGCAGCTGATAAATTCAAGAACTTGAACTTAAGTCCTTGTAACACGCTGACAAGCACTGAGTTTATGAAAAGAGCTTTTGGTAAGTGGATTTTTTAATTTATTTTATGTATGTCCTTTGTGTGCTTCAGGTGTCCGACGGCTGCAAAGTGAATGAAGAGACGATGGCGACTGTGGAGTTCACAAACCCCTTCTCCTTTGGCCTGGAGGGCGTCTATATTCGCATGGAAGGACCCGGGCTCATGCTGCCCAAGTTCAAGTATTACAGGTGGGTTCAGCACAGAGGAAAGTGTTAGACTGTGTTTCAGTGAGATGTTGGGCCGATCTTTGTTCAGGTTAGACATCATTTTATAAACTATAACTGGTCCCTTTTCATAACCACACAAACCTTCAGCTGTAGTTAAAATCACTCAGGTTTTAACATAAAAGCACCATTTTTCATTCATTCCTGTGTGCAGGCTGTGTAACACAAAATTCTTGTTACAGTCTGCAGAGATTTTTACAAAGTTAACATTTTAAAAGAAATCCACTGCATGAATAATATAATAATAAAGTTTATTTCTATAGCGCTTCTCTAAACCCGAGTTACAAAGGAACAACCAAGGAAGTTGGCAGCCATCCAAATCCATTTTGCTGCACACCATTTCTGTCCTCGCGTTAAATTTATCACTAGAAACAGTGGCGCCGGCGGGATTATATTTCATAGTACGCACAGGAACCGCCGGCCCACTTGTAGGGTACCTTAACCAGCCTGGATGTACGCAGTCGACTCAGTGAGCGAGCAAGAGATTAAAATTAACGTCACCGACACAACACCACCATAAAACTCTTATTAACTCTTGACACTGTGTATCATGGAGCTCTGAGGTTAATCACTAGTTTTAAAGCACTTACTCATCACTGTACACTATATGAACCGGTTGGATGGTCCTCCTTATCAAGACTGAGACTGAGACACCTGCATATTCTCATTTACAAGGCAATCTTAGGTTTTCTTCCTTCATACCTTTTGTCCTACATTAACCAAAGTAATGCTGGGACTCACAATCTTCGCTCTCAGGATTTGTTCTTGCTGACTGTCCCAAAAGTCAGAACTGAACTGGGAAAGAAAGCATTTAGGTTTTCTGCTCCCTCTGCCTGGAACATGTTACAGAAAACTTTGAAACAAAATAAGTTGGTCTCATTGAACACTTTTAAGGGGAAATTGGATGACCTGGAGGCAGAAACGTCTGGCTGTAGATGTTTTGTGGCTGTTATTATTGTGGCTGAGATTTTTTAATCTCAATGAGTCTTTTCCTGGTTAAATAAAGGTTAAAAAAAGCTGCTATATTAAACAACAAAAAGGCCAGATGAGGAAATTAAGAAGTATTTCTACCTCTAACTCCTGCAGAACAGCCTCCGCATCAATTCCAATATCGTGATGATCCCAGAGCTCATCCCTTTGTAAGGCAGGTGGATCCTGGACATGTAGCTGGCTGCTAGCCTCTGTCGTTGTAATGTTAATGCTAGCAGGAGTAACGTTAGCAGACTCCATACTCTTCACTGCTGCTGAAGTTTGTTTGCTTTCTTATTGTAAAAGCCTGAAAAATGCTCAGTTGTTTTTGTTTGTTTGCTTTTGTCACAATTTTATTTTCAAGATAGGATGCTAAATCATTGAAAAAAAAAGTACGCCACTGGCTAGAAACACCATCCTGACCCAACAGTGTTGCTATGGAAACACTTCTGCCCACTCTCCAGTTTCCCCCTAGGTTGCTCCAGTGAGTAAGCGTCGCAGTCTTGAGCTGCACACCCCCTTTAGCATTGTTAGCTCTGTTATCACTGTTGGCATCGTTAACTGTTAGCAGTGTCAGCATGGCTAATGTGGCTAACATAGTTAACAATGCTAAAGGGGTTTTGTGGCTCAAACTGAAGCCACATACTCACCGGGGCTGCCTGGGAGGAGAAGGGAGGTTGGACATCATGTTTTCAAAGCATTATCATTACTAGCAGTGATAGCAGAAGAAGCGGCGCAGCTAGCTAGCCTTGTACTGTACTGTGGTGTGCAGTGCAGAGCAGCCAAGCCTAACATTAGCTAACCAGTGACGACTGTAAGGTGGCCAGTGAGAGCTATGTTTCCACAGATCAACACAGCTAGACAGCTGTCTGGAGCGCTGGACTTGTACCTTTAGTGTTGCTGCTTGTTGATTCAGTATCTTTGTCTTTGATTATTTGCCGTCTAACGTCTAACACTGTTGCTTTCAGTCTGATCCCAGCAAGCTCCTCCCTGACCTGGACCGAGTACTTCACCCCGCAGAGGGCCGGCAACAGCAGAGTGATCGTGTCTCTGGACTGTGCCGCTCTCAGGCAGGTCTACGGCCAGGCGTCTGTCACCATCGCGCCCTGAGGATCAGCGTAGGATCACTGACGCCAGACATCACTCAGCTCACTAACACACTATAAGCCTTTATCGTAGTTATCTAACTGCAGGCTCACAGCAGTTTAACAGGTGTCGCTTCAGCTTTTTGATAACAGTGGTGATAGCTTTAGTCAAAGAAAAGAGAGATCAGTTGTTTTTAGAAGTGAAATTTGGTTAAAAAAAAGAGGTTATTCAACACATTTTTGAAACGTTAACAGTTTAAGGGCTGCACCATTATGGCCAAAATGATAGTCATGATTATTTTGATCAATATTAAGATTATTTTTCACGATTTTTCATTGTTTTTGGGGACAAAATATTTTCATTACACTGTCACATTTTAGTAAATGCTAGTAAATGCTTCCTGCTAATGTGTTCATCTTTGCATTAAAATAAGACTTAAAATGAGGTGCTTCTTCACCTGACATCAGTGCATGTGACGTGTCTGCCGCAAAATTAACTCTTCCCGGCCTTCATACAATCATCATACTGCAGACAGTGTTTATTTCAGGTGGTTTAACAAGTTAGTTGTGTTGCTTTGCCGTGCAGACAAGTCTCACACACTCTTTGCACATTATTTGTTCACTCATGAATCCGAAATACTAAGGCAGATGACGGGTGATTTGCATTTTTGCTCGTCTGCATTTGCAACATTCAGGAAAGTTCGTCACAGGCTGCACGCTGCACACGTAGCGGCATGACAGGTCTTTAAACTTGCAGGCTGGCTGTTAATTCAGGAGGCGCTTGATTTTAACGTGCAGCAGAGTTTCCTACGAGCAGAGCACGCATTTAAAACATCAACATTGCAGTCGAGCATAGTCATTTGATTGTGTGAAGCCAAAATCGTGATTGTAATCAGTATTGAATTAATTGTGCAGCCCTGGCGAAAAAACAACTGATATTCTCTTTTTTATAGGATGAGCAAGTACACTTTAGGAAAATCTTTGATTGCTACCTTCCTTCTTACTTTAAAAAAGTTACTTTCACTTAAAAGTTACAGTTACTTTTAACTTAGAAATACACAAGTACAGAGTGAGTGTGGCTGCCTCATTCAATCCTTCACTTCTTCCAATATATCAAGACACTATATAACATTTTACTCAATAGTTTTGAGAGCAGTATGTAGGGCAGAGTTCAGACACTCAAATAAAAGGGCTCAAACTAAATACAGGGCAGTGGAGAGTAAATAGCTTCGGATTTCAAGCAGAGTCTATGTTATTGTAACTTTAAAACTGCATTAATCCATTTTGGCCATAAGGGGGTAGAATTACACAAAAGCAAGCTGACGAACACAGCTGAAGGCTGACATGTCACAAACACTGCCCCCCCCCCCCCCCCTACAAGTCCTATGGACACAGAGCAGCATTATTAACCCAGCAGAGTTGTTTTCTGGTTCCCTGATGCATTAAAGTTGAATATTTACTCTTCTTTTAACTGAGTTTAAGTCTTCACCGACTCCTGAGGAAATGATCTGGGTCATTATTTGACGTATGAGCAGGTCGTGCACAGTGGATTTATCAGAGCTGGGTTTTCTGCAGCTGCTGGACACAGTGAAATAAAACAAACAGTAACTGTGCCATAAAACCAAAACAATGAGCTAAGAGAGGCTAAACGACTCCGGAAAATATCACTTAATGCAGCTTTAATTTTTGAAATGTACTCCCACTTCGCAGCCACAGTTATTAAACTTCAGCATCAGTGTCTCTGCTTGAGAGCTCCTTCCACCGTTTTATATTGAACTGTAACATCTGTTTCTTCGCATTTTTCTATGTACAAGAATAAATGCAAATATCAGCCAAATAAAAGATTCACAACTGCACAATTCTGTGACGATACGTTCTCTCCAAGTGTGTGTGTGTGTGTGTGTGTGTGTGTGTGTGTGTTAATGGTGATGACTGGTTTCATCGTGGTGTCTTTACTTCATGAGCAACAGAGGCAGCATCAATGATTTGACACTTTTTATTATGGCTTAGATTGGCAGTAAAGATACAAGACAAATAAATCCAAAGCCACTTACAGTACATCTTGTAATCTAAAAAACAAAAGTGCAGCAGTAAAGTTAATTCCTGGAGGAGCTGCTTCGCAGGTACCCACGCAGCTTAAGTTTAATTTTTTGCCTAAAACTTTGGATGTAAACTGGAGAATAATCCTGAGATTCTTAATAAACATTAAATACTAAACATTTACATGTATATATGATCAAAACTTAATTTTACTAATTCTTAAAAATACTGTCTAATACTGTCTAACTATAACTTTAAATTAAAACCCCCCAAATATAACTAAGAATCTAAAGCTGATCTTTATTCTTTATACACTTATCTACAGTAACTTGCACAGTGTTAAGTACTTAGTGTTCCCCTCATTGTCACTTGAACGTGATGAGGTAGTCTGGGTACGCCTGGTTGTCGTGGAACACAACATACATGTTGGGATGGTCCATTCTGTCCACCACACTGTCGTAGCGGTCATGAGGTCCCAGGTCGCTGCGAGGAGGAGGGACCCTCATGTCGCTGTGACCCACAGTGTAGACGCCAGTCAGGACTCGGACCACAAACATTAACTGGGAGCCATTGGCAGCTGGTCTGGAGTAGGTGGGGAGGGCCGAGTAGCTGGCGTTCACCGCAAAGTAGGTTCCATGACCGAATGAAGTTGCTGAGGATAAGAGGAGAGGAAATTAACAAGACCTTATATAATGAAAATGATCCATATGTTACAAAAGCTACACATAAGAGTGTTTCTCATCTGAAACTTACGTGTGTTTTACCATGATAAATCACTGTTTGTTTAAATCGAGTCTGGTAGAGATTTAGGGGTGGTTAAAGGTCTATCTCTGTAGGGATCCTTTCAGTAATCTTGTCAGACACTAATAGCAATCTGAGCCTGTCAGTGGCAAAAACAAACACTTTCAGTTAAAGGTGCGAACATGTTTACATCGTAGTCTGGCCACTGCTCTGTATGCACTGTATTTGTACTGGGGCATGTTCAATCCATAGACTGTAAAAATAATGGACGTAGCCACCGTGACGTCACCCACTGGTTTGTTGACTCCTGTTTTGAAGCCTCAAGTTTGGCATTACAGCCGTCGACATCTTGGTTATTTGGAGCCAGAAGTGAGCGCTTCTTTCTGACTGAGAGCCAGAGGACACTATTGGCAGACAGCCTGTCACTCAAAGCGGCCCACCTTAATTATGCATAACTCTAAGCCTTAATAAAATGTAAACATGAAATAAAAATTCACTTACAGTTGTAATGAACGTTGAAATTAGCTACAGAGACCGAAACTGTTTTTGTAGGCTGTAAACATGTTTGTTTCTGCTGTGAAGTCATGCATGTTAACATGGAGGTCTATTGGGAGTGACTGTCTTCCATTGCCAGCCTTAAGTAGCTATTTAAAGACCTGCTGCTTTAGTGCCGCCTTCATTTTACAGCCCAGGTGATTGCTGCTTGGTTCAATCTGACAACAGTGTGAACCCTTTTGCTGCGGTTTCTTAGCCTGGAAATCCAGACCCAAATCTAGAAAGATTAGGGTCTGGCCACGAGTAATGCAAATGGCCCAACTCGAGGGGCAGCACCAAGCATGCATTTGAAAATATCACTGCACGCAATTGGATAACACTACGACCAATCAGAACAATACCCGGGGTGACGTATCCAGAGCGCTACCAGTGGAGCTAACTGGTAGATTAGACTCTTGCCGTATCCGGTCGGCAAAACAGCAAAAACGTCCTTCTTGCAAAGGAAAGATTCGAGTGCCGTCTTCTGTTCCTCTTTTAGAGAAAAAGCCAAGTCTAACTCGTTCATTGTAGCGGCCAAAGCCATTTCAAACAACTGGTGTTCATCCGTAGCCATCTTGCAATGTTTACTGACTGATTCCAGACTTCGTCGTCGCAGCGCTGTCATCTGTTTAACTCGCCTCTGGCCTGCCTATAGCAGATACACTGATGTGATTGGTGCAGCTCGGTTTCATGGACATAGGTAATGAGCATCATTACTGATTGCCAGAGTGACTCGCTGAGCAAATTCAAATTGTGCTCTCGCGAGAACTCTGGATTTCCAGGGTAGCGGTTTCTGGGTTGAATGACATGTTCGTGTGTGCAAAGGGCTTTGAGGTCTCTCATTTTGCGTGTGCGACATCTTTATAAACCAAAATTTCACACTTGATTTGGCAGTGTAAACATGTTTCCTGGACCAATAAAGCCCCTTTGAATTGAAGTGAATCAAACCATTTAAACCCCGACGTATTTAAAGGCAGTACAGGGAGTTCGGTGCACCACTGTCTTAGTTTAAATAAACCTCTTGCTTCATTTTGTCATGGCTGAACGCAGCCCTGTTTCACTCAGATATACATCACAATACTGAATCTAGATAGTCGAAATGCTGTTTCATCTGGAGTCTAAGCAACTACTTGGTTAGAGACAATTTTCATGGTTTAAGAAGCTGTTGGGAGACAAGGTGCATTTTGTCCTCTAAAGCTTTGGCGATTGATGGTCAGGAAAAAATAAACACAGTCATGTTAAGTCTTAAAAAAAATGGTCAATACTGTGATTTTTTCCAGTGAGGACAATCTCGGAATGGCAGTCTCAGAGGAGAAGTTTTACTCAGAAGTAAATGTAAGCATAGTAGCTTTCAATTGAATTGAACTGAATTTGAATTGAATTGGTATTTCCCTACCTGACAGGACTATTTGTATAATGTAAAACCCAGGTTCTCAGTGTTGTACTAATAGGTTCATAGGTTAACAAACATTTTCTCCTCTAAACTCCAGTAATCAGGTTCTTCCCTTCATACAGGAGGATGTGATGCTTTCTAAACCAGAGGCAACAGATGTGATTTGTTCTGAATGAATAGAAGAAAGTGTTGGAAATAAAAGCAGCACCGTCTCATCCTACGCTGTGGAAACCATGACTACTTATGACTGTGAACTGGTGTTAAAGATCTTTACCGTTCTGTCCAGAAAAGCGCCTGTTGAACCCCGTCTTCATGATGGAGTCACAGTTGTCTTGGGTGGTCCCGTGGTACAGATGCTTCTCACCTGCTCCGCCCTGCTCTTTGTTCCTGTCAGAGATGTGCTTCTTCTGGGCTTCGTAGGCGCGTCGCAGATGGATGTTCTGCACGCGCTCGATCTGTCAAGAAACAAAACAAGTCCAACACAGATATTACGCAAAAAATACTAAATGTACATGCAACACTCTCATGAAAAAGTTCCGTCCATGTAGATGAAAGCTGTTAAACTATCAGCCTGAATGTCTGCCGATACTGAAACGTCTCGTCCAGTGAATGTTGCCCACCTTCAGCACAGCCTTGGAGACAGTTAGTTTGAAGTCCCTCTTCACTGCACGGTATTCTGCGGAGGACGGCTGCAGTGGAACCAGCTTCAGAGCTTTATCAGTGGCCATGTTGTCCCAGTACAGAGGCAGAGTGAAGTCTGAAAGGAGTTACAGGACAAAATGGAGAGGGTCCCTAGTTTTAGATCCCTGGGAAACCACATCAGCGAGGACCTCAAGTGCACTGTAAAGACTACACTTTCTACCACTGCTCAGTGGAGAGCACTCTGATAATGGCACATATGATGATCATTTTGATCTTTATCATTCTCAAGTATCAATACGTATGTAACATAAAATAAAACAATCTTCTCACCTGGCAGATGCTGAAGTCGCTTCAGCTTCACCGTCTGTCCACTCAACAGTCCCGTGGCCTCCATCCTCGGCAGGTCCACGAACCACTGGATGCTCTGTGCGTCCACTATCCCTCCTGCTACTTCCTTATTCTCCAGGTTGTAATTGGCTGTCTTGGGGACCCTTTCCCAGTTGCCGCTGTGTCCCAGGATGCACCAGGCCACACGGGCGTACAGCTCCTCCTCCTCCCTTGCTCTCTTTTCTCTTCTGAGGCAGCCCTGCAGGGAGGCGTTGATCAGCTGCATCACCTTGTTGGCCCCGTCTTTGAGCCCGCTCACTGTTAAGGCGCCCTGGCCTGACTGGTCCTTCTGCACGTACAGACCCTCTGTCTCCACCAGCTGCTTCAGATCCCTCATGTCGTCCTGGGTGAGACCTGCCAGCTCCTCCTTTGTGAAGGTTAGAGTGGAGCACTGACCCTGGTACAGTTCCTCCAGCTTGGCCTTGGCCTTGTCTACATCCTGTCTGGAGAGACCCAGAAACAGGAAGACGGACTGCTGGCTTGAGGAGTTGGTACAGAGGAGGCTTAAGTCTGTGCTCACTGACGAAGGTGGCGGCTGTTGTTGTACAAGAGGTAACTGAGGTGCTGGCACTGCAGGGAAGGTCAAAGGAAACACTCACTGACAATATCTATGAAAATAATTCTGATGAAAAGAGACGGATCTCTGAGCAGCTATGAGAGAAGAAGGCTGCTTGTGAATCACCTCTGTGGATCACTGCAGTGGAAAACCTCTGCATCGCCTCCTCTTTGAAGGCCAAGAAGACATTGATCTTGAACAGGACAAGGCGGATGTCCGTGAGAGAGTTAAGAGGAGTGGACGACGTAGCAGTCTCGACCCCGCGGAGGATGGCACCTGCCACGACACCGGGCTCCAACCCACCGATTCCTGCACAAACATGGACGTACAATGAGACACTGGTCCCCTGGGCACAAACATGCAGAAGGCCACACCACCTCCTCTACATGAGAGCAAGACACACAGACTTTGAGCTGGTTTACCTTGTTTTGTTGTTGTTTTGCGTCTTTTTGTGGTAATCTTGTGTTTCTTTGTAATCTTTCTGTGTCTTTTTGAAGCCATTTTGTGTCTCCTAAGGGTATATTTGTACCTTTTTTGTTCATTTTGTTTCTCTTTGTAGTTTATTTGCATCTCTTTGTTGTAATTTTGTGTCTCTTTAAAGATATTTTGTGTCTATTTGGTCATTTTGTGCCTCTCTGACAGAAATTTGTATTTTTTGGGGGGGTCATTTTGTGTCTCTTCAATGTGTATTTGGGTCTCTTTGTAGTCATTTTGTGTCTCTTTGTAGTTCCTTAGTGTCTTTGTTGTCGTTTTGTGTCTTTAAAGGTCAGTTTGTGTCTCTTAGGGGTGTATTTGTGTCTTTTTTGAACACTTTGTTTCTCTCTCTGGTCGTTTTGTGTCTCTGTTGTCATTTTGTGTCTCTTTGTAGTTGTTTGGTTTCTCTTTGTTGTTATTTTGTCTCTCTTTAAAGATCAGTTTGTGTCTCTTAGGGGTATATTTGTGTCTTTTTGAACACTTTGTTTCTCTCTGTAGTGGTTTTGTGTCTCTTTGTAGTTGTTTTGTTTCTCTTTGTGGTTGTTTTGTTTCTCTTTGTTGTTATTTTGTGTCTCTTTGTGAATATTTGTATCTGTTTTTGGTCATTTTATGTCCCATTGATGTATTTTTTTTCTCTTTGTAGTTCCTTAGTGTCTTTGTTGTCATTTTGTGTCTTTAAAGGTCAGTTTGTGTCTCTTAGGGGTATATTTATGTCTTTTTTGGACACTTTGCTTCTCTCTTTGTTATTTTGTGTCTCTTTGTGAATATTTGTGTCTGTCTTTGGTCATTTTATGTCCTGTTGATGTATTTTTTTTCTCTTTGGAGTTGTTTTGTTTCTCTTTGTTGTTATTTTGTGTCTCTTTAAAGGTTAATTTGTGTCTCTTTGGAGTTTCTTTGCATGTTTTTGTAGCCATTTTGTGTCTTTTTGATGTATATTTGTATCTTTTTTTTTCATTGTATGTTTCTGTAGTTTCTCAGCATGTCTTTGTTGTCTCTTTGATGTATTTCTTTTTCTCTTTGTAGTCATTCTGTCTCTTTGTAGTTCCTTTGCATCTTTGTTTTCATTTTGTGTCTTTAAAGGTCAATTTGTATCTCTTAAGGGTGTATTTGTGTCTTTTGGACGTTTGTTTTTCGTTGTAGTCATTTTGTGTCTCTTTGTAGTTCCTTTGCGTGTTTGTTGTCATTTTGTGTCCCTCGATGTATATTTTTGTCTTCTTGGTGTCATTTTGTGTCTTTTTAAAGGTTTATTTGTTCCTGGTAGGCCCATCCAGTGATCCATCCACATGCTTAAACAATTCAAATGTTTTACTGGCAGAGTTAAAACCAACACTGACTTGAACTTACAAAACTGACATTAAGCTGTGTGTGTGTGTGTGTTTTTAAACATCAAGGATGTCCCACAAAATACCTACCAGCATTAATAGCAGGAATGGCGACAGACTCACACCTATACGATTCACAGCGTTCAATGATGCGACACACCAGTTGTTCAGTGAGGACTGGATCCTTTTTGCCACAGACATGAAAAATGGCCCCACAGGGGAAAGATCCAGGTTGAGTTACAACAACGTCTCCATTGTTAGGTTGTGCTACACACGACACAAAAAAGACAAGATGAGTAAGAAGCTGTCAGTGTGTGTGTTGCTCTAAAATGTCTAGCTGGTCCTCTTTTCTTCTCACCTGCTTTAAGTTCAGCTTCCACCTCTGGTCCAGCTACAGTTAAGATGTCTTTGCACACACCGTCTGTGAAATAAAGATTACATTTATAATAGAACAAAACCAAGAGTCTTCATCCATCAGTATCTGAAAGTAACTGAGTACATTTACTCAAACACTGTAGGCCTACTGAAGTACAATTTTTACAGTGTACTTGAGATGAGTTTTTCCATTTTATACTTCTTTGTACTTTAACTTGACTATGACTTTTGGGAAGATATTGTACTTTTTACTCCACCACATAGATTATTTGCAGATTCAGATTTTTCATACAAAACAGGAGTCAACTAATACATTTTGATGTGATTTTTTGATTAAGATACACAGCAGTATATACAGAAAAGTAGTTATCACTAGCTCCACCTTTACCACACTCTACAAAATAACCCATTGGTTCAACTTGAAAAAAATCAAGGTAACAATTTGAGTCCTATAATCCCACAAACTCAATTATATTATTATTATGACCAACATGATTTGCTTTGACCTCGAAAAATTTAATTAAGTTGGACCAACTTAACATTTATCCAAAAGTTGAGGTGATATTTATAGGTCATATTATTTTATTTAACATATTCGAACATATTTATTTGAATTTTATCCTACTCAAAATGTCTAAAAACTTGATTTTGACCAGCTTCTTAAAATAAGTTAACTGATTACATTTTTTTTTAATTTTAAGCTTTATCCACAAACCCCATGAGTAATTTCTTAGTGTGCAGATCCAACATTAAAGTGGTGTACACAATAATGCATTGAATATTACTAAATGTTGTTATTATGCATTAATGTAATATGCTATATATGATTCTGAAATTTGCCATTCTGCATGAGTACTTTTATTTTTGGTATTTTTTATTATACTTTGTTACTAACAATTTTTACACTGTGAGATTGCTACTTTGTAAAATACAATTCTTAAATACGACGTATCTGTCAGTTTGTATTTTGAGCTAAAAGCTAATGTCAGCATGCTAACATGTTCAACTGGCATAATGTTTACCATGCTTACAACCTTAGTTTCATCTTAGCTGGCTAACATAGCTAGCATATCAGCTGGCTTTACTACTTAGCAATAAACGCAAAGTAAAGTTGTCTTTATACATCCGTGACAGTAAAGCAGAGGCTAATGAAAATGTAATTGTAACGAAAGCAGGTGTGGCGGCAGGGGGCGCTCCAGCTCCCCCCAAAAAACGCCCGGCCTAGCACCCCTCTTATTTATTTATTATTATTATTATTATTATTTTTTAATCAAACCTTTGTATGAAAGCGAATACAACAAAAGTATTTAAATGTGAATAATTGATTTATTTTAATTTAATATAAAATCGACCCCGGTTGACCCCGTCCTCTGATTGGTTGCTGAAAGCTCATACGTCAGAGGGATAGTTCTGCTGCTAGCCATGTTTGGTTGACCAGCCAACGGTTAGCCAAAGCCGAAGATGTAGCTGCTAACTCCGTTTTAGCCACATTAGCCGTTTAAAAATAAGTTAATACGCATTTTGGTATGTTATAATATCGTTTGTTGTTTCGCTAAAACGATTAACGGTTGAATTTCGTTGTAATGAAAAAAAAAAAAGTCATAACTTTGAGGAGTAAGAGACGATAATAATCTGATAAACTTCGTCTGTCAAAGACTGGATGAAAAACAAACGGAAGCGTTGGTGACGCAGTTGTGTTATAAAGGCTGTATCAGGATGCTTTCCTGGACATATTCAGTCTGTTTTTGTGACTCTCTTTGACATGACTGTCGGCGTGCTTTATGTTGAAGAGTAAAGACACACCTGAGGAGAACAAGCTAACGTTACCTGGCTGTGCTGGCTGTCAGCTCCATGACAACTAAGTTACTGAGGATGTGACTGTTCTTCTGTAACAGGTGAGTTTCATATTTCCTAAAATGGACTTTTAGCTGCCACTAAGGACTTCAGTATTCCTGTAGGTCAGTGTGTGCAACGTGTCATCCAATGTGAGTGCTAACCACGGTGTCTAAAGGTCCTTTTAAAGTCTCACAATGTCTTAAATTCAATTTTATAAATATTAGGCTTTAGAAGCTGGTGTGTAGTGTAAGCAGGTGGTGATTACATACAATAACCAATACACAGACAAACAGCATCAGTCCATTATCACAAAATCAGAAAAAAATAAGCAGACAGAAACTAAAACAATGTACCTCACACAACACAGGGACAAGAAATGTCATATTGGCATAACAATATTCCAAACTAGCTCAACCACGACAAGTAGAAGTTGAAGAAGTCTGCATCATGTGGGAACCATAGCTGTCGGGTAGGGGTGTGTCATATCACCGCATTCACTATAACACCATTATATTTGTTTTCAATCATATGAACAACTCATACCATGATACTGGTCATATTTCGGCTTGCTGACATATGATGTCATACTGTTACCTATGGCAACAACAGGCGTGGCTGAAAGCGAAATTATTACCGACTCTGCAGTGGTTCCAGAAATAGGAGCATCTTCAGTAGTGTGGGATAAACTGTGGCGTCCTGAATGTTTTATGAACAGCCCCGGACTTCTCAGACTCTTATACAGAATAACAGTTCAGAGGGAACTCATTCAGCGGCTCCTCTGGCAGCAGCACAGCGTCTCTCCCTCTCCTCTCTCGTCTTAAAGTGATTTTGGCATGAACCTTTGGTAATGTAAACCTACATGATGCTCGCAGTTTTAAAAACACTACATATGTGAATGTGCGATAGTTGTGGTATCATAACATCCTGTCACAGGTTACAGCATGATAATTAGAGGATGAATGGCAGAGCATAAAGATCCAGGTGGAAAAAACAACTCAATCATTTAGGATTTTACGAAAAGAAGGAAATCACCTGTTGATTTACAGTACAGGCCAAAAGTTTGGACACACCTTCTCATTCAATGCGTTTTCTTTATTTTCATGACTATTTACATTGTAGATTCTCACTGAAGGCATCAAAACTATGAATGAATACATGTGGAGTTATGTACTTAACAAAAAAAGGTGAAATAACTGAAAACATATTTTATATTCTAGTTTCTTCAAAATAGCCACCCTTTGCTCTGATTACTGCTTTGCCCACTCTTGGCATTCTCTCCATGAGCTTCAAGAGGTAGTCACCTGAAATGGTTTCCACTTCACAGGTGTGCCTTATCAGGGTTAATTAGTGGAATTTCTTGCTTTATCAATGGGGTTGGGACCATCAGTTGTGTTGTGCAGAAGTCAGGTTAATACACAGCCGACAGCCCTATTGGACAACTGTTAAAATTCATATTATGGCAAGAACCAATCAGCTAACTAAAGAAAAACGAGTGGCCATCATTACTTTAAGAAATGAAGGTCAGTCAGTCCGGAAAATTGCAAAAACTTTAAATGTGTCCCCAAGTGGAGTCGCAAAAACCATCAAGCGCTACAACGAAACTGGCACACATGAGGACCGACCCAGGAAAGGAAGACCAAGAGTCACCTCTGCTTCTGAGGATAAGTTCATCTGAGTCACCAGCCTCAGAAATCGCAAGTTAACAGCAGCTCAGATCAGAGACCAGATGAATGCCACACAGAGTTCTAGCAGCAGACCCATCTCTAGAACAGCTGTTAAGAGGAGACTGCGCCAATCAGGCCTTCAAGGTCAAATAGCTGCTAGGAAACCACTGCTAAGGAGAGGCAACAAGCAGAAGAGATTTGTTTGGGCCAAGAAACACAAGGAATGGACATTAGACCAGTGGAAATCTGTGCTTTGGTCTGATGAGTCCAAATTTGAGATCTTTGGTTCCAACCGCTGTGTCTTTGTGAGACACAGAAAAGGTGAACGGATGGATTCCACATGCCTGGTTCCCACTGTGAAGCATGGAGGAGGAGGTGTGATGGTGTGGGGGTGTTTTGCTGGTGACACTGTTGGGGATTTATTCAAAATTGAAGGCACACTGAACCAGCATGGCTACCACAGCATCCTGCAGCGACATGCCATCCCATCCGGTTTGCGTTTAGTTGGACGATCATTTATTTTTCAACAGGACAATGACCCCAAACACACCTCCAGGCTGTGTAAGGGCTATTTGACCAAGAAGGAGAGTGATGGAGTGCTGCGGCAGATGACCTGGCCTCCACAGTCACCAGACCTGAACCCAATCGAGATGGTTTGGGGTGAGCTGGACCGCAGAGTGAAGGCAAAGGGGCCAACAAGTGCTAAACACCTCTGGGAACTCCTTCAAGACTGTTGGAAAACCATTTCAGGTGACTACCTCTTGAAGCTCATGGAGAGAATGCCAAGAGTGTGCAAAGCAGTAATCAGAGCAAAGGGTGGCTATTTTGAAGAAACTAGAATATAAAACATGTTTTCAGTTATTTCACCTTTTTTTGTTAAGTACATAACTCCACATGTGTTCATTCATAGTTTTGATGCCTTCAGTGAGAATCTACAATGTAAATAGTCATGAAAATAAAGAAAACGCATTGAATGAGAAGGTGTGTCCAAACTTTTGGCCTGTACTGTATATATATATAGATCCCAGAGGACATTTTTTGTATTTGTAGCTCTTTAAATGTGTAATTTGTGATAGATCTGAGTTACTGTTGTTGTTCACAGACTAACGAAATGAGAGAACATTTTAACTTTTACTGAATATTTGAAGGCAAACTGTAAAACCATATCACTTATTTTGTTGCAGTTCTATGCTCTTAATAATATATGGGTTTTTTTTCTAATTTGTCCTGAAATAGCATCATATTTTAGGCCCATATCGCCCAACCCTACTATCGCGTAGATGTTGAGATATTTTAATGAAAAAGTGAAACTTCGCCCTGCTGGTGACACTAGATGAAAAGTCACCAATGTCATTAGGCACCTGCCTTTATGAAGCATCCTCAGCGCTCACTCACCAATGCCATAATTTGTGAAGTCGGTACTGTTCACCACAACGTCTGTAGTCTCGTTAGTGATGTCACCAAACACCACCTGCAGTTTCACCCCGCCTCCCACTGTCATTGTGATGTTGTCAAGGTCACTGGTGAGGGATCTGAAGATTGCTGAGAGGAAAAGCACCATGACATGTTTCATTTTTGTCTGATGTTTAATGATAGCTGAAAATGAAATTTATTAAATTGAATTTCTAATGAATGAATACTTAAAAATGTATTTTAAGTGTTGCACATTAATGGCTGTGTTTGTAATTAATAGTGGTAGTGTAAGCAGTTTACCTTGGCCTCCCTGGGTCATATTTGAGCTGAGATGCCTGTAGGTGTCATGGTAGCACTGTAAATAAAAGCACCAGCATTAAACACTTCCTTATCTTTATATCATGCAGGCACACATCTGACAAACCAGTTTCAGTTACAAGTGGTGACAGTCACCTGCTCAGAGTCAGGATAACCTGATTTAATGACGATGTGGATGGTGGTGAGGGACCCAGAGGATTCCGACAATCCAAACTGGCGGATGCTCTCAGTCAGCACTTGAATGGCTTCTCCCAGTGGGTACTTTAAAACGATTCCTGGTCCAATAACTGGAAAGGCCACCGAGCACAAGCCATTCTGTACACACAGGTCCAAACACCTCCTGAGCCCGTTACTGAGCGCCTGCGGAAACAAAAAATCACACATTTAAATGTTACCGCTGCATTTAACATAGCTCTCTAAAATGTGTGAAGTAAGTTAATATAGAGTAGATTGGAATTTTGTAAAGATAAACTTACAGTAAAAGAGAAAATTCTCACTTAAGTCATATGAAAAAAAAGACTGAGGAGAAACTTCAAACTTTTGCCTTTAGACACTGTAGGGTGACACTTTGTATGAACTTGATTGTCTCAAGCATATCCCTGCCTGAAGATCATGAATGTCATAGTCTTTCTGTTTGGATCAAACCACTGACGTTTCAAAGATTCAGCATTAAGAAATAGTTGTATATTTAAATCCTTAATTGCAGTCACCAAGAGTCCTGAAGTTTAAATGCAAAACTTTAAGTTACTTTAACTTGCTTTGAAGTCCAAAAATTTGTTGCCATCCATTGTGCACCCCTAATACTATCTTAGTTTGACATGTATGAAATGTCCCAAAATTAGTCCCTCAGAGTACACCATGATAAAGTCGTCAAATATGTGGTCAAGGTGGACTGACTTATAAATTTGAGTCACGTGCATAATTTGAATTCTACTTGTACTGTACATAATTTTGTTGGGTGCTACCAACTGATGCCTGTGAAATAAGGCCAGTGGGAAAGGAAGAACATTTTATTATGTTTTCCTATGTTTGTAAAAAATTACAAGTAAAAGTATATATTTTTTTTCTATTTCCACTGTTCCATAAATAATATTCCACATTCAATTAATTAATTCATTTATTTATTTTCTCTGGTTTTGGGATCTAATTGGTCAAAGTGTGACTTTAAGACAGTAATAAAAGTGATGTAAAATATTCCCTCAGATAATAGCTGTCTTGATGAGAAGTCCAATGGAAGTTGACTAGAATCTTGATGTGTTTTTGAAAATTATTTTTTAATGTTTTTTGTGTGTTTTTGTTGTTTTTTTTGGCTCGTCTATTTCTTGAAAGTACCTGATTTTGTTGTGATGGGTAATTGCCAAAACAGGCATAGAGTAAAGTAGTTGTGTTTAACTTAACTTTCTTAGAAAAAAAAAGTCTCAAAATGATCTCCTTAAATGTGCTGCCTGACCAAATTTTTTGAAATGGCGCATGGGTATTAAAGGATCTGCGGTTTCGGGTTGAGTCGTGCATCTATTGTCGGTGGGTCAGGTCAGGTTGTTGAACTAATAGGTCATATGTGCGAGTGGCTGGCCAGGTGCAGTATTGGCATGTCACGTTTTCGGTTCAGGACAGGTCTTTAAAATCAGCCCCATGCAGGACTCTACCTTGAGCTCATTGTCTGCCCTCACCCATAGTGTTTTCTCTCCAACACTTCTGAATCCACCAAGTATTTCACTTTACCTTCACACTCTGTCCCAGGACTCCATCCCATGGCACACACTCGATGAAGAAGAGCTTGGAGCAGCCCAGAGATGGAGGCGCATCAACCAGCAGAACATCACCTGGAACAACGGTACACTTCGCTGCCACCGACTTAAACTTTGAATTGATTGCTTTCCCGGCTTTACTCCTCAAGCATTTACCAATTTTAGTAGAGGCCAGCTGCTTGTTGAGCATGGGGACCACCAACACGTTCACCTGTGGAAGTAATGGGAAATAATATCAATGTGAGTGGCTGTACTGCAGCTGTTTTACTTTATGTGAAGGAGAACAGAAATTTTCAAACCTGCTCATCCACCAAACTTCCAATCCTCATCTCCAGACATGTCTTGTTGATCGGCATGCTCCCTGCAGTTTTGCTGCGTATTCTTGGCAGGGGGATGGGTCGGGGCGTGGAGCTGCTGAAGACCGGGTTGCTGGTGGTTCGTGGTTTATTGTTGACAACTTCAGAGTACACACTTTGCTGTTCCCTGATAATAACCTGGCAGGAGCTCTCTACCAGCTCCTTATGCATTCTACCCTCTGCTTGGAAGTACCGCTGAGCCCCCGGACCATCTAGGATCAGAGTGTCTGACATTAAACTAGCTAGAGCTGAGCTCAGTGCATCCTGGGCCTCCTTGACCTGACGCCGGGGACCGGACACAAGCACACAAGGGCTTGGAAAGTGCGAAGCTTTCAAGGTCACCGTCGTGTTCTTCATGCCAATCAGGTCTGTGATTTTATCAAAACAGTCAAGCAGTTCAGGACGCGGCAGGTTCAGTACTTCCTGTGTGACGACTTGATTCATCTGGAAGTCGTGCAGAACCTCTTTGAGCTTGTTGACAGTTTCACTGTAGCCCACCAGTCGTACTTTGCTGCCTGTGGTTCCACTGAGTTCTGGGATGAAGCTGACCTCCACTCTGAGCTCTCGACAGTTTGCTGCATCCTTGGCTCTGTTGAGGGTTTCCTTCACTCTGTCCAGATCTGGCGGTACAGCTGCAGCTCCCTGCAGCGGCACATTGGCCAGAGTAAAGTCTTTCTGCACTGCTGCCTCGGCCTCATTCAGGGAGTCAGAGGACAAACTGGACAGGACGAGGTCTGACCCCAGCTCTAGGAGAACAGGATTTCTGAAGATCTGCTGGAAGCGAGCCTGGTACTTTGTGATGGCACCACTGGATGTTAAAAAGCTTATTAAAGCTGTGCTGAGCTTAACTCTCTTTTCTTTCACCTTTTTGATCAGCTCATCCAGTTTCGTAGCTCCCGCCTTCACGTCCTCATCAGGGCCCTCCAAGATGATCATGGCGCTGCCTGTGAAGACTCTGACTTCTGGGTAATGTGCGTGCATTTCTCGACTAAACTCATCCTCTACCAGTTTGAACTGCTTCTCCACAATTGGTATTTCCTTCCGTATTGGCATGCTCTTTTCGAGGATGGCAATCCTCTCGTTCACGGCCTCAGCTTCTCCCACAACCACGGCGTAACTGCCCTCTGTGTAAACCTTGACATCATCGCTCGCAGAGTAGAGGTCCTGCAGTAATTTTTTGACTTTTTTTGGCTCGACCACATGATAGCAAATGTAGCTCTCGGTGAGACCAATGAAGACACGATCCACCTGCATTTCCCATTTCTCTGCAACGCCAAAAGCTCCCCCAGGCCCCTTTTCAATATCCCCCCTAACCACTGCCTCCTCCTCGTCAAAATCTAACTCGAACACGCAGCCGATAGAAGAGAGCTGTTTCTGTAAGACTTTATTTGCTTTAGGGTTGTCTCTCAGGAAATACAGCAGGAAAATGTCCAGTTTGAAAATCTTCTCAAGGCCTTTTGTGTTTGCTTTTGTGAATGTCTGAAGAAGAAAAACAAAAAATAATTTATAGTAATCTTAGTGTATTAGTAACATCCTGTAATCAATGGATTACAAAAAGATGTAAAAACTGTCAGGATCATGAGCACTGTTATTATCAGATGTTGAATGTGCTCAGAAATCCCCCTAAACTGGTCCGACCACATCACCTGGCGCGGAGGTTTGTGACGCAGTGTTTACTGTAATCATGAAAGCGTTGAAAAGAAGTCTCTGTGCAGCATTCACTCACCTGTGATTGACTTGTCGATGGCTGATCGGTGGTCTGTGACGATTCGGTTCGGCTCACTGTCAGACGTAGTTCCCCACAAGGAAGGGATATGTTGTGAAACTTCCTCTGCAAAACTCTTTCCTGGTCTGTAAGAAAACAACATCATCCAAGTTCCAAGGAAAACCTCACATTTAAACTAAAAACTACAAAGTATATTCTACCTTCAAGTTATCTGAACTCACCTTCTTTTTCCTTGAAACATATTTTGTAGATGTTGCCTCCAGCCTTTTCAACCGTCCCACAATCCCCTCCCCCAGAGTCTCGTCTCTTTTGGAAGTGCCTCCTGATTTTCTCCTTCTCTCTGTCTGTCAGATCTCTTGCCTCGAAGAACAGTGGACGCTGGTATTCGTCCATTTTTACCTACAGTCCTTCAAAACTTTAAATAAGGTCAGCACTTCTCAGTATGCCAGCATGCCTCTTGAGTGAGCTGTGTTGTCTTAAGTACCTGTGTATACTTTCACTTTCATTTATCCCTTTTTTTTAAACTTCCTTCTCACTCTGTATTTGCAAATGGGCACACCCTGTGACATAGCTAGTTCATGCTGAGTGTTTAAGGGCATTTCCCTGGTTTATCCTGTTGGGCAGAAACTATGATCACTTACAGTAATGTAGGGATAATCAGTCCCTCCAGGATTTCGCGGCAAAAAAAACTTGAATCCTTGAATTTGCGGGCAATTTTGTCAAAAATTGTGATAAAAATTGCAGCATTTTTATGTGATTTTTTTTTTTTTGCGGGAAATCGCGGCAAATGACAAAAATTGCGGCTAATGAAAAGGTGATTTAAAAAAAAAAAAAAAAAAAAACTTCTACCTCCAAAAAAATAAGTCATGTAATCAAATGTTTTTTATAGTTCTCTTCTCTTCTGGACTATTGTAACGGTGTCTTCACAGGCCTGAGTAAAAAATCAATCAGACAACTGCAGCTCGTCCAGAACGCTGCTGCCAGAGTCCTCACCAACACCAAGAGAGTGGAGCACATTACACCAGTGCTTAAATCACTGCACTGGCTTCCTGTGTGTCAAAGGATAGACTTTAAAATCTTGTTACTTGACTATAAAGCACTAAATGGTCTCGGGCCTAAATACATCTCTGATATACTTGTACGTTATGAAGCATCCAGACCCCTCAGATCATCTGGAACAGGTTTACTCAGTGTTCCCAGGATCAAAACCAAACAAGGTGAAGCAGCCTTTAGTTTCTATGCTCCCCGCCTGTGGAACAAACTTCCAGAATATCTGAGGTCGGCTGAAACTGTCAACTCATTTAAATCAGGGCTTAAAACATTACTATTTACTGCAGCTTACCAGTGAACTAGATATGTAACTTATTGTTAGGATAATCTGTAGCTATTGTTTTTATATTTGTCTGCTGTTGCTTTTGCTTTATGTTTGCTTTTTAAATGCATTTTCTGCACTGTTTTTCTTGCTTTTAGCTTTTGTTTTTAATGATCTATTGTTCCTTTAATGTTTTATCTTAACGTATTTCTCTTGTAAAGCACATTGAATTGCCTTGTGTATGAATGGTGCTATATAAATAAAATTGCCTTGCCTTGCCTTGCCTTCTTTAGTTTTATTTAATTAGTTTCAAAACATGGACAAAAATCCTGAGTGAATATTGTAGCTCTCAAACCAGACAATGTGACTATAAAACAACATGTAAGCTACATCTTCTGTAAACATAACATTTTAATATATTCAACACATATTGTCTGCATTTAAACAGTGCAAATTCTTATGTCAATACAGAGCATTTCTCCATACTGCAATGCCATTAGCACAAAAAAAAATGCAAGCCCCGCAAATATTACGGACTTTTGTTGAATTTGTGTTAATTATTGTGATCGCAAGATTGCGATTTTCTGGAGGGACTGGATAATAGTATTATTCATGTTTTTATATATGAGGCTCATATAAGGAAGAGGATTTTAGCAGTTTTGGTTTTGCCAGATAAATCCACCACACAGGAGTTAACGGTCCAGTGTGTTAGATTTTGGGGGATATATCAGCAGAAACTGAATATAATATAATAAGTGTGTTTTTTTTAGTTTATAATCACCTGAAAATAAGAATCATTGTGTTTTTGTCACCTTAGATTGAGTCGTTTAAATCTACATAGGGAGCAGGTCCTTATCCACAGAGATCACCATGTTGCACTGCCATGTTTCTACAGTAGCCCAGAACAACAAACCAAACACTGACTCTAGATAGGACCATTAACGTTTTTGTGTCGGCCATCATAGTTCGCACCCACTCTGCAACGAGCAGCATATAAGAAACACTGATTTTTAATGTGAAACTGCTTCATTCAGTGTTTTTACTAGGGGTGGGGGAACAATCGATACAACTTGGTATCATGATATTTTTGTATGGCTATATTTTATCGTCACATGGACGACAAGTATCAATTTTTTATTGTATAAATTATTTACATTACAAATACAAATTAAACTTTGGTAGTCGAGAAGAATAATCCCATCAGTTGCCTTCTCAGTGTGCTAGATACATTTTGCTGCAATAAAAATAATTAAACTAAGATGAAAACACTGAACACTTTATTTTATTAGATAATACAGATGTCTACAAAGTTTTCCTTTGGGGACAAAATTTGCAGTTCAAAAATGGTAATATATCACAATGTATTTTATCGCAATTCTCAGCATATCGCAACATGTTTAGAACCGCAATAATATTGTATCGTGACTTAAGTACCGTGATAATATCGTATCGTGGGGCCTCTGGTGATTCCCAGCCTTATTTTTTATCGTTTTTAATCACGTGGTCTGTTTGTTTTGGAGAGGAAGACACCTCTGTGGATAATTCAGCTTTAGGTAAAAACCTCCTGAACAATGATTGCTTAAGGAAATCTAACCAGGAGATCAAACTTGGCACATGGGAAAAGTTTCAGCTGGTTATAATCTGCTATCACCACTAGATGCCACTAAATCTGACAGTGTGCTATAATAATTAAAAACTCATATTCAGCAGTACATTTGTTTATTAGAGCTTGTTTGAAGAGACCAGCTGCCTGCTGCTGAACATGGGGTTCATTTGAGAAGCAAAACAGTAAATAAACCATAAAACTATACAGGAAAAAGGCCACAAAGCTCCATAGAGCTGCAGAGTTGGGTGATATGTGTTTGTGTGTTCATGGTCGGATTCAGTGTCACATTATATTGTTAACATACAGTAACTGTCAATTTCTGGAAAGTATGCTCTTATGTTTGATTTTAACATTTATTTTGTTTTTTCAAACAATATTTTTATTAGGTTTTTCACATATTTCACACATACTAAACAACAAAGTATCTACAGTACCTCACATATTTAAAGAACGAGAAATTAATTAATAACAACAAACAAACAAGCAAAATAAAACAATAAACATATCAGACTAAAAAAAAGACAAAATGAAAGACAATAACAACATAAATACACTCTCCACACAGCTGTTTCATAGTGATTGTGTACCTTGATGACCACATTTCTTCAACATTTATTTTGTTAATGTAAAGAGTGCAATAAAAAACAGTTCCATGTGTATCACCCAGCTCCTCAGTCAAAGGTGAAATGCTTTAATTTAGTTTCACTTTCATGTACTGAGAGTGGAATTTATTTCTATTTACTTCCCCATATTTACTACACTGGGTGTTTTGTGTATGCAAATATTCCAGACACAGAAGTAGTCTAGCTATGAATACAACATGTCACTGGTTAGGCTCACTGTACATGACGCATGATTTAATGAGGATGATGTTGATAAAGTCGATGATGGAGATGAGATTAATGATGTCTTTATATATATTGGTGACATGTAATGATGATGACACCAGTTATTTTGGTTTATGTTTGTTTTGGGCATTGTAGGACTTAAGACGTAGAAAAATGACAGAAAATGAGGAGGGAGAAACAGAGATGGTTTGTGCTGGTTCATGTGTTGTGATTTGAAGACTCAAAAAATAGCACGCACATCCAAAAATAATAAATACTGGATGCTGAACAGAAGAACAAATACAAAAACAGGTCCTCACACCAGAAGCTGCTCCTTTTAGCAATTTTAATCGTATCACCACATGTAACATTTCGGGCACCAGCCCTTCATCAGACATGGACAAAATAAGGAGACACACCTCTATATGTACAACCAATGGTGGTCGCCCAACAGATCATGTGATAACACGTGTAGCTAGACAGAAACCAAATGCAGCACACTGCAAAAGTAGTACAAAATTACACCACAGGAACACAATACATTTACAAAAAAATAGATTTACAGAAAAAATATATTTACAAAAAACATTCACAAAAATATATATTTACAAAAATATCAATTTATAGAAATATTCTCACATAAAATGTATTTACAAAAAATACCTTATAAAAAATATATTCAAAAATTATATACAAAAACATATTTACAAAATATATATTTACAATAGTATATTTAAAAAATACATTTACAAAAATATATATTTACAAGAATATAATTACAAAAAATATATTCACAAAAATATGTTTACAAAAAACACATTTTCAAAAAATACATTGACAAATAACATATTTACAAAAATATGTTCACAATTTTTTTTTTACAAAAATACATTCACAAAAAACATATTCATTTACAATAGTATATTTAAAGAAATACATTTACAAAAAATATTTACAATAAATACATTTACAAATAACATATTTACAAAAAAATACATTCAAAAAAACATTTACAAAAACTACATTTGCAAAACACATACTTACAAAATACATTTACAAAAATATATATTTACAAATAATATGTTTACAAAAAACATATTTACAAAAAATACATTCATAAACAAATTATTTACAATAAACATATTTACAAAAAATCATTTACAAAAAGCATATTTACAAAAAATATATTTACCAAAAATACACTTGACAAAAAGGCCAGCAGTGCCTACTAGTGTTGCTTTCGTCAACGAAAAGTATGACTAAATATCGTCATCAACGAACCTTTGTCACGTGACGAAAACGAGACGAGACCCAACGTAAATGGTGGTCATGTGATGATAACTATAATTAAATATATAATGCAATATTGTTGACGAATAAAAACGAGACTAAATGTGGTTTACAAAATAAAACCTTTGCTAAAATGTCTCTTCATTTTTGTTGACCAAAATGAGACGAGACAAAATAACGTTACAATGTTTAGTCCCGTTATTATTATTATTTTGCAGTATTTCTGTTTCCTAGGCTGTGCGTCGCACTGCGCAGACGGATACAGCCCTGATGATATACAGTACATCACTCTCTCTCATGTGATATTGCTTTTATACAACAGTTCAACAACAGCTTAAACGGCAATGCTGAGTAAGGAAATGTTAACAAAAGGTGATGAAATAAATTAAGTATGTTATGTAGCTCCGTGAAAAAAACCCAGTTCCCCCAGTCTGTTGCCAGGCAACGCGGAACACACACCAGGAACTCGCAAGCTACTTTGTATTTACATTGATCTGCAACTGTGTAACTTCGTCCAGTTTGGCTGATGAAACGTTGGTCTGCACAGAAGAGTCCTGACTTTCCTTTTCCTCGTCCTCTCCTGACAACCACTCATAATTTAATTCAAATGTAATTTTGGGGAAAATATCCATCTTCTTGGTGTGACGCTATAGTGTCAGTTTGTGTCAATGTAGCGAGTGTGACAGTTGGTTAATTAACGGCTGTATTTATATTTATTACACGGCTCTATTAAATGCTGTATTCTGATTGGTCAGTCGCGGCATTCAGAGGTCTGATATTACTGTGTAATGACCGTTGCTATGTAGCCCAGCGTTGCTAGGGACGCTGCCCTGACAAGGAGATTCAGCCGTTGCCGGCAGGGAAGGGTGCACGTCGGGGTTCTATTCCTCTGTCGGGAGTTATTTTCCCAGTATTCACCGGCTCATTAGACATTATCCCTTACTTATAACACCTGTGAGTGGAGTGATTTTACTGTTACAAGTCCCAGTGATGTTATACTCTATCAGCACTCATGGAATGCCTCTCGTCCAATCAAATTACTCGGTCGGAACTAACTGTTGTATAAATAAATATATATTTAGCTCTAACTGGGAGCTAATTTAGAAAAGAAAATTTTGGTTTGGTTATACTATACTAGGTACTTATACTATATTGACTGGGTATAATAGAATTGCATTACTAAAACGAGACAAAAATAGTCATAGATTATTCTGACTAAAATAAGACTAAAATGCTCAGACTTTTAGTTGACTGAAACTTGACTAGACAAAAAGAGTATGAATGTGACTAAAACTAATAAAAACTAAAATGTCAGTTTGACACAAAGGCTAGACTAAAACTAAAATTAAAACAGGCTGCCAAAAACAACACTAGTGCCTACAGTATCATCTTGAATATCACATGACTGAAACATCAGGTAAAAAGAACATTATAATGACATGCAAATTCATGGTGAAATTGTAGAAGAAGATGTTCTTATAATTCATATGTTTTTGAAAAAACCCCCACAAAGAACTTACAAGAAGCTCTGGTGTTAAACTGAAATCATGTAGCATTGCCACCAAACGCCACTAGATGTCCTACTTAGACTGAAAACTCTACTGATGCACTGACAATTAAGCAGCAGCTCTCAGCCTCAAACAGCCTGATAAAACATGTATAAGACATAACATGTTATATCCAGTTACTTTCATTCATCACTGTTCATGGGAAACTGTGATTCATCCTGTTTTGGCACCTTGCAGGAGTTTTATGTTTGTCTGACTGTGTGTGGTGAACCGGTAATTTCTTTTTATTATGTTCACAGTTAATTACTTTCACATTTAATAATCATTGGGGAATTATTAGTACATCTCCTTCAAACAAACAACTTAGAGCATGTGTAGCAACATGTCCACAACTCAGGGTCAACTTTTTAGCTTTTGTCAGAGCTTTTAGCAGCAAATGGAGCTGATGTTTAGGAGGTCATTCACACCGAAGACCATCATTGAACCAAGAAAGGATTTGCAATCTTTCTCCCACATATGACATGTCAGGTCAAGTGATGACAACTGAGTCAGCTTTATTTGCTGATGAGGAGTGGGAGACATGGTTCAAAGCTTGGATTTTCAAGTTAATTTTGTCAAACCTGCTGCTCCCATGATTCACTATGAATGTCGAAATCCTGACAGTGTTCAGGGTTGCACTGAGTTCAGTGTTTCCCTTAGGATTTTTTTCCAGTAGCAGTGCTGAAGTGCAATGTCCTCTCACACAAGGAGGGCTGTAGACATGCTTGTACACAGCTGTAGATGTGGAAGTGTTTCAGTCCGTGTTGTGACACTAACATTGCTTGTAAAAACAATTGATGACTGTTAACAAGTCGAGTTACCTACATGAAAGTTGTATCCAAGTAGTTCAGTAGGTTTTTGAGTAATGACATCAAAACCAAAACCAAAACCCTAACCCAATTGCCCTTAGTCTCCCCTAATCCACTCTGTGTTTCAAACTGCACAGACAAAATGACTCAAATCCTGGAGAAAAGCAGATGTGGCTGTTCTTCTTCTATTAGGGGGCGATCACACAGAAATGAGACGCTAGAGACGTGGACGCTTCACAGACGCTGGAAACGCTGGAAGATAAGGAAAATATTGTAACTTTTCAGAGTCTACGTGCGTCTAAAAACGTGCGTCTACAAAAACGCGCGTTTTAAAAGACGCTGGAAAAACGCACGTCTAAAAAGACGCTTGAACGCCGGTCAGATGTGCCGTATCATAGGAAAACAATGGTTTTACTGGCGTCACGTTTCTGGCGTTTCATCTCGGTGTGATCGCTCCCTTAGACTGAAGTGCAGCATTTGAGACTGTCGGCCACAGTATTTTAATAGACAGACTTTAAAAGTTGAGAACCAGCTAGTATACAAAGATTCCCTGTCAGTCGTGCTGGCACATAGGACAAAACAAAGCTAAATGTATACACTCGGAAAACAGCAGTATGTTGCAGCCTCTACAGAAGCATTCAGTGCGGTGTGTTTGTGTTTGTATGTGTGTGTGTGTGTGTGGATGGCAAGCGAGGAGAAAGACGGTGTGTCTGCACTCACTCATCTGCTTACAGAAGAGACAGTGAGTTGAATTATGTATGGGGAGATTTTAATATAGCAGTGGTGCTGATCATTAACCTTTTACACAGAGATCATCCCGTCTTTATGCCACCTTTGCATTTTTACACAGCACCAAAAAATGGCAGTATCATGACGCTGCAGTGTGTGATTTTAAATAGCAGTTTCTAAACAATAACAGTGACATTAACATGTCACAAACAATCATTTACCATCACTGTTATATGGCGGCTGATCTCATCCTCTGCTCTGATGGTAACAAGCTCCCGGACCTCATTGTTTTCACAATGTTCAGGCATTTTTGGCTGCTGCTTGGCTTCTTTGAGTATGCTGCTAACTGCCATATGCTACTTTTTAAATGTCCCGCAGTGGGTCACATGCATAACACGTCGTCAAAACGTCACACCTGTGCTGCCCATGATCCTTTGCTGACAGCTGTCCTGTTTACACAGACATCGTTTTGCCACTGTTTCTATCTCCGATGCCGCCTTAAATGCGAGACAACTATGTCCCCCCATTCAGTGATTGTACCTTTTATATGGAACGGTAAAGTGGTGTAATGGCGTGAATTCTTGCCTTAAAGAGGCAATGTAAAAGGTGCTATTTAGGGGGAAATGCATGTAGGGTTAAAACTGGAATGCTTAGAGGTTGTTTTTTTGTGTTTTTGTTGTTTTAGAAAATTAAACATTAGTGCGTGTTAATAAAAGGGTGGCTGGGCTCAGCCATAGAGATAGGGTAAGGAGCTTGGACATCGGAGGGAGCTCGGAGTAGAGCCACTGCTCCTTTGTGTCGAATTGGGTCAGTTGAGGTGGTTCAGGTATCTGATCAGGATGCTCTCTAGGCGCCTCCCGTTAGAGGTGTTCCGGGCAGGTCCCACTTGTAGGAGGCCCCGGGGCAGACCCAGAACCAGAACTTGTCTGCTTCGGATGAACAGTTGAAAATGGCTGCATGGATGGAGTAAGTGCTAGCGTGGTTTATTAAGGGACAGTCTGAAAGGGTTTTTTTAAGACTGGCAGACCCTGCTTTCCTGACATGATTCGGACCAGAAGGAGAACCTTGACGAGCAAGTCCTCAGAGTGTTGGGGTGTCCAGTTGTCCAGAGGCAGAAAAGGGCAGTGGTTGCTTCCGAATGTAGGGTTTGACCATGGCTTGGAGGTGGGAAGGAGGAAGAAGACGAAGAAGAATGTATACTTTATTAATCCCTGAGGGGAAATTGCATTAAATGCAGAGATGTCAGACTGAGGGGGCTGCCCATGGACAGGCACCCCGAGTAGTTGAGTGTTCGGTGCCTTGCTTAAGGGCACCTAGGCATATCTCCATATTTGGAGGGGTACTTGACAGTTCCCAACCCAATTCCCTATGAAAGTTGCAGGGTGCAACTACAAGCCAGTGAAGAGAAGACAAAATGTGTTGTGTGGGAAAACTTGGTGAGTTTGGAAAAAAAGGGACAAATCCTGGTGTTTTACAGAAGAGATCTACAATAGTGTTCTACTGCTGCGATGTTTACTGAGAACATGAACGTGTTCCTTCCTGTACAAGCTGGCATCAACACAGTGTTTTCAGTAGTGATAGACAGGTCTCAGTGCATGCCCTCCTACCACAAAACCAAGACAAACTCAGTCAAGGTTCCGCGCCAGTAAATCTTCCCAGAGATGTTTGGCAGTGACAAAATAATCAAGTGATAGCCACTTTAAAAAGTTGCCTCAGTGCCAATGTTTTTTTTCGTTCACTTAAATAAACTGAGCTGAGAATAGAGAGAGATAAGGTGGAGACACCTCAAAGGTACTTGGGGGCACTTGGTCCAATGGCATTTTCATCTGGGAGCACTTGGGTTGACCTGAGGGAATTTGGCATAACCAGAGCAGCACTTTGGGGCAAGCTAGGGCACTTAGGCTGACTACAGGGGCATGTGAGGTGACCACTTTGGGGGCACTTGAACCAACCAGAAGAGGGGTTATTTAAGAAACCTGCTGCATATTTATTTTGTTATGTGGCTTTTACTCAGATTGTATTTATCTGCTGGGACCATTACTTGAGTATAAACTTAGGTTAACCAAAGACATTGAGAAACAACTCAATGACGGGATGGCTCTTCTCTGTAAGGGAAGTTCTTTATTATAGGATTTCCGTTTTACTCTGACTCATGTTGCTCAGGTTTAGTTGTGTCTCAGCTGTAACTGAAGCCAGCATTTCAAATAGCTTCACTTGTTTTAAAATGAAAAAAATATTATTAAGATATTACAATACGAGTTCTGATAACAGCACTCTTAAAGTGATACAGATACCATTAAAGTACTTCCATTGAAATAATCCTTCCATATTTTATATCAGTGGTTCTTGAATGGTGTGATGCCAATCCAGGTGTGCCGTGGGATTTTGTGATAACCACACATTATTATGGTGATATTTAACTGGTCCTTTACAAAAAGTTATGGATTCATTTTTAATTAACTATATCAGTATGTTGTGTGCACCCGTTTCTTAATAAAGAGGCAATCTCTCGCTGTTGTGCAAAGATACAAATACAGGTGTGCCTTGGCCACAGAAAGTCTGAAAACCACTGTTTTATGTATATATTTTTATCAGATGCCACAGGCGTCTAGTTTAGCCAAGGGCTGCCCCTTGAAAGTCAGAGATTGGAATAGTCAGTCTGAGACCCCTCAGTTCAGGTCAAGTCAATTCAAGCAGCTGTATTTTGTTGTTGTCTTTTACTAGTCAGTGTGCCAGACTAGAAATAATCCCTGAAAAACACACTGCCTTACATTTAAATCTTTAGGAGATGGGTATTTTGGGCATGACACCAACAACACAGTAAATGAGCAAGAACGTCATTTAAAACCCATTTTCATATTGCACACACTAAACAAAAAACACCCTCTGGCTATTCTCACTTGTCTCAGGATGAAAGTATTCAAGTACTGTCCAGGAAAAATAAAGCAAGGTAAAGCAAGGTAAAGAGATTCTTTTTTTTTTTTTTCCCAAAGATAAGCGATCATTCCCGTCAGGAGCGAAGATGAAGCAACTGATATAATTGAAAGACAGCATGTCTCTTGGCTGACACCTACGTTGAATTACAACAGGATTAACTCCCACACATGTAGACGCATGTACTTAAAGCTGTATATCACTTAACACTGCTGACAGTTATCTGGAAGACCTCTCCACCGTGTTTGCTGTAAATCATAAACAATTCACAAGGTTAGGTATTTGTCATTCTACAAAGCAGGGTTGCACAATAAAGCTGTCCCTTTATGCTACGCATGAGAAAGCAAATCAAAACAAGCTGTTATAAAACACAAGTTCAGTGTGTTGCCCCTACCTGTAATGATATGCTTGAGGTGATAAGTTGTAAGTCAAATGCGTGTGATGGGTGTAGTGTGCGCAGGTGTGTGTGTGTGATGCAGTCTTATAGTTCACAGGTCAGAATGAGGAGATGCTACCAAATGTGGCTTGAATTTAATTCCAGTCATACCAGGAGGAGAGCCATGTGTCATGACTGCTGAGGTGTATACATCATTAAAGTTATGCATACACCTCATTACTACTGACTGTTGCAACACGCATACTGTAAGCAATTACAATCAATTACATCAAATAACAAATGTTCATTGTGTTAATTCCCCCCGCTTTCTTTCTCAGCTCATGTTTTCTTTCATTTGTAAAACAAAACAAATTAAAAAGACAATTTTGGTCGAAATTTGATTTGAAAAGTATTAAGTAATTACCCTTTAAATTCAGAATGCTGTTAGGATGGATGGCCACAAGCCGATAGTGATGCAATGTTAAAGGGAAATTTCGGTTTATTTCAACCCGTCTCCTATCGTCCTAAATTTGTTTCAAGTGACTAGTGACATAGAAATAATAGTTAGCATGTTAGCCGTTAGCCTAGATACAGCCGGGGTGCATAGTAGCGTCAGACCTGTTAAAACGTAAGAGAACGGGCAACCTTCATTTGCAAAGTTAGTCCACTAAACAAGTTTTTTTCCCACAAAGACCACCTCATATTGTTAGGATAAATGTCAGAGAACATATAGAAAACGACATGTAAACGTGTTGTCTTACCTTACCGGTGTGCTGCCATGTTTGTTTACCATCTACCTTTGCTTTCCAAAGCGCGGCCGAAATAACGCGAGAACAAGCAGCGATCTCATAGCGTGCCTGAACAAGCAGCAACAGCTGGAAGGCAGAACCGGACAGTAGCCTGAAAAGTTCATTCATTTATTTTTTGAAAGATTTATAGAATAATGGCTGACTTTTTGCCAGACTTCGACTTTGTGGAGGAGGAATTTGATTTTGCAGAGTTTGATGGCCGCCCTTATTTATTTGAGCCAGAAGACATTGACGAAGAGCTTCGTGAAATTGAAGAACGGAGGAGGTGAGAGAGAGAGGCACAACAGGTAGAGGACGAGAGAGGAGGAATGGCTGCTGCAAGGCTGCGTAGCTCTGGAGATGGTGGTGTATCTGTGAATGCTGCCCCAGTGCCCACAGAAGAGGAATGCCTCTGTTGCAAGGAATGGGACCGGTTGCAGCCTTATTTTCAAGGTCTGGATGTGACAGAGAACGAGACACCTCCTCCTGGAGTAACGTTAGTATCCAGCTGGGCTTTATCTAGAGCTGGCGAGATATATTTTGGGCGCACTTTGGAAAGCAGAGCTAAATGGTAAACAAACATAGCACCACACCGGTAAGGTAAGACAACACGTTTACATGTCGTTTCCTATATGTTCTCTAACATTTATCCTAACGATATGAGGCGGTCTTTGTGGAAAAAAAGCTTGTTTAGTGGACTAACTTTGCACTTGAAGGTATGCCCATTCACTTACGTTTTAACAGACCTGACGCTACTATGCACCCTGGCTGTATCTAGGCTAACGGCTAACATGCTAACTATTATTTCTATGTCACTGGTCACTTGAAACAAATTTAGGACGATAGGAGAAGGGTTGAAATAAACAGAAATTTCCCTTTAAGAATTTGTAATACCTTGACAAAAAACATATGTTAAACTAATGTCTTATTGATAGCTTTGTCCAGAGCTTTTCAGCTCCACGTGCCGTCTTCCTCAGCAGAGTTTGCTCATCTGTCAAAGATGAATCCCATACACGACCACCTGCTATCACATGACCAAAGCTCCATTCATAGGACATGTGAGTACAGTTAGGGAAATGTTTCGATCCAATCTCAAAGATCGGGATTGGGGTTATTGAGCTACATAGAGCAGCGGTGTTAAACTCATTTTAGCTCACGGGCCACATACAGTCTGATTTGAGTGCAGGTGGGCCAGACCAGTAAAACCATTGCATGATATCCAATAAATAACAAACACCTTCAAATTTTTCCGCTTTTTTTGTTTAAAAAATTACCCTTTAAAAGCGCTCATCCATTTACAAAACAGTTGACAAACAGCCTGTGATGTTCTCAGAAGAATAAATGCAATTTCAACAATATTTCTCAACCCACATTACACACACTTTAAACACATATTAAACACACTTTAAACACATTAAACACACATTAAACATGGCTTAACTGAGACAGTTTCAAACACAAGTACACAAATCAGCTTCACTATAACTCACAGCATTCACAGACAAAGCACTTGTATTTATCTGGACACATTTTCCCCACAAATACAACATGCTAATGTTATTAGCACATCATTAGCATTACTCCAAAAATACACAGAAGAGATTGGTCTGGATTGACGTGGGAGTGTGTGCCGGTGGCAAAAAAAAAAGACTTGACAGTTCATACTCGATATCCATGATACAGTCATTTTATACGTCCCACATGGAACAAGCTGCAATACATCAAGTATAATCAGTATATTGCCCACCCCTTCCTCTACATATTTCTACACAGAAGTATTTGTTCATGTTTATTTTAAAAGTACAGAGACAAACTCACAGACTAATTTAATACCACATTTCATTTTAAGACAGCTTGCAGTGCTTGTCCTTAGATGGGCTTTGAAATGACAGAAGAATGCTGAATAGTGCAATCACAGTGCAGAACAATACAGAGGTTTTTAGAGGCTAGTACTGCTGAGAAGTGCATGATCACTCCTGAGAAGCTGATCCAACTTGGGTTGAAAATAACCTCAGCTGTAAAACATTTGAGTTCCACGGAAGAAAGAAAGACCAATATCTTAAGTCTCTGCGGGTTTGGTCATTGGAACTGAGTGCCAGCACAAATATTTTAGACCACCAGCAACAGCAAGCACAGGGGAAGTAAATGCATAGATGTCTAGACACACTTTTTTAAAGATTAATTTAGTTTTGTGCATGGTAGGCCCCTGCTCTACCAGGTGAGCTACTCAGCGCCCCAGACATTATGTGACTGTTTAAAATAAAGGTGATTGTGCTATTAGGATGACCATGCACTGCAGAGAAATCCTGAATAAATACACAAGAGACCAGAGGTGGATTTGACAGATTCTCAAGGACAGAGATTTTTATCGCGACTCATGAGCAATGGCATTTGGGAGTGTGCACAAATCATGAAAAATCTGCAGCACTGATAAAGACAATAGTGTTTCTAAGGGCATGACTCAACACAGCCCTGAAAGAGTAGGAAGCCTTTAAAAGGAAGTGTCAAGTGACATCAAGGGTCGATTCTGTGGAAAAGTGAACAGATTGGGTGGGAACAGAGGAGATTGGATCGTTTTCAACGACTTCTCAGGAAAAATGTGTTCACGCAGCTTTGCTTATAAAAGGAGGTGCAGAAAACATGGGGCTCACAGTCCTGCGCACAGGACAGAGAAACTCTCAAGTCTGAGGAGAGGATATCACAGCAGTTTGAGACACATAGAATACAGGGGATTCTGCAGATCCTGTTTTTAAAGGTCACTCCCTAATTTCTACCATTTAAGACAAGCATGAATACTGCAATCCAGTGCATCATCCTCCTGGCCTGCGCCATCACCTGCAGTTCAACAAGTAAGTGTGCTAATTTATTGGATCATGGAAAGCTTTTCTTGTTGTATTTCTGCATTTATGTGGCTTTAAACGAGCTAAACTGACTAACAAACATCGCCCTCTTGGCCTTGCATATCAGGAAAATATGAAAACTGTTGCAACTCCACAGATTATTTACACTGTTGTCTTCAATTTTCCAGCTATCATCGACTGCCAGTGTTTAAAAACAAGCAAGTCTGTAAAGCTCTCTCTCATCCTCGATGTTGTTGTGTTCAATCCTCGTCCACATTGCAGCAAGAAAGAAGTCATGTGAGTATCTGCAGTAATGTGAACTAATGTTCCACGCAGTTGTGATTTTTAGTGTTGATTTTTATGTGACAGTAATCTGTAAGTATTGCACAGAGAGTTGTTTTGCATTAAGGCTTTCTCTTTCTCCTGCAGTGTCAAATATAAAAACAAGACCTCAGAGTGTCTTCAACCCGACACAAAATACGCCAACGCAATCCTGCGAACAATACAGAAGTAAGTACAAATACAAGCTTTTCTTGACATTGTTCAACACAGTGTGAACTAATACTTCCGCAGTTAGATGATTGTCAAACAAAAGTGCACGAGAGGGTAGAGGGATTTCATATTTTTCTGCAAGCAGAGGTCAGCAGTCACATTGTAGCGTTGCTCTATGACACTCTGCACATCAGGTCTACATCATTGTCAGTGTGCAGGAAAGATAGAAGAACTAATGTTGAATTTATCCTGCGACTGTTGGAGTAGAAGCAGCTGATACAGAAGGAAAAGAGGCTCCCAATGACCACGTCTTGCGCACTTGAGTTCAAAAATAATCCTGTTTAGTTAAGAGCCAGGGTTCCTAATGAAAGGGTCGATATGTCCTTAACTCTTTACCCCATACAACGCCTAATAGAAGCACCCTTATAGAACATTCTAAGGCTACTCATGGATGCTACCCGGTCAGTAGTGTCGCATTCACACTCGCCTGCTCTCGCTCCACTCTTCAATTCTACAGGTTGCCAGGTTTGTAAACGACAGACACTGGAGACAGAGATGTCAAGTGAAGAGTGTTTTGTGGTACAGTAGTTAAAAAATAATAATAATAAATCATGAATCCTCTCTTGTGCGTCCTGTAACACACTGTTACAATCTCCGTAAAGCATTTTTAGCTTTACTCGTCACTAATGCTAACGTAATTAGTCAATTAGGATCCATTGTCGTGGTGGACACACGGATTCCCTGATTCAACAACGTCCTGTATACTGTATGTATGTACTATATGTGCTCTCCCTCTTCTTTCTTCCGTCCCTGGATGATGTCCTGCCTGACATCGTAGTTTATTTTTACTTCGCTCCCGGCTAAACCCATAGCCTAAAGTTAACATGACTTAACATATTGAGCGCCAATAAAATAGCTCAGTCAAAAATTTTTCGTTAAACTTAAGATGAAAAGATGAAAATGAACTATTTGTTTTGAGTAAAGTTCTTCACAATGAAAAAATAGTGCTCGACCATGATTATTTCTTCAGGACTTGAATTTGATGACAAGGGGTTGCAAGCTGGCATGGGTTCTTTTAAGGGATGAGAGACCAAAAAAGTTGGCCATCACTTTTTAAGTGCATCACTAGCATTGAATGAAGTGTGTCAAAGTATTGTGAATCAAAAATAGCTGAATTAAAAGCAGACAAACCTTCATTTTAAGGTGTCACAAGCTAACTGTTTCAGAGGATTGAAATTTCAAATTAAATGTTAAGCATGGTATCCTTCCTTTACAGGCAGAAGGCAGACCTTGCTGCTAAGATGAACGCCACCAGCCTCAAGATGAGCACAGAGCCAGCCACAGTGTCGGAGACAGTGTCAGCCACAGCGTCAGCCATAATAATGGCAACAGCATCATAATGCAAACATGTTTATCATCCTTACAGTTAAACCAAGGTATCCATCTTGTACACCTTTCCAAAGTAACAGTGGGGTTGTTGTAGTTCGTGTTTGTTTCTGCAAAATCAAACACGAGTGCTACAGCACCAAAACAAGTAAAACTGTTTCACTTTGAGCTTTGCACACTGGCAGCTAGAAGATGTAATAGTGTGAAATGGTTAATACTCCATCAGATGTAACTGAGCATTGGCACATTTGGGAGACAGTTTGTAAAGCCATAGAGGTGTCCGTACGCAGAATATTCATGTGGGCAAACAACGTGCATGTAAACTACGAGGTGTGAATTATGTGCAGTGATGAGACAGCCGTACGGTGAATGATATCGTATACATCCACACTACTGTGCTCTTATTACATCCTGTAGCAAATAACATTCTGTTTGTGATGTCATTCAAGGTGGCACATTAATAATGTGAAGGTCAGTAATGACTATAAATGTGATGGTAAATGTGAACTGTGTTTCTGTCTGTGGCTAATATGTTAAAGCATCATTTGTTCATCATTTAAATGATTCTATGTATGTACGCATCACGCTGTATGTGAGCCGTGTTTGTTTTTTGTGGGGTGAAATCATGATGTACAACTCCGATTCTTGACGTGTGACACTGTTGACAGAAAACGGCAAAACCAATAAATGTGGGGGTTGTAAAATCACATCTTGGCATTTTATTTGAAATTAACAGTTTACACATGAAAGCACTCAATGAAATGGTTACAGTGCAGTCATCTTCTAGATAGCTGCATTGTTATCAGTATTTGCAGCATACATTTTCAAGGTGTAATTATGCACATAGACCAGGGGTGCCCAAATACTTCTCAGTGGAGGGCCAAAAATGAATCAGGGTGGAGGGTCATGGGCCAAAACTAAACATTCATGTTGCAGTGCATTTAATTAAATGACTATGATATAACTATGCAAAATAAACAGTCATACAAAGTAATTTAGAAAATGAATAACATTTCTGTTTATTGAAAGCAGAAAAATAATAAGTACCAGGCCTATGTCTCTAAAAACATGGGACACAACATGTCCCTACAAGACCAATATATTACAGTCTCCACTGTCTTGAACAATCATTTTCAAATAGGAATATAATTGAACAACAGCTTTAGCTTTTTAGCCTTTTCTTGTAAATCACTGAACTGTGTTTACATTAATTTCAGCTGAAACATTAACCATACAGAGCAGAACATGCTCCAAAGTGCCAGACATTTCACGCCTAGGCCTCCAATACATTCTTCAGTGCTTGAAACAATACTGTTTTCATAGAAATACATTTGGTGCAATGAGTAACATGAAACACAAAATGGTCTCAAGGGACAAAAATGCTACATTCATCACTGCCTTGAACAATCATTTTTAGGCATACAATCCTCAGTGCATATTACATGCAGAATGCCTTTCAGTGGGAGACATGAAGCCTGCCCTTGGTTGTCGGCTGGAGTAGGGTACGTTGTTGGGAGGTTAACTTTGATAGCAGGTCTCCAGCCTTCACCTTTCTCTCGTCTCCGGTGTATTTTGAGAACTGATGGGAATGCTGGGTTTCGAAGTGGCGACGGAGATTGTATTCTTTTAAAACAGCGACTCTCTGCTTGCATATTAGACATACTGCCTTGGAATCAATTTCAGTAAAAAAGTACTCGTGTTCCCAACAATTTTTAAACTTTCTTTTGTCAGTGTGCCAATTCCTCACACGCTCCATGCCTCCATCCCAGCATCTTCTCCCTCTCTGGTCAGTTCCGGCCGGATTTGAGCTGACGGGAGCTAAACAGCGCCACCCTACCCTCAATGTAACACAATGCTGATTTGTGGTCAGTAGAGGAAGTGCAACAATAAATAAATATTTAAAGAGATATTCCGACTGCTGGCAGCGGGAAAATAATAATTATTTAATTATTGAAAATTTGAGCATGGGCCGCGGGCCAAAACTAATCGGTCACAGTTACAGAGTTACAGTTAGTTACAGTTACAAAGGACTTCACAATAAAGCTGGACACATCAGCTTTTATCAATTTCTTGCCCATAGCCATTTTTTTTTTTGCCATTTGTGTTTTCGATTTGCTCAGGATTCAAAGGTTTAAATGCTTGTGAAAGGCATCTGAATGCAGTACAAGAAAACTGATGTCATTGGCCTTGTGAAGGACCTCTTCAGAGGTTAAATACCTGGGTTTTTCCACACCAGTTTGTCAGACTAGTTCCAGCCCAGTCAGACTAGCATGAACTGATGAAGCCTCTTGAATAAGAGGTGAAACGTCTTCAAAGACAAAACTAAGTCCAGTTGCGTTCGATTTAGTTGCCTTAAGATTAATTAGAAAACTTATACTTGAAACAGAAACCACAGTCAGTGTCACAACTGAAGGACAGAGCCAGAAACTAATCAACACTAAGGGATCCCAAGTCTCCTAACTTCCTTTCTCATTTCCTTCACTTGCATCTTGTCTTTGTGTCATAGTCCCTCCCATCAGTGACGCACCCAAAGACACAAAGGAACCATGCGAGGAGTGGGAAAATGGGGAACTGTGATTTATAAAGAAATGAGACGTTCCTCTGAAGCTTCACGTGAAGTGACATCTGTCTGTAATGACGTCTGCAGCTGATCACAGCTGGATCAGCTGTCAGTCTGTTTCAACAGCTAGTTGTATTTGCATACGTGTGCTAATACTACTAAAGACATTAGTGGCAGAACTGCAGTATTTTTCTCTGTTTCTGAAAAACCTGCACACGAATAACAACCTGCACTCTGTATTTAAACAGAATGTGTTTACAGTATTTATTCATTAATTACATCTGTATTTATTGATATTCTAATTGCGAATTCATGATTTAATAACCCAGAATATGATTATGATGTCTTTTAAACACTGGAAATAATTTATGAGGCCAAATGTTTCATGGAAAATTGAAATTCTGTAACTCATTAAACAGCAGCACAGGGGTTCCTGGTTCGAAACCAGGGTGGTGGAGCCCTTCTGTGCGGAGAAGGGCTCCACCACCCTGGTTTCGAACCAGGGTGGTGGAGCCCTGGTTCGAAACCAGGGTGGTGGAGCCCTTCTGTGCGGAGTTTGCATGTTCTCCCTGTGTCAGCGTGGGTTTTCTCAGGGTACTCCAGCTTCCTCCCACAGTCCAAAGACATGCAGGTTAATTGGTGACTCTAAATTGGCCATAGGTGTGAATGGTTGTCTGTCTCTATGTGTCAGCCCTGTGATAGTCTGGTGACCTGTCCAGGGTGCACCCGCCTCTCACCCAGTGTCAGCTTGAATAGGCTCCAGCCGCCTCGCAACCCCTAACAGGATAAGTGGTTACGGAAAATGAATGAATGAACGAATAACTCATTAAACCTCAGGAATGCTCAGCCTCATGTGTGACTGAATAGAAATGATGATAAATGATCTTACAAGTGTTTCTTGCTGATAGACAGACTCTTATATTCCCTCTGACTTTAATTGCATCCATAATAAACGTTTAATGGGAGAAATGAGAGATAGGAAAAGTGGCCGCATACCTTGGAAGTGATTTACGTTTGTGGTTGGCTTTCAAAAGATTTGCTCTCGTGTGTCATTGCTCCTCAGAGATCCCTCCTCGCTCCTTGATCCTTGTTCCTCAGCTCCTTGATCCTTGTTCCTCAGAGCAGGCATAGGAGCCTTTAGACAAGATGACGCATCAGAACAACTCAAATAAAAGTCACATTTTATCAACAGACACAATAGAAACAAACTTTTTCATCTTAGGATCTAAGTACTGGCCTCCATCACTGAACAGTTTAGGACAGAACAAACTTAAAAAGGATTGTCGTTGACACAGATGTTACCGTATTTACATTAAACCAGTACAGTATACACAGTATGTAGAATGTTAGTCATTTTATGCTTTGGGTTATAGAAATTTTATTAAAATTTCCCCTCAAGGTTGTTTTTCAGAAGATGACAATTTTGCCAAGTCATACTGTAATACATCATTTCATCCCTTATGATCATGTGGCCTTGAGGCTTCGCATGATGATCCCCTTTTAACCCACATTTACGACCCGAATGTCTGATAAAGACACATGCCTTAAATCATAAGGGACTAATATTTCTCAAGCCCAGTCTGAAAAGGCTGTGTCATCAAAAATATGATTTCAGCTGTTATCACTGTCTGTAATTTTATGTAACTAATGATAGTTGGCGAACAAATACAAGTAGATTAAAGTATGGAATTTAAACATTTTGACATGAACAAAACTAAAAGAGAATTTTCAGTGTGTCAGTTTTTGTGGCTGCACAGCTTGTACAGTGTTTGTCCTACTAGTCAGTGAATGTTCTTTATTTTCACGAACAAATGGACGCTTCAGTTTATGGTTATTCCCTTCATCTTAGCCCAGTTAAACATTATACATGTAGTGGTTTTGTATATTACTGTAAGTTAAAACTAAAGTTAAAGTGTTCAACACTGTTAATATCAAAACATTGCAAACTGAAATGACACATGACAAATGAAAAGAAAAACTGAACTGAAACATTTTCATTTTCATTCTTATGCGCAAAATTTCGGGTAGTTTTACACAAGGCTTATAGGAAATAAGTCAAAAAAATGACTCATCCCCCAAAGACTCAAAGCTGCATTAATCACTTTACTTGAGCCACAGAACTTCAAAACTTATCAACAGTCTAAACATCACACACACATATTAGGCATATTATGGCCCTATAAAGTTGTAATTTATTAGCAAACAGTTGCCTTTTTACATTGGACCAAACAACCTTTCAAGGGCTTTTTTTTTTCTGGTGTTCGCTCCGCCAATAGGAACGCTGAAGTGATGTACTGTTAGCTGGCTGGCGGTTGGTGTAACACTGTTATTTTTGTTTTGACAAGACATATTGAAATTTATTTCTTAGGATAAACCTCTTGAGATGTATCATCTCGTTTGTCCCAAAATAAAATCATGTTGTATTTCCACCATCGCATATTTGCTCAGTACAGCCTGGACTCCACTGCTCCAGAAGCTCCAGCTCCTTTTTGCCGTTTCATCAGGGTCACCTTGATCGCTCTTGGTTTGGCCCCTCTCATTGGACCACTTTGCCTTTGGAGACCCTACCAAGAGCTATTTGCCCCACACAGCATAGCTCCCAGGGTCACACGGACACACAAACCCCTCCAAATCGTTAAGGTGGCGAACTTTGGAAGGGCCAACAGGTCTGAGGCGATGGTTCTCTGTTGGAAAACAGTGGATTGCTCCCTCAGGATTAGGAAAGAGTTACTGCCTCAAGGGAAGGAGTTCAAGTATTTTGGGGTCTCGTTCACGGGTGAGGGTAAAATGTAGCGTGAGATGGACAGGCAGTATGGCGCGGCGTTGGCAGCAATGTGGGCACTGTGCTGGACTTTCGTGGTGAAGAGGGAGCTGAGCCAAAAGGCAAAGCTCTCAATTTACCAGTCCATCTACGTCTGACCCTCACCTATGGTCATGAGCATTGAATAGTGACTAAAGGAATGAGATCACAGATACAAGCGAACTGAAATGAGTTTCCTCCATAGGTTAGGTGGGCTCAGCCTTAGAGATAGGATGAGGAGCTTGGGCAAACGGAGGGAGCTTGGAGTAGAGCCGTTGATCCTTTGTGTGGTGGCCAGTTGAGGTGGTTTGGGCATCTGACCAGTAGCCACCTGGGCGCCTCCTGTTGGAGATTTTTGTTTTTTTGCTGAGAACAGCCACAAAAGACTAGGGTTGTCACGATACTAAAATTTCAAACTCGATATCGATACCCAGGAAAATATTCAATACTCGATACCATTTTCGATACAGCAGCAAAAAATTAAGAGGCATGTCATTTTTTAAATAAAGATCAGAACAGTAACATCAATGATAACAACAAAAAATCCCCCCAAAATAAATAACAACCAGAAACAACATCTGTCCATACAAATGTATTTATCTACAGCCCTGTTTATTTTCTGTGCTTCTGGTGAATTGGCACCATATTTTCATTGCTGATCAAATAGAGTTGGTAGTTTAGGCTCAGGATGCTCCTGTTTCTACCTCACTATGTGATCAGAGAACCAGAGGTTACGGGAGAAACCAAACGTTTTTTCAGCTTCAATCTGTGACTTTACAGTTAACATAACTTTTCAGACACACATAATTGTGTTGTCCGGTTAAACTAACATTGTGTATTAATGTTACGGACGGGCATGACTGAAAAGTTTTCTGCTTAGCTCCCACATTAACGTTAGAAGTTATATTTTAGTTTGATGCTGGCGACACCAGCTGCTCAGCTGCTAGTGAGGGGAGGGGCTGTACCTGCCGTCTGCAGCGTGCTGTGTTCACTTCACTAAATATTTCCAAAGAGCGCTTTTTCCTTTATCATTTTTGACCAAAACTGGCTGCTCTGATCCTCCTGCAGCTGCGCTGGCCATATTACAGCAACAGAAATGTGTGCATGCATGCACAGCCACGGCAACAGCACGTGTCCATCAGACCCATCGCGCGCACCCGACAGGCACTGAGGTGGCGTGCACTGTTAGTATCGATAATTTTGTAAATTAGTATTGTATCCGGATACAGCGTTTGAGTATCGATACTTTTGACAACCGTACAAAAGACACAGATGAGAGCCATGAGAGTGAACCAAAACTGTTCTGTTGTGGGCCTAAAAACCAAAACAACGAGCTGAAAGAAACGGGAACTGCTAAATTGAGTGATATTTCTTGTCATTATAGTCATTGCTTACAAAAGAATATTGATTAATGCAACTTCAATACCCCCCTCATCCTCAAATCAATAATAGTTTTCTAGAATAACAGCCAACCTGAAAAACATCCACAACACAAACTAGCATATAACAGAAAGTTGTAGAAATAATTAAAGTTTGTCAGAAGAAACACTTATGAACTATTTTCACATAGTAACCTTATTGTGCTTTATATACAGGGTCAGAACAAGCCCCCGGGTCAAAAAACAACACAGTGTCATATGTGCAGTTGCCACGGGTCAAACTGAATTTGTTTACAGTATTATCTGTTGATCATTCTCGCATTTTTCCTCTTTTGGAGTCAAAGGGGGAAAACAGAGTTGAGTACTTCTGCAGAGCTATGATGAACAGAAGAGAAATGAAACAGTTGGCCGGTCGTCCAGACAGACACGCTCCATCTGTGTGACTCGTTTCTCTGGCCAACCACGAACACGCCGTGTCTTAACCTCAACGGGGCCTCTCGTCTGCCCCTGAACTCACCGTCCCATGACTACCTTCTGCTGCACATGTGAATGCACCAAAGTGAAACCAACGTGCACACACACAAATACAGAGTGGGAGTTTTCTCAATTTCCCACAGCCAAGTTCATAAAGAGAGCACATGATCGCTGTATGTACAAATACTGGAGAGCAAAATGTATATAAACAGTCCCAACAGCTATATGACATCCATGTGAGGAGAAGAACTCTCACTAGAAGTAAGACTCTCGGAAGAAGCACCAACGTAAACAAGATGAAGCTCTGCATCCTGCTCATGCTCGGGACCCTGCTTGTCCTCGTTTATGGTAAGAGCATGACGTGATGATGGTTTTTGTGAGTCTAATGATGATAAACCTCATGAGTTTGGAATAACAGCTTAAAGTGTGTTGCTAAATCCTGATAAATATTTGCCAACACTGACATGTTTCCTGCAGAGTGGGTGATCCACTGCAACAGTCAGACAAACTCTGAAATATGTGATTCATTTTTCAAGCAAAAATGAATCCCTTGAGTTTTCCTTTATCTTAAATGTTCCTGTAGAAGCATAGAATGCATTACATTTTCTCTAAAAACTGTGTACTTAAATTATTGCTGATCACTTTCTAAAGCATGCAACAGCAAGAATATTTAATGTGTTTTTACAATATTTGAGGCAGCCAATTGTTTCTATTCCTTTCTCTATGGAATGACAATCAACTTGTCGAGTTCTGTTATTGTTTTGTCGTATTGTGAGTGCTAATCTGAAAAGTCTTTGTTGCATTACTAATCAAAAATAAGATGACCGGAAGTGGAGGTCATATTCAGATCCTTTAGCTGAGCTTAATTACTCGATTACAAAAAAACATTGTGTATTAAAAATTGTACTTGAGTGGAAGTACATAATCATGAGAAAAGTTGTGATACTTTATCTAAAAGCAAAATAGCTTAGTCAGCGGCGTGATCTTCTTTTCCGTGTTTTATTATTATATGCTATAATACTGAATATTAATTTTAAGTTGGTGGAGGTAGAGCTAATGTCAACTATATTACTAATTTATCTTTAAACAGACAGTCCACCCCAAAATAGAACTAACTGCTACCACATGCACAGAAACGGGAACTACGCCTGCCAGCTCTATCACCGCGCAGAGGGAAGCAGCGTGCTCCTACTATGCAAGATGTAAACATTAATGGCATCATCCTCAGCTGGGCTGTAACGTTAGCTAGCTCAGTAGTGCTACGTCAGCTAGCAGTAGATAGAATAGCTTGAGTAACTTGGTCATGGTTTCTGGAAAGAGACATTGCTGTTGAGTTTTTCAGATTAGTTTTTGGCGCTTTGAGCACCACAAGTTGAGTGCCATCTAGTTCTATTATATTAGGGAGAAGGCAGACATCTCTACGGCTGATATCTCCAACACTCTGCAGCTCACACCAGAACAGTCTAGATTGATAAATAGCACTACAGATAAGAGGAAAAATATGTTTGATTTTTGAGTGAACTGTCCCTTTAAGAATGCATCCCACTCAGTTAGTGGTAGGAATCATGATACGATATTATCACGATATTTAACTCACGACACAATATTATTGCGATTTTAAAAATTTACCATGACATACAGTATAGGCCAAAAGTTTGGACACACCTTCTCATTCAATGCGTTTTCTTTATTTTCATGACTATTTACATTGTAGATTCTCACTGAAAGCATCAAAACTATGAATGAACACATGTGGAGTTATGTACTTAACAAAAAAAGGTGAAATAACTGAAAACATGTTTTATATTCTAGTTTCTTCAAAATAGCCACCCTTTGCTCTGATTACTGCTTTGCACACTCTTGGCATTCTCTCCATGAGCTTCAAGAGGTAGTCACCTGAAATGGTTTTCCAACAGTCTTGAAGGAGTTCCCAGAGGTGTTTAGCACTTGTTGGCCCCTTTGCCTTCACTCTGCGGTCCAGCTCACCCCAAACCATCTCGATTGGGTTCAGGTCCGGTGACTGTGGAGGCCAGGTCATCTGCCGCAGCACTCCATCACTCTCCTTCTTGGTCAAATAGCCCTTACACAGCCTGGAGGTGTGTTTGGGGTCATTGTCCTGTTGAAAAATAAATGATCGTCCAACTAAACGCAAACCGGATGGGATGGCATGTCGCTGCAGGATGCTGTGGTAGCCATGCTGGTTCAGTGTGCCTTCAATTTTGAATAAATCCCCAACAGTGTCACCAGCAAAACACCCCCACACCATCACACCTCCTCCTCCATGCTTCACAGTGGGAACCAGGCATGTGGAATCCATCCGTTCACCTTTTCTGCGTCTCACAAAGACACGGCGGTTGGAACCAAAGATCTCAAATTTGGACTCATCAGACCAAAGCACAGATTTCCACTGGTCTAATGTCCATTCCTTGTGTTTCTTGGCCCAAACAAATCTCTTCTGCTTGTTGCCTCTCCTTAGCAGTGGTTTCCTAGCAGCTATTTGACCATGAAGGCCTGATTGGCGCAGTCTCCTCTTAACAGTTGTTCTAGAGATGGGTCTGCTGCTAGAACTCTGTGTGGCATTCATCTGGTCTCTGATCTGAGCTGCTGTTAACTTGCCATTTCTGAGGCTGGTGACTCGGATGAACTTATCCTCAGAAGCAGAGGTGACTCTTGGTCTTCCTTTCCTGGGTCGGTCCTCATGTGTGCCAGTTTCGTTGTAGCGCTTGATGGTTTTTGCGACTCCACTTGGGGACACATTTAAAGTTTTTGCAATTTTCCGGACTGACTGACCTTCATTTCTTAAAGTAATGATGGCCACTCGTTTTTCTTTAGTTAGCTGATTGGTTCTTGCCATAATATGAATTTTAACAGTTGTCCAATAGGGCTGTCGGCTGTGTATTAACCTGACTTCTGCACAACACAACTGATGGTCCCAACCCCATTGATAAAGCAAGAAATTCCACTAATTAACCCTGATAAGGCACACCTGTGAAGTGGAAACCATTTCAGGTGACTACCTCTTGAAGCTCATGGAGAGAATGCCAAGAGTGTGCAAAGCAGTAATCAGAGCAAAGGGTGGCTATTTTGAAGAAACTAGAATATAAAACATGTTTTCAGTTATTTCACCTTTTTTTGTTAAGTACATAACTCCACATGTGTTCATTCATAGTTTTGATGCTTTCAGTGAGAATCTACAATGTAAATAGTCATGAAAATAAAGAAAACACATTGAATGAGAAGGTGTGTCCAAACTTTTGGCCTGTACTGTATATTGCAATTTATTACCTTTTTTTCAGCTACAAATAACATCTCCAAAAGAAAACTTTGTCAAGCTTTGTTTTATTTAATAAGTTTACAGTCTGTTCTTTTTGCGTCAGTCATTTTTATAGCAGCTAAATGTATCTAGTGAACTGAAAAAGAAAGACGTTTCATTATTTTAGTAGGCTACCTAAAGTTAAATTTGCAACATTAGTAATTTATGTAATGAAAAACAATACTTAGCGTCCATGTATCGATACAACATTTCCACGCAAAATATCACGATACTCTGCTGTATCGATTCCCCCTCTCTATATTCAATTAGGACACATTATAACACATTTACTGAAAAATAAAATATATGATAGAAGCACCAGTTAGTCAAGGACCATAACTGTCTGCATAATTGTAACTCAGTCAAACTTTTCAGCCCTCAGTAACCTTAACCACACCATGACTTGTAGAATTTAAGTTGACTTTAGAGAAAAGAGGGAAGTAGCCATTACATGTCACAATGCCAGGGCTGGTAGTTGTGATGAAAGCTTGCAGTTAGTGGACCTGTCAGCATTTAATTTATTGACCACTCAAACATTGCGATGAAAAGTCCCCACTAAAGTAAAACAAGGAAGGGGAGGTTGCTGTTACATTGCAATCACTGTGGGAGGGTGAGGTCATGACTTTAAATACTGACAAATCAGATTTTTCTTGTTTCTTTGTTGGAAAAACCCTACACACTGCGCAGTGTCATTGTTTAAGCTTGAAGTACACAAAGTATGTAACCCACAGCATTTGTAACTGCTGGGCTTATAATGTCAGAAAACATGAGATAGTTGAACTCTTGTGAGCAGAGGCATTTTTTGTTTTGAATACCAAAGTAGAAAAAGCTTAAAAAAAAAAAACACACTCAAAACCAAACTGGAAAAATCTGCATGTTCTGACCTTTCAAATAAAACTGCAACCAAAGCAAAAGACTGTTCAAGTTGAAGTTTGTTTCCACAAGTGATTTAGAAAAACTCTGCCAAGATTCAGAGGCTTATGTAGTACAGTATGTTTGTCCTCCTGAAGTGGTTCAAATCTGACTGAATGTCTGTTGATGACAGGAATGCCGCCAATCAGCAGGGACTACAACACACACTGTCGCTGCCTTCAGGTGGAGTCGAGGATTATCCCTCCAAACAGCCTGAAGAGCATCAAGCTCGTCCCTGAAGGGCCCCACTGCCCAGATATGGAAGTCATGTAAGTGCTCTCATATACAGGACTGTTTACTGAAAGTCATCACACAAGGGTCAAACTGTAACATGATCTATTCATGTGTTGAGAAGACAAAACAGATCCCCTTGGACTCACATTGGGAAAGAGATGTCTATAAATCAGTGGATACATTTTTTTGAGTGTCAAAACCCTAAAGAAATGACTCGTTTCACTGTCAAGATTCAATCCATTCAGTCCGATAACATTTGTAAAGTCTAAAAGAGCCCCAAGATTAAATTATTTCATCCACATTCAAATTAGTGGAGCGCTAAACCTGAAGTTAGCTGCTCAGCTAGTGGAAGTTTGTCACTCTGCCGTGTTTGGCAGCTGCAAGTCTCTAGTGCGCCTGATTTCTGGGTCCAGTGATGCCGAAGCAGTGCTGATCATCCGGGTAATTTCAGACCACAAAAATTAAGCTTTTTTGGCCACTGAGCAGCTTCCATAGGAATGAACAGGGCCTCGCCGCCAATGCTGTATCTAATACTCTTGATAAGTCCGTGGACTAGCCACATTAACATGTGGATACATAGCGCCCGCTGCCCACCCTCCGGTCACTAGCTTAAGTTAGCCTTGGCTGCCCTTCACTGCACGCCACCCCTGTTGGGTAGGAGCTAGCTAGCAGTGCTGCTCATTCACCAAGTACCACTGGAAATACCATCCTGACCCATGGTGGCGGGACGGCATTGCTGCGGAAACATTGTGGCCAGCCTGTGTTCCCCCAGGTAGCTTACCCGTTGAGTAAGCTGCTTCATTTTGCACCGCAGAACCCCTTTAGCATTGTTAACCATATTAGCACCACTTTCTGTGCTGACAAAGCTAGCTGTGCTAACATAGATAACATAAATAGCAATAGTAAAGGGGTTTAGTGATTCAAAGTTACGCCACTTACCCACCAGAGCTACCTGGGGCGACACCGGAGGGTGGGCACAATGTTTGCGCAGCAAAGCTGTCCCACCTTAATGGGTCAGGACGGTGTTATCGGCAGTAATTGCTAAATGTGCCCCAAGCTAGCTACCATCCAAAACAGGTGTTGTGTAATGCAGAATAGCCAAGGTTAATTAAACAGTGTAGCATGAATACTGTTTTGGCTTTGTTCTTTATATCGTTCAGCATAGTGCTAGTAGTAAGACTAAACTAAAGAGTAGCAACATTAACAGACGTGTAAGAGGTCAAAAATATTTTGTTAGTTGACAGATTAATGGTTAACTGTGACATCCCCAGTCATAAGGCTGCATGACAGTAAAGTTACCAGGCTGTTGTAGCTGTTCTGTGCTCCTAGATTGATGATGTCAATGTTTTTAAAATCCTGTCTCTAACTGCAGTACATTTATTTAATTTCTTTGACCAGAGCTGGACTGTCGAACGGGGAGAAGGTGTGCCTGAACCCTCGGTCCTCCTGGGTGAAGAAGCTTGTCAACTTTGTTCTGGAGAAGCAGCAGGGAGGAGCACTTCCCAAGAATCAGGGGCAATAAAACAGCACAAATTGAAAACATGCTGCAGTTAAAGCTGCTTGAAATAACGCGATTCTGCAAATACGAGCCATGCTGTTGTACTTTAATGAATAACAGCATTTAACCCAGATTGTTAAACTTAAATAACCTCTTATTGTTGACATTGTTATTTCTGAATTTGTTTTATTTGCCAAATATTTTGTAAAGCATTTCTAAATACCTGTGATTATGCATTTATATTGTTGAGGTTTTAAAAAGAGCAAACAAAAACAGACAGGTGTGTGATTATATTAAGGAAGTAAGTCATTAGACTTTGTGTGTGTGCGGTATTTAATTGTGCTCGTAAAGTCAAATGTGACTTTAAGAGTTTCTCTGTGTGGAAAGTTTTGTTGTATGACCTTTTGAAAGCAGATACTGTAGCATGAAATGTGTAATACTCTAATATGTAACATATCATTTTGTGTATGACTGTGTAAAGCTTCTTCAGCAATAGCAAGACATTACCACTTGCTTTGTTAAATTCCCCTTTCTGTGTCTAATTTGAGTTTGAAATAAAAACAAATATATATGTAAAAAGTAAAATGTGTCATTTCTGCTTTGCTGTTGCTCTGAATGTGAATCCTGCTGAACCATATTTGTACACGTACACCGTTGAACAGCAGCGGTTTTGCAGGTAAAAACTTTATAATTAAATACATTAAATGTACAGCAACAAGACCACATTTACACCTTGCATTGATATGCATTTTTCCTCATGCAGATACATTTAATGCCAGGTGTAAATGAGGTGAGGCTGTACTTAGCCACAGTGGTACTTTGAGCTAAATGCAAAAATGTGTTTACCTTTCGCCCAATGTCGGCTGGTTACAGAAAATGAATGAATGAATGTTTATCATGTTGACCATCTCAGTTTAGCATGTTATCATCCCCACATTTGCTAATTATCACTGTGACTTGACGGAGTTTCATGTGTAGCTCTATCAGCTTCTGCAATTTTATCACATTTAATGCAGATAAAGTAAAATCCTCATCATTTACCATCAAAAACATGTCACACCTCCATTTCTTCCCCGCCTCTGTCTCCCATGACTGAGGGTCGTTCTGGAGAGCGATGGTTCCGGTTTTAAAAACTAGTAGCCGTCGGTGCGACCCCGCTGAGAGCCACTGGTGGTGTTAGCTCCCTGGCTAACACTGGTGGTGGAGGAGGCAACTCAGCTGCTAGCCTAATAGCCATTGGCGCGCCCCGCTGAGAGCTGCTGGTGGTGTTAGCTCCCCGGCTAACACTGATGGTGGAGGAGGCAACTCAGCTGCTAGCCTAATAAGCCGTTGGCGCGACCCCGCTGAGAGCTGCTGGTGGTGTTAGCTCCCCGGCTAACACTGATGGTGGAGGAGGCAACTCAGCTGCTAGCCTAATAGCCGTTGGCGCGACCCCGCTTAGAACCGCTGGTGTTGTTAGCTCCCCGGCTAACACTGGTGGTGGAGGAGGCAACTCACTCAGCTGCTAGGCTAGTAGCCATGGGCGTGACCCTGCTGAGAGCCGCTGGTGGTGTTAGCTCCCCGGCTGACACTGGTGGTTTTCTGAACAACTGAAAGGCTTCCATAAATGTCCAGGCATTTATGGCTGGACATTTATGCTTTATTAACTAAAGCTAAAGGTAATATTATTATATTATTTCGTTTTTCGTTTTTTTATTTTGATTATATAAACATTTCATAATTTTGATCGGAAGTATAATGTGATGATTGACAGGCGGAACCCTTTAATTGGCTGTTGTTTACGGCCAGTGGCCCAGTGCACGTAGTCACAACACCGGATGCTTGGAATGCAACGTGCTGTGAGTGGAGAGAATATTAATGGGAAATGGGAAAAATGGGAAAATACAAGTTTGAGCAGAAGTGGTTGGATGAGGAACTATTCAGAACCTGGTTAAAGCCCGTCGACGGTAACCCCGAGAGGCATTTTGCAGCATGTGCAAAAAGATCTTCAAACTTTGCACAATGAAATGCAGTGAAATCACACATGCTGTCAGATAGTCACAAGTCGGCGATTAAAGGCAGGCAGCAGTTAACTGTGCCGAATTTCTTTGCCGTGACCAGCAACACAACTTCTGCTGTCGCCACCACAACTGCAGCTGCTGCTGCTACCACCACCACACCTGCCGCTACAGTGGCCGCCTCCAGCCTTTTCAGGTTAGAGTTAGTTTTTCACATCATTCTTCAGGCTGGTTTTGTTATTTTTGAAATGTGCAGATAAATTCTGAGACTGTAAACCGTCTTGTGAGCCATTTCTAATTCACTATAGAGTGACAGTTATGAAAAATTTACTCTATAGAGTTTCTCAAATATTCAAGATTAGCTGATGCTTACAATTTTGTCTATATCTATATATATACAGTACAGGCCAAAAGTTTGGACACACCTTCTCATTCAATGCGTTTTCTTTATTTTCATGACTATTTACATTGTAGATTCTCACTGAAGGCATCAAAACTATGAATGAACACATGTGGAGTTATGTACTTAACAAAAAAAGGTGAAATAACTGAAAACATGTTTTATATTCTAGTTTCTTCAAAATAGCCACCCTTTGCTCTGATTACTGCTTTGCACACTCTTGGCATTCTCTCCATGAGCTTCAAGAGGTAGTCACCTGAAATGGTTTTCCAACAGTCTTGAAGGAGTTCCCAGAGGTGTTTAGAACTTGTTGGCCCCTTTGCCTTCACTCTGCGGTCCAGCTCACCCCAAACCATCTCGATTGGGTTCAGGTCCGGTGACTGTGGAGGCCAGGTCATCTGCCGCAGCACTCCATCACTCTCCTTCTTGGTCAAATAGCCCTTACACAGCCTGGAGGTGTGTTTGGGGTCATTGTCCTGTTGAAAAATAAATGATCGTCCAACTAAACGCAAACCGGATGGGATGGCATGTCGCTGCAGGATGCTGTGGTAGCCATGCTGGTTCAGTGTGCCTTCAATTTTGAATAAATCCCCAACAGTGTCACCAGCAAAACACCCCCACACCATCACACCTCCTCCTCCATGCTTCACAGTGGGAACCAGGCATGTGGAATCCATCCGTTCACCTTTTCTGCGTCTCACAAAGACACGGCGGTTGGAACCAAAGATCTCAAATTTGGACTCATCAGACCAAAGCACAGATTTCCACTGGTCTAATGTCCATTCCTTGTGTTTCTTGGCCCAAACAAATCTCTTCTGCTTGTTGCCTCTCCTTAGCAGTGGTTTCCTAGCAGCTATTTGACCAATGAAGGCCTGATTGGCGCAGTCTCCTCTTAACAGTTGTTCTAGAGATGGGTCTGCTGCTAGAACTCTGTGTGGCATTCATCTGGTCTCTGATCTGAGCTGCTGTTAACTTGCCATTTCTGAGGCTGGTGACTCAGATGAACTTATCCTCAGAAGCAGAGGTGACTCTTGGTCTTCCTTTCCTGGGTCGGTCCTCATGTGTGCCAGTTTCGTTGTAGCGCTTGATGGTTTTTGCGACTCCACTTGGGGACACATTTAAAGTTTTTGCAATTTTCCGGACTGACTGACCTTCATTTCTTAAAGTAATGATGGCCACTCGTTTTTCTTTAGTTAGCTGATTGGTTCTTGCCATAATATGAATTTTAACAGTTGTCCAATAGGGCTGTCGGCTGTGTATTAACCTGACTTCTGCACAACACAACTGATGGTCCCAACCCCGTTGATAAAGCAAGAAATTCCACTAATTAACCCTGATAAGGCACACCTGTGAAGTGGAAACCATTTCAGGTGACTACCTCTTGAAGCTCATGGAGAGAATGCCAAGAGTGTGCAAAGCAGTAATCAGAGCAAAGGGTGGCTATTTTGAAGAAACTAGAATATAAAACATGTTTTCAGTTATTTCACCTTTTTTTGTTAAGTACATAACTCCACATGTGTTCATTCATAGTTTTGATGCCTTCAGTGAGAATCTACAATGTAAATAGTCATGAAAATAAAGAAAACGCATTGAATGAGAAGGTGTGTCCAAACTTTTGGCCTGTATATATATATATATATATATATATACATACATATATATGTAATAAAGAACTGCATCTGCAGTTTGACATGGGCATTAAATTTGTTTAAAGTGGCATTAAAAAGGGCATTAAAAAGCATTAAATTAGATTTGCTGATACCTGCAGAAACCCTGTTAGCATGTTTACATTTAAATTATCCCAGCGGCTAGCGGACTTTTTTTTCCTTTTTCATAGCTTAAACTACATAAAGCATTATTATTTTTCTTACTTATCGGTGGTTTAAGTCACTGTATCTCCTGACAGAACTGCTCGGTTGAATTTCAGCCCGCATGCACGGTTTTTCAGCCAAACACTGTTGAAACAGAGCAGCTAATGTTGCTGTAGTGAGAAGTTAGCGGCGTGAGATGACATCCAGGCAGGTAGCGTTACGTTGTGTTTCATCTCATAACAGCATTGTTTACATATGCCATATGCTCTGTCTGTTGTCCTGTATTCTCTCCGAAATCCGAAATATTTCCATGCTGCTGATTTATTTCCGAGTAAATAACGTTACCCTCATCGTCTTTCTCCTGCTTTTGAAATAGACTTTCAAAGTAAAAGCGTATCCTAAACATGACGATATGCATCGATGTTTTCACTTTGCATCAATGACATTGGATTGTTAATCATTTGATCCATATATCGATCCAGATTGATGGATCGTTACACCTCTATACTGCGGAAATAAACCCAGAAGCTAGAAAAATTTTCCGGCTGTGTGCCAGGTGGGCAACTCCATTGGAGTCAGTAGGCGCTATCTTGGCATCTGTCATCTAGGTGTTATTAAAATCTATGATTTTACTAAACAAAATAAAGAACACAGGCAAATTTCCAAAGGGACAATCTGTTTCTCTGCTAGGGCCCGTTCTCAATCCAACACTTTGGATTCTCTCAGTGGGCTCCCCCACCCCACCCCACAGCCCTGTGCAGCCAGACAGTCTGCATTGTCTGTATTTACACCCCTGATAGTGGCTGATAGGATCAGCCAACAAACTGACATTGCAATCCCTGGAGTAACACTACGAGCATGGCTAAAATACATAAGCATGCTAAACCCAACCACACAAGCTTCAAACAATGTACATCCAGTGAGACTATGATATAAAACCTGCACTCATCCGTCAACCCAGTCATCAGCATCATCACCCAGTAATTTTGCACAGGTATCACCAAATGTTGGTTCATTTCTCATCATGGGCTGTTTCTCTAACCTTTGGAAATTAGATCCATTTGCTCCATGTTGGGAGATTGCCACATAACTATTAAACTATAATTGCTATTCTCAGGAATCAGTTCAGCACAACAGAGAGCATCTGGGCCAAATTCCTCCTTGAGAAAATTGTGCACAGACATGTGCCAGGACAAAAACCTCACCACTTAACTGTTTCTTAGGTAAGAAAAATTGTTGGTGGTGCACGTCAGAGCAGTTTTATGGGTTTGCAGCTTTTGTCGTGATAGTAACAAGAGAGATGTGAGTCAAGGAATACTCCCAAGATATTTGTAGGTTTCTGTGATGGTCAGTGTTTAATTTGCAAAATGAATAGGACCAGACATAGATGTTGTTTTTAGGGGAATGAAAATACATACATTCTGGTTTCTTGACATTGATAGTTAGATGATGATGTTTCAGCCAGTCATGTAAGTGGTTATGATCAGATAATAGTTTCGAATTTAAGATGTCTGAAAGAAAAATTAAATGTGGAACAGGGCACTATGATGCATAGTAAAAAAAAAAAAAAAAAAAGGCGCTGCTCTTTTGCCTCATTCTCACGACTGTCAGCTTGTCAGTGTGTATTTTGATTGAGACATTGATTCCAGTATCTTAAACTGTACCTGTTCAGACAGGTGCAGTGTCATCAGAGTTTATGGTTTACATAAAGTTTGGTGATCTCAGGTTACGCACAAAACATAGACTTGTATGGTGTCTAAACCTGCTTTTAATCAGGCTGGCTGTTTTAAGGGCCAGGTGTTGATAACTTCTCACAGCAAACTACATATCTGAACATGTTGTATTTGTTCGGAAAACGTGTCTAGTATTTGACAGTTGTTTTGTCAGTGAACCTTGTGGGTTGTAATGGAGCTGTATTTTGTAACTTTACCTTTGTTAAATGTTGCTGTTGTCCCTGGCTTCATATGAGTAGAGGAGAAGTCTGCTAGCTGCTAGGCTAATTTATCCAATGTAAAATGCCATAGGCTTGTGCTAAAAACATTAGCATGTTGTATTTGTGGGGAAAATGTGTCCAGATAAAGACAAGTGTTTGTCTGTGAATGCTGCGAGTTATAGTGAAGCTGATTTGTGTACTTGTGTTTGAAATTGTCTCTATTAAGCCATGTTTAATGTGTGTTTAATGTGTGTTTTGAATCAACTAAACTTTATAGCACTTCACAGAAACCCCACCGCCGACTAGTGTTTTGGAGGTGTAACTGCAGAGTGACACAGACACACCACTGCACAAGTATAAATACTCAATGTGTCACACCATGCACTTGTGGAGTGGATTGTCTTGTTTCACCAATATACTAATCTGTGCATTCCTGGCTGCATTGAATTGAATGCACTGCATTACTCTGCTTATTATGTTTTAACATCCTCATACTACATTCACTCTTCTAAGATGTTTGTCTTTTTCTTTTGCAGCTCCTCTTCATTCACAAAAGCCACATGTTTTATTTTTAGTCACTGAGTGTGGGTCAGGAGATCTTTAGGTATCAAATGACAAAGTGGTGTCAGTGCATACCTTCCATAACTGAACTGATTTGTGCAGCAGTAGTAGTTCAGTGGGATTGTTGATAAAGCAGTCTGGAAGCTGCAGGTGAAAATATAAATGCCATTGTTTGAGTTTTGTGCAGTGAGGGTTATGAAACAACATGAACCAAGAGGTCAGCCTGAATCCAAGAGTGTGCAGAGGATCTGTTCCAGATATTCATGTAATCAATCCCTGACCTCTGTTTCAAGAGCCAGAGGGAAGTGAGAGACGTTTTTCTGCAGAAGTACTGTAATTTATGTGCTTGAAATCAAATTGGGAGATAGTCCAACCCTTCAAATGTGAACAAACATTAAGTGCAAAGTATCAGTCATGTGGGGAAATGTATATTTTTATCCAAAATAAACCTGGAACATTTTAAGTTCAGCACAGTGGGAAGCACGTTAACATCTGTTCCTGCAAAACAAAACATAGATTGCATTGAAGCAAAGCATGTTGCTGCTCAGTGTTTGTGTATCAACCCGGGGTTATGAGATAACTCATGTGTAATCCTCAAGAGCTTAAACAGAGACGGGTAGTGCGAGAGAGAGTCCTGCTGATGTTAGTTAGTGTAGGATACTTCCCCAGAGAAAAGTTGGCAAGTGGTTATATTTTAGACACATTGTCATTATTATTACTGTGTTTAGCCAAACTAACTGTGTTACAACATGAATTCAAATCAATCAAAGTGCTGAGCAGATAGCGGGTGTTATGTACTAAAGAGAAGTGTTGCTCCATATCAACTGTGGTGATTTAATAACCCTGTGAATTCACATTCAGCTAAATCCTTTCCACATTTTTTCCCCCTGCTCCATGAAAGTATTTTTATTTAGATACTGTATACTTCAAAAAGGTAAAATTTAGGAGTGAGCTATATACACTCACTGGCCACTTTATTAGGTACACCTGTTCAACTGCTTGTTAACGCAAATCACTATTTAGCCAATCATGTGGCAGCAACTCAATGCATTTAGGCATGTAGACATGGCCAAGACAACCTGCCAAAGTTCAAACCGAGCATCAGAATGGGGAAGGAAGGTGATTTAAGTGACTTTAAATGTAGCATGGTTGTTGGTGCCAGACAGGGTGGTCTGAGTATTTCAGAAACTGCTGATCTACTGGGATTTTCACACACAATTTGATTTCTGCTGCCACATTCAGATGGTAGGGTCAGAATTTGGTGTAAACAACATGAAAGCATGTATCCATCCTGCCTTGTATCAACGGTTCAGGCTGCTGGTGCTGGTGTTATGGTGTGGGGGATATTTTCTTGGCACACTCTGGGCCCCTTAGTACCAACTGAGCATGGTTTAAACACCACAGCCTACATGAGTATTGTTGCTGACCGTGTCCATCCCTTATGACCACAGTGTACCCATCTTCTGATGGCTACTTCCAGCAGGATAACGCACCATGTCACAAAGCTCAAGCTCAAGCCTCTGTGTGGGTTGTAATCTGAGGTGGTCTGTTTGTTGTGTTGTTAGACAGTATGGTGGCTCATGCATGTTAGTGCATGTGAGTTAGTGATGTGACGTTTGCGAACGAGCCGAGTCTTTGAACCGGCTCTTTGAAGTGAACGAGTGAACCGGCTCTTTAGATTGAACGAGCCAGTTCCTAATTCACGTTGTGTTGATGACCCCCCTCGGTTAGAAACGAAAGGTAGGAAGCTAACCCATTATCAGCACTTGCTTGTATTGGCAGGCTTGTAAAGGGCATTGCTATGGCACACCAAACTTTATATGTGCAGGGTCTATTCTGGGTCCACGTTACAATATCCAGATCATGTAATGTGATAAATCAGCAATGCGATTCATCAATTCCCCCCTCCCCCCCCCCCCCCCCCCCAAAAAAAAACAAAACAAAAAACGAACGAACGAACGAACTGCATCTTTGAACCGGCTCTTCAAAGTGAACGAGAGCCAAAGAACCGGCTCTCACAAGTGAACGAGAAATCCCATCACTAATGTGAGTCCCTGTGTGTGTGTCCCTCTGGCTTGCCAGTTGCCAATGCTCTGACCTGCACCCATACATCTGTTACAGCTGATAAAATCGTGAAAGCATAGTGGCCCCATTTCCCAAAAATAACATTTGGATGTTATGAAACTGCTCTCCTAATTACACTGTCACCAACAGAGCTAGTTTCTAGCATTCGTAGCTTCATGTTTGCTGTTATTTTCGGATCAAATTTGCCTTTCAGTTTGTCTCTTTTCTTCTTCTAGAGGTATTTTATTCCTCAGACTAATTTGGTTTTCATGTCTTCCTGTCTTGACTATCAGTCCAACTTTGTGAGATGAGGTGCAACAACAGGTGCCTGGGCTATCACAAGTGTACATTCAAGCAAACAAATAGTCTCCATGGAAACAAAATTTTACAGCTGTAAAATATGCCTTAACGTCTTTCGTTGACTAAAGAAACCTTTCAAGAGATTCTCTGCAACACCCTTTATGTCCTCAGCTAGGAAAAACCTAACCTTAAGTGTCATACTTAAGGGGCAAACTTAAGGTGCTTTGTCCAACCGGCCCCTGAATCATAATTTAAATCACTTACAGAGCTCCTTTAAACATTGGAGATGGTTTCTTTCTTTCCCATTCTTTTCCATCGCTTTGAAAACTGTAGGTGTAAAGCACTCAGCCTTATGCACAAAGCCAAATAAGGTCCGTTTGTCTCAATAAATCATCCCTATCTGTGGCAGTGAACCACCTCCCTTTACTTCCCTGGAAAACAGAAGATTCAGACATGAGTTAACAAGAAATGAAAATATTTACAATAGAAAGAGAGATAAATCTGATGTTGGTCAGAAAGGACAGCTGCCTTGACAAAGGTCATCCAGCTCCCACATGCGAGTTAGGTTTAACAAAACCCTTTGAAAAATAATCATTTATGAGGCCAAATGTATCATGGAAAATTGAAATACTGTAACTTGTTAATAATTTACTGGTTGATCTACGTTCCAACCCTCACCTATGGTCACAAGCTCTGGGTAGTGACCGAAAGAACGAGATCGCGAGTACAAGCGGCCGAAATGAGTTTCTTCCGCACGGTGGCTGGGCTCAGCCTTAGAGATAGGACACGCTGGAGGGATTACATCGCCCGGCAGGCCTGGGAACGCCTCGGGGTTCCCTCGGAAGAGCTGACGGAAGTGGCTGGGGAGAGGACTGTCTGGGCTTCTTTGCTGAGGCTGCTGCCCCCGCGTCCCGGACCCATATAAGCATAGGACGACGAGTACGAGTACAAGTACAAGTACGAGTACGAACTTGTTAAACAGCAGCAGGGGAGTTCCTGGTTTGAACCCAGGGTGGGGGAGCCCCTCTGTGTGGAGTTTGCATGTTCCCCAGGTACTCCAGCTTCCTCCCACACTCCAAAGACATGCAGGTTAACTGGTGACTCTAAAGACTAAAGACATAAAGTCTAAAGACTCTATGGTTGTCTGTCTCTATGTGTCAGCTCTGTGATAGTCTGGTGACCTGTCCAGGGTGTACCCTGCCTCTCACCCAACGTCAGCTGGGATAGGCTCCAGCCCGTCACCCCCAACAGGATAAGTGGTTACAGAAAATGAATGAATGAATGGTGGGATGATGCATCTCACCTCTGCTGGCTGACTCACACCTGCATTATCTCTGGGTTTACGTTTATTTCCTCGGTTTCTGTTGCACAATACTTTGTGTGCTAACATTGTGTGACTGTGTAAATTCCACATAAAATAAATTGTGTCATATCATTCAACAGAAAAACTAACACGTTTGTATTAATATTTTATATACAAAGACTGATTACCTAAATAGTGTTTCAAGGTTAAATTCTCTGCAGTGAGGCACAATAAAAACAAAAAAAGACAATCCCCCATTGTAAAGATGTTTATTATTTTTGTCTTTTTACCTACAAAACCTCTGGGATTTTCCAGCTATAAAATAGAAATTTAATCATGTATGATAAAAAAAAAAGAGCTCACAATGCTGCCATTCACTGTCAACAAACATGACTCCTGAGGTGTAAAAATACAAAAGGTTCTCTGTTCATGAAGTCAAATGAGAACTAATAATCATCTCTGGTTTCAATGCAAACAATACCAAGAAATGTTAAACAACAGCATCTATTTCTCCTCAGCCAGGGTCTTATTGGATCGTATTGTCTGTCTCATTCGCTTGAACACATTATATTGTCAAACACACAGGCTTGAAGTTTAAGTCTCTGGTTAAAGTGACAATCTCAAACACTCATAAAACATTAAAAACATGCAATGGTCGAATCAATATATTTAGTCAATCAATCATTACCCAGTGGACAACAAAATATCAAATACAGCTTTCAATACCAGGCGATTCAATCTTGCAGTGATTTGCGCTGTGTGCCTTTGCATACTTATAGTAGATGCCAGAAAAAGCAAACAAGCATATCACAGCATGAGTTAGTACTTTGCACCTGCAAGTTTTCTTCATGCTTTATGCTCGTGTGCAAGTTTTTTCACCCCCATCAACCGTCACTGACATGAAAGACTTACAGTTAATGGTACAGGAACCAAGAGAAGAGAGCACGTAAGGCCAGTCTTAACTTGGCTGCTCTGCGCTGACTTCCTGTTACATGTACAATTGATTTCAAAGTCCTCTTCCTTGTATACAAAGCCCTAGATGAACTAAAACCGAGCTATGTTGGTAATTATTTGCCTCCAAGAACACTGCGATATTTGCTGCTGGTTTATTGGAGGTTCACAGCAACAACCGGAAGAAGATCAGGGATTTGGCTTTTGTCAGTTACGCCCCAAAGCTATGGAGCACATGATGTATTGATATCAGAGAGGGCAGCTCAATAAATATTTTTTTAAATAAAGCTAACAGTGTATCTGTTTTCTCCAACCTTTAACTAGCTACGACTTTACTGATACAGATCTCAAAACGAAGGTACAAGTCGCACATCTGTTTTCAAACAGGTGCATAGGAGAGGGATGGGAAGAGTAAAACTTGTAGAAAAGACTAGACTAGACTAGACCTGCACAAGGCAAACAAACAGTTGACTAGTCATCGAAACGTTGCAACAGCTTTAACGTCATTATTTTTGCAAGTGACACAGGCCTGAAACTCTTTCTTCTTACACTTCACATTGCTGCATTTCTTTTAAAATGTTGTATCTTACTTGATTTTATGATGTATGTTTTTAAAATGTAGCAGTTATTTTATGATATAATATTATGTCCTTTAATATTACAAATAATAATGATAATGCATTTTGTTCATAGACTCTTTTCAAAGCACTCAAGGACACTTTACAAGATACAGTAAAAAAAAAAAAAAAAAAGCAGCAATGTATCCATAGATCATAAAATCAAACAATTCCTTAATATACAATAAACGTTAATAAAATGTCTAGACAAAAATCATAATTATAAATATAAAGTATACAGTCATCATCATAAAGTCATCTTCAGTGCAGGTCACCATATGTGTGTCACCATTAAATCAAACCGAATATGCCAGCATGAAAAGGTGTGTTTTCAGACGGGATTTGAAAGTAGAAAGAGAGTATATTGGTATAATATTGTGAATGTGGTGGGTGAGAGAGTTCCAGAGGTGGGTGGTAGAATGGCTGAAGGCTGTAGAGCCCACATGGTAGTCAAGTGGGCATATAGTTTTGTGAGTTGGATTGCAGAAGAGTTAAGAAGAGATAAGAATATGGGAGGGTGTGTAGATAAGAAGGAGTTCAGACAGGTAGGAAGTGGCTCCATTATTAATGGTGAGAGGCAGAATCTTGAAGTCGATGCGATATTTGACAGGAAGCCAGTGAAGCTGCTGGAGAACAGGAGAGATATGATCTCTGGAGGAGGTTCTGGTTATGATACAGTTGGTTGAATTCTGGACCAACTGGAGTTTATGAAGACAGTTGAGAGGAAGACAAGGAGGACAGAATATTGAGTTGCCTTGTTTGCCTGTTTTATGTTCGCTCTGATTGCTTATACTGCCCTTATTGTAAATCACTTTGTGCTGCATTTCTTTTTTTTCTTTTCTTTTTTTTTTCTTTGTACTTGTCTGCATTGGTTTTCATAGCTTAGTGCCACTAAAGACTCTCTCTAGACTCTTGTGCTGCATTTCTTGTAAAAAAGGTGCTATATCCACCTTATTCCTGAGGGCACCGCTGTAGAAATGATCATAGGTGCAACTTCCTGTGAGATAGAGGAAGTAGCAGTAAGCTAGTTAGTCCCAGAGACTGTCTGTGGTGAGTCCCAGTGGCTACTCTTGGTGGCTAACCGCCAACGCTGGTTCTTTTAGAAAGTAATTTGCCTTCAGTTTAGCAAATACTGAATTATTTTTTTAACAGATATTTAACTAATGTTAACTTTTTTAAAATGTCTTTGTGGAGCTCTGGTACCTGTTGCACTGTCCGTGTCTGTAACGACTAACAACCAGTCCAAGCTACATTTCTGTCCTCAGCAACTGTGTGTTCAACATGTAACCAGAACAAAAAGGGATTGTTCCTGTTGCAAAAGGTACCATTGATATGAGAACTAAAACCACAAGAGTTTCACAAGACAGAGAGAAAAAGTATTAAATCAGAATTCGCAGAGGAGAATGATTTAGACTGACAGGTCCGTCACTCTACGTCAGTACATGATATCCTTGTCTTTCCCCGTCTGACTTCATTCTCAACCTACATTAGAAAATTATTTGTTCACACAGACGAGTGAAGGATTAGCTGGGAAACATCACATTTATTTACTTTACATGGGGCTACAGTTAATACTGACTTATGTTAAATGTTTGCTGAATGTGTTAGTATCTCTTTAAATGGAGCAGATGGAGCAGATGGCAGAGATAATGATCACATAACCCTGTTTGAGCTCTAACAGCTGGTGTGTTCCACGTTTTATTTCCCAGTTGCTCTTGGAAAGAAGAATAGAGTGACTGTAAACAAACTGTTACCAGTGGAAATCGCCAGTTTTGGTTCAACGCTGGAAGTTCCACCCATAATTCATGCAATGTGTCACGGGGGCTAGGAATTATGTCCCTTTTTCCTCTTTGATCCATGCTTGCAAATAGCAACACAGAGTTTTGCATCTTCCTGTGAGATCTGTGAGAACTGTTTAGAAAAAGTGGTGTCAAAAAAAAAAAGCCTCTTAGCAATCGGGAAAAATTTCACAATGGATAGTGATGAACCAATAAAGGGTTAAGTTTGAAGCATGACTGAAAATGGATCTAGGTGCTATGTTTGTGAAGAGGAGACAGGAAGTGGTGAGGAATTCTCTGGCGCGACAACATAACCCTTCCCCCGAGGGAACCACATCTGCAGGGCTTCTGTCCAGCTGCCGGTGTTGCAGAAAGTCAGTAAGATGTCAAACACTGTAAACAAAGAGACAGACTCCATCAATAACAAACACAAAATAGTAATCAAATTATAATTTAATAAGGGCTGCAACTAATGATTATTTTTATGATTGATTTCAAGATTAACCATTCAGTCTATAAAATGACAGATGATAGAGAAAAATGTCTTTTAATGTCTCATTTGGTCAGTTCAAAACCCAAAGATATTTAGTTTAACATGAGTAAAACAGAGATAAAAAAAAAAGACAGTTGGCAATAAATCGATTAGTCGACTAATCATTGCAGCAGATGGCTCACCTTGATTAACAGCGAGGATCTTTGAGTGGAAATTCTTGGCGTTGTCTTTCTTCACCATGTACTCGTCTATGGGCAGCCTCGCTGTGTGGACCCTCAGCTCTGTGGCCCTCGAGAAGCTCAACTTCTACAGCCGAGAGACAGCAGCAAATAAATAACATATCACACATGCACCGATATAATCTCACCTAACTGTAGTTATTCCACTGCAGTAATAATGAAAGCTGGATTTAATTTGGCCTGAACACAAAATAATGTTAATCTTATGCCGATTAATTAAAGAAAACCAACATCCAATCAGTCATATTTAATTAGCTGATCTAGTTGTTGCTACGTGACGTCTGTGTTGTGTCTTAATGTGTAATACCTTCTGGATGCTTTCATCCACGAGGCCCCCGAGGACGTACACCTTGTCGGCATCCACTGTTTGTAGAGCTGAAATTAAAAAACAGATATTTAGAAAATAGTAGCGAAGAAAATCAAACAGTCACTTCCACACAGTGAGGCATACATCTAATCAATTAAACACTAGTATCAGATTGGTACTTGGTATTGGACGATACCCAAAGCCCAGTTATCAGTATTGAGACTGGTGCATTCCCAATGTAGACATAGGAATATACATACGACATTATAGCTTTGATCTGAAATCTGATTTTTTTTTGTCTCTGTTCATTTAGGTTTTTATTAACTTTAAATTATCTCTGTGTTTTAGTATGTGTAATTTTGAAAACATCATTTAGTGAAGTGCTAGTGGTGGTATTAACAGTATGAGTAGTAAAAGTTGAAGTGGCTATACTGATGATCAGTTATGAATGTGGTTAGAATGCGCCCTCTGCTGGCCAAAAGATGTATTTCAACTAAAAACCTTTTATAAATATACAATTTAAGCCCTCTGAGAAGTTTGTCCTCTCCACTGAGACAAATCATTCAAACCTTCTTCAGCATCTGGTGTGAGGTAGACGACAGTTTCTGGAGGGAAAAGGTCCAGGCAGCTTTCTTCTGTTATGTCCATCTGAATTAAAGAGACACATTAAAAATAATCAGACTTTGTTGCTAAATATTCAAAGTATCCATGGTCCAGATTATGTACCATCTTATGTATTCAGTTTTAGGGTTAAAATAACACTTAAAATATTTGTCTACTGGTTCATTTCAAAGCCTTTAACTTGGACAAACAAAACTACTGCAGAGATTTTGAGCTTTATCTTCTCTCTGAGGAATATTAATGTGTCAGTGTACAGTACAGGCCAAAAGTTTGGACACACCTTCTCATTCAATGCATTTTCTTTATTTTCATGACTATTTACATTGTAGATTCTCACTGAAGGCATCAAAACTATGAATGAACACATGTGGAGTTATGTACTTAACAAAAAAAGGTGAAATAACTGAAAACATGTTTTATATTCTAGTTTCTTCAAAATAGCCACCCTTTGCTCTGATTACTGCTTTGCACACTCTTGGCATTCTCTCCATGAGCTTCAAGAGGTAGTCACCTGAAATGGTTTCCACTTCACAGGTGTGCCTTATCAGGGTTAATTAGTGGAATTTCTTGCTTTATCAATGGGGTTGGGACCATCAGTTGTGTTGTGCAGAAGTCAGGTTAATACACAGCCGACAGCCCTATTGGACAACTGTTAAAATTCATATTATGACAAGAACCAATCAGCTAACTAAAGAAAAACGAGTGGCCATCATTACTTTAAGAAATGAAGGTCAGTCAGTCCGGAAAATTGCAAAAACTTTAAATGTGTCCCCAAGTGGAGTCGCAAAAACCATCAAGCGCTACAACGAAACTGGCACACATGAGGACAGACCCAGGAAAGGAAGACCAAGAGTCACCTCTGCTTCTGAGGATAAGTTCATCTGAGTCACCAGCCTCAGAAATGGCAAGTTAACAGCAGCTCAGATCAGAGACCAGATGAATGCCACACAGAGTTCTAGCAGCAGACCCATCTCTAGAACAACTGTTAAGAGGAGACTGCGCCAATCAGGCCTTCAAGGTCAAATAGCTGCTAGGAAACCACTGCTAAGGAGAGGCAACAAGCAGAAGAGATTTGTTTGGGCCAAGAAACACAAGGAATGGACATTAGACCAGTGGAAATCTGTGCTTTGGTCTGATGAGTCCAAATTTGAGATCTTTGGTTCCAACCGCCGTGTCTTTGTGAGACGCAGAAAAGGTGAACGGATGGATTCCACATGCCTGGTTCCCACTGTGAAGCATGGAGGAGGAGGTGTGATGGTGTGGGGGTGTTTTGCTGGTGACACTGTTGGGGATTTATTCAAAATTGAAGGCACACTGAACCAGCATGGCTACCACAGCATCCTGCAGCGACATGCCATCCCATCCGGTTTGCGTTTAGTTGGACGATCATTTATTTTTCAACAGGACAATGACCCCAAACACACCTCCAGGCTGTGTAAGGGCTATTTGACCAAGAAGGAGAGTGATGGAGTGCTGCGGCAGATGACCTGGCCTCCACAGTCACCGGACCTGAACCCAATCCAGATGGTTTGGGGTGAGCTGGACCGCAGAGTGAAGGCAAAGGGGCCAACAAGTGCTAAACACCTCTGGAAACTCCTTCAAGACTGTTGGAAAACCATTTCAGGTGACTACCTCTTGAAGCTCATGGAGAGAATGCCAAGAGTGTGCAAAGCAGTAATCAGAGCAAAGGGTGGCTATTTTGAAGAAACTAGAATATAAAACATGTTTTCAGTTATTTCACCTTTTTTTGTTAAGTACATAACTCCACATGTGTTCATTCATAGTTTTGATGCCTTCAGTGAGAATCTACAATGTAAATAGTCATGAAAATAAAGAAAACGCATTGAATGAGAAGGTGTGTCCAAACTTTTGGCCTGTACTGTATATCAGGGTGTGAACAATAATAGTCACCATGTAGTTGAGGAAGCCTTCGTTCATTCGAAGGCACTCTCTGTAGAGACGGCTGTCCTCTCTCAGGTCCGTCAGGAGGAGGTGAAATGGTCGAGTTGCCTTCTTGTTCGAGCCGTACAGCCTTCTTAACTGGCCGGCCAGTCGACTTATCTCCTGAACAGCACAAACACACACACAGTTCAAGACAAGCGAAACAAAGGCAGATGTATCTCTGTAGAAAACCATTTTAGGAAAGAAAAACCAGTTGTTTATGTGGAAGCCCGTTTCAGAAATGAGTTAGCATCCCAAATTATTGAGTCAGTATCTGAATAAAGACTTAAAATAATGAGTTAGTATTTCAAAATAAGTTAATATCTCAAAATTGTGACTTAGAATCTGTATATAGTGACTTAGTATTTCAAAATAATGACAATATCTCAAAATAATGACTTTGTTTATTAAAATGAATTAATATCTCAAAAAAGTGACTTAGTATCACAAAATAGTGACTTAGAATCTTTTTTGAATTTTGAGATACCAAGTCACTATTTGAGATACTAACTCATTATTTTGAGATATTAAGTCACTATTTAGTCTCTTAAAATAATGAGTTAATATCTCAAAATAGTGACTTAGTATCTTAAAATAGTGGCTTGAGTCTCTTAAAATAATGAGTATCTCAAAATAGTGACTCAGAACTTTTGAATAATGACGTAATATCTCAAAATAATGACTTAATATCTCAAATTAATAAGTTAGTATCTCAAATAGTGACTTAGAATCTCTAAATAGTGACTTAATATCTCAAAATAATGAGTTAATATCTCAAATAAATGAGTTAGTATCTCCAAATAATGACTTAGAATCTCAAAATGTGTTCATATCTCAAACTAATGAGTTAGTATCTCAAAATAATGACTTTGAATCTCAAAATAGTGACTTAGAATCTCTAAATAATGAGTTAATATCTCACATTAATGAGTTAGTATTTCAAAAATAATGGCTTGGTATCTCAAATTAATGAGTTAGTATCTCAAAATAATGACTTAGAATCTCAAAATAATAACTTAGTATCTCGAAAAATAATGAGTTAATATCTCAAATAATGACATAGTATCTAAAATGAATAACTTAGTATCTCAAAATAATGACTTGGTATCTCAAATTAATGAGTTAGAATCTCTAAATAGTGACTTAATATCTCAAAAATAATGAGTTAATATCTCAAATTAATGAGTTAGTATCTCAAACTAATGACTTAGAATCTCAAAATGAGTTCATATCTCAAATTAATGAGTTAGTATCTCAAAATGACTTAATATCTCAAAATAATGAGTTAGTGTCTCAAAATAGTGACTTAGTATCTTAAGATAATAGCGTAGTATCTCAAAAATAATGAGTTAATATCTCAAATAATGACTTAGTATCTAAAATGAATAACTTAGTATCTCAAAATAATGACTTGGTATCTCAAATTAATGAGTTAGAATCTCTAAATAGTGACTTAATATCTCAAAATAATGAGTTAATATCTCAAATTAATGAGTTAGTATCTCAAAATAATGACTTGGTATCTTAAATTAATGAGTTAGAATCTCTAAATAGTCACTTAATATCTCAAAGTAATGAGTTAGTATCTCAAAATAATGACTTGGTATCTCAAATTAATGAGTTAGAATCTCTAAATAATGACTTGGTTTCTCAAATTAATGAGTTAGAATCTCTAAATAATGACTTGGTATCTTAAATTAATGACTTAGAATCTCTAAATAGTGACTTTATATCTCAAATTGATGAGTTAGTATCTCAAAAATAATGACCTGGTATCTTAAATTAATGAGTTAGAATCTCTAAATAGTGACTTAATATCTCAAATTAATGAGTTAGTATCTCAAAATAATGACTTGGTATCTCAAATTAATGAGTTAGAATCTCTAAATAGTGACTTCATATCTCAAAATAATGACTTGGTATCTTAAATTAATGAGTTAGTATCTCAAAATAATGATTTAGTATCTAAAATGAATAACTTAGTATCTCAAAAATAATGACTTAGTATCTTAGAATAACAACTTAATATCTCAAAAATAATGACTTAATATCTTTAAATAGTGAGTTAGTATCTAAAGTTAATGACTTAATATCTCCAAATAATGACTCAATATCTTTAAATAGTGACTTAGTATCTAAAAATAGTGACTCAAAATCATGAGTTAGAATCTCAAAAGATTGACTCAGTATCTCAAAATAATGAGAAGCAATTTGAAAATTAGAAATTTTCTTGAGATAATGACTGTCATGTCTCATTATTTTTGAGATATTAATTGATCATGAAATATGTAAATCATTATTTTGATAAAGTTTCTCAGTTTAATGACTTACAGGATCTTTTGTTCATCACACTGGGAAAACCCCAAAAGGGCTTCCACAGTTTTGAACCCTCTATATTCTTGGAATTAGTCTCTGAGAGTTTCATGGTGCAGTTTTGTGGCACCTACCTTGTCAGACATGCTGTCTGTCATACTCAGGTCAACACAGAGTTTGAGCCCTGTAGACTGAGCTTCAGCTAAACGCTCTTTGGTGATTGCTTTCATGACCCGTTTGGTCAACTGAGGATTATCTGCGCCGGCATCTGTATGACGAAAACACAGGGAAACACTGCATGGCTCTGACTTTTACCTCCAGTCTCCATCATTCAAAGGCAAAATGTGTGTTTAATTCACTTCACTGGATCTGTACCTGACTCCTGCTCACGGTTGAGCTTCCTTCGCTGCTTCTCTTCTTTTCTCTTGCTTTTCTTCGCTGCCAGCTGCCTCTCCCAGTGACGCTGCTTCCTCAGTACATTTTTCTGTTCATTAACAACAACAACAAAAACGATTAACAATGCAGAGTGACTAAAGACAGCTACAGTATTTTAAGACAACTCGCATAAATAACTGGGATACTACATTAACAAATTGTTTTATTTATTCATCAACTATGAAAACCATCTGTTTTAGGAGGAAACCAGGCATCTGTGTAAACTTTGGTTGGCTTTTAGCTTGTCAGCGATGGTTTTTTAATCTTGTTTGAAAGGTTTTGACAATATTTTAGAAGCCAAATGGTCTTAAAAGTTTCTGAAATGATGGAGAACCAGATATTATATCAACCAAAGTAATCTTAAAACCTGAATATGACCTAAACCAAAATTAAGCTACCGACAGCAGGATATCATGAATTTAGAATATTGAGTTATGCTCAGATGGACTCTCATGAATACAATCCTCTAGCCAGCTGGCAGGAGTTTGGGAGGGAGATGTTGCAATATTCTTCCTAACAAAATCCCTTATTTGAAGGAGTTTTTTGACTGCACATCAGACCAGAAATCAAACAAGATCATTTGTGTGAGCTGTGATGCTCAGATCATTTGTTGCTTTCTGTTTTTTTTTTGATGCACCTTTACACTTGTATTTGGCTGTTTTCAGGTTTTTCCAGTTTTTAGACTCATATGTTTTTTCTTTTCTTTCTTTCTTTAATATTTTATAGCATCAATAATCATGTAATAAATAACGTAACACTATGATAACTTTAGGTGCTACCCTGGAGATTCATGTAAGTGTAAACAGGTTTTAAAGTTATTCTTGTTTAAAATGAGAGTAAACAAACTTACTGAAAACCCCGCAGCTTCTCTCTCTGGCCTGTCCTCCACCTCAGCCGTGTCCACGTCTATCTGAAGCAGATCCATCTCCTCTGAAACTCCATTCAGCTGCTTTTCACACTCATCTGAGCTGTTATGCGCCATCTGTTTGCTCTCCACTGGATCTATTAAATGTAGTTATTTATGGCATTTAACAGACAAAAAAAACATATTTAAACAGATATCATGACGCCAGATGTTTTCAAGATCGTAGTTTTATCTGAAATCCAATAAATAACACATTAAAAGCAATAAATAAGTGACCGGGAGGCAGGAAAAGAGGAAACATACCCGGCTTCAACGCTTCCATGTGAGCGGCGCATGTGAATGACGTCAGAGTAAACAAAGGGGAGGGGGCAGGGCCAAAAGGATGAATGTTAGATTTTAAAGGAAATAAACAACAGGAGTCAGTACAGCCAGACATAAATCAAATATTGGGTAGTTTGCCTTGTTTGTGTGGCGTTTTAAAAAAAATTATTAAAACAGACTTTGGGTCAGTTCCTGTGTGGAAGTTACATTTCCACCAACCGCCAGCAGGGGGTGGTATAACACTGATATAACGCCAAATGCACGGGCACATTATAATCTGTATTATTCATTACTTAATACCACTAATAAGATGTAATGGAGTTTCTGAAAAGGAATTTTTTTTGCTGCATTAATTCTTCTTAGAAAAACATAAGGTACATATGCATTATTGTACTGCTTCATGTTTCATTTATTTATATATCAGGAAGATGCACATGAATCGACATTACTATAAAGAGAAACATATATGTGATGGCCAGCAGGCTGATTTTCAACTGTAGTCATGGGCAGATTATAAGACAGTAGGCCCCTGGGCACAGACTTTAAAAAGGACCCACAACTTCTCCGACATATAAGTCAGAGACACAGACTTCATGGTGGTTTTTCCTCTTGTTTGTTACTGTTGTTTTGCATCTCTGTGTAGTCATTACGCGTCTTTGTGTAGTTTTGTGGTTTCTCTTTGTGAAAATTCTGATCATCTTTTTATCTTTGCAGCTCTTGTCTGCACGTTTGTTATTTTTAATGGTGATTTTTATTAATTGTAAGTCATTTAGTAATTCATTTTACCTTTTATATTTTTTTTCTCTTTAATCTTTTCTGTATCCTTTGCTATGTTTTTATATGTTTCTGTAAAGCACTTTGAATTGCCCTTGTGTATGAAATGTGCTATACAAATAAAGCTGCCTTGCCTTGCCTAATTCTGTGTGTGGCCATGTGTCTTTTTTGCCCACTGTGTGTCTCTTTTAGTAATCTTGTGTCTCTTTTCAGTTTCTTTGCATGACTTTGTGGTCTTGTTGTTTGTCTCTGTGGTCATCTTGAGTCTCTTCCTGGTTGGTACATGTTCATTATAGTAACATTTCGCAGGTGAAGGCCAGAGGAGGCCCCTGACACTTTGAGCCCTTGGGTCTGGGCCCCCTCTGTAATCCTTACATTACTGTAGTCCTTTGGTGAATACAATACATCAACAATATCCTCTGTTCAGCACATATAGATGTGCCAACAAGCAACATTAAGCAACAAAATAGAGCTGAGCAATATTGATTATAGCCATATTTTGAAGCATGGACGTACGCAGAGCAGCAATAAGACAAAAATAAGATACAACAATTATAAAGAAGATCTTGATAAGAATGTTAAAAGATGCAGTTACAAGTTAGTAAACTTGTGATATAACATGACAAACATATAAGCCATGCAGCCTGGGGTTGTGAGACAAATCTGTAGAGGAGCATACCAGGTTGTTATACAGTTGTGAATATGACAAACATACACGTTAGAGTTATATTCTGAAACAGACAGTCTGTGCTCCACATAAAGAAAAACTGCAATTTACCTTTTAAATATATTACCACTCACTAACAAGGTTAAAGAAAAGGTGGGAAGAAGAAAAAAAAAGAGGAAAGGAGGTTCGTATTTATTCCTTTTTTAATTTTTATTTCAGAAAGGACACATCTACACTTATTTTTGTTAACTGCCTCCTAACAATGTATGTAATTTATTGTCTTCCACCGACAATATATAGGACTTAAGCTTTAAAAAAATATATAGTATTTATTTATTTATTCACTTGCTTCCTTACTTTATAAACGTTATCTTCCTGTCTTGATATTATTTTTTTTGTTTTATCTTTTAACTTCGTAAATGTTGTCTTCCTGTCTTAATATTTATTTATTTTAACTTTGTGACCGTTATATTCCTGTCTTGATATTTTATTTTATTTTATTTATTTATTTTAACGTTGTTAACGTTATCTTCCTGTCTCGATTACGCATGCGCGAAGGTGCGCGATTTCTGCAAGGGAGGGACATTTTACCGTATTTACCTGACGGATGGTGAGTAAATCCTCTAGGTTTTTGTTTTCAAAGTACTGTTGCTATATCTTAACATTAAATCTAGTTAAAACAGTTTGCAATATGTGCATCGTTTGGGGTTTTCTTTGAAGCTGTAAAGTAATGTCAGTTATTGGCTGAAAGTTCAGACGGTTAGTCAGTTAACGGTACACATAACGTTAGCTAACGTTAGCATCACCGTTATCCTGTCACTATTCTGAAGGTTGTCGCGTGAAGACACTTATAGTCACAGTCTTTATAAAACAAATGGTGGTTTTAACATGTTTAGGATAAAAAGATGAACCGTCATATTCGGTCTGTCTTCAAATATGTGTTAAGTTCGTAGGTGGGCCGACCGACATTGCTAGCTGGTGCTGCGTAACCTCCTCGCGCAGACTTACGTAACCCGTACCTACAGGGTACAGTTACAGGCACTTTAATACAAATATTTTGGGCCTTTTAGACAATGCTAATCTTTTACTCAGTGATAATGCAACAGTAATAACAATGAGCTAATACGCTGTGAAACTATTGTAATACAAACCGTTACGTTTATGTACTTTTAAATTATGATTTTTACGAAATGCAAATGAACATTGGCATAGAAGAAGATTGCACCATGTAGTTTAACGAGAAAACTTCAAATGAGCAAGAAAATATGTCCCCCAACTGTTCCTAAAGAAACTCTTAATAGCTTTAAATATTTTGTTGCAGTGTGATAAAGTTGTAAACTGCGCCCTGTATAATTTTAAGACTTAAACATGTCTCGTTATTTATCGCGATATTTAGTCACACATGGGAACTATGGTGGAACCTCGTTTGTCGTCGGAAGCCAAAACGCGGTGCACACTTAGCCCGTCACTATCTAGCTCCTCTTAACGTTAAAGTGTGATTTTATCGTCTTTTTCTTCGTGACGAAATTCCTGCATTAACCTGTTTTATATAATGTGACGCCAGCATTCAGCCAATGTACATGTCTTGAAGATATATTTAAATGTCGGCTCTAGAAACATTAGTTTTGTTAATGTTGTTGTTAGCATTGGAGGTTAACACGCTGCCATGCGGCACCACAGCAGCCAATGAGAGACTTTGAAGGACAGATATGTCACCAGAAAGCATTGTGGGTATTGTGAATACATATATTTATAGATTATTTTAACAGTTATTAAGTATTTTATTCTAGGAACAGCTGTCATGTATCTGCTGTGCTTTGTGTCGTCTGTAGATCGGTGTTAAAATGTATTTATTGTGTCAAATATTGTAATTATCGTGCGTTTAGAGTTGTTATTTCTCGATAACAAATGCGGATATATGTGTATATTGTTGCTTCTATTCATTGTTGTCCATTGCTTTGCTGTTAAGATGTTATATATGTGATAATATTTTAGTATAAACATGTGCTGTGCAGTGTTGGGATGTGAGCACCATGATGGTGACGCACAGGTTCGCCATATGAATAGTAGGGTTAGGGCAGTGTAGAGGTTAAGACTATACTTTCAGGGATCATTTCTATAGTTCTTAACTTGAGAAATGTGTTTCTAAAGTGTTTGGTCTCGCTAGCCACGATGATGAGTTGGTGATACTCCTTCTTGAGCGCGAAGCGGGCAGAGAGACTTGATTCAGTTCATATGCTCTCTGCTTTTGATGACCGTTCACTGTCTCTTCTGGGGACAATGAGGGAAGGAGTATGATCAGAGTGGTTACGCAAGAATGTTGAAAATCAAATTAAGAATCGTAGATATTGGAGGAAAGTGCAGTGAAGGTGTAATTGTAGTCTGGGCTGATGGTTGTGTTGGACAAGTAGTATTAATAGCAGTATTCGTCCATAATTGACAGAACTATCTATAATACTGGTGCCAATATTTCTATAGATACGTGAACCCAATTATTGTACAAGTTTTGTATTTAATAACCTCAAAATTAGGGTCATATAAATTCACTGCATTTCGGTGTGACATATTTCACTCCCTTCCTCACTGTCTGTCAAGTAATAAGAATCTTAAGGCAATATTCAAAACTGAAAAGCAACAAACCACTTTTACTCCTCACTAAACTGCATTTTAAATAGCTTTCTTACAGCTGAAGTAGCTTTTATCTTGCATAATAACGTTTTAAATGCTGCACATTCTTTATAGGATATTGTATGTAATGGATATTATATTGCTGCTGCAGCCTGGCATGAAAACAACCCACAGCACCAATCAAAGTTTATTGCTCTGCTAAAGTAAATAACCTGAGGGTGTCTTTGTGCCTGACATGTTGTTGGGAGCATTGCCAGGGATACGCGTGGGGACAGCTATGTTATTTCCCCAGGCTTGAATAGGACGCTGTGGGCTTGTCTGCTGAGCTTTGTGTCGGTCGCCCAGAGGAGGCGGGTTTTTACTCCACCTGCCAAGAGGACCGCTGGGACAAATTCCGCTCTGCTGGCCTGGAGAAACACTCAAAGTGGGTTTCTGCTGCCTCTGAATAGCGTCGGTGTTGGACCGTCCCCTCCTCTGGGTCAGTGATTGACGTGAGAAACTGGAGGAGGACTCGTTGTGGTGTTGCAGACGCAGTTCAGCCTGCATCATGCGGGCAGAAACTTCACACGGGACAGAGGAGAGGAATTCATTTCATCTGGACTTGTGGCTGCGGACAAATTGCTTTTAAAGCGTTTCTTTGGGGACATTTTGGAGTTTTAATTTGCTTCTACACGAACTGGACAGCTTGAGTTAACAGCGCTGTTGGCCCGGCGACAACATGACACACAAATGATGTTTAACATTTCTATAGATGGAGGTTCATTCTCTAAAAACTTAGAGGACTTCGACTCTATTCGCAGTGTTCTCCTTTACAGGTCAGTACAGCCTTTACAAGATGCATTGTAATAGAGCTTGTAGATTAATCTAAAGTGTGCTTTTGATTGGTCAGAGGCACTTTGAATACCGGAGGGGATTTAAAAACCTCGTGCACGCCCGCAGGGAGTTGGAGAAAATGAGGGCAATAAAATAAAAGCAGAAATGTGCATTTAATTTGAAATATAGTAGAGGCAGACAATTTGTGGTCATTGCATCCTCAGTGCCAACTTCCGTAATTGCTGTGGCGTCAAGAAGTGAGGTTGATCTTATTATCTTATTATCTTTTTATGCATTTTCTAATGATTTAAAGTGTGATATTTAAATAAAATGTTGCATATTATCCCCATTGTTTCTGAATATAGTGTCAAATTGAATTAAATAGTCCTGTAAATATAATGTGAGCAGGTATGTGGTGTTGTCTGTGTGGCAGCTGCATTATTTAACTCGTTGAGAGTCTCGTGCTGCCAGGTAAACTGGCACACGGTGGCCCATGCCACACAGGCAAAAGAATGCTCTGCTCGGAAAGCTTCTGCGTTGTCCGGGGCAACTGCGCCTTCCGCCAATCAGATTGGGCGCATTCGCGTCACGTGATACAACAGCGAGCTCATCGATGCTTACAACATGGCGAGCGAATTTCACCGTGGGTTTCTGTGAAAAAGTTGAGCTTTTTAAAACGCGTTTCGAGATTACCGTGGGGGATAGAAACGTCACGTGAAGAAATGGCCTCCGCAAACGCGCGTGAGTGTACCGGAAAAGCTCTTAGTAGCGGACAAACGGAAGAAGAAGATGCCGAGCACGGTGACGGTAGTGACTGTGAATCCACATCACCGAGTTTCAACAGCTCCGACTACTCTGAGTAAGACATTTGACTCTGAGACAGCAAACAAACAATTTGCACATGCATATGACAGTATACGACACCTTAAAGCTGTTTAAGATTGTATCAGATGGTTGAACTTTAAAAAACTTCATGAGGAAGAGATGCTGACAGTCTTTTCATGGTTTACACTGCAGATACAAACCTTAGGCTGTGCTGTGCTGCTGCTTTATATCATTTATCACCACATGTGATCCAAAAATAGTTGTTTTGTTAATATAAATACTCCTAAATGTGAGTCAGTGTCTGGCTTTGCCAAAGAGGGAGGACGGAGCGTCAGCCCATCCACACACTTCACCATTGCTCCTCCCCTGTGCTTTTCATAGCTTTTGGGGAGTGTTTTCAATCTGGGAGGTAAACCTTCATAAATAATTGTATGCTTTTTGCCGTCCTCAGTAGATTTATGGATATCACGTCAAAGCTGCCAACCGCAGGTTCTTCAAAGCAGGGTTAAAAGGAGAGAAACCAAAAGAGAAAATAGTTTTTAATCCCACCCTTTTGGTCAAGCTTGTGTTCAAACTTTGTACATGTAGTTGTTTTTAGTTTAGCGTTTTTGTTTCTGCATTACAGTATAAACATGAGCAATATCTGATATATCAGAAAAAACAACAGTATTTTTGACTTAGTATGTCAGTGATCTGAAAACAAGTCAGGCACAACAATGGCTGAAACTGCACAGATAATGTTTCATCCTTTTTGGGACAGAAAGAAGTAATGATGTGGAAATGATGGCAAACAAGTGGAGGCATTTGTTGTACTTTTTTATTCATATCAGTACATGTCTTGTTTCTCCCACTGTATCCCCAGTTTCATACCACTCTGCCTCTGACTCCAGGTACCTTTCAAAGCTCTGTTTGTTTTCTCTCAGTGATTTGGAACCTGAATGGCTCGATGACATCCAAAAGAATGGCGAGCTCTTCTACCTGGAGTTGAGTGAGGGCGAAGAGGAGGCTGCCTTGGCCCAAGCCACCGCCAACCAAGGTGTTTCCACCAATCATGTTCGCTTCAGCGAAAAGGAGGCCGAGATCATCACAGACCAAAACAAGAAGCAGCGTTGCGGTTCACGGACGAAAAACGAGCCAGCGCTTAAAAAGCTAGCCAGGATCTTGAGGCGAAAACGGCGTCCGTCTCAGCGCCGAGGAGGAGGGAAGGATGGGGGTAAAGACAACTCTGCTGTATCGTCGCCTCCAGCGTCCATCCTGAAGAACCAGCCGGGTCAAAGGCAGGGTGTGATGGTTCAGCAGCAGCAGCTGAAGGAAGTGTGCGTCTACCTCAACCCTAAACGCCTTGGAGGGTCATCAACACCTCTCTCGGACAGTGGAGGCCTGCTGGAAGCGCTGCTGGGGGTGGTGCATCGCCCCTCATGGAGCAGAGGACAGGGAGACCCTTCAGTGGTCGGGCAGGAGGAAAGACTGACTGTTCATGGATTAATACCCAACAGCCCGGCTATCAAATGTGGCCAGATCTTAATTGGTAAGACCATAACTCCAACAGTTAAATATGTGTTTTTCTATCAGTGGTCACCTTAAATGGTTCACAGTATTTTCCATACAGATTTGAAAAGGCAGACATGGGAACAATTTTTTAAACTGGTCCAGTAGTGAGTGAGAACACTGCAGCCAGCAGCAATGAAGCAGGCTACAATGTCACTGTAACAGGCAATTGTGCACTGCCAATTTACATCCACTAAAACTGTTTGTTTTTGTCACTGACACTGTTTTGTTGATGACACATTCTTGATTACAATGGGATCAGTGGTTCTCAGCTGGTGGGTCGCAGTCTAAAAGTGGGTCGTGCGTCCCTTCTGAATGGACAGCAAGTGACTCTGAAATGTGTAAAGTTGATAAAAAACACATTTTATTTAGAAGTACAGTGAATTTCTAGCACAGAGCTTTTATTTTGGTGCTGCTTCCTGCTGTAGAGTAACAGACAGCTACTTCGCAGAGACAGCAAACTAGCTCCACAACATGGCCAAACTCACTGAATGTATTGAACTGTGTGGAACTTGAACTAATGACGAAGGAGACATCTGGACCCCGTGGCTGGACCAGATGGGAAACATGGGGCTAGATGGCACCAAGGTTCCAAGAATCCTGAATGAAACCGGTTCAAGAACCAGAGCTGATTTGGCTGAAAAGGGCTGTCAGTGGCAAAACTAAGCACATGTAGTGGACATGAAATTGACGGTGCTCAAGTGCCCTGAATGGGGACATTGCAGCCTGTTAAGCTGCTGTCGGCCACTCTCACTCAATGCTGAGCCAATTTCAAACAGTGTTGTTCCCATTAGTCACTTAGATACAAAAATACTGGAAAATAAGGTCCAGGTTGAAAGGCACTGAAGTTAACCCTTAACTAGCTATTATCCATCCCCTCTAGTGTTCTGGAGAAGTAAAGAGCTATCCTATCCTGCTAAAAAAGTTTGGGGTTGGGCAGTTGTATCTATGCACAGCTCAGCAGAGGAGGGTTTAATCTGAGAAGCACGATCTTTGAAAGGAACATTTAATTTAAATGGTAATAGAAAAGTACTTTCTGTGACTGACCCTCTGCAGAAGGCACTCTCTCCATCCTCAAAGAGAATCAATTGCTGTCAAGACAGGGAAAATGCAGCTATGCAGCAGTTATGATTTCAATAGCAGTCATCTGTGGAGTCATGAACCAGCACTGACTCATTCATTTCCACACCACACAAATGCACTGCCAAAGCCTACAATTATTACAACACAGTCTTAGTCACAGTCACACACAGAGTTTCTTAAAGGGATACTTTGTTGATTTTCAACTAGCTTTGTATTGTAACAGTGTAGGGTAATATGTATAGATAAACCGTGGTAAACATCCTTTCTATCTTGCCAGTGCCCAGATCTTCTTGCTCATTTGCCAGCGAAAAATGAGCTCGAACTCCAGATTGTACGCCATCATTTACCACTACCAAGAACAGAAAGAGTATAGAAGCAGATCGACAAGCCGCCCCCCCTTCTCTCTCTCATACACAGACTAAACTCAGATCAAATGTTAAAATTAGGCACTGTTGACCAAATACAGACCTATGCAGTCACTGTATTGCCCATTTCTCACCTAAAATGTCTTAAGAAACATATGTAAGTGCACTGTTTGGCTGTAATATGAGAGTTTGTGAACTGGAAGTGGGCGCTATACTTTTTCTTGTATAAACCGTAGCTAAAAAACTGAGATCTTCTCTCTCTCAGACACAGACCAAACTCAGGTCAAATGTTAAAAGTAGGCAGTGTTGACCAAATATGACCCAGTATAGTCATTTCTCGCCTAAAATGTCTAAAGAAACATATTTAAGTGCACTGTTTGGCTGTATTATGAGAGTTTGTGAACTGAAAGTGGGGGCCATACTGTTTCTAGGCTGGCTGAACCAAGATTCTGCTACCTACTGCGTTCCCTATTATAAGTACTATTATTATTATTCTATAAGTCACATTATGTCACCCACCAACAGGAGCATTTATCGGTCCGTTGTGGCACTGTGCATTCTGGTTGTTGTAGGTTTACTGCCTCTTGAGCAAAAGTGAATACACTGGCTTTTTTTCTTAGATTTTCTCTGGCCAAAAAGCAGCAATTTTAAAAATATGTATGTTCTTCTTTTGCATAGACAGCTTAGTTTTACAAAATGACCATCTCTCCAGCAGTGAAATACTTCTCTAAGAAAAAGAGCTCAAAGCCGTAAATAATGAGCATCATGTACAAAACCAAAAACTAAAATAGATAAACAATTATTTGATAAACAATTATTACTAGATAGGTTTCTGATTATTCTGAAGGAATATACTGCAAGAATTAACCCAGGACTGCATCATGTTGTCTTCAGCACTTTCAGTGTGGTGAATCCATAGTAACAACTACAAAGAAATACAAATCATTATCATAGTTTCAGTTTTCAGCTCTGCTTTGGTAAAACCACAATGCTCTTGTTAAAAATGTGTGCAGGATGTTTAATAGCTACTTCTCATGGCCAACTCTGAGCAGCAACTATTTTCAGTCCTAGTGAAACTTTCAGCATGGTTTCGTAGAGTGAAGGAAACCCTAAATGCAGGTCTGGTGCTGCTGAAATCTGTCTGTTTGAAAGCTCAGCCTCTCTGAAGTGATTTACTTCTATCAGGGCTAATGATCGGACAGTTTTTACTAGCAGACGGAGGAACGCCAGTCGTGCTTCACCACAAATGACTACCCACATGAGTTACTGTTTAGAGAAGCTTTTATGCAGCACAGCTACATGCTTAAACAATTAGAGCAGTTAAATACCTGAAATAGCTCTGTTACTGAGATGGTGGTGAGTTCCCCTGCTCACAAGCAGGTGAAGCTCTTTATTGGTGTTTTACTGGGTCTGCACAGCCAAGTGCATGGGTCAGAAGTACATCACAATTAATACAGTCAAGTAGTAGTGTTCATTCCCTTTCTTGTGGACATCTTTTATTACTATGAGATCCATGTATCACTTCCTCTCATGGCCCCTTTTCTTGGTCTGAAGGTGTGCGGCAAACCAGATTTAATGTGGGACTGTAAGCTGGTTAAACACACACTTGAAGTATTATTTGGGATCTATTTTCTATTTATTATTCGGCCCAGGTTTGCTGCTGCTAAATGTTCCTTTTCTGTATGCCATGCGCAGGTGATGTGCTTGTAGCAGTGGACGATGTGGACGTGACCTCTGAGAACATCGAGAGGGTTCTGTCCTGCATCCCAGGACCAACACAGGTCAGTGTGTGTAAATCTGCCCAATAAAGGCTCAGTAACAACGATCTGCAGTTTTCTATTGAATCGATTTTGATAGCAGGGTTCCCACGCATACTAGGAAACAGTTGACCGATTTTCCAGTCGTGGAAAACACGTGAAACATGAGAGAAAAATAAAATGTCCTGGAAAATCTTTTGTTGTCCTGGAACATTGTTCCAACATTGTCCTATTTTCCCTCAGCTGAGAATGAACTGCTTGTAAAGAGGCTTTGGTATGGTGTGATAAACTGAAAAGAGTCAATGCCAGTTGATAAATCAAATCAATCATACCTACTATAAAAATGCCCTAATACTTGGTGGAGAAGCCTTTGTTTGAAAGGGCAGCTTTAAGACTCCTCCTGTACTGAGAAACTAATGTCTCACAGGGTTCAAGTGAGATTTTGGTCCATTCTTCCACACTTTTAAACCTTGAAGATTTCGGGTGGGCCCACTAGTGAATCTTGATCTTTTTAGTTCCTTTCACATATGTTCTATTGGGTTTAAGTCTGGTGTTTGACTGGGCCATTCCAACACCTTCCAACACCTAGATAACACGTATTATTATTATTTTTCAATGTAGATGCGCGGCAGAGCAACGCAGGCATTCCTGAGCACCCATTTTTCAGGGAACGTTGGCTGCGTCCTGAGATAAACTGAGTTCAACTTTTGGAGGGCAGCACTGCATGTCGTGTGATGAAGAAAAACCAATAAAAGCCAACAGACATCTTTTCCTTCTTCCGTAAATATCAGTCTCATAAATACGGAAAAGTTGATCATATTAGTGCAGGGGTACCCAGAGCTTTACATCTGTCCCACGGACGATAGGCCACACTTATAAACAGCGTCTGGAAGAAGATCAGCTCTGCACTCAGGATGTCAGGTAAATAGGCTGTGATACGGTGCCTGTTAAGGTTGCCTAGCAACCTCAGACGCAGCCTGACGCAGCACTCTTGAAAGCTGACACAAAAAAGTCACAAGGGTAGCGCCCAGTGCCCGACTTCACGTTTTCCAAGTGGTTTAAGACACAGCATGTGTACGACCCCTTAATGTGTAGCGTGATACCTGTCTGTCATGTAGGGTTGGATATTGGTACTCGATACCTTTTAAGGTATCACCCGAAGTAACCCAGAACCAAGTAATATGAAAACATATTCAGTCACATGATACATGTATTCTGTCCTTTTGCACCAGGGGTCTGATGTCAATGTGTGTTTGTGTCTGGGGCATGGAGCTCACACTCCTGCAGCAGGAGCAGCCACAACCCATACAGTCTGTGGTGAAGTCCAGTGCAGTGCATCGACAGTGTTGACATATCAGCATGCCGAGATGCCACCATAATTTTTAAAATTAGAAATTAGACTCCTCAGTTGATTAAGATTGCTTCAAGTCGAGCATTGTATTTCTTATGGTCTCCAGATTTAGCTGCAGAGTGAGAGCTCCCCTACTTTAATGATACTCTTTGGTAGTCAGCTGCAGATAAGACAAAGTGGCTCAGAGAGGGAGAGCCCTAAATTTATGGCTATACTACAGGCCACTTTATTCACATTATGGGTATCAAATGAAGTACTTAATTGGCAGCGGTATTGCTTTCAGGGTACTGGTTTTGCTACTGGTATCATAACTTTTTAAACAGTACCCAGCCCTACTGTCATATCAGCTAGATCAATACTGACAATGTTCTGGAAAAAGATCTCTAGAAGAGAGTGTTAACCCTGCTGCAATAGCCTCTAATACTGGGAGCCCCTCCTTTTTATTTGAGGCCCACAGTCTGAATGTTTTGTGTAACCCTTTTTCACGTTGGATTCACTTTCCAAATTTGTAAGGCAGCATTAACGTCCTTAAGACCCTGGCTTGTCACAAACTGCAAACTGAGACAGTAAACACAGACATTAAATTACTTTGAAATGCATGGTTTCTCCTAAGCTGCTAAAATGTGAATAGAAAGCAGAAGTCAGCGCCGTTTAACATTAGAAAACCTTCAATTACTGAGCAATGATCCTTTTGATCGGTAGCTAAAAAATCCATAGTCTGTGCCTCAGCCGTGCATTTCCACCAAAAAGGCAGACCATCAAAAAGTAGGAATTTGCAAATGACAGAGTACGTGCGGGTTGATGGCGAACACGGCGGATAGACAGGACTGCGGTGTGACTCTTTTTTCGGTGCCACAGGAAGCTGTTGTGGGATTGGAAGCCCAGCTGATTAGAAGATGTAGTCGGAAACTAAATTACATTGTAGGGAAAGAGCAAGGCAGATTTTTTGGAAAAATACAAGGTTCCTCAGGCACCAGGATGACTCTCAAAAAACTTGAAATAGAGTTGTATTGCTGACAGAATGATTGTTTTGTGCGAGAGTGTGTGAGGGAGTGCGTGCTTGTGTGTGTTGGAGGACAGTTTTTCTGTGTGCCAGCCCTCCCAGATGGAGCAGAGACAGTACTTATTATGTTCGGAGGAACAAATATTAGTATTAAAGTCAGTCCACCATGCCCTTTGCTAACCCTTGTAGCCGAACAAGCCTCAGTTACACCTTCATTAGTGTGCACGAGTGTGTGTGTCCATCTATAAGCGAGTGCTAAATGACTGACATCAACAGACTGGAATTCCAGTGAGAGCACACTCCAGTCTAACCACATCCTTATTATTTATGATGAGAGAAAGTGCAGCAGTTCGCCCGCTCAGCCTCTTCACCCAGCGATTTCTCAGATTCAGACTTTCTGTATTTGAAAGTTTTCCACCGTTTTTCACGTCTGAATTTAATTTCCTCGGCTCAGTCTAATCAGAGCTATTTTGTGCATCCTTTTGTGAGTCTTAAAGAAATTAAGGATATCGCTTTCACAGTTTCTCCCTCTCACTTGAGTGAGTGGCCGATTGAAAGGTAGATCACATGGTCTTCCACCACTACTCGTCTCTTCTTTAATAATACCCCTAAAATTGGCTAAAATGGCTGGCAGCCCAGATGCAGGCGCCTTCTGGGGAGGCGGGTGGCCTGTGGTTAGTGCTGACAGGCCTTGGAGAGTCCAAGGAGTGATCGTTGGATTAGAAAACTACAGTTTTACATTTCTGACCAGGGAATATGATCTTTTTTTTCTCTCAACATATCTGGTAGGCACCATATGTTCTAGGGCTACCCTCGTATTTGGAAAGTAATGACCACAACACCTCATTTATTTCTTGAAGCGTACTAAACGGCTCTCTGAGCTTAGTTGCAGACACAAACAATGCCTGGGTTAGGAGCTGGACTGCCCTTAAGATCATCCTTGTCCAAAAAGATGTCTTACACAATGCAAGTGGTCACAGAGTGTTCAATAAATGGCACATCTTATATTCTGTGTCACAGTCAAACGCCAAAATGGAGTTGGGGCGTGTCCAGTTAAGATGTAGTGGTTAAATCTGGATCTGCAAGGTTCCCCAGTGGTTTGAGGTTGAATCCCAGCAGAGCCTCCACTCCTCTGCCCGCCTCTCTGATTTTTCACTAAGTTTCTCCACCAGGGAAAACTCCTCAGACCTCCTGTATTGTCTTTATGGGATGTTCCCCTTGTGTCAGGGTTTCACTGCATTTTACCCTATAGAAATTAAACCTGCATCAAACCTGATAATGCTTTCTTCTTCCAGTTAGAGATGCTGACCTTATGAAGTGGATCATGCATCGGCACATGTGCCATTTTTGCTTCTTTGCATCAAAATGTTTGTTGTTTGACCATGTCAGTACCACCTCCCCCTTTCACTCCTTCATCCACCTCCTTGAAAAGGTGGTGTTGCACATATCCAAAAACCTGTTGAAATCCGCATCTTTCATAATGTTTAAAAGTCAAGTTAAGTTAAAGTCCCACTGATTGTCACATACCTGAGTGTGTGAAATCTCCGCATTTGACCCATGCCCTGAGGGAGCGGTGCCGCGCTCGGGAATCATGTGGTGATCTAACCCCTCAATTCCAACTCCTGATGCTGAGTGCCAAGCAGGGAGGCAGTGGGTCCCATTTTTATAGTCTTTAGTATGACCTGGCCGGGATCAAACCCACGACCTCCCAGGCTCAGGGCGGACACTCTACCGCTAGGCCACTCGATTTGTTTCTATGTCTGACTGTGTGAATGTGGGCTTTTTTTTAGGGCGTGCATCTCTCCCTCAGCCTTGCAAACTGTTGCGAGTTCGTTTGTGTACAACGTATCCATGACAACGCACAGAGCTGACTGTAAACCGTCAAGAGGCTTTGTGCCGCAAACTGTGTTACAAGACCAAGTTGAGACCCAAATTCCAAATGACTTGTATATATGTCCCAAGAATGCGCCTAAAACCTGAATATCAGCATATTCCACGTCCACACTGAGTCAGTTTTTTTTTTGTTTGTTTTTTTGATGCATTTTTTAAATTAGTCATCTGAAAAACACTGTACCGCACAGAAACCTTGCACACTGATTAGGGATAGAACGATATGGATTTTTTAGGGCCGATGCTGATACCAATTTTTTCCCATCACCCTTAGCCGATGACCGATTATGGACTGCCGATTTTCTTGAGCCGATATTTGGGGCCGATACTGCTTTTGCTCCCTCAATTTACATCAAAAAAATGACACAATGATAACAAATATTACAGGTCTCAAGTTTAAAATAAGAAACATTTATTGAACAGTAAAAAATACTAAAACAAGGTGGAAAGTTGAGGTAGAACAGGTAGAATATTATCATTATTATTATTATACATTCAAATAAAAAAAAGAGTTCAGTGCTCTTAAATCTTCCAGTAATGTCTTTATAAAATAAACAAATATTTAAGCTGAAGCATAAATAAAACAACAACTACTGTACACAGTAGGATTCGCTGCATGTGTGCTGCAGGGTCTTCTGGCAACACAGAGCTGCCCGTGGATGCCTGTCTGTAAATCATGCCAGGGAAAAATAAATCCGCGAACCCACGCGCCTATCGGCCGATGCCGATACAAGTAAAAAACTCAAATATCGGCCCAATATATCGGCCGGCCGATGTATCGGTCTATCCTTAACACTGATTCCAATGCGTTTTATTGGTCTATTTGTTGTGAAAATTCGCAATTCGAGACAAAATTAAAAGACATATTTCCTGCCTTGCCTCTCTCCACTGGAGTTACTTATCTGGCTGTCACCACTCCCTCCCTGTCTTTATTTGGCACTGCAGCTGCATGAAGGGGCGGAGCTGTCCTCAGTCTCTGTCTCTGCAGTCCACACCCTCCTCCTCTTCATCATCATCCACCTGAATCTTACTGAAAGTGAACTATCTTAGTGCGACCTGTTCCTCTGTCTTGTCGCGGCTGTGCTCCACCACCACGTTTTCTTCAGAGCCTTTAGAGTCAAACGACTCTAAAGGCTCTGACAGATGCGAAAAACGCAGAAAATCGAACCCGTTCTGAAAATTTTAAAGACAGACGAAAGATTCGGACTCGTTGTGGAAACGTGATTGACACAATGTGAGGTCATAATTATTTTTTGACATGCAGCAACTCAAAACAGACTCAATGTGCAAAAATTTCGATTGGTGCATCCCTTGTTCAAAAACATTTTTGTTTACGTTTTTCAACTAGGTAAACACACTCTTTGAAGCATCACAGTGCTTCACGCTTGTTGGCCACCATGAAAATATCACCAAAATTCAATTTGGAAACGAGTTTATCTGATTGGCTGAAGGGCTCTTACAATTCTTCCTGACCAGTGATTTTCAACCACACATCTGAAGTCACATTCTTTTAACCTGTAGAATCCAGCTGCTCTTTTTCACATCTGGACTCCGGCTCTGATTATCTTGAATTAAAATCAGCTCAGCTCCATTGATGGCCTCTCGAGTGCTGACAGGTTTCAGCCTGGAGTCAGCACAATGTGTGAGCAGGTATGCCACCATAGCGTGTCTATAATGGGCACCTTCTGTACAGTGTGAGTCTGTGAAGTTTGAATATTCAGTCTTTTGTTGTTAGAGGGTTTGTGTTTCCATCAGTTGCGTGTTAGTTTTTTTGATATGCGTATGTACATGGAAAACCAGCATATCATAATGACATTTTGGGGGTATTTATGATGTATAGTATCTAAATTTGGTAGTCCTTGGCCTGTGCTCAGCCTCTATGAGATATAATCTGACGCAGCCTGTAGTGTACAAGATTTAAATGTAGATTTGACAGATAGTTTGAACATGAACACCACAGGGTTGCAGTTTCTCATCCTGTGCATCTTGACTGCATCTGTTTCCATGTGCGTGCTTGTTGGATTTCCATGGGGCTCTATTTCTGTTTCCACTGTGACTTTCTATGAATGGCAGCGTAAAATAAAGAACCAGGGTATGGAAAGTAAAAAAAAAAAAAAAAAAAGAAATACTGCATGAACGAAAGAAGATAGGCCGTCTGTTGTCCTGCCACTGTTTCTCCGGGTTGCAGAGGTCTGGTTTTAATTTAGTCAGACACGCTCAGACAAGAACACACACACAAAAAACACACGCACAGATCCCTGCTATTTGTTATGCTGCGGTTTGGTCTGGATGTCTGTCACTTTCTCTCTGACAATCACCATCCTGCTATTTGCTTTTCAGCCTTTTTCCTGAATGAATGTGTAATGATTGAAGTTTTTCTCCCTTCTGGCAGCGCTGCACACATGCACACCTCTATTTTCCTACAACAGACGCATGAGTATAATCATGTGGAGCCATAGTGGCTGATATTTTATAAATGAATGTACTCTGAGAAGGACTGGATGCAGTGATATATTAACCGAACAAATATGTGGGGTTTTATTTTATTTTTTTGTTCCCTATTGTCTGTCTTCCTTTTATAAATTCTCCTTCACACAGCTTGTCCCGTTCTTCACGTCTCTCCTCGTTTCCCCTCGTTCCATTACTGTTTTCCAAACCATTTTTCCTCTCACCTCCTCCAGGTGAGACTGACGCTGGAGACGGTGGCTCAGTTGGATGGCAGCACTGCTAGTGACACTTCATCGGTCCGTAAGACAAAGGCTTCTCCGCCGGTCAGCCAGCTGGTGCGTCTGCTGTGGGGGGAGGACACAGCCGAGCTTCAGATGTCCATAGGACACATCCCACACATCATCATGTACCTCTCACTTAAACTGGACTCAGCATCACCGCACGACGAGGTCAGTCTGTATAAAATGTATGATTAAACATTTATGAGTCCTCAAGGCAATGCTGTTTGTGTTTCCATAGCATCCTTAGAGGGACAGTTCACCCCCATTTATCTGTTTATCAGTGTAGATTGTTTTGGTGTGAGTTGCAGAGTGTTGGAGATATCAGCCATAGAGATGTCTGCCTTCTCTCCAATATAATGGAACTAGATGGCACTCAGCTTGTGGTGCTCAAGTGCCATAAAATAAACTCAAAAAACTCAACAGCAATGTCTCTTTCCAGAAATCATGACCCAGTTACTCAAGATAATCCACAGACCTCGTTGTGAGCAGTTTCATGCGGGAACTATTTTCTATTCACTGAACTTCTCCTGCCAGCCGAATCACGGAGCAGAAGAAAGTGTGCATCTACTCAAGAACAAGAGGCTCTAGGCTCTGTCGCCCTAGTTTTTGCGGTGTATCCCACACCGTCTGCACTTCGGCGTCGGTGGCTTTTCGGTTGATTGAGCATGTTTAATCGGCGGCGGAGCTAGTCAGTGAGAGAGATCACTCTGATTGGCTGTTCAGGTTTTATTTCCTCGCCCCTGTAGCGAGTGAATCTGCCTGTAGTGAAACTGGGGCTAACCAGTGTTTCCTCCTCAGGCTCCACTTCACTCAGCTGCCCGACAGACCCGCTGCTTCTTCCCACTTTAACCTGAATAGCGGCAGCATGACCAGAGGGAAGCACAGCCAATTAGCCTTTCTTGTGCAGCACCACAACAATACAATAAACATTAACAGCAGCTGCAGGCATTAAAAAAATAACGGCAGAAGTAGAGTCTGCTATCAAAAAATCTCCTTTATGGTTAATCTTGGACTTTGACTCGGACTCAGACGAAACACAGTGTTTGTTGTAGAGAAGTCCAGAGTATTTGACCAGTCAGCAGCATTCAGTGCTAAAAGCCCCACCTCAACGCCCCTGCTTTGGTGGTAGCACAAATTTAAAACGCCATAATCAAACTATCTGTCATATTGCCAAGACTCCTAAAATAAACAAATGCAAGTAAGTGGGATTAGAAGATGGACTCCACTCACTCTGTGGCCTCACCACAGTCTCTGTGGCGCAATCGGTTAGCGCGTTCGGCTGTTAACCGAAAGGTTGGTGGTTCGAGCCCACCCAGGGACGAGTGCTTTTTGTGCTCAAGTAACCGAGCAGTGTCATGTAAATGAGTAACCTGGTTTTCATCAGATAGGGTAAGGGTCAGAGAAACGAGGGCCAAAAATAGTTGGAGCTCCTCCGGTGGAAACAGGCTGAGAGATGGAAAAACAAGCTCCTTCCATGACAGTCAGGTGTGCGGTGGGTGCTGCTGACAGTGGACAGACAAATCCTAAATAAAGCCAATGGATTTAACATAAATAGAAATGGTAGAGGAAACAGAACATAAGGCCAGTTGTTGATATTTTTCTATCCCTTTGGAAAGACAGTGGGAAAACCTAATCATGATTTAGCAGTGGGTGGCACGCTGACTCTGAACTTATGGAGGTGTATTCTGATAATTGAGTGTCAAGAACGACCTGAGCTGTATCGGAAATCCCAGGTCCAGGAGTGGAAAGCTTTCTGAATATCTCTGAACTGAGTCAGAAAACTACTGCTCTGGACGGTTTCCAGCGCCTGCGGGTGCCACTAACAGAAAGCAGAGAGAGAAAGGGGAGAAGTTGAGGCGCTCTGCCCCAAGCACAACTCCTGTCAATAAATGATCTGTCATTTTAAAGCTGTGAACTTTTCTTCTTCGGGGTGAATCCACACGCCCTTTGGCTGAAATGTAGCAGTCTATGAACAAAATAACATATTTCCCTTTTTATTCGGATTCATGCATGGGGCACGGGTTTGTATCTTTTTATATTCTCTTGTAGCAAAGTGTTAATCCCAGAGTGTGTGTTTTCTTGCTCCGAGAAGCAAACTACACTCATTTCCTGACCAACACCTCCTACACTGTAATCACATTTTCCTTGTGGACGACTATTGGCAGGTTGATGTTTTCTTTATGGTTGTACTTCATGGCTCTGCAGTTCCTTTTTGTGTATCTGCAAGCCAGATTCCTTTTTTCTTTCTTGACCCAAACAGCAGTGGAGAGTACGGGTTGTCTGGAGCCACATCAGCCAGTGGTTGATTTTCTAAATGACAGTGTCGTGCAAGAACTTTGACTTTGATTTTTTAGTCCTTTGATTGCAGGGTAGGAGAAATTGGAGAGGGTTCAGTGGTGGTATTTTGGAGTTTTAGCTGTGTGATGATTTTGTGATCTTGCTTGTGTGTACAGACAAGATGTAACTGAAGTGTTGTACTGTGTTCTTGTTTTTTGTGCCGGTTGCCAAAGCTATAAAGCCCCATTCATTCAAGGTTTGTATCCCCTCACCCACCACTCCATCCTCTTATCCTCTCAGCGGCTCAGCTCTTATCCGCCCTTTATCTTTTCAAGTTGCTAGCATGCTGAGAGGAATACTAATAGCACAAACAATACACTGAATCTATCACGAGAACCCTCTTTCTCATCTCTGTAGTTTGTAAGAAGGGTTTTTTCTATGACATTTTGTCCTGTAAATGTCCAGATTGCACAAATGAGCGTTCATATTTCACCCAGGGGTAAGCACTAATCATAATATAGTTTGGTTGAGGTCTATTTGAGACTCTGTGCGCGGCCTCTTCCCAAAGTGCCGATGAGAGTTTCTCTGAGCTTGAGTCGAATTCCTGTATTTCCTGAATCTGCTTCTCTTTACTCTGGAAAGTTCAACATGTAAAATATTTGAGTAACATTCATCTTGAAAGTGACATGTCTGAGTTTGATCCAGAGTGAGACTGGGTTGGACAGTAAAACTGAAACCAGACTAACATTGTTGAGGTGACAGAATAAACACCCAGCGGTTCATCTGTTCATTCTTCTCTGCTGTCCATAATTTAGAGGGGACACACATTTTGGTGACTGTAGCATCTGACACCAGATATTTCACATTTTTATGTGACATTTTTCTGCTGATACAGGCTCACCAGAGATGTTTCTATCCACTGGATATATAATTTTCACGACACAGTGCAACACTTAACCATTTTTTCATGTGTGAATGTGTTTGTGTCTGCAGGAGGAGATCTTGTACCAGTACCCGGTGTCTGAAGCGTCCGGCCAGCTGAAAGGAGTGAGGGGGATCTTCCTCACTCTGTGTGACATGCTGGAGAACGTCACAGGAGGGCGAATACTCAGGTGGGAGAGAAAGAAAGAGAGAAAGATAGTAATTTTTTTGGTACATATGGAGTTTGTAACTACAAAATACATATAAACTAGGGCGTGCATTTTAAATAACTTCCATATTCGTGTTTAATTATTAAAGTGTGCTGAAGTACTCACAAAAGAAAATCGGATGGAAAAATAGGAAGGTAAATTGGGGGACAATGGGAAAACAAGTGCAATTTGAAATTTATTCAAAGATAACAGGCCTCAATTAGTCTATCAAACCAATTGAAAGTTAACATGAGAAAAGATTTCATTGGTCGCTTAGTTGCAGAAAAAAAAAACCTCCTCTTATCAGGAGCTGCACCTTCTCAAAATAAATCAAAACCTATATGACTGGACCATGTGGAAATTTAATTTGAAAGGACAGACACAGGAAGTGTCCACGCTCAGCAGTCAGACAGGAGTCAGGTTAATTTCCAGGGCTGGTACCTGCAGTTATTCCACAGGCTAGTTAATAACATAATTACATTAGCCCACAGCGTCATTAACAGGCGGCTCGCTCAGTGTGTGACGTGCACTTGTAGATAAAATATAGGCCTATATTTATGAAAGTTCATTAGTACGGTTTTGTATTTCTCTGTAATGTAGCACAGTGTTAACAATGTTACTGATACTATTCTTTCTCACACCTTCAACTCAAACCATTGTGTTGCCCCGCCCAAAATATGTAATTTAATCAGTTCTTAAAATAGTTTTCGCTTAATGTCATATCTTATCGACTAAACAATTAATGAACCAGTTGTTTTAGCTTAAATTGGCCTGGGGGTGATAATTTTGACACCTAATTATTTTATAGATAGAAGTAGAATAGTTTAAAGAAGTATAGAAGAGCTCACACAGCATATATAGAAGTATATAGTTTAAGGAGATTGTATTGGTTGTATACAAAACAAATGATAGTGTTAAGTATTAACTTATCTCAAAATCAAGACACATTGTTGTCAGGTTGTTTCATGAAGAGGATGTGTGTATCATATTTAGTGCCGTTTCTGGTGCGATTTTTCCATCCTTTTTTTCACCTCTTCCTCGCCCAGCCTGTGAAAAAACACTGGCACACAAGGGAAGATGCAGCACAAAGGCATCTTCTATTACAGTGGCTCTTTTATATAAAGAAATATAATAAAGCGTCCAAATGAATGTGGGGATGGTAAATTCTTAAATTATTTTTGTTGTAGCTCCCGCAAATTCCTAACTTTTCTGCCAGCTCACTGCTGGATGTTTTAAATATCAACACAGTTCACAGCTGAGTTTAAAACAACAGTGAGCTGGGAGCAAAGTTTGGCCGCTAGCAGAGCCGTTGGATGTTAAAAATACAACAGTTAGATTGTATTCATGCTAAACCTGCCCTCCTTGTTGCCTGTTTAAAATTTTGTCACTTGTCTTTTGATGTTTTGGCGTTTCACCCTCAGTTCTTCTCTGCTGCTCGGGAAACATCTGGTACATGTGGGCTACTGGAAGGAAAGCAACAACCTGCTGGTCATCGGTCTTCCTGCTGAGAGGTAGAGGAAGGCAGCATCAAACACGAGCTACACACCACATTTCATTTGAACCACGGCCTTTTCCAGCTTAGAAACCATCAACATAGACATTACATGACAAGAGTTGATTCCATACAGAAGGTCTGACATTGGTACTGATACTAGTACATTATTAAATTTCCTTAGCATGACGTGTGCTTGAGAAATAATTTTCATAGAAGAGGAAACATATTTAAGAGCACGATCTGTAGAAACAATTCAGCGTGCACATGTGCTGCTTTTTGTCCTTTGCCGGCAGGATGAAAACCTCTTTAAGGAACACGTGGTTGTAAAACGGTTCATGGGATGAGTCACATTACCCACCTTTTCATTTTTAGTAACCGGGTCGACTCGATCAGTCATCATCTCGGTTAAAACAATAAACTTGTCCGTGCTGAAAGTACACACTGCAGATTGATTTTTGGGGAACACACACATGTAGAAAAAACAATAACCTCTAAAGTGTTTTTGCTCCTCGGCTCCTGGCTGTGAGTCCAAATATTTGATAAGCAGCGGATCTCCTGAAGCTGAAGTTTATTCAGGTCTGTGTTTGACATTTTTCTGTTTCCCTCCAGGGTTCCACTGCTGTATCTGCAGACAGTGGTGGGAGACGTAGTGCGGACATTAAAAGTGATGTACGGCTCCTTAGACAGGTGGGTTGGTCTTTGCTTTCCTGTGGTCCTGCTGAGAGAGCTGGTTGAAACTTCCCCTCTCTGGCTTTTATTTTTTTATGCCTAAAGGAATACTTCATCCTCCAAATGATCATTTGTATATCACTGCAAAAGGACTGCACTGCCGGTTACATAAAGTTAGTGATGAAAATTTTGTTTTGGTGAACAAAGAATCCAAAAACTCAGAAAATTCTTGATGAATTGAAGTCAAAGGGATCCGAGTTTAACAACACATCTGTTAACAAACTCTGACTCAACTCGTGTAGTATAATTAAAATCTCATTTATCTGATTTTCATGAATCTCCACGAGAATCTCCATGAGACTTCTTTTTGCGCCACAGCCTCTTACTTTTTCTTCTTCTCCTCCTGAGGCCAAATTTGAGACTGAGTAGGAAGCACAGACACTACCTGGGTTTTGGGGACACCTTGTATGTCTCCGGGTGGCAGAAAGGCACGGAAGAATTTTTCTGATTCATCCACAACTGTGTGAGAGGAAGGAATCATGTTCGTCACCACCAGCGGTTGTGAGGACATTATCACTTTGAGAACATGAAGGATGATGCCATCGTTTGTAACAAGGCTGAGAAGCTGAAGAAGCTCTATGAGCAAAACAAACTGCGAGAAGAGCTCATAGACAAAGTGATACAGTGGCTCATTACTTCCCAAACAAGACACACCTTTCTGACAAGTAACTGAACTGAAAGTGAAACTTATCCCATGCTCTCTTCAAAGACAGACTCCATTTATAAAAACTGTAATTTTACCTCACTGAACACTGGAGCTGCTGGTCTACCGCTATCTTAATGGATAGCTTGTTTGTGTTATAGTATGATTTTGGTGAATCCGAACTAACCCTTTAAATTGCCCAAGTCATGCGATACTGCAAACAAACAAACTGATGGAGGCAGTGGCTGACCAGCAGCTCCTGTGTTCAGTGAGGTAAAATTACTGTTTTTGTCAATCGAGTCAATGGAGTCTGGCTTTGACGCAAGCATGGATAAGTTTCACTTTCAATTCAGTTCTGTCGGTAAGGGCTGTATGTTTCAGAAGTACTGGGCATAAAACTGGATAGTTGAGGCTATGAGTTGTGTGAGAGTTTGTAAATGGATGTTTTGCTCTTGTTAAAACGTGGACCCCTATGACTTCGATACATCAAGAATTTTCTCCTTTTTTTATCCTTCATTTCCTTCAGGCATGTGAGAAAAACAAGATTTTCTTCATGAATTCAACACAACACTTGGCGTGAAACGGATACACAAAAGTGTCTGTCGGGGGGTTAAGTTTTCCTTTAATGCAAAAATATACAAATATAAAAATAGTTTGTTTTACCAAGTCAAAGCAAAAGAAAAATTTTCAATTGGATTTCATGCACAGTCATCATTGTCTCGCTTTTTTAACCCTTGTCTTTGCTCTCAAATATCCTCATGTTCTTGAAATGTAATCATTCTGTTATTGTTCTGTGAATTATCTCCTATATCTCCTATATTATGTTGTGCTACTTCAAAAAATAAAGTTATTTATTTAGTTAGTCATGAATGACTTTTATGTGTTATTATGACATTCATGTGTTGTTGTGTCCTCTTCAGTGCGTTCTGTAAGGCGGACCACGCTCCCAGGTTGGACCACTTCTTCTGCCTGTTCTTCCAGCAGCTCATCCAGCCGTCTCGTTTGAGGGACGGCTCCTTAGCACCGCCCCCGGACGTCTCAGGGACCCTTTTTCTCGACGGGCTGCCGGCGGTCCGATGGCTCACACTGCCTCCAGAAATCAAGGTGCATTTTTTAATGTGTGTGTGTGACAGAGACAAGAATGTTATTCATACATCTAATTTAGTCTTGGAGTAGCAGTAAATGCAGTGATACCAGATTTTTGTGTATCCCAGTGTCCCTGTGTCCTTACCTGTTTGAATGACAATATTGTCACCATGCAGCTATAGTGCCCTCTAGTGTCCACTGTTGAAAACAACACAATATATCAGTTACTATCTGGACTGAATTGAATATTTTTCTTTGTCCACAGATGGAGGTAGATACCGTCCTCTCTGATTTCGAGTCTTCAGATTTTGGAGAAATGGTGAGAAAACACACCAGTACTGCTGTCTGGCAAGCATAAAGCACTTTTAAACATGTACCACCTATTAGGAATGTCACAATAGCCAATTACAAAGTGATGTCTGAGTCGATTAATGAGTCACATCACTTGTGTTCCTTTATCCTGCTGCTCATTAGTTGAGTGAAGATACATGTTAGCGAGATGCCATCTGTCTTCTGGTCTCAGCAGGGGAGAGGAGAAGGTTAGACTATATTTAGAGGCGTGTTTATGTGCATGTTTGTGTGTACACTCCGTATGTGTTTTTAATGAGAAGCTAATGGGGTCTTGTTTGTCCTTGGTACGTGCAGCGTTAACTGATTACATGAAGCCGCACTAGGACAGAAAACAGATAAGACTAGATGAGACAGGGATTGTTGAAGCAGGAAGTACTTATATATTAAGGGTCATTATTAAACTTAAGTTTTTTAATTCTTCATCACAGATTTTTCCACTTTTATGCAAATATTTAGACACAAAAAGTTAAACACTGGACATCTAACATATATACTGACATACTCTCACAATGTAACGCATATACACACCAAACTTTGTTAAGTATATTTATTTCCTCTGCTCATTATTCTCACGTATACTTCGTAAAATAAGACTGGTGGCTACAATAGTGATGAATAATGTCTCACTTACTCTTCGAAAGTGATTTCAGCCTTTGTTTACGCTCTTGTATTTTTATCTTTGTCTTCATGTCTTCAACAGTCTGAGGACTATTTCGGCCTGAGGCGCCTGTATGTGATTCTTGGCTCCTGTTTGTTCTACAAGGTGGGTTCATCAGTCAAAACAAACACACACACACGCCTCAGTGCCTTATCACAGTAATATCTTCCTCCTGATCATACCCCACCGTCTAGACAGCAGTCCTTAAATGGCAACAATAGAGGACTCAGCTAACAGAAGGTGACCCTCCAAACAAGATAACAGCCTGTTCTGTGGCTCTGTGACAAATCATCAACCTCATTAATCTGTTCAAATATTAACGAAGGGCAGAAGGAGGGCAGCCGACTGTGTTGTGTCCTGTTACAGTGAAGGTGTGAGAATCACCTGGCTCGCCTTGCTTCATCACATTTAACTGGCTGTAGATGATTTTTTTGTGTACCTACTTAAATGCAAGGGGTATCGGTGGAAAAAAAAGAGAATTTGATCTTTTATTTTCATTTATTTATATCACAGTATACACAGGGAAACAAGATACGACCTCTAGGAAAGATTTGTTTTATATCGATCAGTGGTTGTTAGACTTTTTAAATAATGTACCCCCTTTCAAATATAACACAGTTATTTTCAATTCCAGTATATTGTGACACCCCTTTGTGAACTTTTTTGTGTTTGTTGCAGCAGTTGATGGTTTACAGCAGTTGTAGAAAAGACTCCAGCACATTCTCTAACTTGTTGTCTAACACTGTTTGCCCGATGAAGGTCTAGTCTCGGAAACATTGCAGCATTAAAATCATTATTTTTGCAAGTTAGACAGTGTGTGGGAGTCTTTTCTACAAGTTTTATTCTTCTTGTCCCAGATGTGCGAAGTATTCCTTCGTTTTTGTTTATGGCAGTGAACAATGGCTTAGAAAATAAGAATAATGAATATAAAATGTGGTTTATTAAACTTACATTTACATTTTTTGATTGAATTTATTATAATTATTTAAGGAATCATGCGTGACTTATATTTTTAAAATAAACATTAAAAAACAAAATCTGACGTACCCCCTGCAGTACTCTAAAGTACCCCTAGGGGTAGCTGTACAACCATTTGAGAGACACTAATAGATAGGTAGATCACAGTGCACAAGTTAAAATTATCCCATTTTACTTGAGTTGTACCTTGTATTTTCATGTGACAAATAATTGATTGATTGATAATGGATCCAGATGCAAAACACCTCTCAAGGTGCTGAAACCAGGTGGATGTTTTTTTCCTCTCCTTTAAAGTCAAAATGGATGCTCTTCTTTTCAGAAAGCCAAAATGTAGGCAGTTACAAATAAAATTGGAAAAGGCTTTTGTATTTGCAAAATTTTGAGGTTTTATTTAACTCTACAAAATTAATTTTGACTCAAAATGTTGGCTCCAAGCCCTCGACACTTGTTCACTGAAGATCTTACTAAACTGTGTACACACTCACCTTCTAGTCCTACCTGATCGCCAACCATCTGCCTAAAGAGGACCTGCTGGACGTGTGCCTGTACTGCCAGCACTACTGCCTGCTGCCGCTGGCATCTGAGCAGCGGGTGGGTCAGCTGGTCATCTGGAGGGAGGTGTTTCCTCAGCAGAGAGCCAACAGCAGCAGCGACACTGCGCCAGGCTACAGTCAGCCTCAAGGACGGCACTTCCTCCTCATAGTGGGGCTGGTAAGGAGGCAGTTCACTGACTGGTGGTTGGTTTGAACTTTGTTATCCACGTGTCATTTCCCAGTGTCTGCTCATAGTAATGTTTGTTTTCTCTGCTTGTATGTGTTCATCTCTCCACCTCAGAGGCACTTCATGCAGTGTGTGCTGTTGGAGGCAGGCGGCTGTGCTTCACCAGCTCTGGGTTCTCCAGGACCTGACTGTGTTTACGTAGATCAGGTGAACCTTTTTGAACTTTAAATAAATTCCTAACATGCTTCACATACTTGTGCTTCTTGGTGCAATAAATACTCCCCGTCGGGGAATCGAACCCCGGTCTTCCGCGTGACAGGCGGAGATACTGTCCACTATACTAACGAGGAAGGTGGAGGAAAGGCTCACAACTGGGGCTTTTATAGCCATCTCTTTCTAAAGTACAAACTGATCTGTTGATCACTACAGTGTAAAGTGACACTCTCTGATGTTGTGACTCCAGGTGAAGGCCACTTTGCTGCAGCTGGAGGTGTTGGAGGCAGGTATTGAAGAGCGTCTGAATGCTCCACCTGCTCCCTGCCTGTCATGTGCTGACTGGTTCCTCCCTGCTGCCACGGCTCGCGACCGCCTGGACAGCCTGGCCTCCTCCTCCCCCGTCTTCAGCAAGCTAGCTGGGGCAGTTAAAGGCTCCTCCACAGGGGCCAGAGGCCGCAGCCTGTTTGGGGAGAAGGCTCGGAGGTCCAGCCCCCAGAGGAGCCTGTCGGACAGCGGGAGTGAGGGACAGATGGATGGAGGGTCAGGGTCTGGGTCATCAATGGCTCCAGGCCTCAGTCCACATTCCACCCCGGACTCTGGGAGGAAGTTAGGGGGGCGTCGGGACTCGCTGGGGTCTGGAGGGTCTGATGGGAGTGGGGGCAGCGGAGGCCTCTTCAAGGTACGGCTGTAGTCTTTTATTATGTATGTCTTATGTTCATAAACTGTTCATGAGCAGGTTATCTATAAAATGTATAACATAGGAGGGAGACCATGACCAAGGAACACAATATTATACTTGAAGCTCATCCTGGAGTTTTTTTTAAGGTTTTCACTATATTTTTTGCCTTTAATCTTTTTTAATCTTTTTTAATATTTTATATAATCTGTAATGGACTGTAATTATTTGACTTGTTGTATGTTTTGACATCAGGTTCCCAGGATGAAGCACCCGAACCCATTCTACCTGGGCACACTGAAGAAGACCCTGACTGAAAGGGAGACAGAGGAGATGTACAACACCATGAAGTAAGTGATGGGAAATAATCCTTTTCTCTCATTCTAACAGCACATACAGCTCATGTTAGCTACAACTTGGAAACACCTAAATGTTCTCATTGTCACAGACTGACCTCAGGTGCAGAGAACACCTTGTTCCACTACGTCCTGATGGAAACTGTTCAGGGGATCTTCATTGCTCCGACACACAGAGAGGTGGCTCAGCTCAGCGGCTCAATCCACCCACAGCTCATCCGCAACTTCCACCACTGCTGCCTCTCCATACGGGCCGCGTTTCAGCAGAGTCTGCCAGCCAGGGTGAGTCGGAATTTACAAAGTTATAAATGAATATTGTCTGTAACATAAGACCTCCTCACAACTAACAGCAGTTAACACTCATCATGGCAAACAGCATTTGATAGTAAGATGAGGTGTTAAAGTCAAGATCACCTAAAGTCACAACAAGACCAGATTCTATTAATATCAGATCAGTAAGTTTGTCCATGGTTTCCCATCATAGCAAGATGATGAGATAAGATCCAGCTTTGTGTATCCTGAGGGAAACTGTTTGGCAGCAGCTGTAGTAGAAAGTAGGAAAGAACACAAAAATAAGATACAAATATAAATAAAGATTTAAGTTTGAAAATATCAAACAGATATCCAAACTATACACTGTGATGAAAATAGAAACAAGGTTAACAGCAAGGTTGTTCCTGGTGCAATAAATACTCCCCGTCGGGGAATCGAACCCCGGTCTTCCGCGTGACAGGCGGAGATACTGTCCACTATACTAACGAGGAAGTGTGAAAGTCTGCTGACAACTAAGGTATTTATATCTAGACACACAAGAAAAAATGGGAGGACAAAAACAAAAAGGAAAAGTAGGGTAGTAAGTTGAGTTTGCATCAGGGCTGCAACTAACAATTATTTTCTTACTGTTTATCTGCCTGAGATCCTCTAGTGTTTCCCTTCTCTTTGTTCCAAGATCAAACACAAAGGTTGCAGACAGCCTTTTCTGTCAGGGTCCCTGGACTGTGGAATGACTTATCAGAACAGAGTAGGGATGCAAACTGTATCTTCTTTTAAGTTAAAAGAAAAAATAAATAAAATACAACTCAACTACAACTACACTCAACTTTTCAAAATAATATTTTATTGTATTCTTTTTGTAAATTTGTTTTATTGGTTGTGTTTATATGTTGTGATGTGATATGTCAACTGTGAACGCTGGAAGTAGGAAAGGTTTTATATATTTTAATGGCATATTATACCACTGCTTACTCACGCTGTTCAAAAATTAAGCCAAAATATCCTGTATATGGCTGCTCTTACCTTGCGCAGGTGGCTTAATTTGGAGCCAGAGTCTGCGCAGTAGTGATCTCCACAGTATGGAGTTTCCACCCATACACCTGTATGACCATTTGTGAGCAGTGTCACTCATCATGAGCATGCCACTTGGCATATACAACATACTCATTTTTATAGAATCAAGTAACACATTAAAACCAGACTCCACTGTAGTCCTTCAAAATACATTACAAACATCATGGCGAAGTATGTCATACAAGATTTATTTTTTTTTTAAAAAAAAGGATAGTATAATATGTCATTCAAAATAGCATGAAAAACTTCAAAGTATAGCATGTCCTTCAAAATTGTATAAAAAAGTATAGTATGTTGTTCAAAATTGTATAAAAAAGTATAGTATGTTGTTCAAAATACCATAAAAACTTCATGCTGTAGCATGTCGTTCGAAATCGAATAAAAATATCATAGTATAATATGCCATTTAAAATAGCATAAAAATATCATAGTATAGTATGTCGTTCAAAATTGCATAATAACGTCATAGTATAGCATGTCGTTCAAAATTGCATAATAACGTCACAGTAAAGCATGTCGTTCAAAATTTCATAAAAAAGTCATAGTATAGCATGTCGCTCAAAATATGTTAAAAAAGTCATAGTATAGTATGACGTCCAAAATTGCATAAAAAAGTCTAGTATAGCATGACGTCCAAAATTACATAATAAAGTCATAGTATAGCATGTCGTTCAAAATTGCATAAAAAAGTCATAGTATAGTATGACGTCCAAAATTACATAATAAAGTCATAGTATAGTATGACGTCCAAAATTGCACAATAACGTCACAGTATAGCATGTCGTCCAAAATTGCATTAAAAAGTCATAGTATAGTATGATGTCCAAAATTGCAAAAAAAAGTCATAGTATAGCATGTCGTCCAAAATTGCATAAAAAAGTCATAGTATAGCATGTCGTTCAAAATTGCATAAAAAAGTCATAGTATAGCATGTCGTTCAAAATTGCATAAAAAAGTCATAGTATAGTATGACGTCCAAAATTGCATAAAAAAGTCATAGTATAGCATGTTATTCAAAATTGCATAAAAAAGTCATAGTATGTCGTTCAAAATTGCATAAAAAAATCATAGTATAGTATGTCATTCAAAATTGCACAATATCGTCACAGTATAGCATGTTGTCCAAAATTGCATAAAAAAGTCATAGTATAGTATGACGTCCAAAATTGCATAAAAAAGTCTAGTATAGCATGACGTCCAAAATTACATAATGAAGTCATAGTATAGCATGTCGTTCAAAATTGCATAATAAAGTCATAGTATAGTATGACGTCCAAAATTACGTAATAAAGTCATAGTATAGTATGTCGTTCAAAATTGCACAATAACGTCACAGTATAGCATGTCGTCCAAAATTGCATTAAAAAGTCATAGTATAGTATGTCGTTCAAAATTGCATAAAAAAGTCATAGCATGTCGTTCAAAATTGCATAAAAAAGTCATTGTATAGCATGTTGTTCAAAATTGCATAAAAAAGTCATAGTATAGTATGACGTCCAAAATTGCATAAAAAAGTCATAGTATAGCATGTCGTTCAAAATTGCATAAAAAAGTCATAGTATAGCATGTCGTCCAAAATTGCATTAAAAAGTCATAGTATAGTATGACGTCCAAAATTGCAAAGTCATAGTATAGCATGTCGTCCAAAATTGCATAAAAAAGTCATAGTATAGCATGTCGTTCAAAATTGCATAAAAAAGTCATAGTATAGCATGTCGTTCAAAATTGCATAAAAAAGTCATAGTATAGCATGTTGTTCAAAATTGCATAAAAAGTCATAGTATAGCATGTTGTTCAAAATTGCATAAAAAAGTCATAGTATGTCGTTCAAAATTGCATGAAAAAGTCATAGTATAGCATGTCGTTCAAAATTGCATAAAAAAGTCATAGTATAGCATGTCGTTCAAAATTGCATAAAAAAGTCATAGTATAGCATGTTGTTCAAAATTGCATAAAAAAGTCATAGTATGTCGTTCAAAATTGCATAAAAAAGTCATAGTATAGCATGTCGTTCAAAATTGCATAAAAAAGTCATAGTATAGCATGTCGTTCAAAATTGCATAAAAAAGTCATAGTATAGCATGTTGTTCAAAATTGCATAAAAAAGTCATAGTATGTCGTTCAAAATTGCATGAAAAAGTCATAGTATAGTATGTCGTTCAAAATTGCACAATAACGTCACAGTATAGCATGTCGTCCAAAATTGCATTAAAAAGTCATAGTATAGTATGTCGTTCAAAATTGCATAATAAAGTCATAGTATAGCATGTCGTTCAAAATTGCATAAAAAAGTCATAGTATAGCATGTTGTTCAAAATTGCATAAAAAAGTCATAGTATAGTATGACGTCCAAAATTGCATAAAAAAGTCATAGTATAGCATGTTGTTCAAAATTGCATAAAAAAGTCATAGTATGTCGTTCAAAATTGCATAAAAAAGTCATAGTATAGCATGTCGTCCAAAATTGCATTAAAAAGTCATAGTATAGTATGACGTCCAAAATTGCATAAAAAAGTCATAGTATAGCATGTTGTTCAAAATTGCATAAAAAAGTCATAGTATGTCGTTCAAAATTGCATAAAAAAGTCATAGTATAGTATGTCGTTCAAAATTGCACAATAACGTCACAGTATAGCATGTCGTCCAAAATTGCATTAAAAAGTCATAGTATAGTATGTCGTTCAAAATTGCATTAAAAAGTCATAGTATAGTATGTCGTTCAAAATTGCATAATAAAGTCATAGTATAGCATGTCGTTCAAAATTGCATAAAAAAGTCATAGTATAGCATGTCGTTCAAAATGTGATTTAAAAAGTCATAGTATAGTATGTCTTTCAATATATGATTAAAAAAAAAAGTCATAGTATAGCATGTCGTTCAAAATGTGATAAAAAAAAAGTCATAGTATAGTATGATGTCCAAAATATGATACAAAAGTCATAGTATAGCATGTCGTTCAAAATATGATAAAAAAAAGTCATAGTGTAGCATGTCATTCAAAATGTGATAAAAAAAAAAGTAATAGTATAGTATGTCGTTCAAAATATGATAAAAAAAGTAATAGTATAGTATGTCGTTCAAAATATGATAAAAAAAGTAATAGTATAGTATGTCGTTCAAAATATGATAAAAAAAAGTCATAGCATAGTATGTCGTTCAAAATATGATAAAAAAAAGTCATAGTATAGTATGTCGTTCAAAATATGATAAAAAAAGTCATAGCATAGTATGTCGTTCAAAATATGATAAAAAAAAGTCATAGTATAGTATGTCGTTCAAAATATGATAAAAAAAGTCATAGTATAGTATGTCGTTCAAAATATGATAAAAAAAAAGTCATAGCATAGTATGTCGTTCAAAATATGATAAAAAAAAGTCATAGTATGTCTTTCAAAATATGATCAAAAAAAAAAGTCATAGTATAGTATGTCGCCCAAAATCATGAAAATAAAGTCATTGTATAGCATGTCGTTCAAAATTGCATAAACTTTGCATAGCATAATGTTTTACTATAAGTTGTCATCTCAGCTCTTCTCTGTCACCATGTACGAAAAATAATCTTCTATACATTAATGCTTTTAACCACTCAACTAATTGTTAATGTGATTTCCTCTCCTGCAGGGCCGTCGGGCTGCAGACAGGCCTCAGGGCGGTGGTTGGGGTCTGGGTCCAGTGAAGGAACATGGGGTCTTATTTCAGTGTAAACCTGAGAATTGGACCGACCAGAGGAAACCTGCTCCCACCATGACTTACTGGGTCATAGGGTACGTCATCTTTAAATATTTTTATCTACAAGCCTTACATGTTCTGAATAATTGGGGAGTAAGGAAGTACACATCTAGTGAGATTTAGTTCTGCACCAGCTGTAGAACCTGTGGCTCCATGAGCAGGGCATGTATCTCAGTCTGATTTGTTTTGTCTTCCAGGCGGATGTTGCTGGAGCCTGTTCCTCAGGAGTTCTACGTGTGTTTCCATGACTCTGTGGCAGAGGTTCCTGTGGAGATGGCCTTCAGACTCTCCTTTGGCCTGGCCCTGTGATGTGTCATTTTCTTGTATTAGATCAGTGACGCAGTATTTGAACTATCGGAGCATCTGTGTCATTCTCAGGAAAAACTGTGGTGCAGGTTAAAAGCACCTGAGAGCAAACGTGGTACTGAACAGGGGCTGCGTGGAGTCTTAATCTAACAACGTGCCTCCATTTCACATCTGATTTTCCTGCAGATAACAGCAGAGCGTGACTGTGGCCTTACAGCAGTGATAAGCAAAGAGCAATGAGTTCAGACCAGATCATTTCTGTGCCTTGTTGTCTTCATGTGTGTGTTTGTGTGGATGAAAAGCCTCTCAGTGAATACCTCAGACACTTAAGTGTAAACCTCTGATAAGACCTTCCAGTGAGAGCAGTCGTCAGGACAGTTTGCTAAAGTAAAGTTTACTTAACTGGACCAATAAAAACACAGTTTGTATGCAGTGTTAGAAAGGCATTTGTTAATTTAATATGTACAGTTTTGTATGGACATTTGTTTAAAAAAGAAATTAAAGAAGCAACACAGTTCATCTTTTATTCTTTCATAACTAATTTGCTTAATATTAACCTTTGTCAGTCTTTAATCATAATTTTTCATTATTGAGAACATTAATAATAGTCAGAGTGGAAATAATTCTACTCTTAAGTAGCCTTCACAAATGGAAATCATAAATATTGTACATGTGGTACACAGATATAACGTACATAATTAAATTGTGTCACCAGCGTCACAGCAGGGAAAACCATCATTATTAATATGACACGGCTACGAAAAAAAGGGATGATAATAAAAAATAAATCCACATTCTTAGTCCTGTAACAGTTCAGTTCAAGTGTGAAGCTCAAACGACACCTCCGACGTCTGTGTGGCCATCGGATTTCACCGATATAACCACGTGAACTGTACACACCTTCATTTGTGTCCATGTGTAATGTATCTGGTCCTTTAAAGTTCACGCTGTGCTCTGAACAAGCAGCAGGTTCCTCTTATAACACTCGAGGCTGCACAGAGGAACCCTGGTCTTAGAGCAGGAGTACTTCTTGAGGTTGGTGCACCCACTGACCCCGCAGCTCACCTGGGCTGCCGGCGGAGGACAGGGAGGTGCCGGGGTCGGAGCGGGGACCCCTGTGGGGAAGGAGATGGCCATGCCCTGGGCGGAGTCGCTGTAGCGGACCATGGGACACTGACTCTGCTTGGACTTCCTCTCCCTCATGCTCTTGATCTTGGCCTTGCTGGTTTTCGTCAGTCTCTCTATTGTCTGGTTCTTGTTCTCCTCGGCCTTCTTGGCCGCCTGCAGGCGTCGCTTTCGGGCGCGCTCCTCCCGTTTCTGCATCATCTCTGCAGTCATCTCTTTCTCCTTGTAACCCATGGGGAGCTCCAGGAGGGGCTGGCTCTGCTGCTTGTGGAGCAGGGCTTTCTATAGGTGAACAAAACAAATACATTCAGGGATGCATGTTTTTAGTCACATTAAAGGGTAAGTTGACATTATTCTCCCATGTTTTTGTGTGAAATTGGTCAGGCAGCAACGTCATCACTCACACTATTGTACCCATTCATCACCAATACACAAAAACATGGGAAACAGGGACCAGATTGGAAAACATTTCTGATCAACAGGGGGACTGAAGTACATGTATGTGCTGCCTCCGCTCTTCCTCACCTGTCTGGCTGTGAGCAGAGACTCGTCGACCTCCTTCTTCAGCTCTCCGTTGTCGTCCAGCTCTCCCTTCTCCAGAGCGTCCAGCCACCTCTCCTCCTCGTCCACAGGCCCGCCCAGCATGGAGTCGGAGTCCATGTCTGGCATAGGGGACGTGGCCAGGTTGCTGTCTTCATCTGATACACAACACACAAGATGAATTTATTGTCCAATCAACATCAGAAAACTGTCTTGGCTGTGTTGATTAAAGTGTGTTGCTTATAAATAAAATAAATGAAATGAAATCACACATACAAACTGACGGCTGTTTTCTGTGTTTGAAAAAGGACATGCAGAGGTTTGATTCTGAGCTGAGGGGGACTTGATGCTGTGTGATTTTGAATGTGAGTGCAAAAATCGCTGTGTAAAGATGGCTGACAGCATAAAAGTGGTGACTTAAGACAGTCCTGAACAAACTAATAATCAGGATTTAGATTCTGACTTAAGGTAAACCTCCGCTAATGTGCTTTGATGTGGACTGAATCAATAAGGAAATGAAACATGTCTGCCTCTGTCAGGGGGAGGAGACAGAAAGAAGGGCTGGTTAAATAAAACTGAACAGTTTTCCTCATCTCAGGATTAACTAGCTCAGCTAACGCTAATCAAATAACTCAGTTATCATTAAACCAGCTCTCTGGAACACACCCCAGGTTTATAGTATCTTAACACAGAGTACTTGTAACTTACCCAGCCAGGCCCGATACTGTTCCAAAGGCACAGAGGGCTCATCGTCATCATCGTCGTCGTCCTCATCATCATCGTCCTCATCATCATCAACATTATTAATAATCATCAAGGGAGAGGGAGGACAGGCCACACCAGGATGCACAGTGAAAGTGGGAACACTGAACAGGTGGACAAAAACTCACTGAGTGACTGGTTTCACACGAAACTGAGCACTGACGCTATGTTTCACAAACAACCATCACCTCACTCACCTCTTGGTCCCCAGCGTCTGTCCTCCCAATTTGATCTTGAGCCGGAGCTGCGGAGGAGGCCGAGGAACCACGATGGGCTCCGGCTCCGGGGCCTCGGTGAAGCTGTGGTGCTTCCTCTTGTGCTTCTTGTGTTTTTTATGTTTCCGCTTGTGGACGCTGTGCAGGCTAGAGCCGCCTTCACCTGCAGAGGACGACAGGGAAGCAACACATAGATAAACATGCATGAACTATTAAATCATGATTCATATGAAGCAAAATAAGTCCAGTAACACTTTTACTGCTGATGTTTGGTAGAGTGCTCACAACAAATGTACAAGTTGCAGCAAAATAAACAATAAACAAGACCTGTGTTTTTCCTTAAGCCGCATGAAATACATTAACTCTTAGAGACGCACTCATTTCTGTCTTTTTTTTAGAAGAGGCAGGGGATCATAAGGGGCAGATAGCAGGTCAACTGTATATGTTAAGTAAAAGTGCTCCATATTATCTGAAATCTGGGAACCTGAAGATTAATTTGAGGTGCACCTCAGCTCTGTGTGTCAAGTTTTTCTAGTCAGAAATGTACCAAACATTAAGAGTCTATAGGGGCTTAGGACATGATGATGGAAGGACATATTGGCCAATTGTTGGGCAATTATTTGAGTGGATACCATTTGTTACACAGATTTGGTGCTACATTTATGCACTTTTTACCACTCAAGGGTTGATAAACATGGTCAGAAATCCCTCTAAAACACTACATTAAGCCTCCAAAACCTTGAGGAAGTCCGTGAAAAATAAAATGCTATGGTTTGGATTAAAAAAACTATTGACATTTGGAGATTTTTGTTAGACCCACAATTACCGGCAATTGGAAACCGCTGAGAAACCCTCTTATTGTCAATAAACCTATTTAAGGCAAATATCCTCTGAATGCCTGAGGTCTCTAGTTTGTGGCTGTTAAGTTTCATGAGGCTGTGATCATCCTAGAGGTCACTATAGGGCATTTTATTCAGTAAAGTCTGTTAAAGAAGAGGTCTCACTACACTAAAATGGCTGCTGTAGAGACTGACATCATCACATGTTGACAAAATTTGGCTCATTGAATTACCAAGAGTGTCAGCTTTCCAGTTATACCCAATTTATGCCAAGACTGTTCAGAGACCCCAGTACACAGAAATATTTAATTTTACCCAAAACTTTATGGGACTAGCATAAAATGAGCATGTCTGTAAAGGGAGGGCTGGTGGGTACCCATACAACCCATTTTCATTCAGATATCTTGAGGTGAGAGTTCTGCAGTTAATCCTGACACAAGGTATATATTGTATTGTACCATATTCCGTTAATGAGAAACCCAAATATGCCAGCTGGAGCACTCTGAAAGAAATCAGGATGTATACTGGGAATATGAATAACTAATTTCTCTGCGCTCATGTAAACACCATATCCCCTATGTGAATATCACAACCGGGATGAGCCTCATCAACAGGTTATTCATGTTCATATAACCCCACTGAGGTGCAAATGTAGTGCTACAGTAATGCAAAAATTGATTGCCTATAGACATGGATGTACAGTATTACATCTGTAGTGTAAGTATTGTTTTCATGCTACTGCACATTGTGTCCCATAATGTAATGTGAGTCACTTAAAGAAGCTGATTTAACCTTTAAGATGTCTGCGTCATCACTGAGTGTACAGTTCAGTATAAACAACCATAACTATGCCTTTCAAAATGATTCATTAAAAGCCAATAATCTCAAACACTCACCAAGAAACCTGGGGTGAATCATGTCTTTCCTTTTCCCCATTGAAACGATGAAAGGGATGCAAACACCAAGTACAGGACAGCCGTCTGCAGCTCTACATAGCAGCTGGGAAGTTATCTGGAAAAGTGAGCCGCTTCTGCAGAAGAGAGAAACACACCCGTTACCTTACACTGAACACTGAATGCAACAATAATAGAAAGGCAACAGTTATGTTGATTTGAGTGTGTGCAACCTGTCTTCTTTTCTGTGTTAGCTCAACCGTAGCAGCAAATTATTTACTTCTCATTTATTTAGAAAAGCTTTGACTTTGACTGTACCTCTAGCAGTGTTGCAAGGAGTCATCGTACCTGATAAATAGCCAAGGCAACAGCTACGTAGCTTCAGGTGCATGTTAGGTTTCCCAATTTGATGTGTTACAGAGGCCATGGCAATACTTTATCTTTTTATTCATTTAGAAACTAACTAAAGGTTAATTTGAACGAGACCGTTAGCTATGACTTTGACTGTATGGGGTTGCTAACGTTTGCTAGCATGCATTAAACGCCTAAAAGCACCCCGTCGCAAAAATAAACTCGAGTTATCACTGAATTTTGAAAGAAACAGTCGTGCCAACAACTGTAACCCTGAAACAACTTAGAAACAGATGTAAAGTTTAAACTAACCTTACTATGTTTGTCTTGCGTAGCCAGTTAGCACAACTAAGCTAACAACCGGCTCAACTGCTACGTTGATTTAAGTGAATGTTAATATTCCCCCTTTGATGTGTTACCTTATCCGTCTCCTTTTCATTTATTTAGAAAATAATAAAAAGTTAATTTGATTGAGCCTGTTAGCATTGACACCAACTGTAACTTACCTTACTTAGCCAGGGGGTCGCTAACTTTTGCTAGCATGCGTTCAACGGCTAAAAAGACTCCCATCGCAGAATGTATTCAAGAACCCACTTTGGAATGAAAAGGAGGTAGCATAAACTGTAACCCTGAGATAAATGTGTCTGTAACAGATTTAAAATTAAGCTAAAATTGCTGTGTTTGTCGTACGAATCGAGCACAGATGTTTCCAGCTAGCACGACTAAGCTAAGTGAACAACACGGAAGTTCACCGCGTCGTCACTTCCGGTTATTTTGAGCCCTCGGATACGGTTGACTGCCATCTTGTGGAGAAAAAACAAAACTTAACCGGCGACTGACGCACAAGACTTCACACCGGTAAACATTTACGGCCGTTGTCTTTATTGTCAGTAAATTTAAATAGTTAAACAGGACCGACTTATTGAAGAAATTACCAAAATCTCACGCGAAAGTATCGCATCGTCAGCTATATTCAATAGTATGTCTCTGCAGACCCGGAGACTGCAGATTCAGACCCGCAGTTCTAGACCCCTTGTTTTTCGTCCCCTACTGGACGGCTGTATAACTGCAACTAAATCAGCGTCTCACCCAAACACCACTGTTTGAAAGAAGTTGGACTTTTAATGCTTTATTACAATTTACAATTTTAAGATTTTATTACACCCGAATAAAAATACCAAGATTTAATTGTTGATTTATGCCTGGGTGCTGTTCTGCATCATTATTGTTTGCTGGTTGTTCTGTATGGTTTGATCCAACTATTTTAGTTCTTTATTTCTTAATATTCATCAGACTGCTCTGACTAGCACGCCAAAAACTTGCACTGCATTGATCAAACCCGCTACAACATATAATAGGAAATGTCTGGTCTTGGGTGTCCAGTGCTCACTTTTGTTGTGGGAATTTGAAACAAAGGCTGTGAAATACTGAAATGGTTTGAAATGTTTTATTGTGTGCAGTGGTTACATCACACATCAGGGAAACATATCACAAAATTGAAAACAGAAACACTTAAAAAAAAAAATTAAATACCTATCACAGTCTACACTGAAATACTGAAGATTCTGGAGCATAGCAAATAGATTATTATATCGACATATTAACAATAGTGCCCCTTCCTTCCTCATCTGCCTTTGATCCTCCACAAAACTCCACTTCACTGTGGTTTCCCCTTTCTGGATTGTTATGTGCACCTTAAAAAGAGAGTCCCTAATTATTCAAAGTTAAGATTTTTCAACCGTTTTACGCACATAAACAAGGCCAGAACCTAATAATAGACAAAAATACATTTCTGATCATCTGCGCTGGATGAGCTTAATTTCTATCCACAAAATCTCTAAATATATGCTATAGAGTAATATCAATGTAGTGATATAAACACACGTAATATATAATATTATGAATAATAAAGGAAAAAAAAAAATAAAAATAAAGGTGTATTACATGATATACATGAATACAAAATTAACTTTTAGCATAAAGTACACTAATTGCCAATATGTAAACAGTTTCATGCTTGTATGAAAACGTAAGCCTATACACGTTTTTCTCATATCATCCACTTCATTGCTTTAATCATTTATTCATGTTTAATTTAAAGCACATGCTAAAATTATTCGTCATCGCGCTTCGGTTTCATGAAACAAAATGTGCAGGTCAAACAGTTCATTGTTGACAAGCTAAACTATTACCTACTACTTTAACCCATATTTGACGTGCCTTTCAGACTATCGTGGTAAAGACAGTCATATCATTTTAAACGTATCACTGTAAAACATGAAGTTCGCTCTCTAATTCAACAAAATAGTTTAAACAAATAATATGATTCACATTCGGATCGTCGTCGGCCATATTCAATAGTTGTAATAGTATGTTGGCTTCCAATGTAATAGAGGGCGCTGTCGCGAAATACAAGGTGTCCAGATCTGCAGTCTCCAGGTCTGCAAACACACCTCCTCGCTATATTTGTGTTTTTGTTTTACACCTTGGGTAATGTAGTTCACGCTGTGAACACCGCCTATTAAGACTGTGATCTGAGTGGCTCAAGAAATACATTGACCAGAAGTCACCGGGGCGGCCGAGCCGAGATAAGCAAGGTCAGTTATACAGCCGACGTGGTTGAGTTTATAACATAAATGCCATTAAATTTATGACTTCTAATCGGTTTTATTTGTGACTGCCTGCTCAGTACAGTGTGCCAAGGAGTGTGTGTGTCCCCTCTCGTGTATGTCAGGTCACTTTAACACAGTCTAGAGTTGATTTAATTAATGTAACGTAAATATATAGAAGTGATTCAGTTGTGTGTCGCCAAACTTGTCTTTTATTCTGCCTGGAAGCATGTTGAAAGTGGGAATTGTTTTATGTCGAGCTGTTTTTGGTTGCATAGACTTCATTAACTGCGTTTTATATTAATCAGAAAATAAGATTATAACAGTATAGATGCATCGCTAAGTTTTTTCAGGCATGCAGCAACAGGCGGAAGCTAAATGAATGAATGTGAGGACATAACTGATTTTTCTGATTGTGTATTTTGACAGGAACCATGAACTACGCTCGGTTTCTGACAGCTGTCAGTGCAGCCAGGAAGCCTTCCCCCATCAGGATCCTCAGTGAGTATTTCCCTCTGTGCAGCATGGCCAGATCAACCTGCTGCAGGGACCCCCAGGCGACATGTAACAGCTGAGCACCATTCCTCCCTGTCCTGCTGCAGAGTGTGCCGGCTCTGTGTGCTTTAACCATTATTTGAGAATACCAAACATTCCCTAGTTTCAGTCTCTCAGGTTAAAGAATTTACTGCATTTTTGTGTCTTGAGTAACAGTAAACCGAGGATCTGTGAGTTTGGGCTGTTGATGGGAGAAAATGTGCAATTTGAAGGAAACAGTGATGAACATTTATAACTAGTGTCTCACATTTTATAGACCAAACAATCAATGAATTCATTCTAAAAAATAACTGGTTGTGGTCTAATTAAAGTCTTAAAACCAGATTTTAAGATAATTAAGCATCCAAAGGCCGTTGAAATGTCAGCTGATAAAAGAAGAAGACACACTGATCCTCGTGCGTAAATGCGCACAGCGTCTCTCTTAAAGTGGCAGCAGCTCTGCAGCTCTGCTCTCAGCTATGGTCACATGTTAAAGAATGTAATTGATATTTTTCTCACAGTGACGTTTTATTTGAATCACCATCAATCAAGCATGTGCACGCGCATTGAGCACCCGCCTGTGTAGGCGCATCTCCCCATGAGAATAATGCGCCCTTTACACTGCAGAAAAATACTGCTGTAGTAGTATTCCCTCCGAGTAGCCTATCCAGAAAGCCACCAATGGGCTGGAGCCTATCCCAGCTGACATTGGGTGAGAGGCAGGCTGCACCCTGGACAGGTCGCCAGACTATCACAGGGCTGACACATAGAGACAGACAACCATTCACATTCACATTCACACCTACGGACAATTTAGAGTCACCAATTAACCTGCATGTCTTTGGACTGTGGGGGGAAGCTGGAGTACCTGGAGAAAACCCACGCTACAGTCTCTTTTTATCAGATATAAAATGGGGCTCAGGGACTTAAACTCAGATGACAAAGCACCTGAAGGTCATGAACCATGTCAGATATAAGTTTAAGTGATGCATATTGTATGACAGGTGACACACTGACACACAGTTGGATGCTGAGGCAAAAACTGGGACACATTTGATTGAAAAGTTTTAGCATAAGCAGATGAAAATGGATGGATGGTTGTTGTCTGATAAGCTGAAGTGGTTGAAGTACAATCATGTGTCTCGTCCTGTATGAAGCCGAGCTGCAGCAGCGTTCACCTCCGACCCTGATCTCTCTGGCCGGAGGAGCTCCCAACCCCAACACCTTCCCCTTTCAGTCAGCGTCCATCACAGTGAGGAATGGACAGACCATCACCTTCGATGAGACGACAATGAAGAGGGCTCTGCAGTACTCTGCCTCTAATGGGTGAGAGATCAACACGGGAATCCTTTGTTTCTAAAATCAATCACGTCACCTTGAGACTTTCCAGAACACGAACAGAGACATTGCTTTCAATTACATCAGAAAATAGAGCAGCAGTGGGTGGAGGTTGTCACTCTGCTGTGACTTTTATCTTTAATCACCACCTCCTTAAACTCAAACCTCACGTGACTCACACCACCTGCAGACTCCAGTGGTTTCTGTTGGTTAATCAGTGATAACAGATAGTTTATATGTGATGCCTCAGGATTAAGGCGACTCAAATCCAGCTGTTATCCATCTCTACCCCTCATTTCCTGTCATTTTTCTCAAGTATTGCGATCTAATAAATGGATAAAATGCCCACAATATAATGATTAAAAAGTTAATATACTGAGGACAAATCACAAAGAGTATTGTACACCTGCATGCCCAAGTTTATAGCTCTCTTGTGTGATGTTTTGGGCAGTAATATCTTGTTTCTGGGTTCTTATATAGTCTTTTTCTGCTCATAAAACCTACCTAGCAACAGCATCTATAATTGAGTAAATACTGGAAATTCAGATACTCATAAATCGAGTATTGTCTGGACTGACAAACACTGTAAGTATCAAAACAGAAATGTAATTTATTTATATAAAAACACCACAGACTATTACAGTGTGAGTGTGACGTGTAGTAAGTTTAATTTCAATTCTTGTGCAGAATACCGGAGCTGCTAACATGGATGAAGAACCTACAGAAGAACCTCCACAACCCACCGTCTGCGGTGGAAATGTGTGTGACCACAGGGAGCCAGGAGGGGCTCTGTAAGGTACTGACACCACCAGCTGCAGCGCTGCTGTTTACTGTCACTCATGTGTGTGTGTAGCCAGCTGTTAGAGGGTCACATGAAGACGTTAGTGTCAATAATGCTCTGTTGTAGGATCAGGAGGACCCTGGTGTTCTTTAAAGGGACAGTTCACCCCCAACTCAGAAATACATTGTTCCTCTTTCCTGTAGTGCTGTTTATCAGTGTAGATTGTTTTTGTTGGACATATCAGCCGTAGAGATGTCTGCCTTCTTTCCAATAGTAATTAATTATATTCATATACGCTAACTTTAGTAGGACTTAGCGCCGCTGCATGTGTGTGTTAGAGGGAATGATAAAGAGAGGGAAGAGAAGGTGGAAGGTGGACTATTGCAAGCAATGTTTCCGTAAGTTTTTAATAACTCGGAACGCTGTGGGTCAGGCCGCATCAGTACATGTACGTTCTCGGAACCCATCGGCTGTATTCGGTGCCTGACTTCTGGCAGACAGCGATACAGCCTCTGGGGGCAGACCCCCGGTTTTTTGGCATTCCGGTTTGATTTGGGCGGAGGAGGCAAATTTCTGTTTCCAACTTCCGTTTATATATAAGTAAATATGCTGAACCATTGCGATGGATTCAAAGTTTGCAGTGAGGCCAATTATGTTCTGCCTCGTTAGTTCACCACACGGACCGTTTAACCTGGCAACAACTGCAGCCGGCTCAAACGTGACTGATCAATATCACGCAGACTACAAACAGCCTACAACCGTAAACCAGGGCTCTTCTGCTCTTCTTCCAGAGACAAGATCTCCAGGGTTTGCCTACAGACTCTACATTCACTGAATGTAGCGTCTGTATATAGAGACTAGTACATGTAAAGCAAGTGTGTCTCTACAGTTGACAGCTGTGCGTAACCGTCAGCAGTTCGTCTCACCTGTTCGTTTTCCTCATCGGACTGCCGATTCAATGCTCAAAGTGGGGTCGATGACTGCTGGGGACACTGGCCTCATTCGTGTCTGACAGTTACCACCTCCTTTCAGTTTCCTCCAGCATGTTAATGGTGATAAAACAAAACAAAAATGGAAATATCTGAATACTGATTTGGATTACGATTACCACGGCAACGATTGAAACTTTGAAGATTTTAAATAATTGGGTTAGCCCTAGAAGTCTGCATCTACTGCTAGCTCACCTAGCACCACTGAGCTAGCTGATGTTACAGCTCAGCCGAGGAGGACGCCATTAATGTTTACATCTCGGGCTGTCACGAGCTTGAGCCTGTTGTTGAGAGAGTAGATGCACGCTTCCTAATTGGCTGGTGTAATTCAGCAGAAAGAAAATAGTTCCTACATGAAACTGCTCACAACAAGGTCTGTGGATTATCTTGAGTAACCAGGTCATGATTTCTAGACAGAGACATTGATGTTGAGTTTATCAAATGTATTTTTTTGCACTTTGAGCACCACAAGCTGAGTGACATCTAGTTCCATTATACTGGAGAGAAGGCAGACATCTCTACAGCTGATATCTCCAACACTCTGCAACTCACACCAAAACAGTCTAGACTGATACACAGCACTACATGAAAGAGGAAGAATATGTATTTTTGATTTGGTGTGAACTGTCCCTTTAACAGGTTAATAAACACACTTACCAATGTTTTATCAGCTTAATACTGTACTTTTGTTAACTTTAGAATCGTTTATAAACATGGTTTTAAAGTGATGATATGTTTTTGGTTGTAGGTGTTTGAGATGCTGGTCAACCCTGGAGACAACGTCCTGCTGGATGCACCCACATACTCAGGCACACTGGCAGCAGTGAGAGCACTTTCTTTATAACACACACACACACATACAGTGACTTCACCTTCTGTGACCCTCTAACCTTCTGTTTGCCTCTGCAGCTTCAGCCGCTCGGCTGCAACATAATCAATGTTCCCAGCGATCAGCACGGCATGATACCCGCAGCCCTGAAGGAGGTTTTGTCTCGGTGGGACCCCTCGGAGGTGCAAAAGCCCGACAGCAACGCTCCCAAGGTCCTCTACACCATCCCCAACGGAGGAAACCCCACAGGTGCCTCCATGACGGCTCAGAGGAAGCAGGAGGTGTACGAGGTTTGTCTCCTGCAACTCACACAAAATACGACTGCACGCACACACTGCAGATGATTTGAATCACTCCTCTCTCAGGCAGTGAATCGCTGACTCACCTTATTAGAACTTGTTGTGAAGCTGATTTCCCCGCAGATTCACTGTGCCGTTTTCAATTAATGTCCTGCGGTCTGTTTAAATAGCTGGCCAGGCAGTACGACATGCTCATCATCGAGGACGACCCGTACTACTTCCTGCAGTTTGACAAGGTACAAAAAGAGTTCACTCACTTCATCTGTTTGTCAATGACAGTGACTTTACTGACATTTAAAAGGTGAAGCAGTTCATTTAGTGTGGTCTGATCTGAGCACTCTGACTCTGGATAACCATAAACATGTCTCATTTATTTGGCAGCCGTGGGCTCCCACGTTTCTCTCCATGGATGTTGACGGGAGGATCATCAGGACAGACTCATTCTCTAAGATCCTGTCTTCAGGGTGCGCTTCTGAATTTGTGTGTGTGTGTGTGTGTGTGTGTGTGTGTGTGTGTGTGTGTGTCTGTGTGTGTGTTCACCCTGTTTAACCCCACTGCATGTGAAGCTCTGCTGTTACCATTTAAGATTTTATTGCCTCTGCTGCAGCACAGTCTTTGTGGTTTGTCCTTATGGAGAACAGGGTGTTTCTTTTCCAGTCTGTTACAGTGTTTAGTTTGCCTGTGTGATTCTTCACTGGTCACATCTGATGGTTTGAAAACATCCTTTGCCCAGTTCAGACCAAAGATTCGCAACATTACAAGTTGAAACAGGCAGCTACTTGTAATGCGCAGCTCTGCAACGTTCTAAAAACCTGCCAGTTCACACCAATGCAACCAGATGAGATGGTGTATCATCTCTATGCAACAACTCTCTGTACATTGTTCTGATTTGCAGCTTTTCAGGTTTATTTTGTGGCTGAATATAATTTGTAGCTTCTTAAAATATGAGTGAGGATAGAGATAGTGAGATACTGGCTACTGCTGCATTTGCAGTAGTGATGAAACAGTGAAAAATGCCAAATACACCACAATAATATCAGTGAGCAGCACGAATTAATCAGTGAATGAGAATGTGTGTGTGTGTCGGCGGGGCACAAGCACATACAGTGAGCAGCAGTAGCGACCCCCCGACCGACACTGGCACACTGAGGATGGAAACAGAAGGTTCGGACGAAGCACCTGCTGCAGCAAGCGAACACGCCATCCGCTGTCATTTTGACTTAGTAGATACATGTGACATGCTTTTAATTCTTTTCTCTGCGACGTTCTAAAACTGTTCATCTTGTCGCAAATCTTTGGTCTGAACTGGGCTTTAGTTTGTTTGTGTTATTGTGTGACTTTGGTGAATCTGAGCTAACCCTATTAAACACCAGTGTCCCACACTGGTGTTTCTCACTAGGGTGAGAAACAAACTAACCGATCGAGGCAGTGGTAGACCAGCAGCTCCTGTGCTCTGTGAGGTAAAATCACTGGTTTTGTCAAAGGAGTCTGGTGACATTAGGGTGCATAGCTAACCACTTCAGAAAGGGCCATCTGTCAGTCAGGGAAAGCGTTGAAAATATTCTAAACATAGCATCATCCACTTAAACTGACACTGATTTTATTAGGTAGCTAAAATACATTTTGCTGCCGCCCCTGTCCACAGCAGTACATTACTTTGCTTCTGTGACTGTACTCCTGCCTGCTTCTCCAAACTGTGGGTGCGCTTACCACCATCTATTGTATGTAATACACTGATTACGGATAAGTACCTCATAAGTAATAATAAAAATCTTTATTACAAAGCACTTTTCAAAACAGAGTTATAAAGTGCTTTACATGTTAAAAATTAAAACAGACAAGACATGAAAATTACTGCTTTTAACACAACTGATAAAAACACTTTAGTGTGTAAAAACAGGAAATGAAAGACAGTTTAAATGAACTTAAACACAAGTAAAATCAAGAAAGGTTCTCAGATAAAAGTATGTTTTAAGAAGGGACTTAAAAGAGATCCCTGACTCGGCCGACCTGATTTCCTCGGGCAGACTGTTCCAGAGCCTTGGGGCCTTGACAGCAAACACTCTGTCTGCTTTAGTTTTCAGCTGGGCCTCTGGAACAGACAAGAATCATCTGCCCGAGGACCTCAAAGTACGTCTTAAATCTTTAAAAAAAATCTTAAAATCTATTCTAAAACACACGGGGAGCCAATTTAAAAAGGCTAAAACTTAAGTGATGTGACAACTTTTAGACAATACTGTGTTTCAAACTTTGTGTATGTGTATTTCTTTACCATATTAGAGACACGTTCTTGCACATATACATCAATAAGCATCTTAAACTATGAGGTCATGTTCACATTTTCCCAGATCAGAGTCTTAGAAATCAGACGTTTGACATGATCAGAGCAGATTTGTGTAGTTTGAGGCTTAGCAAGAGATTCAAACCCTCACAGATTAGGACAGCGTGTGCTTTTTTGATAACAGATTTTCTTCTGCATTTGATCATTTAATCTATACTATATTCTAATCTCATTTTGAAATTAATATTTTTATATTACAGACCAGGCATGAGGCAGTGTATATCCAGAGCTACATTATGCAGGAGTGCACCAGCAGGTTTATGTCTCTGACTACGTGTCTGTGTGTGTGTTTGTTTCAGGCTGAGGATAGGTTTTGTAACCGGTCCCAAACTGTTGGTAGACAGAGTGGTGCTCCACATCCAGGCCTCCACGATGCACACTAGCACCTTCACACAGGTAAATGACATCTTGATTGAACTCCGCCACACCCTGTTCAGTCAACAGCTAACATTAACTGGTTTAGCTGCAGACAGATTCCTGCTCTCAGGTCGTGCGGGGTCATGTACGCATTTAAACGTATTACTTTTAAACTCTGTCGTCTATCACAGAAATTATCTTTAAAATACTTTGCATTAGTTGGCTGAAATGTTTGATGCGTTCTGTGTGGCACCCTCCATCAACCTGACATCTCAATACAAAACTGTAAAACACTGAATCCTGATCCTGACAGTAACAGTACGTCACCATGCAGCAGTGAGCACACATCAGGGTGGTTCAGTGTGCTCTCTACACACACCATATACTTGTGCTCACTGCCAGCATCTCTCTCCACCCCTCTGGCACGCCAGCTTTGCACAAACTCACCAGCAAAGGGGTGTGTCGTCACGCCAACGGTCAGAGCCAAACAAGGCGATGTGGTGTGTGTGGATCAGCAGCAGCTGCAGAGGAGGGTTTAATAAGGAAGAAGAGGGAGATTAATTAAGATCTGCCGCCATCCTCCTCTGACTCAGTCCACGCCTCTGCTTTTTTAATCTGGACATTATAACTGAAAGGCTCTGTTGTGAAAGACAGAAGGTGTGGCATGTGTGCAATCATAGACATGCAGATCTGAACTTGTAGGCCTTTGTGAATCTGTCCTCACCTCATATAACCTGCTTTCTTTCAGCTCATGGTGTCTCAGTTGTTGCACAGCTGGGGCCAAGAGGGTTTCCTCCAGCACATAGACGGGTACGTTCCCTCCCACAGTGCTGCTGCACAGCCACATCTGCACTGCACCACTGGTTTGATTGGTTTAGAAACACAATAAGATCCATTTATATCCCTCCACAGTGCCATTTCAGTGAGTTTTCTCATCTCTCACAGGGTGATTGAGTTTTACAGGAAACAACGCGATGCCATGATCAGCTCTGCGGACAAGTGGCTCAAAGGTTTGTGGGAAAAGCACAGAAAATTACCTAAGCAGTTTGAACGGTTACTGTCGAGTTCAACTTCAGGTTTTCCTTACTGTTACTGTAAAAAACAACCAAAATATTTTGTAGTAGTTTCAAGTAGGTTTGCTTGTTTCAGTTTTTATTGTTTTAAAGGTTTGTTTTAGTTTTTTTTAAAATAGTTTTAGTATCAGGTCTAATTTATTTTATTATAATATGGGGGTATTTCTCAGAGATTACATTTAAGAAGTTTAGATTAGATCTTAGGATACAAACACAGCACGTTGTAAAGCCAGTTGACTTACAGTCACAGTAAAGAAAACGACACCTGGCATACCAACACAACACCACTTCATCCTGTTAAAACAGTATTTATAATTTGAATTAATTTTCTAAAAAACCCTTTTGATTCTTTTTGATTAGTGTACCCTTACGTACTAAAGGGACATAAAGAATTGAACGGGTAATCGACGAATGGACAAGTACTCTGACTTAGTGACAGCTTTAGAGGAAAGTAGTCACCATTTGTTTTTCACCAGGCCAGTAAATCTGAATGTATTACAGTCTTCTGGTGCTCATGGTTCCAGTAAAATGAACTGAACGCTTGAATTATGGAGAATCTAACTGAGCTAACAATGTGTAGCATCTCCATATTGACCATTGTTTCAAAATTTATATTTGTATGTGTGATCTAAACAGCTATCTAATGTTAGCTCAAGTGGGTAGCCAACAATCCTGTGTTATACATCCAAGGAACTTGGAACCAGACCAGGCCTCTAATTGAGACAGGCCTTTATTTGTCCCTAGTAAAAGGGACTGGGTGTTTAATAGGGACAAGGCTTTTAATTGAAGATTTACAGTAGTTTTGGTTAACTGTAATAACCTTGGTACCTTTTAGTATTATTTCTACTAAAAATTTAGAAAATGAAAAATAAAATCTGTATCAAGCTAGATCTGACATTTGTGCATTATAGGTTTCCTCTCTAGACTGTCCAGTTAGCAATACAAAAAGTCCAGTTAGCGATACCAAAAAGTCCAGTTAGCGATACCAAAAAGTCCAGTTAGCGATAGAAAAAGTCCAGTTAGCGATACCAAAAAGTCCAGTTAACAATAGAAAAAGTCCAGTTAGCGATACCAAAAAGTCCAGTTAACAATAGAAAAAGTCCAGTTAGCGATACCAAAAAGTCCAGTTAGCAATATAAAAATGCCAGTTAGCGATACAAAAAGTTCAGTTAGCGATACACAAAGTTCAGTTAGCAATACAAACAGTCCAGGTAGCGATACAAAAAGTCCAGTTAGCAATATAAAAAGTCCAGTTAGCAATACAAAAAGTCCAGTTAGCGATATAAAAAGTGACCAGCTTCAGTCTTTACTGTTGCCCTTTACTGTTATGGCGAGATAGTGTAGTTCCAACCATTCAAGATGGCTACTCTAACTAAACAGGTGCATAGGAGAGGAACGAGTTCTAGACCTTCATCAGGCAAGAAAGCCTTTTGCTTGATGGTGTAGTCCGGAAACATCCAAATAAATGTTTTGGGTTTTTTTTTTGTTTTGTTTTTGCAAGTTATATAGTGAAGGGGAGTTTGCTGTTTATTAAAGACTTTTAAGTCATGTCATGTGGCTGAAAGCTCTGGAAAACCAACTAACCATGTTTTTTTGTTAAACTAAAGTCATTTTCATTAATGCAGACTCTCTGAATTATTATAATCCAGTATGGTCAGACTTCTTAGTGCTTTAAAGGCAGAGAAAGAAAAAACAATTTGTTTGTATGTGTTTGTTTTACCTGTTGGGGCATGGGTTTGTGTTGTAAAGCTTTAGGACAAAGAAGCAATGCCTCTGAGACACAAACAAGAGGACGTGAAATTAGCTGTCCAGATTATTCCCTGCTGGAAACAAATAGACAGTTGAAGTGAAAAGTTTAAGATGTCTGAGTCACATTAGTACAGTTTTCTTGGAGCCACCACCTAGTGACCATTTGAGGAACTACACGTTGAGACACTTTCACGTTGATATGTTGATTTACACACTCAAAAAACATGTCAGCACACACCCAGGCCTTTTCTTTCTTCTTTTTCTAATGTGTGTGTGTGTGTGTGTGTGTAGATGTAGCAGACTGGCACGCCCCATCAGCAGGCATGTTCCTATGGATCAAACTGAAGGGCACAGCCGACACCCAGCAGCTCATTATGGAGAAAGCCTTGGAGAAAGAGGTCAGAACATGTTCCTATTGTATCTCACTTTAAACCCTCACATACCAGTCTCAATCCAACGAAGGTTAACACAAACTTACTGTACTCTATTATGCTCATAGCAGGTACCCAGAATGCATTTTAGTGTTGTTTTTTTTCCCCTCTGTGTCTGTTTGTGAGCACCAGGGGCAGGCAGGGTTTGTGTCTGAATAGAGTGTAGGATGGTGCAGGCAAAGCGGCCATTGTGTTCTCTCTGAGTGTGTTTAGCAACTGAGTGTTTTCCCTCCCACACACACACACACACACACGGAGCATTTGTAAATCCCTGCTAGCGAATAGCCGATTAGCTGTGTATAAACAAGAGTGGGCACAATCAGGCTTTTCCAAGGTCTGCATGCAAGGCTTCCAGGATATTTTAAACATCCACACAGCAGATAGTGAAGACTCCCCAGTGTCTGACTACGCTGCTGACAGAGAGAACAACACTTTAGATTACAGAGAATCCCCTTCAGTGCTTATCTTTACCATGATTTAAGCCTCTGTTTAATAGGGTGGATTGTATCATGGGAAAGATTATTAAGATGTGATATTTCCAAAAGATGTTAAAGGGGTAGTTTGACATCACCAAGAGTTAGACGAGAGGATTGATGCAACTCTCATATTTGTCAGTTCAAGGGGAACTTTGATGTTTTACTGCCTAGACGATATTTTCTCTTTAGATGATGAGATGTCATGTTTGAAGTCAGAAATGGGCGCAGCACTATTGATATAAAGGAGAAGTCCAGTATTTTGCACTCTGAGCCCCATTTCTGGGTTGTTTATCATGAAAAGCCCTTTTTAAACAGGAGTTGTGCAAATCTGCAGGAAAGCCCAATCAGTCTTTTTTCAGCATTGGCAGTATAAAAACAAAATCGGGGAGTGCAGCAAAATGCCGCCTGCCTAATTTTGTTTATACAGAATGCACCTTTTTCGGGCAACAAAACGTGTAGCTCAGCGTGTGACGTAAACAGTGATGTGGGAGGGAAGCTGCAGCTGGTCAGTCCTTCGGCGATTCTCTCGTAAGTCGGCCCGTTCTTCACCGCCCCTGTCATCTGACGGTTAATGGCCTCTTCATTTGCGAGGACAAGGAGGGCGCGCTATTCTTTGTCTCCCCAGTTGCTCATCTTTACAGTGTCTGTCAGGTTTGCGTTTCCCTCTTGCTACTAGCTGCTCGCTAATTCCTGCTATCAGCTGTTTCCTGTTTATCCACCGCCAGTGGCTCGCACGTGAGGCGTCATCAACAGCTCCTCCCGTTGCGGAGGGCGCCTCGGTCTGTTAAAACTAAAAGGGTTCCGCCAATATGTCTACCCTACAAGGCGGAAAATTGGGCACCTCGGATCAACTCGCCAATCCGGCTGTGTGTGTCTAAACGCTCGCAGCTTGCCGGCAAAATGGCCCAACATTCGCTGAAAATCTGGCAGTGTAAAAGGGGCTAATAGAGTGGCTAAGACCAAAATTGTGACGACTGCTCCTTTTCTGAGAATTTGGCTTTCCCAGCCTGTCTTAACACTGCTGCCTATGGCCATGTGTATATCTGTCCTAAAACCACCCTAAACGTTCGTTTTCAAAGCCATGAAACTCACAGAGTGGTCAGTGGTGTTCGTTGATGTTTTGACATAAAAATTGTAGCAAACTGTGGTTTCCATCCGTGTTTTCACTATTCATCTCGATTGTGGAACTATTTTTTCTGCTGCCTCACACCTGGGTGTAAACGTTCACTTGATTGTTCGTTTGAGCCTGAAGCGTTATACACTCCAGCCCACTTGATGGCGATAATGCTTCTTTAAGTGGGTGTCGCCAACCGGCAGGAAACCATTGCAATGTAATGGGACACAGAGAAGAAGCAGAAGAAGGAGGCTGGCGTTATAAGCGAGTAATCCGTTGTGCAGTTTTTTAAACTTATTACAAAACGTCTTTGTTCGTTCTCGTTCTTCCTCCAGGAGGGCACACAGCACTGTCGAGCCGGCACTTTCGCTGAGCTAAAAGACTACAATGACTACAACCTTGTCGTAAACAACCCCCTTTGCGTTTCCGGTGGCGATTACTACCAATGGACAATGAGGCTTCCTATAGAAAACCAATGGATTAGACAAAATGTCAAATAAATCATCATGGAAACCACAGTTTGCTACGATTTTTATGTCACAACATCAACGAACACCACTGAGTTTCATGGCTTTGAAAACTAACGTTTAGGGTAGTTTTCGGACAGGTTCACACATGGCCATACACAGCATTGTTAAGCCAGGTGGGGGAGAGTCAAATTCTCCGAAAATGAGCAATCGTCACAGTTTTGGTCTTAACCACGCTATTTCATCATAAACAACCCAGAAATGGGGCTCAAAGTGCAAAATACCAGACTTCTCCTTTAAGATCAGTGTTGTAAAGAATGGTGTGAATTACTCTTGATGAAGGTCCACAGGGGCGGAAACGTTAGTATAACCAGTGTATGGGATCTTTGTTTCAAGACTCAAGTGATTCTTTCCAACGCACCTGCATCTGAGATAGCTGGATGTGCGAATATCTCCCTTTAAGCATTTTGCATTGTCCTGAAAATTATATTTGATGGATCTCTCTGGTGCTCTGGCACACAAACAACTACTGGTAAAAACAAAGCACGGTTTGTTCTTACGAAGAAGATTAATCACTAGTTCATCCCCTCAGTTAGAAATTAAAAGATCAGCTGCGTAAAAACTAAAAATACTAAGTAACATGAGTCACGGGTGTCTGTATGCTAAAAGGTGCTGCTGGTTCCCGGAGGCGTCTTCATGATCAACAGTAGTGAGCCCTGTCCCTACGTCAGAGCGGCCTTTTCTCTCTCCACACCAGAGCAGATTGACGAGGTATGTACACACACACACACACACACACACACACACACTATAATGACTCTAATCTCACACCATTATTTCCGCAGGCTTTCAGAAGACTCTCTTCTCTCATCAAAGAAGCTTCGTGATCAAAGATCTATATCTCCCTATAAGATGCTGCATTATTTTTCTAACTTACTATTGAAGTGTTTTATGTTAAAATATATTAACGAGTTTTAATATATTTTAATATTGTGTAACCTCTGACTGTATCTATACTGTGATCGAGAGGGGACACTCAGAATACATGCACTTGGAGCTGAGCACTGGAGCTCATTTGGAGCAATGGATAAGTTTATGAACAAAAAAAATATATAGTTGTTTACTTTATAATTTGTTGCTCCATTGTTACACTACACAGTGAAGATGCTTTGATGTTTTTCATGTACAAAAAAGTAAATAACTTTTTTTATCAGTCTATATTTTGTGTCTTGAGTCTGTGTGTTTGTGACTGCTGCTCCACTAAAACCTCAAAACTTATTGATCACACCTGTTCAGATAGATCAGCAACTTACATTTCTGTTAAAGTGATGATGTTTTTTAAGCTGTTATCTTTTTCTCTCATTATCGCAAATGTTGCTCTATTGCAGTCTAGCAAGGTTCAATGTGCATATTTTGGAAAGGTGTCATTTAAAAAGTCGGAATGAAAATATGATATACAGTCGTCCTAATCATCACGAACTCTTACGACACTTGACAGGACAAAGTACAGGTACACCTTACTAGTACCGGGTTGGACCCCTTTTGCCTTCAGAACTGCCTTAATTCTTCGTGGCATAGATTCAACAAGGTGCTGGAAACATTCCTCAGAGATTTTGGTCCATATTGACATGATGACATCACACAGTTGAATTAGATGTTTTTATCTACACACAGAGTGGGTCCTTGTTCACAGAATCCACCATGTTGCACCACCATGTTTCTACAGTAGCTCAGGACAGACAAACAAAACACTAGCTCTAGACGGTGCCATTCGTGTTGTCGTGTCAGCCATTGTGCTTCTCCCACACTCTTGGCAAACAGAAGTTGTAGTTGGCTGCAGTGTTGCAACCTCACCACTAGATGCCACTAAATCCTAAACATTGCACCTTTAAGGGTCCAAACACCAGCAACACTTGTAATATTGAGAACAACTGTATTGAGAGACTGGCTCAGTGGTTATCTCTGGCACAGACAAAAGACACAAGTCATCAGTTTCACAATAAAGTTCTTAAAATGGCAAGTGTTGCAATCAATTTAACACAGTTTCCTCTTTTCTGTGCCTCTTTAAAGAAGGTAAATCGTGCCAGAGACTCTGACTTTACTTCTGTTTTTCTACTTTGCTTCCAAAAAGCATACAACAAGAGGTGTCTTATCTAAATATGTAACCTTATTTCATAAAAATTAAACCCCACATATTGAAGAACCAGCTAACACCAACATTCAGAGTCCATGCTGGTTTATAGAAACATTTGAGAGAAGAAATTAGTCATGCATTTTAAGAACTTTCTTCATTTTAAGCAGGTTCGAAGTTCAACCATCTGTGTTTCCTGATGACCTGAAGAAACACCCTCATGCTTAGTGATCACATAACAGCACATGCTGACAGCTAGCTAGTCTGTGTGATGGTGGAAACTGTTTTCTTTTCCTTTGTACAGACTTTCTCCCTGCTGTGTTAATATGTAGCACTTAGTGAGCAGTGTGACCGAGCTCTCAGAGGTGTTTGTGTAAAGATGAAACCGTCATAACAGGGTCAAAGTGTCGGCTTAAAATCAGGCTTTTGTAACAGTTGTTTACTGTGAAGACTGCAGTATATTGCTGTGTGAATATACTCCTCTTTAACTATGTCTCCTAACTCCTGCATTTCAAATTTAACTTTTGAAGAAGTAAAATATTAGCAGTTAGTGATCTCTGTCACAGTGTTAAATTCTGGAGTCCTAAAGGTGTACAGTCTACAGCAGTGGTTCCCAGCTGGTCCAGCCCTGGGGTGCAGATTTCTCCTTTCTTAGTCATTAGTTCAAAGTCCACACAGTTTAATACAAAACACTTCAGAATAAAAGCTCTGTGCCAGAAATTCATTGTACTTAAGTTTTTCACAAACTTGACACATTTTCCAGTGACCTGCGGTCCATTCAGAATGGACATGTGACCCTCTTTTGAACCATGACTCACCGGTTGGGAACCACTGGTGTACAATAACAACTTGGGCAGAGTTGGGGGGGGGGGGGCTCTGTGGCTCCAGCCCCAGATGTTTTCTCAAAAGCCCTGATTTTTTTTTAAGGTTTTTAAGGCCCTGTGTACACATTTACAGATGGTTTTGAAAACAAATATTTTCCCCCTCTGTTTTAAAAATAATTCTGTCCACATGATCCTCATTTTACAAGATATCTTTGTCCAAACCACAACGGAAAAACTACTCAACCCTACCTGGTGTTTGCGGTCTTCAGCAGTATATCAAAGGCCTTGTCACAAAGGTATTAAAGCGTAGGTTAATGTCACCTTTTTTCAAAACATCGACTGGAGATCTTATCACTGCTGATTTACCTTTGATATAAGGACACAGGAGCTCACTTAAACATAGGAGCGATGTTCTGGACATGCAAAAGTTGTCCTTTTATTCTTTATCTACAGCAATCCCACTCTGGAAAGTGTCCCATTATCTGCTGGTTTGACTGGGTGTTATCCAAAATTGACATTGCTGGTGGACTTTAAATCACTGTGACCTAAAACTGCGTTTGTGTGTTGACATGTGACCAAAATGTAGAGGAAATTATCTGTTGTCAAAAATATCTGTATATGTGTAGATGGACTAAAATACCTTCATTTAAATAATGAAGGTACAAATACAGTCATTTTTAATCGGTCTCTGACTGGACCAACAAATCGATGGAGCAGAAGTTCTGTTACTTCACTGTTAGTGATGTTATTTACGCCAAATTCCTACTCTATCTAAGCAGAATTTTACAGGAAGTGGGCAGCTCATTGTTCAACTTGCTCTTCCAGAAACCTGTCACCTCTTAGTCTCGTCATCTAGTGCCCCTGAGTCGTATGTTTGACACCCCTACAGGATGCCTTAATGATCTGGACCCATCCTACATCACAGACCACCTCACCCCTTACTCTACCCCCTAGCATCCCTCTGGTCAGCTGACCTGGGACTCCTGGCGCTCCCACACCCCAGATTCAAGCTCAGGGATGAATGTGCCTTTGATGTATCTGCCTCCAAACTGCGTAACAGCAATGTCCTCCCAATCAGATCCGCCCCTCTATTAACTCGTTTAAGTCCACGCTCAGAAACCTACTTTTGCTCATTAGCGTTTGAGTCCCTCTGATGTGGCTTCCTCTGATGTGTACCTGTGTGTGGTGCATCTCTGGATGTACAAGCTGTGTACCCGACAGATATGTTGCCTCTTGCATATGTGTTTTTAGAGTTGGCAGCTATCATGTTTTTCCCAAATGATATACAGACCTGTAGGCCCTCTGTTAACTCAAATAGCTTGAAAAACAGTGCATGTAGCTACCATAGAAGGGAAACAAATTTCCACAGGAAGCATGCAACCAGACGCCCCTTGGTTTGGGCTGAGCCACGATCCAATGTCTGGCTCCGCCCCTGCTCAGGCAGCTTTGCTTACTTTCATGTAAAACTGTAATGCAAAGAGAACTAGTTACTACAGCTGCTGAGCACTGGAGTAAAAGTTGCAAACTAACCTCCAAATCTGATGAAATTTAGCGCAGAGAAAGGATCATTTCTCACAAAATGGAAACATTAAAAATACCAAATTGTATTTTCCCTTCAGGGAACAGTTGATGCATATAAGCTAATGTTTGATGAACACAACCATACACACACATTTCTTTAAATATCCATATTTCTACACCCAAATGGAGCATTATTGACTTGGTTATTGACTGCTTGCTGATGCCTTGGAGCAGTGTCGATTTCAGACTTTAACTGTGGCTTCAAGGTCAGTCACTTATCAACCCTGGCACACAAACAACAGCCTGCGCTGTACAGCCTGGATATCCCCCGCCTTGGTGTTTATTTAGAGGTGCTTTTGTTCTGCCTTTAGTTCTTCCAGGAATGGTTTTGTTTCAACAGGATGTTTGCTGTTTCTTCCTGCCTTTAATGCCCCTGGTCCTATTTTTGTTTCATCTGCTCTCCACAACACTACAGTCTGCCTCCAGTGTCTTTTCATAGTCCAGCCTGTTAGCTTCAGATGATAATAAACGCTGAGGGGAATGGGTTTTCACCACAGTCCATTTACCTGTCGCTGTGCCGCGTCTTAAAGCCGATGTGCACAGAGAGGTCTACTTACCGCACCACAAAATTAAATGTACTTTACCTTTATGTAGGGAAGGTTTTCAAACCCATCAGTCTTTGTACTGGTCGATAGCAAACTGGAGAGCTGCCCAGACCCTGCTGCTGTCTCCTGAAGGAGGCGTCAAGGCCAGGCTGCACAATCACAGAGCAGAAATACAGAACATTAACAGACAGAACAACATAAAATGCTTTAATGAGCCTCAATCTTGACACTACCTCCCATAAGTGTTGGGTTGAGATTGACTTTAAATCTATATAATCACCTGCAGTAAAAACAGTTGTGTTTTCATTACCTTAGAATGAGACATTCATATCTACATAGAAAACAGGTCCTCATCTATGGAGTTCGCTATGTTGCACCACCATGTACAGTGGCCCAGAATGGTCAAACCAAACACTGGCTCTAGATAGGGCCATTTGTGTTACATGTAAGAGAAACACTAATTTGTAACACATTTTTATTCAGCGTTTTTACTTGTTTACTTGTTTTAATCACTCGCTAAAAACCCGCTGAACAAAGAACACTGAAGGAATTCTAACCAAGAGTTTAAGAGTTCTCTAACCAACCAAGTTTCACCTGGTTGCAATCTGCAATCTTCACCACTGGATGACACTAAATCCCCCTAAATTGTAAGCCCCTTTTACACTGCCTATTCAAGGTGGGACTATTGTGCCATCATGCAACCTTGCCGTTCTTTGAGTTGACTCGCCTGTGAGCCAGGAACAGAAGGAGTAACAGTGCTGAAATGATGTCTGTAAAAATGGAACAGCTGGCAGCACAGGTGTGATGTTTTGACAATGTGTCCTCCGTGTGACCTACTGTGGGAGATTTAAAAAGTTGCTGGTGGCAGTTAGCAGCTAACTAAAAGATGAAGAACAGTGGCCGACAACGCTTGCAAAACAATGAGGTCCGGCAAAATCAGCTGCCATATAACAAGGACAGTAAATAACTGTTATTGCCATGTTAATGCCATTATTATTGCTTATAAAGTGCTGCTGACGTGTCTGTTATATGTCATACTAGAGGCCAATGGTGTTGTGTTACATGTCACGCCCATCACGCCTCTTTTGATTCCGCGATGCCGGGATATGACCTGATGCTGCCATTGTTTGGTTCTGTGTAAAAATGCAAAGGCGGCATGAACAAGCGACTTTGTTGCTGCATATTAGCCAGCTAGCAAATCAATAACACAATCCAATGTTGAAAGAACAAAGCATATTTACTCTGCACCAATGAACAATAATACAAACCATCATGAAACGTTTCTGCTAATGAGCTCAATTGCTAAAGAAAAACAGTATTACCTTATATAACAAGTTTGTTTTGGTCTCACTCCCTCTCGACTTTAGCTCTTTGTTTACGTTCCTCACTTCTGTTTCTCTTCCCTGCCTTCTATTCAACATTCTGAATCAGCGGAAAAAAGCCAACTAGCGACAACGAGGGCCAACGGTGCAGTACATACGATTAAACGTGCGCCCCCTTGCTAGTCGGCACCAGAAATATTATTCGGTTAAAGCTATTAGTGTTTTATTCATGTACAAGGTCGCTTAACTGTCATGTGGCTGCCTACCACTAGTGGGTGCTACAGAGCCGTCAGACAGCAGCCCCCCTCCCCACGGTAATTTTCCGAGTTGACTAGGGTTTTAAAACAGCATGGTGTGGGCTGTGTCAGAAAAAAAAACTGGCATATAATCACTCGAGTGGAGCAATGTGCGACCACATTCAACTAGTGGTGCTGGCCACACACAGCCCAAATTGACATCGTTCACCCAGAGACGCTGTGATCCCACCCGATCTGAGAAGATAACGCAGCTCATCACGACAATGACCTCGCAAGATATGCTTCCACTTAACTTTGTTGAAGGTAAAAGTATCAGGATATTAATGGATATGTTGATATCTGTTGATCTACAACCTTTAAACGGTGATCATGCCTTATGTTTATGGCTTGCTCTGCTGCCCCCTAGTGGCCATAATGTCAAGTAATGCAGCTTTAAACCTGTGTGAGAATATAACAGTGAAAATGAAGTCTGTGAAAACATCAGTAGTCACTTAGTACATGTTAACTACCTGTTTAGAAAGCAAATTAAATGTATTACCTCTTGAAATAGACTTTTCCCATGGATAAATGTTAGTGCAGTAGTAACTATTTTAGAATAATGCAAATGCTCTAAAATCATTGTATTGAAAGGGGTTTATTTATTTTGTTGCCCCACCTGCACTGGCAACACAACCCCAGCAACTGGCGATGTTTCCACCCAGTCTGCACTGAGGCTCAGAGACAGGAGCTGGTGGTTACATAGCTGACAGCCGGCGGCAGGGGGAGGATGGAGATGCCGGAAAAACAGCTAACGACGGACCTTCGTCTCCGGAGCGGCAGACCATGATGTGAGTATAGCAAATGACTCTGATTAACGGTGAAACGTGACATTTAGTCGGGTTTAGTCAACGTTTAATCTGCTATCGTCGACGCTGAGTTGGCCGTTTGCTGGACCGTTGGTGAGGAGGTAACGTTGCTGCATTTCTCGGCTTACATTCAGTTCTTCATACGCTTTTTGCCGACTGTTGTCAACGGATATATTTTCTAAAAACGCAGCTACACGCGTAACAGTCTTCGTTTTGTATATGTTAAAGAGCCACCGCTTGTTTGCAGTTTGCAGCGGCACCGTTCTGGAAGCGTCCCGTGATATAAAACCGCCGTCCAGCACATAGCCGCGTCCCACGCCCTTGTTTCGTGTATGTCTAGCGTTTTAAACGGCACCGCTTGATGCTACGAAATCTTAAAATCATTCTCACACATTCACTCACATTTACATTTAACTATTACACCGTTATAAGCTATTAATTGACCCGCATTCAGGGTGAAACAATGCCATCCTCGGCTACTGTATGTGCGGCAACGGAGCAAACCAGACGTTAGACCGAGCCCACACATTGCTCCGTTATGTTGTAGTGTGGCTTTGTTTTCATATTAACCGAGCCAAGAGGTGCTGTTAACAACACTGGGGGTAATACCTGTCTAATTAACGTTACTAATCATCTATTGTTGCTTTATTACAAGTAATAAACATCTGTGTGTATTTTGAAATATTATTTCCATATGATGTAATCGCTTTTAGCTGCAAACACGTATTATCAGCTTGTTTTGCATTGAAGAGACCCCCGACTAATTGCTGGTGCTTTGTACTGTTAGCTAACTAAATGAACATTAATATGATGTGTATGGTAGTAAAATGGTACAGGCTAATTGCCAGTTATTTTTTTTATGGCTGACAAAGACCTGCTGTTTTCCATGAGTCTAATACAACCCTGCGAGACTGAAAGGAAATGGGTACAAATATTATTGTCTATATAATCACTGGACACTGTCAATAAAGTGTCCTAAATACAGTATTTAACTCATAAGAAGACAAAATTGAGAAAAGCAAGGTCATATGTGGAGCTGCAACCATCAGATTTTTGGTATGCATGGTTGATCAGTAATCAGCAATCAACATTTAAATGCATTTGGAGAAAAAAAGCTCAATATGATGTATGCATTAATATCAACAGGAAATCAGCAACTATTTTGACAATTAATTGATAGTGTACGTCAGATTTCAAGTAGCTTCTAGCTTCTAATATGTGAGGACTGTTTTGTATCATTGTAAATTGAATATATTTTGGTTTGGGGCTGTTTGTTGCACAAAACAAGCAATTTGAAGACTTAACCTGAGCTGTGGGAAATCACGAGGGGCATGCTGCACAATTTTCTGAAAATATTCATTAGTTGCAGCCCTGTGTTTATGTCAGAGCTGGTTATTAAAAACAGCTCCCTTATCGGCTTGTTCCAGCCGCCGTGCATCAAGTCCTGAGCAGGCACTGCTTGTTTTGTCCCGCACTATCTCTGATTAATACCCGCCAATCACATTCTTGTTTTCCAGTGAGATGTTACAAGTCACAGAGCTGAATACCAAATTGCCTTCCACTATCAAGAGATAGCCAGTCTGCTGGATGGAGACTCAGGAGGAATGACAGAGTCTCTTCCCCCTCGGGTGACACACCGACAGTCTGAGAAAATGCACTGGGGCGGTGGATACATTTCTCTGGTCCTGGCGTCCCTTATCGCCTCCAACACCACCGGGGCCTTATCGGTGGACACAGATGGAAACCGTACAGAGAGCGGCAACGTGACAGAAGGCGGGTTTGTCCCAGTTGTGTTCACTAAAGTGAGCCAGATAATTGCCCGGGAGGGGAGCTGTGCGCTGATTGATTGCAATGTCACCGGAGAGCCATTCCCTAGTGTTCAGTGGTTCAACTCCCATGGTGACCGTCTGGACACGGAGGCGAACGGTGAGACATATTGTGCTGTTACTTTAAACCTGGTTTCCTGTTCTCTTTGTCAACACCACTGCACGTCACTCAGTTATAATTTAATTAGCAGCATATGCACAGAGTGTCTGAGGTTTATTATTTACTATGAATAAGACCTCAGACATTTAGATGTATTCCTTAATTGGAGCAAATTAGTTAGTAGACATACTGCAGGGTTTCCCCCAGGAAATGGTGTCACAGAGGCAGCACATCCTTAATTTAGCAAATGACGACTGAGGTTCCTTTCTTCTGTTTCAAAGCACTGTTGCAGGATTTTTGTAGGGAATCATCTACATGCCATGAGCAGGGTGTAATTTAGCTGGTTTTTGTAATCATGTGTAGTTGCCCCTTTGTCTTTCAGCTTATTTAAACATACTTTTTGGCTTTTCCTTGTAGTAATCTCATTTTGTGTTTTATATTGCTTGTTTTCGAGCTGTCGGGAGAGGTTTTTGATCTCAAGATGCTTTTCTGGTTAACACACATCCATTTTATCCGCTCTTAAAAGGTAGTATTAGCTCGGTGCCTTGCTCAGTGACATTTCCAGGTGTCATAGAAGAAGCCAGTAGTCTTTGATGCAGAAACCTGGAAGCCTCTAGCTTTGGGAAAGGCTTGAAGAACCTGCAAACTATTTTAAGATACACTACGCAGGATTTTCCTAAAACAACGCACCGACTCATACAAGAGTAATCCCTCTGAATCATCACTTAAGACCTACTACAAGTGTGTGATGATGAGTTTATCTGCAGACACTCTTTATTTTTTTTCTGCGTTTGGGACGTTCATGGGTGTGCACTTCACCGGGACGGTGTATAAAGGTAGTGACCAGGTGCCAGAGACACAGCACTGAAGACATGCAAATATAGCGAGGCAAAACACCAACGAGTTTGAATCTGGGGTTGGTTTTTACTTTCAGTTGTGCTGGCGAGTGTGTCCAAAACAGTGACCAACAATCCTGTGAAGTACACCTTAAATAGTTTGTACAGGATAAAATCTTCTGCCACTGTACATGTTACTTGTCAGTATATGTTATGATACTGTATAGTTTATGGAAAACCGTTTTTAGGCGCTGTTTATGAGTTAAAAAAACAGACTGAATATCTGTTTTTGACGAATCCAGTAAGTTAAATAACTGATAAATGATGAAACTTGATCAAATTGAATAATTACTCAAAAATGAAAGTCTTATAAAGCAGTTTAGGTAATTAATTTGCAAAACTGTCCCCAGACATATTAAAAGGATCACTACCACAGTGTAAACAGTATGGCCAAGACTGTAATGGTTGTCTGTCTGGTCTATAGGCCCATATATCACCTTACATACCACCTACCCCTAGCAACAGACCTCTTATTTAGAGTTTGACGTCATTGCCATTACTGGCACACCTAATGCAGTATACGGTCTGAAGATAATGTACCAAGGATACTCACATATGTGGAAAAAATGTTGGGTTCTCTGGCAGTGTTGATGTGCTTGGACACCAGGAAGTAGGATCTTGGTGTATCCTGATGCTTTGATGCACATACAGACAAAGCCAGAATGTGAGGGAAAACAATGCTCGCAGGTGTTTAGTGCACGTCATACACCACTGGTGTGTTTCCCCACCTGTGTCTCTCAGGACAAAAGAAGAAATGTTAAAAATGTTACGGCCACAGTCTCTGGTTGAGTCTTACGAAGGCTGCTGTGCCCTTTTATGAAAGCAGCTATCGGAGCTTATTCGTGTTAATTCAGGTCATGAAATGCCATCTTATGTTCCAGTGGAAAGAGTTTCTGTGTGGATGCTTTGTGTGTGACGGCATCACAGTTACAAGAGGATTACTATTGGTAAAAAGAAAGACCCTCCAGCTTGTAATTGTGTATGTTCAGGACGTAAAAGGGAAGAGTGTAAAGACAAGACAGGAACTGAAGACTTTGTGTACAGTGTTTAAGTTCTGGTTGTGGTCTGATAAAAATGCTGCAGATGTCTCTCTTCAGACGGCCTTGAGTTCCTCAGGGAAACTTGGCTCACTTATTGCACATTTTGTCTGGCAGCCGTGATTATTTTGTTGCTGTGATAGCAGGCGTTTGCCAATTAGATCAGGGAAATCACTGAGAAAGTTTTTACTACTGATTTTCATTCAAGCCGAGGCTCCGGTGTCTGTGTTTTGAACACTGGGACTCACCTCGGAGAAGAAGGAACGCAGAGTAAGGAGTGGTTTTGATGCTTCCTCTGAGCCGGCCTGTTGAAACCTGCCATCAGAGAGGAGGCGAAGCATTGTTATTACGGCCCAAAAACCCAGAGCAGCGTCTGCACCATCACAGAGCCTCTCCCCTGGGCTGCACAGAGGAATGTAATTAAGGAGGGGGGCTGTAGATGTCTATCTGTTGCTGCTTCTTTCTTTCCCTACAAACTTGCATGTAGTATCGGGCAGCACATCAATCGCATGATCTGCTGGTGGAGGTAAAATTAGACATCTCGCTCTCATACGAAGAGGCGGATGGGCGGGACGGTGTTGTCGGCCAGGCTGCATTTCCTGACCACCCATTCATCTCCTCCAGAGGATCCCAGTGTGGGAACAAGATCGTGCTAGCAGGTCAGAAGGCGGCAAAATGTTGTTATGGCCTCTTTCAGACTTCAGACTACAGATTACCAGACACCTTCTGTGATATCTGTCCATCTTTACTCCCACGCAGTTCACACAGCGAGAGGTTGAGGAGGAGTTGCAGCTGAATTCACTACACTGTGCTGCTTGTGGATAAAATGCTGCCCTCAGAGTTGTCTTTGAAGGGCCAGATCAGGACACAACACAGAGCTTGTGTGTACAGTTTTTATCAGGAGCTGTTTTGCTAAAGGTAAAGCTGCAGCCCCTTTAGCTTAGCTTAGAATAAAGGTTGAAAACAAGGGGAAATAGCCAGTTTGAAAGTCTGCAGATACAGTTGGTATTTATAGAACGCCCACAAAACGTCACATCCCTTTACACTGAGGGGGTAAACAAAGCATTCACTACCATACTCAAGAGCTGTGGGTATTTTTTAACTTGGTCCCTATTTTCCCATGTTTTTGTGTCTGTGTGACTAATGGGAACAACAGTTTTTTGAAATTGGTCCAGTATTGAGGGAGAGCAGTGGCCAGGCTGCGATATGAACACTCAGGGCGTGTTTGTACGGTCAGTGTACGTCCACTTAACGTGCTTGCCGCTGACACCGCTCAGATTGTGATTACAAGTGTCTGGCAACATTATGAAAGAGTTAATAACATGTCGGGCAGGAAATCCAAAGTGTGGGATCATTTTGAGAAGGTGAAGGACGAACCCAAGGTGATATGTAAACTCATCTTCATTGGTCGACTACAAACATGACGTATCATCTGAAACATGGAAGTAGCTACATGCCCCTTAGCCCACAGCGTCATTAACAGGCGGCTCGCTCAGTGTGTGACGTGCACTTGTAGATAAAATTTTGGGGCTGTTACTTGCTCTGAACAGTTTCGTCACCACTGATAAGAGCCGGCAGACTAGCTGTTCCCCCATCTCCAGTCTTTGTGCTAAGCTAAGCTAAGCTAACCATCTGCTGCCCCCAGCTTTATATTTGACAGACAGACGTGTGTGTAGCATCAATCTTCTTATCTAACCCTCCACCAGAAAGCAAATAAGCGCATTTCCTAAATTGCCGAGCTATTCCTTTGAAGCGCACAGAGGCTGTCACATCACCATATAGGTCGATGGGGTTATCAGTCAGAATAACTACCTCATGACTTTGATAAGAGCTGATAACCAGAGCAAATAATCAGGGCCAATAAAAATCACACACAAGATTTTGGGGATTTCACAGAACATACTAAAGCCAGGCTGCACACACAAACTGTTCACACGTTCGGATCAGTACATTTAAAGCTATTAAAACAATAAACCTATGCCTCATTTTACATTTTATGAAACATTTTCCAAAGGTTATGTTTGTAAATGGACAGGTGTGACGGTAAAGTATGATTATATATGTTGTAATGTTTGTGTAACTAAATGATTCAGCACGTAAAGAGATGGTTGTTGTTTTGATTACTCAAACCTCAGCACACAGAGCGGCCACGTCACCTGTTTAAATATTGAAGGCGAGGCAGGAATAATAAAGTGGCTGCTGCTGCTCTGCCGTCTCAACTCACAATCGGATATAAATATACATCACACATTAACGTGGCGCATGCTGAACATAAAGTGGCTTTACATTACAGAGCCAGAGGTTGAGATGAGCACAGATGGAGGCTCAGACATGAGATCACAGTGTACGCTGCTGCTGACAAACTGGGCTCAGAGGCGCTTGTTTTCCTTTTCATTGATTTATAAATATGTGTGGCAAAACATTGTGTTCTGCCGAGCTGTCAGACTCTATAAAAAAAGAAGCAAAACAGCGCAGAAGTAGAGCGTAAGCAAATCTGAGTAAGCACGTTCCTCTTGGAAAGCAGCAAACATCAGCTGCAGCAACACTGCAGAGGAGTGTGTGCTGTTGAATCACACGGCAGAGGAACAGATGCATTAAGAGGATTTCAGGGTTTAAACTTTGACCTCAGAGTGAGTTGGTGGGAAAACTGCATATTTAGTGGGTTACGTGGTGCCAGTGAGTAATCATGCTTTTAAAAGCAGGTCGGCAGAGGCCAATTTTTTTACCACATGGTACCACAAGTAATGGAGCGGTCGAAGTGTTTGTGCTGCTTGTTCATATAGAGTTGGAGAAGTTGTCCAACAGCAGCTGGTCATCACCTGTCAAAAAGTAACTGTCAGACATTGTGGCTAATCAGCATCGTCAGGAAATGACTCTGAAAAACATGAAATATAAAATACAAAATACACTGGGGTGGAGCTTTAATTGTTTGTGTTCGCCATATTCATGACCGCTCTCTGTCTCTCTCCCTGTAGGTGACAAGTGGTGCTTGCTGGACTCTGGCGTCCTCAACATCACCAGCATCGAGTTCGCAGACCGTGGAAAGTACACCTGCATGGCGTCCAACGTGCACGGCAGCACCAACTGCACAGTGACGCTGCGAGTGGTCTTCACTAACGGCGACATGGGCGTGTACTACATGGTGGTGTGTCTGGTGACCTTCACCATCATCATGGCCCTGAACGTCACACGCCTCTGCATGATGAGCAGCCACCTGAAGAAGACGGAGAAAGCCATCAACGAATTCTTCCGCACGGAGGGCGCCGAGAAGCTGCAGAAGGCCTTCGAGATCGCCAAGCGAATCCCCATCATCACCTCAGCGAAGACGCTGGAGCTCGCCAAGGTGACGCAGTTCAAGACCATGGAGTTCGCGCGGTACATCGAGGAGCTGGCTCGCAGCATCCCGCTGCCGCCGCTCATCATGAACTGCCGCACCTTCATGGAGGAGATCCTGGAGGTGGTGGGGGTGGAGGAGATGAGGCACACCTTCCTCAGGCAGGCAGGCGAGACGGCGAGCAGGGCCATCGGGGCGAGGGATGTCTTCACCATCCTGCAGGAGAGGGAGAGAGAGCGAGGGCGGGAGAGGGAGCGCAGCGAGTCCCCCGCCGCCGACTCGGACAACTCCTCAGTTCACGAGCAGCCGCAGCACATCGCCATCCAGGTGTCGGTCCACCCGCAGCTCGCCGTCGGCGGTTACTGCAGCATCGAAGCTCCGCCTCAGCCAGAAGCCACACCCTCCTTGCCTCCCCCCTCCTGCCCGCCGCCGCTCTCTCCTCCCAGCAGCCAGGAGCAGCCTGAGGCGGAGGGAGAGCAGGACGCCGACCAGGCTGCGCCCGAACCGACAGACGCAAATAAGACCCCTTCTTGCCAGGTGTTTTACGAAAGCCACGTGTGACGACATGACAAACCCTGGAGGAGCGACGAGTTATCCTGCTATGCATTTCCACTTGAAGACAAAAAGGTCAAGACATTTTTGATTTCACATTTTGGAAGAAACAATCACATTTTTATTTATCTTTTCTGAACGGAACAATCTTTAAACCTTTGTAGGCCGAGAATAAATCATCGTGAGGTTTTTAGACACTCTGGATTTTCATGCTTGAATGTACACGGGACGGGGAATCAATATTATTATTAATGTAATAAGCAGCGAATTGTAAAGGAACATTTCCTGTGTTGAGATTTTCATAGCTATTATTTAAAGGAATTAGGGTACGTCACTCTCGGGGGTCAAATGACTTTTCAGTTTTTAGTTTCTTACAGTGCTAGGGTTTTTACGACTAACTCCAGAAATCTGCCTCAAGCTGCTCTTCATGACGATGAAAGCTAAGCTTCCTTCATCCACTCAAGAATTCACATCCAGCTACTGTTACAGCCGATCCGCGGTCATTGTACAACGTCCTGCTCACCTAGAGATGCATGCTGGACTGACAAAAAGAGAGTGTGGTCACCATTTCATGATTGTACGGCCTACTGTATTTCTACAAAAAAACAAGTAAGCCAGGTAACTCTATGTGCGTACAGTATATTTCCTGATCGGGTCACACACACACCTCTGGGTAGTTACTGTCCGTTTCCTTTGAAATATTTTAAAGAGTATTATTATTATTACCCATCGTGGTGTGGTTTTGTTGCTCAGCTAGTTTAAACATTATTTTTGTTTTCTTTCTCCTCAGTAGAGAAGAGTAGCTTTTTGTTTCCTTCCCTCCGCCATGTGCTGTTTTAGGTTTTTAATTTACTGCCAGACCTGATCTCAGCATCGTCTTGCTTCTGCAGAGGCTTTACAGTACAGTTGTGTTTCTGCTGCATGTCAAAGTGGACACTGGGACTACAAGGACTCTTTTCTTTCTTCCTTTGCTTGGCTAACAGTCCAGTCTGTGGCGGAGATGAACTGGGTGCTGTTCTGCTTTTACTGGTGCTCTTGAGATGGCTCTTTTTTGTAGTGGAATAAAATGAAAGTGCTGTGTAAAAAACCTGCTTACAAATGTCTGCTATACCCACATTAATTGATTTTTCTTTTGTTGTTAGCAGTAATAACACACTGGTACATTAACTATTACTTCACGTCTCATGTATCTCGATGAGAGTTCATTTTAGGGGACTTTAACTACTTTTTGCTCCAGGGATCGCTGTTACAACATGACCTATGATACATACTAATGACTGTTGAGATGGAATAGAGAGATAACGCAAAATCAGAGGGGCGGAGAGAGAAACTTGAGGTAAAGATATTGTGTGAGGTTAAAGGCAGTTCCTTTTTTATCCTTAAAAACCGCAGCTAACTCAGTCAAAACTGAACACAAAGGCATGATGCATGTATTTTGAGATTAAAGGCACAGTTCACCCCCACATCAGAAACACATATTTCCTCTTCCATGTAGTGCTATTTATCAGTCTAGATTGTTTTGGTGTGAGTTGCAGAGTGTTGGAGATATCAGCCATAGAGATGTCTGCCTTCTCTCCAGTATAATAGAACTAGATGGCACTCAGCTTGTGGTGCTCAAAGTGCCAAAAAACATTTGAAAAACACAACAGCAATGTCTCTTTACAGATATCATGACCTGGTTACTCAAGATAATCCACAGACCTTGTTGTGAGCAGTTTCATGTAGGAACTATTTTCTTTCTACCAAACTACACCAGCCAACTGTGTCATGGTGCAGGAGGAAGTGTGCATCTACTCTCTCAATGACAAGCTTGTGTTTGTGACAGCGCAAAATGTCCTCCTCAGCTGAGCTGCAACGTTAGCTAGCTCAGAGGTGCTAGATGAGCTAGCAGTAGATGGACGCTCCTAGGGCTAACCTGATTATTAAGATGCTTTGAAGCTGTCGTGGTAAGCGACATTCAAATCAGTATTCAAGTATTTCCATTTTTGTTTTGTTTTATCACATTAAAGGTGAAGGAAAATGAAAGGAGGTGGTAACTGTCAGACATGACTGAGGCCAGTGTCCTCAGCACGGTCATCGACCCCCGCTTCAAGCATTAAATTGACAGTCCAACGAAAAGTAACAGTGGCATTCTGAGTTATTAAAAACTTACAGGAACATTGCTTGCAATAGTCCACCTTCCACCTTCTTTTTCCTTTCTTTGTCATTACCCCTCACACTTCCCCCTGCGTGGTGATGCAGTTGGCAGGTGTAGTTCAGTACAAAGTAAATAGTTCCCACATGAAACTGCTCACAACAAGGTCTGTGGATTATCTTGAGTAACCAGGTCATGATTTCTGGAAAGAGACATTGCTGTTGAGTTTATCAAATGTATTTTTTGGCACTCAGCTGTAGAGATGTCTGCCTTCTCTCCAATAGGGGTAGTAATTAATTATATTCATATACGCTAACTTTAGTAGGACTTAGCGCTGCTGCATGTGTGTGTGTGTTAGAGGGAATAATAAAGAGAGGGAAGAGAAGGTGGAAGGTGGACTATTGCAAGCAATGCTTCTGTAAGTTTTTAATAACTCGGAACGCCGCGGGTCTGTTCGTTTTCCTCATCGGACTGCCGATTCAATGCTCTCAAAGTGGGGTCAATGACTGCTGGGGACACTGGCCTCATTCATGTCTGACAGTTACCACCTCCTTTCAGTTTCCTCCAGCATGTTAATGGTGATAAAACAAAACAAAAATGGAAATATCTGAATACTGATTTGGATTACGATTACCACGGCAACGATGGAAACTTTGAAGATTTTAAATAATCGGGTTAGCCCTAGAAGTCTGCATCTACTGCTAGCTCACCTAGCACCACTGAGCTAGATGATGTTACAGCTCAGCCGAGGAGGACGCCATTAATGTTTACATCTCGGGCTGTCACGAGCTTGAGCCTGTTGTTGAGAGAGTAGATGCACGCTTCCTAATTGGCTGGTGTAATTCAGCAGAAAGAAAATAGTTCCTACATGAAACTGCTCACAACAAGGTCTGTGGATTATCTTGAGTAACCAGGTCATGATTTCTGGAAAGAGACATTGATGTTGAGTTTATCAAATGTAATTTTTGGCACTTTGAACACCACAAGCTGAGTGCCATCTAGTTCCATTATATTGGAGAGAAGGCAGACATCTCTACGGCTGATATCTCCAACACTCTGCAACTCACACCAAAACAATCTAGACTGATACACAGTACTAAAGGTAAGAGGAAGGATATGTACTTTTTATCCCTGATGTCCGTCGCCAATGTATGTCCATAACATTGCTCAGAAATCATTAAAAAAGGCTATTGTCAACAAAGTAGCTCAGTTATATTTGTCTGTATATTCAGGAGCACGTTGCAAACATAAACTTCTAATAGCTAATTCGACATACTTTTTATGATACCACTTTTCCAAAATGCAAACAAAACATGGCTGTAACTTGTAGCTAACTAACATAAAGTAAGCTAAACTAGTCACCTTCTTTGGTGGCGGTAACCATGGTTACAAGCTTGTCTCCTCAGATGTGACACGAAGGTGATGGAGGAAACGGATCTGCTGACAGAGCTGGAAACCTTCAGCCACCTGTCTCTCAGAGTGAGGCTGTTTGCAGGAGAAAAGAGGTACATGGACAGAAATATCTCGGACAAGTGTCGTTAAAGTTTTAGACTCTTTTAGACTGACTTTGGACGAGATAAAGTTACACTACACCACATGCACCCTGCTGTTGAAAGTAATGCCTTTAGATTAACAAAGAGTCTTTACAAAAACCTGGACTCTGCCAGCAGACTTTAAAATGTAAGTTTTTATGTGGAATTTAATGTGAAAATCTGTTGTATTTTTAATGAGGCAGGAGCAGCGAAGCCTCCAGGTGAACAATAACAGCTTAGGTTCAGACGCAGCCATGAATGATAGATGTTCTGTAACAGGACCCGGGGAGCAGGCTGACACTCTCAGCCGCTGTCAGGAGCTGCTACTCAAAATCTGAACACTGAGGGGACTGTGACAAAGGCTGGTCTGTGTTTGGGAAGTGGCAGGCTTCTATCACCTCCCCCCCAAAACCTCTCCTAATCCACTCCCACCCCTGGGTGCCAACAGGAAAGCCACTGTTAACGCAGATGATAATACAGACAGACAGCGCACTGTTGAGCTTTAGCAAGACTGCAAGACAAGAACAAGACCTCATGTGAGAACAGGAAGTGGACAAAATTATAGAAACACCTCACAGTGCAGATGCACGGCAGTAAAGCTTAATGTGAAGTATTTCCTGTCGATTTTAGACTGTAAATCATTGGGAAATAAGAGGATACAGGCTTTTTGATTTGAAAGAGCTCCAGTGAGTCAGTGGTACTTCGCCATTAAGTTGTGGGACATCTGAAAAGTGGGACAGGAAGAAGATTAGTCTTTCTATAAGTCCTATACAGAGAACGGTGTCTGCCTAAAGAAATTCTTACATTCTCTAACTGTAAAAATGTGAAGCCTCTGTACCCAATAAAGCAATATTTTAACATTTCAACAACTAAAATATATGCAATACATGTATGTCCTGGCACCTTTTCCTGGATATTTTGCTGAACCTCGACAGCAGTAGCTAGTCTTGACTCTTACTGCCAAGTTGGCTTTGGATGCCAAATCCAACAAAGTAAAAGTCTCACAATAAAATAAAGATTTTAATGTGGACAGATTTGTTTGGTTTCACTGCCAGCTCTGCAAAGTTAAGTACCAAATAATGCTAAATGGTGCCCTGCACAGGCGCCACCTTGTGGTAAAACATATTAATGAACTCTCATTCAGACTACAAGTACAGGCTAACTTAGACTAACAGGCTGTTGTTACCTCCTGTAAAGGCCTCAAATATGTTTTGTGTTCACAACATATAACACAAACAGAACTATAAAGTCCACTTTACTCCAACTGTTCATTATATTATTATAGTCAGTCCGTGGACTTGGAGTTGTAGAGCAGGGGAAGTGACAGCTGATTGGCCCGTTGGTCAGTATGTTTGAAGAAAGAATGCTCCGTACCTTCAAACTACAATGCTCTACTTTAAGAGCAGAGCAGCTGAAATTAAACCCAAGTGCGTGTTGAGGCTCTGATACCCCTTTCCACTAAATTACCTCTGGTTCTTGAGCCAGTGCCGTTCAGGATTCTTGGAACCTTGATGCTGTCTAGCGAACGAGGCCACATATCCAGAACTTCGACTCAGAACCACTGTGATCAAGGATGTGTCATCAAGGGAGGGTGTAGCACAACAGAAGAAAACAGTAGAAGCAAAACTGCAGATCACATTGATCACCAGCAAACTTTCGTTCTGTTATTAGAGGTATTTGTTTTTATGCAAAAAAAAAAAAGAAGCTTGAACCAACTACTAATGAGACCACTGCATGCTTTTTTTTTTCGCTGACAATTTCTCGACTTCTTCATTGTTGCCTTTTCTCCTCTCTCTTTCCGACCTTTAGAATATGACACGCCCACTGATGTCTTCACGGTCTGCACTTCAGGTCAAGGAAAACCTGATTGGTTCCAGCTGAGATCCAACTTTTTGGGTCCTGAACCAATTTATTTTTGGTCGAAATGCTCTGAATGGCTCAAAATTAGGTGCGGGAACTGGAGTGGAAATAGTTCCATGTTGGTGGAAAAGGATTTGTGTGATAATTAAGTGCCAAAGGCTGCATGGGTCAATTGCTCCATCTCAAAAAAATGCAGTACAATTTAAAAGCAGTAGCAGGTGAAAGTATGGAAACGTGTTCAATCACACAGTCACATTATTGTTCTTGCCCGGCATTATTCAAACATTTCAGATCCAAACTCTGTCCAAACATTATTCCAGCTAGCTGCCATACATGGAGGGAGAGATGGAACTTGGCTTGGTTTTACCATAGAACTACAATTAAAAGCATCATCCCAATATAACGCCCAGTCCCTTTTACTAGCCTGGTTTGGCTACATATTTTGACAAATAAAGGCCTGTCTCAATGAAAGGCCTGGTCTGGTTGCCAAGCAGTTCATTTTTTTATAGAAGTTCTTTGGATGTATAAAAGCAGGTTGTTGGCTACCTCAAATTATGCATCCATTCCTTTATTACCCTGTAAGTTATTCATAATCCTTTAGTCTGTAAGGGTCCTCAGATCGAAAGAATCAAAAGGGTTTTTCATAAAATTTGATCCAAGTTGTGAGGATTGTTTTAACAGGATAAAGTGCTGCCGGGTGCTGTAATCCTCAAATATTTCAGGTCAGTCGGAGCTAAATCAAATGAAAGATTCATAACTGATATGTTATCTGAAGCTTCATTGTTAAACAATTAATATTCAGAGTGGCTTAAATAAACAATTTGATCGTACTTTGCGATCTTTTCTGAGCGCCAGTTTTACGTGAAAGGAATTAAAGGCCTGTCCCAAATATAGGCCTGCTGATTTCAGCCATGTAAGCAAATAATAGCCCGGGCTACTAATGGAAGTTTTAGAGTATGCTACATTACATGGAAGGTTATCCATGGAAGATAAATATTAAACTCTTTCATCAGGACTTTTCCACAAATTTGAAGAATTTTACTAATCCCATGACTTTTCCAGGTTCTCCATGACCATGGAGACCCTGAGAAAATGTCACTGGGAGCAACAGTTGACAAAACAATCTCTACTCACACATACTCACATGTTCTGGAGCTTTTGGTCGTCATCATACATGATCTTCATCAGCAGATGAAGTTAAGTTAGTAGAGTTATCGTCCATGTTGGCTCAAATGTCGAGGTTGACATTTGATTCTTGACCTTAGAAAGAGCAGCAAATTTTATCTGCTGATGAAGACCACAAAATTCGGTTAAAAGCTCCAGAACAAGCAAGTGAACTGTGGGTCTGGAGTGTTTTAACAAGAGAACAGAAAACCATCAAAGGTAAAGAAACCAGAGGGAAGCTGTGCTGTGGAGAAACTGGGTCAGGAATAAAACACCCAATTAATCACCAGGAGCACCACCCTGTGCAACTTGAATCTTTTTGTTCCTTTTAATTTAAAACAAAATTTAATCTTTACATATTTTTGTTTTAAATGTACAATCAAACAATCAATGTAATCATACATAAAATTTTTCATAATAATGCACAACTCTATCGACACTACCCATAAATTAAAAAAAAAAAAAAAAGGAGAAAACATCGAGATCAGTATGAAATACAATGTTAGGCAACACCACTGGTTAACAAAGACGATCTGGCTCTGCTGCCTGTCGACACGCAGCAGGAGCAGTCGCTGCAACGGAAACAAGTACACAGGATGAACCCGACCTTCCTCGCACACGTACACTCATTCACTCACGCACGCACGCACACACACTACTGCCGCCACTCTGCAGGTAAAGTGCTACTGTTTGTCCCTGCTTCACCGTCTCCCCCGTCACTTCATTTCCCTTCATCGTTTGCACTTTAAAGGATCAAACACGTCACATGTTGTGAGGACAAAGAGGGGAAAGGCTGGTGGGAGTAGCAGGTGTTTCATTTGGGGGTTTTGGATGAAATGCAGGTGGGAAAAGCCAAAAAAAACCTTTGCCAGGCACTTGGCAAGTGTAGCAAGACTGGACGTGCGAGACTGAGCACCACCTGCTGTAACCACAATCAGAGTGTATATGAGGCTGGATGTGTTTTACATCAATGTCAGTGGTTCTTAAAGGGCCGTGAGATGATCGACTGGATGTGGCGTCAGAATTCAAAGGAAGGTTTTACTCAAAATTAACTAATTTGGAGCTCGTCAGTTTGTCCCTGTCCTTGGAAGCTGCTGACGAAATCCTATTAAGGTCCAGTTATCACAGGTCCGCCTAATCGTGTTTAATAATCTACATCTGTGTTGGTGGGTTTTTCTGCATAAGAAAGTGTCAAGTTTGTGAGAAAGTTTGTTAAGGGGTATTCAGTTGGTTGCAATCTGCAATCTCACCACTAGATGCCACTAAATGCTTCACTCTGCTCCTTAAACTGAGGTTATTTCGTCAAACTTGGGCTTGAACAGTTTTCAGTATTTTGTCATTTTAAGGGATGTTAAAGTGTTATTAATCTCTCTATTTAAAATCTTAACTCTTAGGGTGGAATTTAGAAATGTAATGGTGTTGTGGTGACGCAGACCTCCCGTCTATTTGCGTGAGCTGAAACCATTTTCCTCAGTGGAAACAAAGCTTTTATTTACTTTCATTTTACATTTAAGAAACAATAAATTGTGAAGACAATAAAGCCTCCACAAAAATAGCATTTTAAGTCTTGTGTGTAATTTATCCTGGCTTCATATGAGCAGAGGAAATCTCCGCTAGCTGCTAGGCTAATTTATACAATGTAAAATGCCATATGCTTGTGCTAAAAACGTTAGCATGTTGTATTTGTGGGGAAAATGTGTCCAGATAAAGACAAGTGTTTGTCTGTGAATGCTGCGAGTTATAGTGAAGCTGGTTTGTGTACTTGTGTTTGAAATTGTCTCTATTAAGCCATGTTTAATGTGTGTTTAATGTGTGTTTTGAATCAACTAAACTTTACAGCACTTCACAAAAACCTCTGCCAATGTGCCAGATAGATTAAAAAAAAACATCTCTTTACATTTTGAGACTGCTTTTTTTTTGAGTCTTTGCCCAGGTGGAAAATTAGGCTGATGGAGTGTTAAACAGAATCTGTCGGGGTCTAATGAAAAGACGACTGATCTATCTTTCCTCTAATAAACTGAGGGGGGACACTGTATATGACAAATACAGCTGCTGTTTGAAAATTCAGGGCTCAACAATAAGGTTTGCTTGATTGCTTGGGGCTAGTTAAATATCCATGTTGGGCATGTTAATCTAACAACTCACTTGTCTGATAGGACAAAAAAAAACAAAACAATTAACACATTGTTTTTTCTGGAGCTGATGATGTAATTAGCTAAATAGTTAGCTGTCTTGCTTCGTTCTCATTTCTGAGGGTTGCACATGCACGATCCTTATCGGGCACTTGCAACAAAAGAGCACTGATTTCGTCAAAGTTTATGAGCTGCAGTGTAGACAACCATTTCTATTCTCCTGGAAACAGGTGTTTAGTTGGGGAGCTTTACAGGATGTGGGTGAAACTCCAACTGTGCGTTGCTAAATTTGTTGCAAGTGTGAGAGCAGGGTGGATAAAATAGGGTCATTTTTACATGACAATTAACTTTAGTCTTTGTTATTTGACAATCCATAATAAATTAAAACTATCTGTACAGTTAAAAGAAAAAAGAAAACATTAATGCTGAACTGATGTTTAAACTCAGACGTGGACAGATTTCAGACAAAGAAACAAAAACCAAGAGCTCACTGTGTAGCATGAACATCCTTCTCCACTGTAAGTGATCACTTAAAACGGTGCAGATTTCCAGTTTTGTTTTGCATCAAGCTGTAAATACATAACTGAGTACAGTACCATCAATAGTGTAAAAATAGCATGAGTAATAGTTTGAGAAGAACAAGGAAAGTGATATACAGTCCCTCCAGGATTTTGCGATGTTGCAGTTGCAGCAATCAAAGCAAATCTAGCCAATCCCTGTGAATTCTGCGTGACCTTACAGTTTTGTCCAGCCACCGCGACTTTACCGCAAATTTAATTATTTAAGATGAGTAACATTTCACTTAATTGTAGAGCAGCACGCAGTGTATTGATTCACTCAGCCCCTCTGAGACAGCTGCTGTGGGAGGAGTCACAGACACACAGTGACACTGCTAACTGTTAGCATCACAAAGCTAACTTAACCTACCGATTACTTGCAGGTTTACGGACAGTGGAGCCATTTTGGTGCGAGATTAAAGGCTTGGTGTCGAATTTAACTGCTGCTGCTAGGCTTCTGCCTAAGTGGCAAATTATGACGAGTAGTGGCGAAATCACGTTGTACTATTTTTGTTAGCTCATGCTATCCAGGCAGAGGAGAGCCTCTCATGGGGACGGTCCTTCAGCGGTGCTTTGAATGGCCATCACAAACAGATTCTAATTCTGTGGGACACACTGAGACAGTATCACAACTATTTTGGTAATTTTCACTTGCCCCAGCGATTTCATTGCAAAAAACGCCTATAAACATCGCAATGTGCATCGCAAACTGCCATGAAATCAACTACAGGTTGCAACAATCCCAAAACAGCCTGCGAAATCCTGAAGGGACTGAACTGTAACAGAGAACATGGAAGAACTGAACATGGACGCTTATTCCTCATTTTGTTGTTTCCTTCACGTTCACAATCAGCCTGCCTTCATAATGATGAATAAACGGGAGTGACACACGCATGCAGGCACACACACTCACGCACACAGCTGAAGCTGGCTCAGAAATGAAAAATGAAAACACACTCATGAAGGTCTTAGTTTTTCCAGTTTTCTCCTTTTGTTCTTGAAATACAGTACCCATCTATGTCTCTTTACCTCCCTCTGTCTCACACACACACACACACACACACACACACACACACACACACACACTTGTTAAAGCCATCTCATTAAATCAACGTGCACCCAGGGAGAGCAGCCATGCGATCATGACTTTCTACCACGTTTTGGGGGTGAGGAGCAGGTGCACGTCCTCTCAGTTCCCATGGTAACCTGCCTGGAATGTAGTGGCGCTAGGACACACACACACACACACACACACACACTTCCACATACACACACACACACACACACACACTTCCACATACACACACACACACACGCTCTCACACACACTTAATTCACAGGTAAACAATGTATTCCTCTGGAGGACGGACAGGTCTGGTGTGTGTGCAGGGGGGCGGGTGAGGAAGTTTTATCTGAACAGAAGCCTGGAGGTTTCAAGGTCCCTCATCGCGTCCAGCATCGGCGGTTCATTCTGACCTTTGACCCCTGCCAGGCGACGTCTACCATGACCTCAGCGGAGACAGGACAAGGGTGAGGCACATGAAGAGTGCAAACGGGTGTATCTTTACAGGTTATGTGGAGAGAGAGCATGCATGTTTGAGGTGTCTGCAGGTGCAAAAGTGTGTGTTGTTGTGTGATTTGTTTGTGTGCGTGCGTGTGTGTGTGTAAAAAGTGCATTCCTCATGTGTGTGCCTTCAACCCGTGACCTCCGCGTGTCCTCAGCAGCCAGAACAATAATAATAGTCTTTATCTTTCCCTCTTGTGGCCGGTAAGTCTCTGGGGCCACAGTCAGTCCGCGAGGTTCAGGGTCTACAAAGCTGAAAACTAAAAAGAAAAAACGGGGTCTGAATGTCAGAGATTGGAGCCGTCCAGGAGGCGCACCACCTCCTCCTCCTCGCTGTCGTCTCCCCCTCCTCCCCAGCCGTCCTGGAAGGAGCGGATCAGTTGAACATGATGGACTCGGGATCTTGGTTTGCCATTTGAGCCATGTGACGAAGGATATCTTTTTTTGTGATAATACCAAGAAGCCGCCTGCAGGGGGAGACAAAGAGGAGGAGGAGGGAGGACAGGGAGAGAAGAAGAAGTAGAGAAGTGAGGAGGTGCTGGTGGTTTGGAGAGAAGGCGAGAAAACAACATGTTTTTGTTGGCTGCTTTAGCTCAAATGGCGAGAAGCACACATTTTAAATTAGATTTATTTAGGTTAAGTCCGAACATTGATTTATTGGAGAGCCAACAAAAACACGAGTCCCTGAGGAAGCAAAAGTCAGGAGGAGAAGGAGGAGTGACCAGAGGAAAGAAAGGGGTGAAAGCAGGTCTGAAACAACACCCCACTACCACAGACCAGGGTGTCATTTCAAACGCTGCCCCAGCCGTCTTATGTTATCGCTCCAAGAAGCTGGAGAGGAGGAAAAACTGGATCCTACGAGGAGACAAGAAGCAGTGAACAGGATGTGGAGAAAAGTTAGAACCTCTGAGAAGGAGAAGAGGAGGCGTCTGCATCACTAGAGTCAGAAATCACTTAAGGGGATCGATGTGGAGAGGGGCATTCATTTCAGGATGTTCCACTTTGAACTATACTTAATAAGAACTTATCAATCTGCTGTTTTTTGTTTCTTGTGCAGAGGAGATATGAAACAAGTGGTCAGAAACGACACTTGCAGCAACATTTGTGTATACACCGATCAGCCAAAACATTAAAACCACTGACAGGTGAAGTGAATAACACTGATCATCTTGGTACAGTGCGATGTTCTGTTGGGACACCTTGGGTCCTGGCATTCATGTAGATGCTACTTGGTGTGCTCCACCTACCCAAACACCGTTGTAGACCAAGTAAACCCCCTCATGGCAACAGCACTTATCAGGCATGACCCAAGGAACGTGACAAAGAGCTCAAGGTGTTGACCTGGCCTCCAAATACCCCAGATCCCAATCTGATTGAACAGTTAAGGGACGTGCTGGTGCCCAAGAGGTACCCACGATACACGGTGGGTGCTCCTTGGACCAGACTTGGCTCTCACCTGTCAAGGCATGGACACAGGACCTCTGGAGGGTATCCTTCTGTGTCTGGCATCAGGGCTTTACTTTCAGATCTTTTGAGTCCCATGGGTTGTGAGGTGGGGTACCAGCACGTCCCACAGATGTTTGATCAGATCAGGATCTGGGGACTTTGGAGAGCAGGTCGATGCCTTGAGCTCTTTGTCTCGTTCCTCTGACCATTCTTGAGCAGTTATTGTGACGGGGCATGGTGCATTGTTCTGCGGGGGGGACAATGCTATTGGGGAGTGCTGTTGTCGTAATTGGGGGTGCCTCGTCTGCACTGGTGTTTAAGTAGGTGGAGTGTGTCAAGTAGCATCCACATGAATTCCAGGACCCAAGATTTCCCAACAGAACACTGCACTGTGACGAGATGATCAGTGTTGTTAATGCCTACTTAAACATAAGGGTTGTACTTTTTAGTAAAATTACCTCCATGTATGTTGATTTCTTTTGATTGGATGACTATGAAAATTTTATATTATGTGGCAGACTTTGTTGCCGAACCTGGGACAGAAGGCAGAGTATTTAGTTTGGGACTGAGCAGTAAGATAAGGTGGATTTTGGATTGATCACTACAACTATATTGTAATAGTGTCTTGTAAACCCATGAGGGTTGATCACATGCTTGTATGCAAGACACAGAAACAAAATTATTAATTATTTAATCTTGTTAAAACGTAAGTAAGACCAGTAGGGTCTGCCACGATGGGGAGCAGTAACATTTCCATAGTGATGTGAGCAGTTTCTGACTCATGTGACAGAGCTGCCTCCTTCTTCTTCTCCTTCTACCTACCTTACCTGATCGACCCAACGAACCAGACTGGAGCAGACTTATTTACACGTTCTTAAATATTCAGTTAGTCAACATAATCATTTCTGCTGATTCAGGAGCACATCTCAAACTGAGGTTAATTTTAAAATGATTTGCCAGCTCTTTAAACTTGTGCTCCTGAATTCAGCCGTGAATGTAGTCTGAGGTCAAGTGAGGAGAAGCATCTGAAGCTAAAACAGCAGGTAGCGGTGAGGAGAAGCTTTCCGTCTGCTACAGAGCTAGAGGAGAGCAGAGCTGGGTCCAAACAGCTATGGTTTGTTTAATACTGTCATATGCAGGTCGTGAATTGTTCAAAGACGTTCAGCTTCATTTGAACCCTAAAAATGCAAATAAAGTGAAACCAAAATGAGTCAATAAAACATTTGAACCCAGGTCTGAGTGAGAGGAGTCGAGATGACCTGTGAGGGGGATTAGAGCTACAGCTACAGAGCAGCAGGAAGCATGAAACACTGGTGAGACGTCACGCAGATCAGACCCGGGTTTTTACTGAGATCTACGACTGCCTCGCTCATTTTGAAACTAGCGGAATAAACAAAAACAGTCGTAGATGCTCGGGATACCAGGTACAGACCAGAGTGTATGAAGGGTCAGAGGAGTGGACGCAATGTTCCCTGTAAGCCAGCAGTGTCCAGAGCTGTTTCATGTTTTTAATCCAGGTCAGGACTGGAAACTGACCAGGAAGTGATGTCATTTGAGGTATTGTTACATGTCACAATTTAAGACAATATTAAATCCATTTTAAAGTGCTACCTAGAACTAATTTTAAGATCTATTCAGAATAAAAACACATTTTGCTTCTACTGAAGTCAACTTCTACTGCAGCATTTTCCTACATTTCCCAGAATGCCTCAGCAACCATCAGAATATAGGTAGAAATGGGTGAATTCAGAATATGTTGGTTGATAGGTTGGTTTGGCACCCAAGTGAGAATGTAACATAAAATATTCAAAATAGCTCCTCTAGAAAGTTGGTTATTTTTTGAATCAATGGTTCCCCCCAAAAGATTTGACAGGATATGAAAATAAATAAACAAATAATTTTCAGAGAGTTTACCCAAATATTTGTGGTGCCACATTTTCTGTTTGGCTTGTTATCAAAAGAAATAGAAAGGTACATTCACTTGAATATAATGTAGTTTTTTGTATCTAATTTGTATGTATTCATCTATTTTAATGTGTTTTTATTATTTTAAAGATATGTACCATTTTCATATCAAAATGCTTAAAAATGACAAGACCTATGTTATATATTTCTTAAGTTGTGTACTTACATTATCCCAATTGTTTAGAAAATGTAAAACCTAAAGAAATCTGTAATTTTATTTATTTTTAGTACTTAAAATGGCAGCGCACTGATATTTTAAGCCCCTCCTTGCTCTGCCATCTCTCAGAGCACAAATAAGACTAAATGAGCTAAGCTAGCTAGCTAGCGCAAGCCACTGTCGAATACAGCCAGCACAAAACCCAGGACAAGGGCTCACAGTGGGCTGATAGCTAGCGACAGCACTGAGTCTAACCTGTGTAATGGCAGCAACAGAAAGTTTGCTGATCCTGCAGGAAGTTAAAGGTCTGGATCAGACCCCTGGGTGATGCACTGGCTGAATTTGAGTTGCCACAGGGTGCTAACTAACTGTCTCTCCATGTATTAGACATTTTAACTCATTAATTTGTTCCTGATCATTTTACTTGCTTTTTCATAATATAGAGACAGACTGATGATGTTAGTCTACAATTTTTGTTGTTAGTTTACAGTTAAATCTGTTAAACACACGGACATCATAGGTAACTGGTATTATGTATCTTTCTAAGGCCTCGGCTTGTTGTATGTTTTCATGACTCCTGTTTTCTCTCACTACTATAAACAGGATTAACAGGCAACATAAGTCTGTACAAACCTTTTGTGTTTGTTGTGGCCCTCGAGTCCAAAGAACATATTTGTTTATTTAGTGTGACTTTTCCACACTCTTTTGTTTATAAAGCAAAGATGCACTTCAGTTTTGTGTTTTTAGGAACATAAATCTGTTGACTCTCCCCTGACGAGGACAGGACACAGCTGGCTAAGAGGAAACATTGGCAGGTTAAAGCACGGGATTAGTCGTTACTTCATCAGGGTCAATTTATCACCACACGCTAACTAGCCAGGTCACTACAGCACTACCAGCACCAATCAACACAACAGCATCACTGCACCACAGCGCTCACTACCACTACAGGATTAGGGAAATATGGGAATGAATCGTATCACTAGGGATTGTCTCCCTCCCAATGAAAAAACACCACCCTCTAAGAGTATTACAACGGTACTCCGCTTTCCCAAGGCGGCTAGCTACTCGCCAAGTGGTTGTTAAGGTGACGAGTCAGATGTTGTCAATCTGTGGAGACCCAGGAGCAAAACGGTGGGGTCAAGAGGGGTTTAAAAAACAAAACAAACAGAAGAAAAATCAGTCATTAATGAAGATAATAAAACTGAGGGTGGATGAATTCTTAAAATGATTAACTGTTGTGAGGGGAAGAGGAGAAACACACAACAGGGGTCATGGTTACATGACGGCAGACATGATGAGAAATTATATCAACTGTTCAGCTACACAGCATGTAGTCACATTGATACCAAAACACATCTAAGCTATGTAGCTACTGTAACTCAAAAAAACAAAATGTAGCTTTAGGGATGTCAACGATTAACTGTTAATCGGTTAACTCCTGAGAATATTTTTTGACCGGTAATGCATGTTGATTCAAAAATAGGTTAATGCTGCTACTCTCTAGCACACTGCACTGTCTGGTGGGAGCTAACATTAGCTAGCTTATTTGGCAATTACACCTTGTTACATCGTCCGAGCACAAAAGCGTTGTTGTGGAAACATTCTGCCCACCCTTCGGTCTCTGTCCAGGTCATCCTGGTGATTAAGTGGCTCAATTTTGACCCACAAACTGACTTTAGCATTGTTAACTACTGTTGGCTCTGTTAGCACCGTTAGCAGTGTCAGCACAGCTAGTGGTGGTAACATAGTTAATAATGCTAAAAGGGTTTACAGCTCAAAATGAAGCCACTTGCTCACCGCGGCTACCTGGGGGGAAAATGGAGGATGGACACTATAGCCCCGTTTCCACCGAGCAGTACAGTATGGTTCAGTTCAGTTCGGTTTTCTGTTTCCACTGTGAAAAGTTGTGGATGGTACCAATGGAACCGTTTCACACTGTCCACATTTTTGTTCCCCCGTCTGTTGGGGTACCTAGCACACAGATCTGGTACTGAAAGGTGGAGCTGTGAACACTGCAGTCTGTTGATAGTTGATGACGTAAATCTATCAGCACACCTTAAATTTGACCATCACTTTAGTTTTTATATGACATACTCTTTTAGCCTGAGAAGGACTAAATGCACAAACCTACTATTTTTAAATATCCCATGGAGAGAGACTCTCACTGCAGCCTGTTTTTTGTTCTGAAAATGTCGGCGTGCAGCCTCGTTCTGTGGATGATAAACGAGGTGCAGACTTCCCTCTGTGTCATCGATAATTAGGAAATACAGTGAGTGCTGGATGGAGCAGTGAGTGACAACAACCCCGCCCACATTTAAGAGTACTGTACAGTGGAAACACTAGGGTCTAGGTACCATGTCTGAAGGGTTACTTTTGGGTCCAAAGGTACCATACCGAAAGTATTTGGTGGAAACGAGGCTATGTGTCTGCTGCAACGTTGCAGTGGAATGCATAATTGGATAGCGCTCTGAAATGTGGTGCTAAATCTCACTGAATCAATTGAGCGCCGGACTGACAGAAAGGGCCTCTTGAATTGTCATTTTGCATTAAAAAAGGCAACTAACCAGTTAATAGGTGTCCGACTATCAAAAGCAACATTAACTGACATCCCTAAGCTTGATGACCATCTTAAGGTGCTAGCACGATGGAGCTGACACAAGCAGAGCTACAGACGTACAAATGGGGATGAATTGCAAAGCTGCACTCTGGGAATCTACGGAGCCCTTTTCAGACATGTCACAGTGCTGGCTTCATCTATCTGCATAATAAATGTTGTTTTACACAGAGTATAGGCTTAAATAAGGGCCAATGAGATTTCAAACATGTGAAATGATGTTCAGAAATCATCTCAAAGCCTGCTGCTACATGTCACCCTTTGCAAACCTGTAAACAAAAACTCTGCAATAAAGATTCTAACTTACATAAGCACAGAAAAGATTTGTGACTGTGCAAATGTCTTGATAAAATCTGGGGACAAATTATATTAGATCAAAGCAGCGCCAAAATCGCTTTCTTTTCCAGAGGCTTACACAGAATCAAATTACTTCTGAACATCATTTCATAACCTGTAATCTTCTTAGAGCTCATAATAACACTCCTTTGTGTACACAGCATGTTCCATAATGGCTATATTCAAACACGACCATTAGAGACGGAGCTGCAAGGCTTGCGTAATGTTTCTTGAGAGGGAGCGGTGACGCTGAGTTCAGCAGCGAGTCAGACAATAATGATATCAGGGAGGAAAGTTCTCTCGTTGGCGACATCAGTGACGGATTATAAAACTTAGTTTGAAGAGTGTTAATCACCGTGGCTACATTGATGATTAGCACGAGGGACGCTCTGATTCTCACCAGTTTTATCAACCCAGATTTCAGAGCACATTTTATCATCAATGTCATTATTTATCAGATAGAATAAATAATTCAGCAGCCTGATTTATAGACTACACTGTGACTGTGACTGTGACAATGACTGTCACTTATTATGTATTTGCTCACATGCTATATGGAAACCTTTAAGATGGCTACTCACACGTATTCTTCCAGGCTGATCCTCTATAACCTTTTAAATCTGGCTCGATCACGCTGCTTCATGTTCCACTAAACTGATTTTATTTTAAGCATCAAGCACGTTGACCTGGAAAATGGTAGTTAGACAGAGCCATCACAACTCAAGGTCCAATATGTTGCCTTTTATGGAGCTCCATCTGCAACTGTGGACGTGAGCTCAGCAGCTTTTATGATCTTATCAGTAGCAATTTTAGGTCTTCTCATCCAAGTTGGCTTTAAGTTAATTTGTGATGTTGATGTGGTTGAAAGTTTTGTGTTTCAGAGATCATAATGAGATGATGTTACAGTACAGAACAAGACACTCATTTAATTCTCTATCGGTTTGTTTGCTGTGCTGCTGTAGCCGTCATATTAAAGCAGACCTGTTATGCTTATTTTCAGGTTCATATATTTCTACAAGAACATGTTTACATGCTTTAATGCTTGAAAAAACACGTAATTTTCCTATTACTGTCTGTGCTGGAATACCCTCCGTCTGTGAGGCTCCATTTTAGAGCCTGTCTCTTTAAGCTGCCCTCCCGAAAGAGGACAGTCTGCTCTGGATGGTCAAGGTTTCAGTGTCTTCTCTGACCATCATTGACTGTGAAGGAGTATAACGGCACTTTCGACTGTGAAAAATCACCAATAAAAGCTTTTAAGCACAACCAGACTAGACTCATAAGTCAGTCTTTAGACGCTTTGCTTAACTAAAGACTGATGACTTTCTCCCTGATTTTGTGTTTAGATGGGCGGATACAATTTCAGAGTTTAAAAAACTCCCTACGTTGCAGAACCAATAGTAAATCTGCAGGGCGGTCCTTCAGTGGCTCGCTGAACTCTTGTGCTTGTAAACATAGTCCCACTAGAAACACGTGTAGCGGTACAAAATGGCTCAGCCGTGCTCGCAGAAAACTCCATCAAAGTTAGCGGATGTTTGTTGCGTTTGCGGCGACACATTCTCGCCAACTAAAAGAAACAAACATAATCTTTTACAAGGCCATGACTCATCCATCCGGCCGGACTATAACGTTAGAGGGAATCGCCTTGTTGTTTACAAATACTTCCGGGTAGAAAACCAGCAGAGCTTTTAGCTATATATATATATATAGCCTATGTATCACATTTTTCACATCATGGTATCACCGTTTGGACTAATCCGATGTTTGTAAAGTCTATAAACACAATGATTGAACAAACATTACTATTTCTGTGTGCACGTTTAGCTGGGCTAACCGTTAGCTGTTAGCCCTGTTAGCTGTTAGTCTGTAATAGGTAATAACTCATTAAACGGTCCGTGAAAAAAATATCTTTTCCAGCGGATATCTTAGTTACAACATGATTGAGCTAGCAAAGCAGTTTTGTGTTGCTATGTGTGGTATTTATTCAGTTTTGGGAAATCACAATGTCTAGAAAGCATCAGTGGCTGCAGTTGACAGGGACAGCTAACAGCAGCAGCAAAGCTAACATCAGGACGTCATCTGTTAAAAGCCTCCCGTTGTCGGATACGACATGACACTACTCCAGTTAGCTCAGTAATGTTGTAACTAAGACATCCGCTGGAAAAAAATATTTTCTTCACGGATGAGCACACGTTTGATAAAACGGAGTTAAATCTCTCGGCATCCATTTTCAAGCTCTCTGTGTGTTTGTTTCCTTGCGGATGAGAAAAGGGGGAGCGCACATTTCCAAGAAGGAGTGTCCTTTTCAAAAATGCAAGAGGCGTTGCTTTGTTGCCGGCCGTTTTTGCCAGTGTGTTAAACACACTTTAGAAAGGAGTGTCCCCAGACTATCAGAAGGCGGAGATCTCTGATTGTCTGGTGGCGAGACTACAACCAGACATGTTGCAGCAAGAATACGATCTGAAATTAGGAGAAATTAACAACATCAACGACACAGTTTACACGTTTCCCTGATGTTAGCATGTAGCTACATGTAGCAGTGTATGTGCTCTTGCAGTAGCACGCCTGGGGCACGTGACCCTATAAAGAAATCCACCATGAGCTGCTGTCAGCTCATCTTTAAAGTAGAAAAAACATTGGTAACAGATAAGTAAGGGAATCACCATAGGATCCACAATACGATATTATCACGATACTTAAGTCACGATACAATATTATTGCGATAAAACATATTGTGATATATTGTGATTTATTACCTTTTTCCAACTATAAATTATGTCCCCAAGTGAAAACTTTGTCAACATCTGTTTTATCTAATACAATAAAAGTTTCAGTCTGTTAATTTCATGTCAACCTTTTTTTTTTTTTTTTTTTTTTTTTTTAGCAAAATGTATCTACTGGACTTAAAAAGCAATCAATTATATCACTGTAGTCGACTACCTTAAGTTTAATATGTATTTGTCACATTGATAATTTTTATAATAAAAAGTCGATATTTGGCACTGTGTGACAAAACAATATTGCCGAACAAAAATATCGCGATACCATGCTGTATCGATTTTTGAGTATTCAGAACGATCAGAGGTTTTTGCTCACAGGGATTACTTTTACATACGTTTACCTCATTATTTGAAACTTTGGCCATGTTTAACATGAACAGTAGGGGTGGGCGATATGGCCCTAAAATAATATCATGATATTTGAGGGGATTTTTGCGATATCCTTAAAGATATGAAAAATTAGTAAAAATCAACACCGACTTCTGTGTGCTGCTGCCAGAGGAGCCGCTGAATGAGTTCCCTCTGAGCTGTAACTCACCAAAAGAGACTGAGAAGTCCGGGGCTGTTCATAAAACATTCAGGACGCCACAGTTTATTCCACACTACTGAAGCTCCTCTTTACGGAACCACTGCGGAGTCGGTAATAATTTCACTTTCAGCTATGTTTACTGTTGCCGTGGGTAACAGTATGACGTCATATGTCAACAAGTATCACGATATGAATTTTTGTGAGGTCAGGTATGTGATAGACCTGAGCTGAACCTAGGACGTTTCATGGACATGTTATAAGGTCCCTCTTGGTAATAGAGCACTGTCACAACTTTTACAGTAAAATATCTTCAACATCAACATGTTAAATTGCTAGCATATTTCCGTAATGAAGCACATGTCTGAAAGGGGCTCTAGACTATCGTGGGTGACAGTTCCCAAAAAGGTCCAACGTTACAGGACCCAGAAAACCACAACAAAGCACTTCTACAGATAAAGACTCCAAAACTATAAATGCTTCCAGCGATGCAGATGGAGGTGAGAGAATGTTTATCTACAGATGTTCCTCTACAATGAACGACTGCATTAAGAGGTGAATCCACACCAAACCAACCCACGAACAACACAGTGCCGACAGTCAGTGAGAGAAGAAGAGGAAGCAAAGGAAGGCTCAATGTGTAGCCGGGAACTGTCAACAGTTTTTCACACCAAGTTTCATGCAGCCCTCTAAAGAGGCGGAGCCTAAGAGACAGGTGTGAAAAGTGTGGGGGAGGGGTCGTGTGTGTAGGGGCGGGGCTAGTCACCAGGGGCTCCGTGTGCTGCTTGAGCTCCTCCAGATGCTCTAATATATTCTTCTTTGTGATGATGCCCAACACAATCCTGAAACACACACCTGTTACTCGGTAAACTGCCCAAAAACAACAACAACAAATAAACAAAAACAACAAACAGAAGAGAGACAGAGATAGAAGCACAAAAACATAACAGGGTGCAACTTAAAATATTAAACAGGTAACTTAATGTTAACAAAAAATAAAACTCAAAATAACACAAAAACTTAATGTAATGAATTAATTTCAGGTGTTATGATGAACAGAATGTAACTCATCTAATAAAATACCATGTCTTTAATCACAAGGTTTAAAGTTTGAGGTTTGACTAGCACTCTTTTGATCATGTCATCTTGTTGGGCCTTCTTCTACAATCATGTATCTTATATTTGATATTCTATATTTGCAATATTCACATATAAAATAACAACCTCTAGTTAGACCACACCCATTTCCACATTAAGTCCCACCAGCCCATTCAGAGTACAAGTAATGATACTGATAATTTAATTAGCAGAGCAGTTACAGACACAGATCATGGTGTACTTGCTCATCCCTAATATAAAGCCTACAGAGGCAAGATCTTGAGAGTAAATTAATCTGACTTCTTCACATTTTTCACGTTTTATTGAATCTAACTTGTTAAAATTCTGAAAATAACCCTCTCAATCAACTCCCCATGCCAAAGTTACACACAAAATTTGGGGTCATTTGGCCCTGTATGACGTCTAGTTGATTCAAATTCAAGATGGCCGCCCAACAGATTTGTTTACTAGACACCTTAAGGATTAGAAAAAATGAAGTTAGAAAAATTTGTCAGCAGGGTGCACGGGGACTCCACCTTTCTGCTCACCTAAAAACAGTAGTGGATGGAAACTCATTTTATTTTGAAGACTGTCTGGAAATTAATTTAAAATTTGTGCTTAATTACGAATGAAACTTGACAAAAGTTAAAGGGTAAGTCTGGTGATATTCTATGCTTTACATATTGACGATAAATCACATGAAAAAAATAAACACAACAGCAATGAATTAGTCCTAGTAGGTGTTGTCTGTCATAAGATTTATATAACCAACACACTTTGTTTTTAAGTGCAGTGAATTTCCAGGACAGAGATTTTATTTTGAAGTGCTGTTTCCTGCTGTAGAGTGGACAGCTACTTGACAGAGACAAACATGCAAACTAACTCGATGACATGTCCAAACACAGGTATGACGCTGAATATATCAAACTGTGTGGACCTTGAACTGATGACTAAGGAGAAATCTGGACTTTGAGGCTGGACCAGTTGGGAACCACTGGTCTAGAGAACACCAAATGTGTATTAATCCATGAGAAACAAATCCTCAACTTAAAAACTACAGTGCCCTGCTGCCTTAGAAAATGACTTAGCCTTTTAAGGTAAACTAAATTTATATATTTGTTACTTATTTTTAAAGATTAAAGTAGAAGCAAATGGGCTTGGAGCCTGAGTGCCCCAGTCAGGGTAGAGAAGTTAGAAAGCACTGAAAGACAAACTAAGACATTTTTGTTTTAGTCTTTTCATGAGATTTGTTGAAAGTAAGTTTAAAAAAAAATAGAATAACACCAGCTTTATCCTTAAAAATGTGACTAAAATAGTTAAACATGAAGCTGTAAATGAAAACAAACACTGCTGCACAGCTCCTCTCTGGAGATTGTCACAGCAAACTGAGAGAAGTGATCTATAAATTGAGGATTGGTAAGCACAATCTGTCTTGTAATTCCTACATTACACCAGCAGGTGGCTCCCTGCAAAACCTAAATCTGTTAAACCTAGACAAGATCTCCTGAGTCCGACCCATCATGAGACTTTATTTTCACTACAATGAACAAAAGAAATCCTCATGATCTGAAAAATAAACATATCAAAAGGGGGAAAACCTCAAATTTTCTTCCTCAAAAACCACCTTTTTCATTTCTTCTTTAGCATCAGCTGACTTCATGATGGACTGTAATTCCTGACATGATACCTGTTATGTAGTTGTAGTTAGTTTCGCCAACTCAGTCTCTTCTACTGAAGAGACGGCTTGTTATTGCTCAGTAGGGGGGTACAGATAGTGCAGCACAGTGGTTAGGCCAGGCCATGCAGTTACAGGGTAAACCCAGGGATCTGAGAGCCCATGCAACACTGGAAAGTGTGTACATGTCATTGTGCGATGCTTGTTGACCTCAGACGGGTAAGTATATCATAACGGCACTAAAAAGAAGGATGTGAGAGGGATTCTTCTCTCACGGCACATCCTTCCTCCTCAGGCAACTTCCTACTTACCCGTTGTGAGTGACCAGGCACTGGCGCAGCCCAAGCTTTCTGAAGATGTCCACCACGATCTCCATGGGGGTGTGGTCGGTGACGGTGAAGGGGCTCATGTCCAGGATGGAGCGCAGTTTGAGGGGCCGAGGGCTGTCGGCTGGCAGGGTGGGTGCGTGCTGGGTGAAGTACACCCTGGAGTTCAACATGATGCCCTCCTGCTTGCGACGAGCGTTTTCTGTAGAGAAAGGACCAACATTAACTTGGTTGATGCTTTTGTCTAAAGGGACTCACAGGTTCAGTTTGGTACTTCTCATCCTGGACCCTATTTTCCAAAGTTTTTGGGTCTGAGTGACTAATGGGAACAACAATTTTTTAAATTGGTCCAGTATTGAGCGAGAGTTCTGCAGCTGGCAGTCCTTGTTTTTGCCACTGACAGGCTCAGATTGTTACTCTAACTATCTAACATTATGGAAAGGATCCCTACAGAGATAGACCTTTTTGTTGTGTTAATACTTTGGTACTTTTACTTTAGTTAGCTTTTGAATGCAGGGCTTTTACCTGTAAATAGTAACAGAGTATTTACACAGTAGTACAGCTATTTTTACTCAAGTAAAATGTCTGCATACTTCGTTCACTAATGGTAAACACTGTATTATGTCTGAAGTGGTTTTGGTGCTACTACTGTTGGCTTCTAAAGCTAACTTACATGTGTATGTTATTGGGAATGTAATTAATGCAATGTTTACACTTTGGACATTTGCGCACTGTCAATTTACGCCCATTAAAAGTGCTTGTTTTTGCAACTGACAGGCTCAGAATGTTATTCTAAGTGTCCAACAACAACAAAGGATCCCTACAGAGAAAGACCTTTTGTTAGTGATATCCTTTTTTTAAAAACCTGAAACAGCCCCAAAATCGCCATCGCCAAACCCACCAGACTCCATTTAAATAAACAGTAAATTTAGCATGTATAGACTCAGCATATTTTCACATCTAACTGGGTGAGTTAAGGGTTTATTTCAACCAAACCAGAATGAGTGATTGTGATTGAACTATAAAAGAAGAATCAAAATGAATTTTGTTCATTTTACTGTGTTTCTGTCAATATGAATGAAGCGTGTTTATGATAATAAAGTTACTGTTTAATAAAATGGAGTCTGGTGGGTTTGGCGATGGCAATTGTGAGGCTGTTTCTAGCTGAACAAAAAGGATCTTACTCTTGAACAAAACGGTCTATCTCTGTAGGGATCCTTTCCATTATGTTGTCAGACATCTAAACTAACAATCTGAGCCTGTCAGTGGCAAAATAAACACTTTTAGTGGACATAAACTGCCTCCTGGCTCACAGCTACTGCGCTCTTGCTCAGTACTGTTCCCATTAGTCAGTTCGACACAAAAACACAGAAAAAGGTTGAAAGGTTGGGCCAGGTTGAAAAATACAGAAGTTAGCCTTGAACTTTTTCCCATGTATACAAATCGGGAGCAATTAGGGGTTCAGTGTCTTGCTTGAGGGAGTTCTTCACAGACAAAACGACCATTTATATATTAATTATTTATGCTGTTACCTTGAATTCAAGAAGGGAACTTTTGGTTTTCTCGCATGCCTCCGGCAAAAGAAAGAATCCACAGTTTTCCTCATGAATTCAAGGTAACACGCCACTAATAACTGATAGATATATGGTCACTTTGTCTGTAAAGCACTCAGACACTGTGCTATTCCCTTAAATTAATCTATGCCCCAGACAGACTGTGTACCGTTTTGTGCTCTCTTGCTGCTCTCACATTTTGTTTTTAAATATGGGAGAAACAATTTAGTTACCTATAGCGATAGTGATGTCCCTGCGCAGAGCGAAGCCCACCAGCCTCTGGGACTCCTTAGACACTATCACAGGGAAACCATTATAACTGGTTTCATTGATGGTGCTCTGCAGCTCCTCCACTGTCAGGTCATCCTGCGTCAGCACTGCTAACGGCGGGTCGCTGCGTCGGGGCCTCATCACCTCCCTGGCCAGCGTGGTGTGTGTGAATTCCTCCTTGGCGTCCAGGAAGGGGTATCCATTCAGACGGATGTGGGCCTCGTAGATTCCCTCGCGGCCGAACGCGTCGCCCACCCATTTGCTGGTCATGACGGCAGCCATGAGGGGGACGATGTACTCCAAACCACCAGTCAGCTCGAAGACAATGACGACCAGGGAGACGGTCATACGGGTCACACCGCCTGAAGAGACAGGAGAGGAAGAAATGAGCATAAGCACACATCGAGACGAGGACGAAACAAAGATTCTAGCTTAGAAAATTTGACATTGTGTCCATTTTGCAAAAGCAAACCCTTTAATCACAGGGTTTCTTGTCTAGTCCAGTGAATTTAATACTGGTAAATACAAGGTAATTTATCGTATTGATGCAAAAATCCTGTAAATCTAGTGTTACTATAAACCAGTCCCGCTCATGGAGAAGCCCAAAATGTTCTAATGCATCCAAATATTAGAAGGATGGCAAAATATGCAGGAGTTAACACAATGCTGACCAACGAACACACCATTTCCATCCATACCCTATTACTTTGTTATCCGCTGACTCACCCAGACATGCGGCGGCCCCCACCATGGCGTACAGCCCTGGAGTGATGCAGTCTGCTCCCACCTCGCACCATTCTTTGAACAAGAACCAGTCATGGTGATAATAGGCCAGCTGCTCCACGGCGATGCCAACGATTCGGCCTGCGATGGCTCCGATGGCCATGCTGGGGATAAACAAACCTGATGGTACCTGTGGTTGAGAAACAGGAAGTAATTTTAGTGTTAATAAAGACAAGCAGGATAAAAAATCTGCACCGTTAGGAAAAAAAATCATCCAGGGGTCACCTTTAGTCCAAAGGTGAATATGGTCATGATGATTTTAAAGATGAGTGCCAAGCAGAGCTGCCACATGGCAGCGTAGACGCCAGGCCCTGCAGGCCGGTTGGGGTTGTCTGTGAACGCCTTACTGCCGTTCATCTGGCTGCGGTACTGGCAGAGCTGCGAGGACTCCAGTGGGCCGCAGTCAGTGAACAGCTCCTTTATCAGCTCGCTGGTGTTCTGACGAGTGTATGGGTTCGGGAAAGCGACCACAGCTGTGATGGCCGCCACCAAGATCACTTCCAATACCGGGTACTTTCCTGAAGAAAGGGACAATGCAACATGTCAGACTGTGGGAGGATGGGACAATGACCACTATCAGAGTTGTGTCTGCTAAAACAGGAGCTACCTCCACCTTCAAACACCTGGGCTGGCTGAAAAATCCCAATCTGAATCATGAATTCAAACACAGTACTTGCCGAAACGTGTCGACTTGCGCCTCCGGCACCAAGCAATGTTGGCTCGGATGAAGAAGGCCCCCCAGAGGCCTCCGAAAACTCCCAGCAGGATGAAAGGGATGAGCTCAAACAGGTACCATGGCGTGTGGTACTCCACGTAGAACAGCACCAGACGGCTGTTACCAAATGGGTTGATGGAGCGCAGGACGAAGGCCGCCACCAGGGCGGCGAAGAAGGAGCGCCACAGCGTCTTGAGAGGGAAATAGTAGCTCACCTGGAGGAGACAGAGAGAATCAATTATCCTGACATTTACACTGGGCATTATGTTGCGGTTTTGGAGCATGGAAATGAAGCATCAGAGTCATCTGTAGTGAGTTCATGAACGGGTGCCGTACCTCCTCCAAACTGAAGAGCACTCCTCCGATCGGGGCTCCAAAAGCAACAGACACCCCAGCTGCCGACGCAGCAGACAGAACCTGGGAGAACCAAACAAATGCAACTCAGCTGATGTGATGGAGTCTAAAACACAGTCATACATCCAGGAGGAGATTAATGACTGAAACACTGACTCAAATGTCCTCTCTCTCACCTCTCGTTTCTTGGCCTCGTTCTTGCTGTACTTGGGGAAGAGGTAGGAGAAGATGTTCCCACAGCAGCAGGCCACGTGGACCAGGGGGCCCTCCTTCCCCAGGCTGAGGCCAGACGCCACAGCCAGCACCAGAGTGATGGTCTTGATCATCAGGGTCCACTTGCCCAGGTAGCCCCGGATGATGAACCCACTCAGGATGGTCTTGATCTGGAGAAAGAGGAGGGCGGGTAGAGAGGAAGAAGAAGGTAGAGATTAAACAGAAATCAAGCTTGAACAGGCAGGAAGGAAGGAGCGAGGTACGGTTGATACCATGTGTTTAAAGTGATATGATCTCTGACATTTTCTAGTATCAAAAGTTCCAAAGCTACCAAAATCAGAGTTTCACAGATGAATAACAGGGAAGGAAATCAACTGGACATTGACCAGAGGCTGTTAGAGAATTCTCTCCAGCAACAAATCATCCTGCTACACTGATTTAAATGGCAGTGTCCATTCTACTCTCATTCTATTTCTAAATAATGTTACACGTGTTAATCTGACAGTTACTGCCTCAAGCGAGGGAGCTCAAGTATCTCGGGGTCTTGTTTACAAGTGAGGGTAGAATGGAGCGTGAGATGGATCGACGCTTTGGCATGGCTCCTGCAGTGATGTCGGCACTGCTCTGGACCGTCGAGGTGAAGAGGGATTTCGATTTACTGGTCCATCTACATCTCCACCTTCACCTATGTCATGATCTCTGGGTAGTGACCGTAAGAATGAGATCACGGATACAAGCGGCTGAAATGAGTTTCCTCCGTGGGGTGGCTGGGCTCAGCCTTAGGGATAGGGTAAGGAGCTAGGACATCAGGAGGGAGCTCGGGGTAGAGGTGAGTTGAGGTGGTTCAGGCATCTGATCAGGATGCCTCCTGGGCGCCTCCTGTTGGAGGTGTTCCAGGCACGTCCCACTGGTAGGAGGCCCCGGGGCAGACCCAGAACACGCTGGAAGGATTATATATCTCATCTGGCCTGGGAATGCATTAGGGTCCTCCAGGAGGAGCTGGAAAGTGTTGCTGGGGAGAGGGACATCTGGGGTGCTTTGCTTGGCCTGCTGCCCCCACAACCCGGCCCCGGATAAGTGGATGAAAATGGATGGATGGATGATCCATGTAGCTAGCAATTAACTGTCAATCAATAGACTCATCAGATCCATAATTACTACTATCAATCAGATTATCAATTTGTATTAATTATTGTTAGACACTGGCTAGTAGAGAGCTGACAGGACATAACCATAACCAGCCATTTCAGACCAATTAAAATCATGAAATAGATGATGTCATATCCCGCTCAACGCCAACTTCTAATGAAATATTTCAAGTTGCCTTTTTCAATCAGATTCACTCAAGTTTTGCTTTAGCTGCATCTCTACCTCCTTATCTTTTCCTCCATCCTGTTACTGTCGACATGCTCAAAGTCACCGTCTTCTTGCTTTCTTGTTCTCATAGCAACAAAAAGAACATTTTCGGACAGCTCAGAGCGCTCACCTCAAAATAGCTTCTTTCACAGTGTGGTCAAAGCTGTCACGTCTCCCCACTGCCCACTGAATTAACAATTTGAAGCCACTTGAAGACATTAAAGGGAAACCCCCATAAGCATGAGAGCACGCTGCGAGGATCCCAGCCAGCGCACATAACTAATTACAGCACTTTCATGGAGCGTTACGAGGCAGCTGCAGAGATTTATAGGCTTTCTGTTTCGGGTGCTGCTTCCAGTTTCTGACATCCAGAGCAAATTGATCAGACATGAGAAAATACGAGAGCCGAGAGATAAAGCAGAACATCAATAATCTGCAGAAATCCTGCAACAGCTCCTTCACTCACTCTGCAGCAGAGAGATGGGAAAAACGCCCGGGAACGAAAACAGAAAGTCTGCTAACCTCATTAGTTTGATAAACTGATAAAATGCTCTGTGGTAAAATACAGTTTTGGGCTCTGTGACTAAACAAAGACAAAGAATCTTTTACCAAATTAATATCTGTCAAAAACCTCTTGAAATATTGCTGCATGAAAGCCAACTCTCAACTCTTGGAAAACAGCGTTTCAAAACCATCCTTTCATGCAGCTGCGAGCACATTTCAATTGAAAGAGTCTTTTAAAAGCGACATTTTCCTCACCTCAGGGATCCCCGAGCCACAGGCGTAGGGAGCAAACACCTTGACCAGACAGACGGCCAGGAAGGCGAAGGACAGAGCCCAGTAGATGTACATGAAGTAGTTCATGATGTACGAGCCGGGCCCCTGCAGAGAGGAGAGGAAGAGTCAACACCTTGAAACTCACTGTGACCAAAAATCTTACATATCACGTGAGGACGTGACTGAGAGCACGTCTGCAGGTGGGCATGAGTGTGTGTGATGGATGTAAATTGTCTGCATTGACGGTTTATTTCTCCGTTAATCACAGTTTCATACAGTTTTTGATCATGATTTATTTTCCATTGCTCCTCCTTTCCATTTTCCTATCCCTGGTAAGATACTGTCATTGAATTCCAATACTTCCTGTATGGATTTCAAATTAAAAGCCAACAAAGAAAGCGAGGGATTGGGCTCTCCGTGCTGCTAAATAACAGCTTGATAGCATTTGAAAACAGAAAAGTAAAAGTGGAAATAATGAGTGAATAAACTCCCTTATAGAAGAGCAACTCAAAGTATTCTGACATGTTGTTGTACTGATGTAAATAATAGAAGTTACCACGACAGCAGGTAAACATGGAGGATGTTTTCAGGTTGCATTAGCAGCAAAGAGGCAACAACAGCAGGCATAAATACGTGTCACTATATTAAGCCTTTAAATAAACAAAAATCAAATGACTCCAAATAAAGCTCTGATTGAATTACGGTAATTTTTGCTGTTGCAGTGCCTGTTAGGCTACATCTACACTCATATTTTAATTTTGAAATGCACAACTATTGCTACGTTTATGATTAGTGTCCACACTACTGCGGTGTTTTGGAATCCCTAAAATGGAGATCTGTGAAAACTCTGCAGACTGTGTTAAAGTTTGAAAACTGCGGGGTTGTGTTTCAGTCTGAAGACACAGACTTTTGAAAATGCAGATACCCACATTCAGTCCTTTTTTGTATAGTTATTTTTTGGGGCTTTTTTTGGCTTTATTTGATAGGGAAAATATTGTGTGGAGGGAGAGTGGGAGTGTGGATGACATGCAGCAGCGGGCTGGGTTGGAGTCGATCCCATAGCCGCTGTGGCAAGGACACAGCCCTTATACACAGGGTGCCAGCTTTACCATGTGAGCTAGTAAGTGCCCCCAAATTATACCTTTTGTGATTTCATCCCTCTTGTGTTGATAGCGTAACTTCCTTCCCGTTGCCATGGCTTCCTCCTGCGACAAATATTGCTTCCTGTATTGCTCTAATATGTCATCGTATTTGCTTTGCAACGACTTTCAATCTCTGATCTCTGCTGCCTTGATTGCTTTGTGTTAATTTCAGTAACAGTTTCACCTCATCGTCGGTCAAAGCAAAGAAATCTTGACACATGATTCCCCTGTAGTATTTTCTGTAACTAGTGGTGCATTTACGTGCCACTTGGATGTTCCCATTTGGGACTTTGGTGTGTTTATGAGCTTTTAAATGATATAAGTCAGAAGCTTTTTATTAGTGATTTTTTCCCAGACCTGTTGCTGCACCTGTACATCCTCTAAAACTACTAGAAACTGCTTGACCTCACTTGTTATCTGGATTAATGCTAATAAATACCTTTTCTAACTAATCTAGGTCACTCTACCTGGACAGCACTGGTCACAAACTATTACTGTACTACAATTTTCGTACAGTCAGAAACTCATTTTTGCGATTATTCCAACACCACATGAATGCAGGGTAAGCAACCAACTGCAGAGTATACAATCTGCTTCCTGTGTAACCCAGCACGCACATCCTCAGAGTACAATAGTGGTCATTTGATGTGTGTTTTTAAGTGTGTTAGTATGTACAGAGATTCATTTTTAAACTGTGCTAAAACGCTGGATGTGGATGTAGTCCCAGTCTACCTCGGCCTGCCCCAGTATTAGCTCAGCCCAGCTCTTCCACTGAGGACACTTGTCCCGCTCAGCAAAGGTGGTCTCATTGGACGTCCAGCAGCACTGCTCGTGGTTGAACCACATGGCGCTCAGACATACGCCCTCCTTCAGGTCGTTCATCCAATCAGCAGCAATGTCAATCAGGCCAGCCAAAGCACCTGGCAGGAGGAGGGAACCAGGAATGAAAAGAGGGGCGAAGACGTGGAGGCAGGGAGGAGAGAAGAAGTGGAGAAGGGAGAAAGAGAGGCAGAGGAAGTTAGCTTGCTGGTTATGCTACAAGTTTTTACACGAGCCTCTCATTAAGTTAGTCTGTAAAGTCAAGGATATACAAAACTTAACCTGACAAAGTTCAGGCTGCAACATGGAGGCTTTTTGCTCTCCTTTATCTGCATCTTTCTCCTAATGGCCCCGACATACCAAGCCAATGGTCAGCTGTTGGTCACTGTCGGTCACCTACAGTCACACTCCCTAAATATTTAGCTACGTAAATACAAAGCATAAGGTTTTCTGACCAAATTACCACAGGGATATCCTGAGACCGATAATAAAGTCCCAATGTCCTCAAACGAAGTGATAATAAAGTCCCAATGTCTTCCAATGAGTACTTCCTGTGTCTCAGCTTGTTACTGTTTCTAAAATTGGTCAAATCTGTTGCCATAACTACAAACATTATTAAGCATAATTAAACAAGTTTCGATCATAAAATGTGATCAGGTTTTGGACCTTGTCCACTTTTGTGTTGGGACCGGCCGCAGACTGATTTGGCAGAGATGGCTGCCATCTTGTTTTTAGATGGATTAGTGTATTGTGCTCTTACTACCACTAGATGGCACAAAAAAGTGTCCACGAATGAGGACAACAGGTCTAAGTTAAGTAGAACGAAATATAAGGTCAAGTAAACCCAAAATGTGATGTCCTCATATGAGGACACAGGGCCTCAGGAGGATATCACGAGAAATATCTACATCTACATCTTATTATAACGTATTAAAAATCAGTGATAGTTTGCAACAATTAAAATTTTACATGTTCTAGGTAAGATGAATCTTTATCAGCTGTTAAAGGCTCAATAAGGGGAGACAAATCAATCCAATAACCCAATGGATAAGAGCAGTGGAACACCATGAACCCATTATCCTCCCTTTGTAACCTGCATCTTAGATAAGCTTTCCTACAAAAACAAAGATACAAAGCCTTGTTCGTTTCCTTTCTTTTGGTGCTCACAGACATATAAACAATCTGTGTATATTACTGCTCCTACGAGGACTGAACTCTCTCCGGTGAGGCTCTTGCAGACGAAAGAAAACGCTTGTGTACATGGTTAAATGAAAGCAAAGGACTGAGCGAGACCAAGAAAAAGACTGAGCGTGGGCTGCCTGAGGCGAAGCATGTGAGAGTCACCAGCAGAGGAGATAACGGCCGCGTGCGTGCGTTTGTATTGTGTGTGTGTGTGTGTGTGTGTGTGTGTGTTACCTGAGGCCAAGCCGGTAAGCGTCACCACCAGCCACCCGGACCAGGCGTCGTACAGGCTCTTTGTGAACTCCCATGCTGACTCCTTTTTCTTACTGTTGATCTAAAAACACACATAAACACAACATATTTAATGACTTAAACTGGCAGCAATACAAGTAGATCAAAGGTTTATAACTACTCCCAAATGATGAGCAATCTAATTATCTACCCTAGCAGCAGGATTTCTTCTGTTACCTCAATAAAACGGTTAATAACTCTATTTACCGTGAAACAGGTATGACCAGGATATTGAGACAATGTTTGACAAAGTATTCAAATAAAATTCAAATTCCCAGAGTTATAATTTCCAGGAGTACCGCACTAAATCACTTCTGGAAAGAGGGCTTTACGCTGTTTCAATATTTGGATAGAAGTGTTGACAGAGAGAGGTTGTATCCGTGACTTGGAGATGTGAGGCAGGAAGCCGGCAATTTAGTGTGTGTACAGTGTGGTTCATTCATGAGTTCATGCTAATGAAGACTGAGAGATGTAGCTGAAAGCTCAAAAACAAGCTTTATGCAATAGCTTTTGATATTAAAGTTATTTTTTCTTGGACTTTCTGTTGATGATTTTCCTTCTCTGTTCAGCTACTGAGGCTTAAACTGCTGATCCTACATAACTACTCAGTTCTTCTTATGTAACCCAAACACACTGTTGCTCCACAGGAATGTGTTATACATTACTTCCTGTTCAGCACTGGATTTTTTAGCTGACACCAGCTAATGTGGAAAGCTGTATGAACTGCCGAGTATCAGTTTGAGCCTGCCATTACAAACTCATTTGTGTAAGTGTGTTTTTTAGCGCTAGACGGAGATTCAAATTGCCAGTCGGAGACCCCTCAGTTGATTGTCTTTGCTAGTCAGTTTGCTGTGCAGTGTACTTTTTGGTCCTCGGATTCTGCTGTAGAGTGAGTGCGCTTCACTTTCACAATGCTCTTTGGTACAGTCTGCGAAACATTTGTACACCGTTGATTTACAACCACTAAAAGTGCTTGTTTTTGCCACTGACAGGCTCAAATTGTTATTCTAAGTGTCTGACAACATTATGGAAAGGATCCCTACAGAGATAGACCTTTTTGTTAAAGACTAAGATCCTTTTTGTTTAACCAGAAACAGCCCCACAATCACTATCGCCAAACCCACCAGACTCCATTTGAATAAACAGTAATTTTATCATCATAAAACACACTTCATTTGAGAGTTGACAGAATCAAAATGAAACTCACAAAATCTGTCGTTTCCTCTTTGTGCTGTCGCAAAAATAACCAACTCTGGTTTGGTTTAAATAAACCCTTATTTCACACAGTTAGAAATGAAAATATGCTGGTTCTATAGACGCTTAATTTACTGTTTATTTAAATGGAGTCTGGTGGGTTTGACGATGGCAATTTCGGGGGCAGTTGCTGGTTAAACAAATAGGATCATACTCTTAAACAGAAAGGTCTATCTCTGTAGGGATCATTTCCATAATGTTGTCAGACACTTAGAATAACAATTTGAGCCTGTCAGTGGCAAAAACAAGCACTTTAATGGATGTAAATTGACGGTGCACAATTGCCCCAAGTGGTTACACTGCAGCCTGGACCAATTTCAAATAGTGCTGGTCTCAAAAACACGAGAAATACCAAACTTATCCTTTAAGGCTAAAGGTTTCAGCATGATTTAAACAAAGTGCTTGTTGGGTTTTCTGGAGGTGGAGTTACACTACTAAAGTAGTTTGTTCAACATGCTGTCCAACTGTGATAGAAATCCAAAATGTGTATAGCTGTTATGAGTACCAACACTGGAAGGTGAAGTGAAAAGACAACCATCATATAGTTGAAATATGGGGTGCACATTTTCAGACAGTCTCTCCTCGAAGACAGTCATAGTGTGCACTCAGCTGTGAAAGGTGCCACGAGTAGATGTGTAAGGACAGAGGGGAAAAAGAGAGCTAGTTCAAACACTGGCTCTTTTCTCACCTCCATACAGCTGACCAATCACATCATCGCAACTAGTGAATGTGAATGTCAGAGAGTTAAAGAAATGGTCCAACACGTGGTTTGCAAACCTATTCTACCATCCGAATCTGATGAAGAAAACTGGCATCTTAGGCGTGGTCAAAGGGCACGTTGTACGAATGAGCTCGTCTAAAACACACAGAGACCTTTAACGTTAAAGGTTGAATATTTGGCGGGCCTCGGCCTACTCACCTTCCGATGCCTCTCACGGTCCTTGCACTTCTCACGGACCCAGTCGATGGTGTGGAAGTCATCGTAGGTCCCCACACCAGGAATGGGCTCCTCTAGGAAGTCCAACAGGTGGGTGCTGCTGCTGGGTGCCCCGCCCCCGTTAGACATGGCGTAGTTAGACCCTAGAGAGGAAGGACAGACAGAGAGAGTGATGAGTGTAAGAATTCCCCAAAACATTCCCGTTTCAAGTCTGTATATTACAGCACCATCCAACTCCAACACAGTAGACGAGAGGTCGACTTGCATTCGATCGTTATTTAACTCGAATTTAGCATTGAACTTTTTAAAGGTATAGAAAGCAATGTAAATGCAAGTAGACACATATAGAGTAACTGTGTTTGGCAAGTCATGTCTGTCTCTGAAACAAAGATCACTTAAGAACAAGCATTATCAAATATATGTATTAAAGAAAAGCTTGCGATCTAATAATCTGGTAAAGCTGCTCTGCCATACATCTGATCTTCATAATTGCTCCTGAAAAGAAAAGAGATCCATCACAGTGCTGCCTGCTGCATATTAAAGCTCCTTGACTATCTGGCCCATCAGAAAACACTGCGGAGCTAAACACACAGTCACCGCTGAGAGATAATGACACAGCTACTCTGAGAAAACCCTCTAAGTGAAGCCTGCAGTCCTTCACCTCGTCTGGAACGGCAATAAAGGGAGTGGAGGTTTATCTGCAGTGCTGAAACATTTGGGTGAGTAAACTGTGCTGAAATACCTGGAGGTAATCTTTAATCCACGTTTATACACACAGTCACGCCTACAGTGGGCGAAGTAAGCTGCTCACAGGCACCTCAACAGAGCAGTTTAGTTTTCCTGCTCTACTGTGAGACGTAGATAACTATGTGTAGGTGGATGTGTGTGTCTGCAGATGGTCTTTTATATTCTACATTTATAAGCTTTAAATTAGCAACTTCTATTTAAAGTTGTTTCTGACTTTTTAGTCATATCCATAAACTTTAACAGATCCCTTGCTGTTTTCTTTTGGGGCCCTAAATTTCCCCTGTCCTTTTACACATACAATATGTAACTTTCTGCTGCTAAGAGTTGATACCGCTATATCAAAACACTAACAAAAGACAGGAGCAATGCTATCACTGTGGTCAGTTTCTCCTGGTTATAATTCCTTCAGTGTTTGTCCTTCAGGAGGTTTTCACTGGGAGCCGTTTGGTTAAAAGCAACCAATATCTAAAAAGTGTATCATAAAAATGTGGCTTAGAGGAGCAGTGTGTAGGATTTAGTGGCAACTAGTGGTGAGAATGGCACACTGCAACCAGCTGAAACTTCTCCCATGTGCCAAGCTTGAACTCCTGGTTAGAATTCCTTCAGTGTCAATTGTTCTGGAGGTTTTTACCAGGAGCCGAATTATCTGCAGATGACCCTTCAGGTTCAGGTTACTTTATTTATACCCGTAAGTAGATTTGTTTTGCAGCAAGATGGTGACATCCACTCAACAGATAAATGTCAAATCAAATGAACCAGTGATTTAAAAACTGCTAACTACAATGACAGGAAAACACAAATGACTCTACAGTGGTGGAAAAAAGTTTTTGGACACCCCATGCATTTGTGAAATATTGCATTAAGAATCACTCTTAGGTCTTCAAGTGCAATTTCTTTTAGTACAGTCACAGCCAAAATACTAAATAAATCCTAAAAAAAACCATTAAAAACGTAAGATTGATTGGTTCCATAAAAATACATAAGAAATTTTGAGTATTGGGTCATTTTGGTACCAGTGATGAAGGTCGTTCTTTTTATTAAAAGACACAATTTTTGTTGCCAAGCTTCGTGTCTACATAAAGCCAGCACATTTGAAAGTTCTTCAGACGCAAAAATGGCTAAAACAAGGAACCTAACGCAGGAAACACGCCTGAAGATAAAGATTCTCAGCCAGGAAGGGTACAGCTGCCGCCAGATAGCCAGGAAGTGCAGATGCAGTCCTTCAGCAGTTGGATACACTCTGCAGAAATACAGACGAACCAACAGCTTGGAAGACAAACCAAGATCTGGGCGTCCAAGGTTTTCTTCAGCAAGAAATGACCGCATCCTGATCCGCATGTGCAGGCAAAACCGCCGAATGACATCACAGGAGCTTCAGCAGCAGTGGTCAAACCAAACTGGTGTCCAGTGTTCCACCCGCACTGTACGTGGCCGACTTTTAGATCATGGCTTAAGGTCCTACAAGGCTATCAAGAAGCCCCTGATCAATGAGAGACAGAGGTTAGCCCGGCGTCGTTGGGCCCAGGCACACAAGAACTGGACAGCCAGGACAACAAGATAATGCCCCTTGCCACACATCCAAGGCCAGTAGAACTTGGCTGCAGGAGCACAGTATCCAGGTCTTAGAGTGGCCAGCTCAATCCCCGGACATGAGCCCCATTGAAAATCTGTGGTGGATTATCAAAAGGTCTGTTTCAAAGCATAAACCAAAGAATTTAGAAGAATTAAAAGCAGTAATTCAAGAAGAATGGGACAAGATTACCCCTCAACAGTGTGAAAGGCTCGTGGGGAACATGCCAGCCAGGATTAGAGCTCTACTATGTGCCAATGGCAGGACTACTAAATATTAATTTGATGATGTGATGGTTTATTTATTTTTTGTTCAGTTTTGAACACATTCTCTGTTATTTGTTGACTTTGATACCGACAATGTTGAGAACTGACATATTGAAACTGTCAAGAATTTAGTTTTGTTAGTTTTTCTTGTAAACAATAAACAAAAAAATATAATTTGTATTTGTTTGTATCTGTCTAATGCAGCCACACCTTTTGAAACACAAAAAAGATTTTTCCACAAATATTTCATGATAATATTTGAGATTGTGTAAAATTTTAAGGGTGTCCGAAAACTTTTTTCCACCACTGTATCTAGAGCCAGTGTTTGGTTTGTCTGTTCTGGGCTACTGTAGAAATATGGCAGTGCAACATGGCAATCTCTAGCCCCTTTTACACTGCCAGATTTCCCGCAAATGTTGGGCCGTTTTGCCGGCAAGTGGTGAGCGTTTAGACACACAGAGCCGGATTGGCAAGTTGATCCGAGGCGCCCAATTTTCCGCCTTGTAGGGTAGACATATTGGCCGAACCCTTTTAGTTTAAAAAGACCGAGTCGGCCTCCTGCAACAGCAGGGGCTGTTGATGACTTGTGGGAGGAGCTGTTGATGACGCTGCATGTGCGATCCACTGGCGGTGGATAAACAGGAAACAGCTGATTGCAGGAATTAGCGAGCAGCTAGTAGCAAGAGGGAAACGCAAACCTGACAGACACTGTAAAGGTGAGCAACTGGGGAGGCAAGGAACTGCGCGCCCTCCTTGTTCTCGCAAATGAAGAGGCCATTAACCATCAAATGACTGGGACGGTGAAGAACGGGCCGATTTACAGAGGACTGACCAGCCACAGCTTCCCTCCCACGTCACTGTTTGTTCCCATGTCACAAGCTGAGCTACATGTTTTGTTACTTGCTCACGCCCCCCATTGCCCTGAAAAAGGCGCATTCTGTATAAACAAAAGTAGGTAAAAGTTTTATACTGCCAATGCTGAAAAAAGACTGATTGGGCTTTCCTGCAAATTTGCACAATTCCTGTTTAAAAAGGGCTTCTGTGGCCAACGACCTGCTCCCTGTGTAGATATAAACGTCTCATTCTAAGGCAACGAAAACACATCAATTCTTATTTTCAGTTGACTGTACAAAATAGAAAACACACTTATTACAATCTATTTCTGTCAATAGCTCCCCCTTTGTCCCACACCTTTTAAACTGGACATGGACTGTGCCCTTGAATAAAATGACAGATTTCTCTATGTCTGAACATTGGTGGAAAAGTTCTTCAACAATGTAAGTGCACAACTCGGGCTAGTCATTTATAGACAGTGTAATGCAGGAAAGCAGCATGTTATATCTATAAGAGTACATTTTGTTCAATCGCTAGGACGTCTGGCAGTCTCATTAGCGCTGGTCTGATTGTATCAGCCTACAGGATGCCAGACAATGTGATTGCCTATAGGCCCCATAATCAAGTGCAGTCAGTTCAGTAATGACTTTGACATGAGTATGATTAGTCACAGCACATATAAATGATTGAAAAACAAAAAAAATATAAAGTAAACATTGTCCACTGCCCTTTAGAAGAATGTGCTGATACTATAAAAAGATGATTACAGTGACTTTGCTCTTAACAATGACACGAGACACTGACTGTCTCTGGTTAGATCTGATCTGATCTGGGTGGACGCACAGATAAGGAAAGAAATCATACTGAGTCACATCAGCACACACATGCAAACATACACAGCATAACTGAGCGAGGAGAAGCAGCTGTAAGGCCGTTTCTCTCTGCCTGTTATCTGGAAAACATCACAGGATCTCATGGCTCCCGCAGAGGATGATGTTTCTCTGAAGACTGACATGCAAGTTAGTGTGGCCCTGGTTCTCTTGAGTTGTTGATGAACACTACTTTCATGATTTTTTAAGCCAAAATGGTAACGTTAAGCCATAAACAAACTACACCACGGGTGCATAACTCTACGTCGTCCCCACAGCATGGCTGTAAAGCCGTGTTTGGCGTGATGATGCTCTGTAGTCTCATTTAGCCACTTGTTAGCGACTGCATTTTTTAAGACACATAAAAGCTTCGAAGTCTCTTCATCTTGTGTTAACCACAGACTTTATTTCAGGCATCAAAAACCCAATGACTCTGATACGAGGAAACCAGAAGTGCTAAGATGCTACCTCATGTCCAGGTTTAGGACTCATTCCTGGGGCACTCTATTATGCTTCCCAGGCTGCATGATGACAAGTTTCTTTTATAAAAGAAAGTGAAATCTGTAATATTTTACGACACAGTTCTGAGTCAGCAATGGGATAATCAGAAATCTTTATAATCCTCTTATTTATCATCCTAATAACTCACTAAGTCTCTTCCAATAAGAGGGCCATCTCATCAACTTTAAAACGCTTGTGTATAATCTGGCATAAAGTGTGTTTGATAAATTAGGGAGAGCCCGTCCTTGCACATTTAAACTGGTCCGAGAAGCTGAGTCTAATCCTCCCACTGGTGACGACGCAAATATGTGCGTCTTCATGTGCAACACAAAGGCGGTACAGTGTGTGATGAAGACAAATGGGAGCCACAGAGCCACAGTTAAAGCTTCTGTTTAAGTTCTCAAAGGAACAAAGAAAAATATGCACTGTTAGTCACCATAATTCAGTGATACATCACAAGTACAGCAGGTTTCTCCTGTCTGTGTACATTCAGCATTATGTGATTAATCATTAAGAAAAATGGGTGTAATTACTGTGTGTGTGTTAACAGTGAATCTGACTCCACCAAATGAAACAAAGCAGGAGCCAAATGATGACAAATGACAAACAGAGCTCATGTACTGCTGCTGGGGCGATCTCTGCTCTGTGAAAGCACTGAGCAAAGGACGTATCCGGGCTTACTAATATTGCTGAGAGCAACCACATTGAGGGAAACTGTGGTGAAATGGCATTTAGACATACTTACCAACCTTAAGACCTCAAAAATAGTGAGGATCTCTAAACCAAAGCAAAGGGTCTGGCAGTCCTTCCTGCACCTGGTGACTTTTAAAGCATGAAAATAACAAAGTAGTGAGTATTGCAACACCATCTTTAAGTTAAATACTTTTGATTTGTTCTAGCTTTTGAGCAAAAGGAGCAGGGGAGGCAAGGCTACAGGCTTGTTCTACACCAGGGAGCCACAGCCGGCTGCCCTCCCTGGCCCACACACCCCTGGGTCCTCTATGTTTAAGCGAGGTGGAATGGGAGACCACAGTCTCTGGAGGATAGCTGGGTATCCCGCCGCTGCAGAGAAGGGCAATCCCAGTCCTCTCAAACAGCCACAAGAGCGGTCCCATTACACAAGTGAAAAACAGCCAGCACTGAGACGAGGGGTCTACCAGCAGCCATGGCCGCAGATGGACAAAGAAGAAAGGAGGAGGCACCAACGGGAGGAAACAGTAGATTTTAAGATTGGAAAGAACTTAAACATGCTGTACAGTGCCAGAAACAAGTTGTGGTAATGAATAGGTGTAAAAATTTTTATAAATCAGGACAAATATGGCAGAAATGTGACCGCGGGAGGAACCAGGAGAGGGCACTGACAAACAAGCGTCTCCTAGTGAAAGCTTCGTAAGCATCTGTAACATACTGAAACTGAAATACACAGGCAGGTTATGATTTTGAGAGATAACAAGGCAAAGGATGTGGTCAAATTTTGACGTATGCCAAGAGATAACAGAACAATTGCCCCGGTGACTGACATGCGAACGGCTGCGGCTCAGAGGTAGAGCGGGTCATCCAACAATCGGAAGATACCCGGCTCCTCCGGTCTGCATGTCGAAGTATCCTAAAAGAAACTGACCCCAAATTGCTGCTGCTGTTCCATCAGTGTGTGAGTGTGTTAAAGCGGTGTGGCAGGTGGCTTCTTGTATGCAAGCCTCGGCCACCTGTGTGTGAATGTGACTCATAGTGTAGAAAGCGCTTTGAGTGGTCAGGTGACTAGAAAGGTGCTATTCAAGAGCAGGTCCATTTACATGTATTTTGCATTTAACTATACAAGAGTAAACTAACACCAAGCCATAAAGCACAGACCATTTCTTGTTGACAGATTGAAGGGACGCTGCTGAGACTTCAATTACCAGTATCAAAAGAATAACATTTTCAGATGGTGCTGGGTAACTCTTTAAACCAGTGGCTCCCAACTGGTCCAGCCACAGGGTCCATATTTCTCCTGAGTCATGAGTTCGAGGTCCCATGATTGAATACATTCAGCATCATACTTGCGTTTGGCCATGTCTTTGAGCTAGTTTGCTGTCTCTGTCCAGTAGCTGTCTGTGAGTCACTAACTCTACAGCAGAAAACAGCACTTCAAAATTAAAGCTCTGTGCTGGAAATTCACTGTACGTAAAAATTGCAAGTCACCTCTGGTCCAGTCAGAATGGGCCTACGACCCACTTTTGGACCACGACCCACCAGTTGGGAACCACCGCTTTAAACAACTGCAATTTCAATTCTCAAGACAAACTAATCTTGCTTCTCTAAACAAATATTTCTCTTGTCAGACACTGATTCGTCCTTTGAAAACACCCTGCAAGATAAACTCATACCACATCCCGTGTTGTTATGCATGTAGCATCGAAACAAGGCTGTATAAATGTTGTTATATGGTTCGTTTGTCACAGAACATCTCCATTTCCCTTGCTACAATCTTTCATTCATTCACTCAGTGCCATGTGGTTAGTCAAGACATGTTGCTGCTGACCTTTCTATCATCCTGTGATAAGACACTGAGGCCACACATTCAACTGTTTCACCAGATAAATGTAACGTCTGGATAAAAAGGAACCGCCTAATGACTGCTGGTTTTCTGCCAAAGTGGCACTTAAGAGCACACAAACAAAAAGACGGTTAACTTCCCGCCCTGCGTGCCTTTTAATGACTGCTGTGATGTGTAACAGTATGAAACAAAAGAACCTCCACATGCTTTCATTTAGTGGCTCTCACACCGCTGAAGATAAAAGGTGTCAATGCAGGAATGTTAATAATCTTGTGGCCATTTGAACGGCAAATCTCCTGAGCGTAACTACAACTGGGGTAGGGTCATGACTTTAAAACAAGGCCTCATTCATAGCTGTTGACCCTCTGATCTGCTTTAAACATAAAAATCCCTTCGATGGCTCCATTAAACACGACATCACCCTTTCCAAAATGAGCTACACAACTAAATGCTCCTGAAGTTGAGTCCAGAACAGGTGAGAAAGATCATAAGCAGCGAGAATCAGATGATGCCGAATTATATACAGTTGGGAAAAATGCTCTTGCATACTAGTCACATTTCTCTCCCCAATAACTGAGGCATAAGCAGAAGTTAAATCCTGTTTCCCACATTAATATGGGCCTTGACACAGCCTTTGAGAGAAAGTACAGCTTATTAGCTCGTATCACAGCCTTTGATGTCTGATGGAATGTGGGAGAGGAGAAATAAATCCGCTGGTGAGAATTTCTGTAGGAATCAGGGACAAAACTGCCGAGTGTAGCTTTCCTCTGACCAGCCGACGCTTCTACTGTTCGGAGAGTAAAAAGGGAAAGTGACTGTGTAAGCTGCTGTTGTGGAGTCAGCAGGAGAGAGAGTGTCAGGCCTGGCAGGGAGGCTGATACTATCATTCTCCATTTTGATGTGAGAGTGACGGCTACAGTCTGGACTGTCCAGAGATAGTGTGTATACGTGTGTGTGTGTGTGTGTATGTGTGTGTGTGTGTGTGTGTGTATAAGTGAAGGGGAGGTGGGATGACTCAGTCGTTCGCTCGACAACAGCAGTATGTTTTTTTTTTTTTTTTAAAGGACAGAGATATGACCTTTCTGAACCTGTCAACAGACGGACCAGACACCTGAGGGCAAAAATAAAAACAGTGTGAGCTATGAGCCATGTGTGACTTTCTACTGAAGTGTTTTAAGGAAATGTTTACGTGGTTATACGATCGACTTTCCTCTGAGTCATCAGTTTGTACATCTGCGTAGTAAGCACTAGAGAGTGAGCTATTTACGTCGAAATGAAGCAAGACCTGCAACCCTTAAAGAGACAGTCACCCCCAAATCAAAAGTACGTACTGTCCCTCTTAGTCTAGAGTCGATTTGCGCTGCTGAATGTTGGAGATATCAGCCGTAGAGATGTCTGTCTTCTCTCCAATATAATAGAACTAGATGACACAAGCTTAAAAATACATTTGAAAAACTCAACAGCAATGTCTCTTTGCAGAAATCATGACCTGGTTACCCAAGATAATCCACAGACCTTGTTGTGAGCAGTTTCATGTAGGAACTATTTTCTGCCTACCAAACTAAATCTGCAAACCATATCACTGCGCAGAAGGAAGCTTGCATTTCACACCAAAACAAACCTTTATTGGAATTTTGGTTAACTTGAAGCAGAGCTGTGCTCCTGGACACAAAGGCCCTAATTTACGAAACAAACATGACGACAGAAAACTTTGTGTACGGTCATTTCCACGCAAAGCTTGACACTTATCAATGTGGACGAGAGCAGATGCTACCACCACATCTCATGTCAGGTCTCAGATCATGTACGAATGTTTGAATCAGAGTGGGACTGCAGTGCAGCATAGTTAATCTGGCTGAGTTGGAGAATTGTTTGTAGACCATATTCTGACTGGCATCTTAGTATTTGCAGCCACATATTAATTACTTCTCCTTCTCCTTCTCCTTTCCGTGTTGTAAACTCTAGCGATGAGGTGCAGCCTCTAAACCGACAATTGTTTCCAGCTGCCACATTTATCAACGCCCGATCATTCTGACGCTGCGATTGGTGAGATATGCCTTCTGTGCTCCAATCTGCACTGCTTTGTAGGTTAGATTGATAAATGAGGGCTACAGCGAGGAGAGAAGAGACAGCAATGAGGAGCAGCTTCTGGAAGGATCTTTTCATCAGGAAAAAAATCTGGACAGAGAGATGAGGACAGGATATAAAACTTTGCTTGATGCAGTTACTTCTGCAGCCAGAGAAGTGTGACCATCATAAATCTTGCTCTGAAGGGACTGAACAACCTGTTCCCGTCTGAGTCAAGATAGCCAAAATGTCTCCTGAAAAAAACCCAGGGATTAATACAGACTGAAGACACTGTATTTTATATTGATTTTTTAAAAGGCCTTTCAAACCACTCATTTAATGAGACGATTATGGTAATGACTCTGCGGTCCATCTTGGTGAACCTTTAGGTGTGTGTCCTGGTGTATGCTCATGTAACAAATTCCATAATGGACAATAAAGATTTCATTCATTCATTAGTTAAAAGAGTCTACATGAGTCAACATGAACAAATCTCAACCGTGCTCCATCATCTGGTCTTTACTGAGTCTGGTCCTGACTGCTACGTCCATTATTGTCAAGACCAGTCTTCTGAATGAATTTAAGGTTAGTATACCAACCACACAAGCCTAATCTTAACTATGCCCAGTCTTAGTGACGCATGTTCATGTGAACACGCCACCGTGGTTATTCCCTCAATAGTTGACCAGAAAGGTCATTAGACTGCATGATTTCATTGGTCGCTGCATGGCAGAAAAACAAAACAAAAGTGAAACTCTGTTAGGAGCTACGCCTTGTCAAAATATATCAGAACCTATATGTCTGGACCATGTGGGAATTTGATTTGAAAGGACAGACACAGGAAGTGGCCATGCTCAGCAGTCAGACAGGAGTCACGTTACAAACCAATCATTCAGTGTCATCCAGTCTGTGATAAATACGGAAAAGTTGATCATGTTAGTGCAAGGCTACCCAGAGCTTTACATCTGTCCCACGGACGATAGGCCTACACACTTATAAACAGCACCTGGAAGAAGATCAGCTCTGCACTCAGGATTTCAGGCGGTTAAAGACGAGGCATGTGTACGGCCTCTAATTTCCAGGGCTGGTACCTGCGGTTATTCCACAGGCTAGTTAATAACATGTCGGGCAGGAAATCCAAAGTGTGGGATCATTTTGAGAAGGTGAAGGACGAACCCAAGGTGATATGTAAACTCATCTTCATTGGTCGACTACAAACATGATGTATCATCTGAAACATGGAAGTAGCTACATGCCCATTAGCCGACAGCGTCATTAACAGGCGGCTCGCTCAGTGTGTGACGTGCAATTGTAGATAAAATATAAGCCTATATTAATGAAGGTTCATTAGTACGGTTTTGTATTTCTCTGTAATGTAGCACAGTGGACAAGACGTGTTCATGTTTGTGAGTTAGCTGGATAGAAGGGAGACTTTAGCAGGGAAGCTAATATGTCTTCTTGTTTAAAGTTTGTGGCTCTTGTGTTGTGTATAAGGCTGCTGATATGTAGAGACTTTGACTTTACAACTTCTTCTGATTAGGTCTAATATTTACACCCTCTTAACAAGAAGATGGCTTACGTCTAGATGGTGCAATCCCTTGAAACTATTAAGTCAGACTTAAAACGCCAGGTTATAGCCGACTTAGCTTAAAACCTTGTCTAAGCCCTGTTGGTGCACCCGGTCCCTGAACTGTACATTCTGTAACCTGGGACAGAAAAGAATTCAAGCTTTGAGAAAACTTTATGGCAGACTCATTAATCAAAGACAACAGATGCTAAATATCCATTTGTCAGAGAGATTTCTGTCCCTTATGGGCCACTGTAGGTGATTCATGGTCTGACGCAGGAGAAATGTGGAACAAACCTGAGCCAAAACCAACAGGTAATTCACTAGGAAGCACACCACACATACAGTAGTAGTAGAAATGCTGACTGCTAATACACATAAATATGGAACAAAAATGTAAGTAAGGGATTTTGCAAAGTCTCCAGCCAGTGTCCAGCAATGAAAATCTGAGTGCTGCAAACTGAGCGCTTCAGCAAAGGCATAATTGTAATGTTTAAATAAATCTGCACCTGAAAGAGAGAGAAAACATTCACTGACAATAATCCAGCAGTGTCAGTCTATGAAGACAACAGAGCACAGAGATAAGACTGCGGCTCCACACTGCGGTAACCACACTACTGCAACATTTCCAGCTCACAAGTGCAGAGCAGAATGAGTGTGGCTTATTTGGAAGGGAAACTGGAATTTGACTGATGAGATAAATCAGGCCTCCTGATGATGCTGCACTACTGGCACCCATCAGCCAAATCAGGAGTGTGAGGCTAAGCGAGGGTGATGCCACGGAAAACAGAAACGGAAGGGGGCTGCATGTGAGCACATCGCCAGCATCACGCCCCGACGGTTCAGTGGACACGTACACAAAAGACACGCTCACAAAATGAAGCTTCTGTTTCTTTCCCCTGTGCATTAGTACAGTGACGCGGCGATTCTGCTCAGCCTGCGTCAGGGGTAAAAGCCACGTCAGTGCACGCGCAGGCTTGCCGACAGTCAATAATACAGCTTCTCTGAATGAACATGGCCTTGCTATGTTACTATGATCAATGAGGTGGGAAATGACCATCAGACAAGTGCTTGCTCAGACGTTTCTGTGTCTGATGGGTGGAGAAATTCCAGGTTTTCAGTCTAACAACCACCCTTGCATTCCCCTGAATTGGACCTACTCTACTACTGCTGAGTAAATCAGATCAGAGAGGTTTAGAGGCATCTGGCTAGGATGGCCTGGATCAGCGTGGTTGAAGTGGAGTTAGTCTGCTCAGCCATCATGTGATCGGCATCATATACTGACCTCAACAACCTGCTTACAGGCTGAGAAGCCCTGATGTTGACCAACGCCAGCCTGATGACCAGACTGGTGGAATCCCCAGAGTCACACGAATAGGCTGACAGATAACTGGATCAAAGTCTGAAACGTGCATTATTTGTGTTTGTGCTTACATGCAACCAGTTGGTTTCAGATAGTTAAGACAAGGACAAAGTGCTGAATGGTAGTGTGAAAGTGCTTTGGGTGTTCGAACGACTAGAAACGGGCAATAGAAGTGCTAGTCCATTTAATATAATAAGTTTTCTTTAGTGTATAATCACCTGACAATAAGAATCATTGTGTTTTTGTTACCTCAGAATGAGTCATTTCTACATAGGGTGCGGGTCTTTGTCTACGGAGATTGCCGTGTTGCACCGTCATGTTTCCACAGTAGCCCAGAACAGACCAACCAAATGCTGGCTCTATATAGGGCCATTAACGTTTTTGCATCAGCCATCGTAGTTAGCAGCCCCTCCGCAAAGGGCAGCATCAGAGAAACACCTTTTTTTTTTTTTTTAACATGAAACTGCTTCATTCTGTGTTTTTACTGGTTTAAATCACCAGATGCGTTTGTTTGACCTCTGTGGATAAGCAAACACCTCCTGATTGTCTGGATCTTAGGTTATCAGAGAGAAAAGGTGAGCACAGATTAGCAGGTGCGGGGCTAGCGATCCGTCTCAAATATGCCAGACAGCATAAGCGAAACTCTGATTTGTAATGTGACAGTTTTATTCAGTATTTTTACCAGTTTCATCACCTGGCCTGTTTGTTTTAGAGAGGACGAGATCTCTGTGAATAATTCAGCTCCTGGTAAAAATCTTCTGAACAATGAACACTGATGAAATTCTAAGCAGGAGAAGTTTCAGCTGGTTGCAATCTGCCATCCTCACCACTAGATGCCACTAAATCCCCCTAAATCTTACACATTGTTCCTTTAAAGCAGGAAATTGACAGAAACGTATCTGGATGACTAGAATTCCTGTCATCTTGACATAGAAAACTTCCAGAAGATACGAGTGAAGCTGCTTCTACATGCAGGGCTGACAGAATGGAAATAGATAGGTGGATGTTCTATTAGTTGTGGTGAAGAGCTTAAGAAAGAAGAGGATCACAAGCTGGACTACAAACTATGAAACGAGAAAGGAAGTCTCTTTACACAAAGTGGATGTAGGCAGTCCTAAACTCACTAGGGGCCTTTTGTCTCTGCTCGCTCACCGTAAAAATCTAACAAGGCCTGGAGGAACTAGCGCACGCACATGCAACTGAAAGGAAAACTCCCTTAAGGCCACATAGGAAAGACAAACAAGGATACAGTGTAAGACCTCAAATTTGTCTTGGAAAAAAAAAAAGAGTTGTCAGTATTTGACTGCGTGCCTTCACCCTGAGCACCCTGTTGTACGTGATGTGATGTAAGCTGACGTTCCGTATCTGGCCAACAGGTGTCCTCACACTGCAGGAACACTGTGAAACGCTTCACCAACACACAGCCTACATCTACGAACATCCAGTTCACATATGTAGCAGCCAAAGCCTGACTGTGCCTCTCTGTGTGGAGAAAGTAAAATGGATGCCCATGATGTTGCATTAAGTCGCTGCTGCTGCTGCTGCTGCTTACAGGCCCGAGCACAAGCCTTCACACTCACTCACTCAGCTCCCTCTTTTTCTCATTATCTCTGGCTGACGTGCACACACACACACTGCTGGTTGATCATCAACAGAGAGCTGAATGGTGAAATGAGCTGGGCAGGGTTTGCTCCCACAGAACATGCAGTCAATAGCGATGGCAGCCTCAAATCCATACTGGTACCCCAGTTTCCATGCTTCACGTATAACAGATAAGGCAGCGTTTGCTTAACCTGCACCACAGTCTGCCTGCCATATGGCTACATGCACTCACTGTACAAGAAGAAGGAGGTCGGCCTCTGTCATCACAGCAGCGTGAGGAAAGGAAGGGGGGAAGAAAATGAAGAGGGGACGTGGCGTACCTCTTTTAGGGATCTCCTGCAGGGGGATTGTGTCCCCTCCCCCGTCGTAGGGCAAATAGGGGTCGGCCGCCGCGTCCTCCTCCTCCATGTTGACAGCTGAGACGAGGCTAGGCTAAGCTAAGCTTCACTACGCACTGCTCGCTGCGTGTGTGTCAGTTGCCGCTGCCATGTTTACCAGAGGAAGACAAGCAGTGCTGTGTGTGTTTGTGTGTGTATGAGTGAAAGAGAGTGTGTGTGTGTGTGTGTGTGTTTGTGTTCTCTTTCCCTCCCCCTCCCTTTTCTCTCTCGCTCTCCCTCCACTGCAGCAGCTGACTGTTAGGGCTGATGATGTCACCACACACACACTCTCTCTAACGGAAAGACGAGCGCACCCGGCCGGTCAGCCTTGTCTGCTTGGTTGCTAGGGGAGATCAGTGAGCCCTGCCTGTATAGGAGAGACCATGGTGCAGGGTCACAGGGGTGTGTGAGGGTGAGCTCTAACATGGGATTTTCCATTCTGAGCAAGTGCAGGGGGGTTTAAGTCAAGAGTAACGGTAGGTCTTACAGCATTTAGGGGAAGAGGTTTACTGACAGGTGGATGTTGATAACAGAGCTGAAAATATATGTCAACTAATTGTTTGGCAAAAATAATTTGCAGCCATCATTATTATAAATTCATTAGGTGTTTTTGGACTAGAGGAACTTTTCATTGCTCTACAAATCCCCCTATTTATTGTGTCTGCACCGCATGAACCAGGAACAATCATACTTTGGTCGAACACACAAACGAGCCAAAGCAGCACCAACACTGCCATTTTTAAAAACCTGTTACCTGTGTAAACAACAGACAACACAAACAACAGTACACAAGGATAAATGGACTGACAGTGAAGTCCAGGCTTCGCTAAGCAAAATGACGTTGCTGTACTAACCATGGATGTATAAAGAGAACTGGATACAGCGCTGGAGGCAGGGCTCTGTTCATTACGATAAACTTTGCTAAGAATTTACTGCTCTTTTTGCCGGCCTGAACAAACTGGAACTTTCTTACACATGGTTTGGGAATGTGAAAAAGTCCAAATCCCTATAGACCCAACTGACCCTTCGCTAAGCCCCGCCCCTTTTCGATGGTCCAACAAGCTGTTTTAGCTAGCATGGAGCCCACACTGTAACTAACTGCACTCCCTGAAGAAATATTATCATATTTTTTGAAAAATTGCCACAGAAGACAATGAATATAAAGGGGAAATTTGTTGATATTTAACCAGCTGTGTGTCATCACAGTGTGTGCAGATGAACGGTGTTGGCTTTGCCCTGGTGCCTTGGGCCTCCGCCGCTGGACTGTCGGGGAGCTCCGGGGGAAGTCAAACAATGTTCATCTGCACACGCTGCGATGACACACAGCTGGTTGAATATGAGCAAAGTTTCCCTGCTTCCCTTCACTGGCTCCTTGACAGCAGGGTCGGTCTTTGTTTCACTGTTATAATCATTACAAAGCAAAAGCAGCATGTGTATACATTCAGTAGGCTATATCTTCAGTAGCTAACTAGCTAACCCTACACTTTTCAGGGTTTGATGTTGGTTTTGAAACAGGGAAGAAACGTATATCTTCTTCCAACCTCTCCAGGTAACGAGTGTCATTAATACATGACATGCCCCAGGCACAACATTTAGCTCCAAATCCACAAAACCAGCCTGAAAATGAAGGAAATCTGAAACGATTGCATTACAGTCAATGGAGCACAGCTGTGTTGTTGTCGGACCCTGGTCTGAGCCGGCCCAATGCTATACTATGATTTGCCAGCCTGCATCCGGGGGCGGGACTTAGCGAAGGGTGGTTTGGCTCCGTTAACTTAAGTTGGGATAAAATGTTTTAATCTTGTGGCTCTTCTAGACTTTCCAAATGTTATCGGACCAAATGGATGAAATTATGGTAGTGAAGCAAGTAATTTTGCGGGGGGTTTGGATGCTCAAGAAAATGTAGCCACTGATTTACAAACTTCTCCTTTGTCATGTAAGTCTGTATAAAAAGTATTTTGGGCTCCATGGCATTACACAACAGATTAAATGCTACTGTTTGGCTCCAACAAAACTGGCTTAAAAGCCCTGCGCACTTCCTGGGGGCTTGATACCAGCCGCCAGCCGGCTTACATCAATGCAGCATTTCTTTTCGTGGTGCAAATGCCAACAGGAAAAAAAAGCCCTTTAAAGCAGTGGTTCCCATCTGGTGGGTTGCGGTCCAAAAGTGGGTTGTGGGTCAGTTCCGAATGCATCTCAAGTGCCATTTCCTGCTGTAAATTGAGTGACTAATGGACAGCTACCTAATAGAGACAGCAAACTACCTCGACGGCATGGCCAAACACAAGTATGATACTTAACATGTAAAACTGCGTGGACCTTGAACTAATGACAAAGGAGAAATCTGGACCCTGTGGCTAGACCAGTTGGGAACCACTGGTTTAAAGCATGCAGTTATTGGAGGACCTCCCCAGTGGGCAGCTCCTCTCAGGGCGTCCCCACAACTGTTGGTCAGAAAGTCATTTGTCAAGCAAAAATGCAAAGAATGTAGTGGCTCCTGCCCCAAGAATGTGACTACTTCAAGGTGACAAGGATCATTAATTGTCTTTCTACAACACAAGGTTACACAGCGAAATCCAAGTTGTAGTCCCTTTATGCTACACAAAAAAAACAACAACAAAAAAACTTGTTTTATGATGAAGTACAGAAGATGAGTTGAGAAGAGAAGCTGCTCTGTAGTCTGGTGGTACTTCTGTATCGCTTGCCAGACAGCGGCAGGGTAGATAGGCTGTTGCTGGGTTAGATAATGTTTTTTAATATCCTTTGGGCTCTGCGCAGGCACCTAACCTCACCCATATCACTGTTGCTCCGTAGATGGGTACTAATGATGCTCTGGGCGGTTTTAATACCCCGCTGCAGTTTATCATGTTTTCAGTCAGGATGCTTTCTATTGCACCTTTGTAAACGTTAACAAGAACTTGGTCTTCCTAAGTTTCCTCAAGACTCAGATTCTCAGGTTCTCCATGATGCTGTTAATCCTGCTTTCTTTGTCTGATGATAACCTGAATATGTTTAAGTTTTGGCCAGTCAGTCAGACCTCAAAAGACTGTGAAGACTACAGTTTTTCAAAAATGTCTGATATCTTGTAGATTAAATGACATGGGCTTAGCTTGTTAAGTGTATTGGGTATCTGTCAAAACTCAATGCTACAGAAATCCCTGGTCTCACACTACCTTACACAAAATTGATCCAATGAGCTACAGCCAATGACACATACAGATATCAAATTCCGGGGAAAGAGAGCATTCGTAGTATCAGATTGGTAACTGGTATCTCTAGGAAATTTAAAGGTCTGGTCTGTAGGATTTAGGGGGATATATTGTCAGAAATATAATATAATAAGTATATTTCCTTTAGTGTTTTGTTGTGTCTTGTTTTTACTGGTTTAAATCAGCAAGTCCATTTGTTTTATAGAGGAAGAGACCTCTGTGGACAATTTCCTGGTAAGAACCTCCTGAGAGACTTAATCCAAAGTTATCAGAAAAAAAAAGATGAGCAAACATTAGCAGGTGCTGTGCTAGCAGCTTGTCCGTGACATCCAAAACAGCGTCAGAAAAAAAAACTAGAGCTGGGTTAAAATAACTGATTCATCCGATTCAAAAACAATCTTCATTTGAAAGACTTGACCCTCTGTTAATATACTGTTGTTTTTTTACAGATATGTAAAGCTTTAAACTCACCAGTAGAAAAAGGGCGCCAGTGCTAAATAGTTACTGACCGTAGTATTGAGAAGCTCAAAGTTACCAGTTCTTTAATCTGTAACTGTTAGCTTACTGTAATTTATCATCATACTGCAGCAGCCTCTCCTCCTGCTGTCTTCTGCTGTCTGTGCTTGTGGGGCTGCTACGCACAAAGACATGTCGTGGTGGAGACAGAGAGGTGAAGATAACGAGCTGACGACAACTACGCTTGTTACTGAGTGCAATGAAACCTCAACTTGGAAAAAAGTCAATACTTTATCTATACAGCTATTTAGCAACATGTAAACATGTAGACAAGTGATGTTTCAATCTGCGCTTTCTGTAGTCTGTCATCCACCACTGCTAATATTACGTTTTACTTTCCAGCTAATAGCAAAATTTAATTAACAAGCTCAAACAACTGCTCATGTCAAACAGTTTAGCTCAGTGTGCCACGTATCTTAAAACATAATGTGACGTGCAGGCAGTGACTCTCCTCAGCAGCAGAGGGAGGAGCAGAGAGGACAGCAGGACTGATACTGACTGATGTCTGTGTTCACCATTCTTTCTAAACTTCATTCAGTACTGTGATGTCAGGAATATGACATTTTTATTTTGTTTCCAATGAGATATCAAGTTTATATTGTGACTTTGCTGTTTTAATATCACTCTTGCTGCTCTAGAAACAACATTTAGTTATAAAATATTCAGTTTTACTCCTGAATTTATTTATTATTGAATTTTAAAAAATAAAAAAATAAATTCCTTGTAAAATTTACTGTATTAGTTCTCAGAGAGTCTCTTTCTCATACTAGCAAAAATTGGTGTTGTAAAATATTGCCAATTGGATCGAATCAGGACCTTGTGAATCTAAATCCAATCGAAGGAATTCAGTGGCGATGCACAGCCCTACATAAAACTGCTTTATTCAGTATTTTTTACCGGTTTTAATCACCTGGACTGTTTGTTTTGGAGAGGAGGAGCCCTCTGTGGATAATTCAGCTCCTGGTAAAAACCTCCTGAACAGTGAATAGTGAAGGAGTTCTAACCAGGAGAAGTTTCAGCTGATGGCAATGTACAATCCTCACTGCTAGATACCACGAAATGCCCTTAAATCTTACGTACTGTTCCTTTAAGTTGAGGTATTGGAAGAGAAAAGGTCACATTGGTCAATCTCTGTTTACAGCTGTAACATACAGTACAGGCCAAAAGTTTGGACACACCTTCTCATTCAATGTGTTTTCTTTATTTTCATGACTATTTACATTGTAGATTCTCACTGAAGGCATCAAAACTATGAATGAACACATGTGGAGTTATGTACTTAACAAAAAAAGGTGAAATAACTGAAAACATGTTTTATATTCTAGTTTCTTCAAAATAGCCACCCTTTGCTCTGATTACTGCTTTGCACACTCTTGGCATTCTCTCCATGAGCTTCAAGAGGTAGTCACCTGAAATGGTTTTCCAACAGTCTTGAAGGAGTTCCCAGAGGTGTTTAGCACTTGTTGGCCCCTTTGCCTTCACTCTGCGGTCCAGCTCACCCCAAACCATCTCGATTGGGTTCAGGTCCGGTGACTGTGGAGGCCAGGTCATCTGCCGCAGCACTCCATCACTCTCCTTCTTGGTCAAATAGCCCTTACACAGCCTGGAGGTGTGTTTGGGGTCATTGTCCTGTTGAAAAATAAATGATCGTCCAACTAAACGCAAACCGGATGGGATGGCATGTCGCTGCAGGATGCTGTGGTAGCCATGCTGGTTCAGTGTGCCTTCAATTTTGAATAAATCCTCAACAGTGTCACCAGCAAAACACCCCCACACCATCACACCTCCTCCTCCATGCTTCACAGTGGGAACCAGGCATGTGGAATCCATCCGTTCACCTTTTCTGCGTCTCACAAAGACACGGCGGTTGGAACCAAAGATCTCAAATTTGGACTCATCAGACCAAAGCACAGATTTCCACTGGTCTAATGTCCATTCCTTGTGTTTCTTGGCCCAAACAAATCTCTTCTGCTTGTTGCCTCTCCTTAGCAGTGGTTTCCTAGCAGCTATTTGACCATGAAGGCCTGATTGGCGCAGTCTCCTCTTAACAGTTGTTCTAGAGATGGGTCTGCTGCTAGAACTCTGTGTGGCATTCATCTGGTCTCTGATCTGAGCTGCTGTTAACTTGCGATTTCTGAGGCTGGTGACTCGGATGAACTTATCCTCAGAAGCAGAGGTGACTCTTGGTCTTCCTTTCCTGGGTCGGTCCTCATGTGTGCCAGTTTCGTTGTAGCGCTTGATGGTTTTTGCGACTCCACTTGGGGACACATTTAAAGTTTTTGCAATTTTCTGGACTGACTGACCTTCATTTCTTAAAGTAATGATGGCCACTCGTTTTTCTTTAGTTAGCTGATTGGTTATTGCCATAATATGAATTTTAACAGTTGTCCAATAGGGCTGTCGGCTGTGTATTAACCTGACTTCTGCACAACACAACTGATGGTTCCAACCCCATTGATAAAGCAAGAAATTCCACTAATTAACCCTGATAAGGCACACCTGTGAAGTGGAAACCATTTCAGGTGACTACCTCTTGAAGCTTATCGAGAGAATGCCAAGAGTGTGCAAAGCAGTAATCAGAGCAAAGGGTGGCTATTTTGAAGAAACTAGAATATAAAACATGTTTTCAGTTATTTCACTTTTTTTTGTTAAGTACATAACTCCACGTGTTCATTCATAGTTTTGATGCCTTCAATGAGAATCTACAATGTAAATAGTCATGAAAATAAAGAAAACGCATTGAATGAGAAGGTGTGTCCAAACTTTTGGCCTGTACTGTATAAAGAAGAAAACTTTACACAGCGGCCCAAAATCAATAGCCTATTCATAGATGAAATGAAAGAAAGCTTTGTGGTTGCACAAACAAGAAATAACTATTTCCCCATGGCAGTTATTTGCCAATCTGCCTTGTTATTTTGGGTATTGCTGAATAAATTCCACTGCAGTAGATGCCTCTGCTGCAGCACGCAGAGAGAAAGTGTGTTTTGAAGATGGGCAAAAAGTGACTACAATATCAGATGCACAACAGCTGCTTAATCTTCCTCTTTCACGGTGACTCTACAGGGAGGATGTGAGATATAATCTGAACGTCTCGTAGCATACATGCCATAACGCAAGCCAGACGTTACTGACCCTGATGTAGGGGAACCCTCCCCACTTTCCTGTCTTTACACCCCTCTGAGCTGCAGTGGGTTTCTTGTGTTGAATCCAAAAGGGATCACACAGTCTCTGTATTTGATGGCAGAAGGTGTTTTGTAAACATGTGTGATTGTGTGTTATTATATGAAACAATGCAGCATAAGTCACGTCTTCCAGTTCCCAGGCATAAACAATAGGACGCTGACATTTCACACGCTGTACCTTTGTTTTCACTATAATATAAAAAGGTCTTTGCTTGATCCTAAATGGTCCCTTACCTGTCAGCGGGGCTCCTGTTGCTAGGCAATTACACAGGTGGTTTCAGCCATAGTTTGTCCCCTCTCTGCTCAACAAGTCCCAGTCAGAACAACAAAACAGCAAAACCACAACATGAAGTTTGAAACAGAAAAGTGTGTCAAGTCTCTTTAATCCAGTGAGTTAAAAAGAACCAGAATGAATCCTTCTGAGCTCAAACTTCCCAAAGCACTGCTCCATTTATCTCCATTACTTCTTTCAAGCAAACAAAAAGTTCCAGCGAAAATCACCACGGGACCACAGAGTGAGCCGGCCCTCTTTGCTCACTCTGCAGTTTCAGCCCAGAGGAGGGCTTTACAAGCTCTCCTATGAGCCCACCCCTCACTACGACGTAAAAATAGCACAGGGAGGCAGAGACAGGCAGCGCACCAGCCTCAAGGAGGAACTGTCATCCAGAGATTTCCTGAAATGCTAGCTCACACCAGCTGGCAGCCCTACTAGTTCATGGCAATGTCCTTGCACGTGTGGGTGGAGCCAAGGCAGATACAGTAGTGCGTTACAATACAGTCCGAAAATACTGACAAAACAAGACAGGCAGGTCAAACAGTAGTTAGGGACCTCGGCTGAAGGACGAAGGACAAAGTCCCTCTTGTTCTTATAAATGATTGTTAGCCTCTGTTCAACCTGTTGATACACAAGTATTTGTCAGATTTCGTCATTTACTGATGCTCACTCTGTATTTGCAGCAGTTACAGTGTAAGTGGCAGGTTAGGGTTACCCCACACTTTCACCTTTCAGAGTAAACTGCCCAGGGGTCCAGTTTCAGAGGAAAGGAGTGAGAGGCTAATCACCACACAGAGACTGGAGACGCTGACATGGTAGCCATTCCCACTTAAGTAAACACACATACAGAAGATAAGCACAATCTCTACTACCCCAATGTGATGTGATGGGGCATAGACAAAGAGCAAAACTTATAAATGCCTTTTTTCTGTGATTAATTTGCACTTCAATATTTTTTTTTCGTACTTTTTTTTTTTTTTGTTTTTTTGCACCTCAAAATAAAGTCATCAAAAACTTAGCTGTGCCTATTTATGAGCATTACAAAACAATGACACGAGGGCCCTGAAGTCCAAACCAACAAGCCCGCAAACTTGAATAACCAATTCAACCTCAACTAAAACAGCACATACCTTCTGTTCTTACCTTTCATGATAAAAGCCCTACACATATATGTTACTGTACAATCCAAAAAAAGAATCCATTGGTTCAACTTTAAAAAATAAGGTAACAATTTGCATGCATCTTTTTAAGTAGTGCCAACTCCGGCAATATTGAGTAAATCCTACAAGTCTTTTATAATCTGACAAACTCAATTAGATAAGTACAACATCTCAAAAACCTTAATCAGATTGAACCAACTTAATATCTATCCAAAAGTTGTGGGTGATATTTAGTGGTCAAATTATTTTATTTAAGTTACTATTTATTTTAATTCCATACTACTCAAAAATGTTTACTTCTTAAAAATGAGTGGTCAACTGACTAAAACACATTAATGTGACAAACGTCATTTTTTATGCTGAATAAGTTCCTAATTTTAAGCGTTATCCACCAACTTTATGAATCATTTTTTAGGGTGTACACTGAGTAGCTGTTTACCAGAGTTAACATAAGATAATAAGCTAACATGCACAACATCAAGTAATGTACTAAATAATATGTTTACAAGTTAACACTATGCTAACATCTTAAAAACTCAATGTGATACAAAAACTACTGTCTAATAGTTGTTAATAGGGCCGTAATGGTACATGTATTTGTGTCGAACTGTTCGGTACGCGACTTTCGGTTCGGCACGACCCTGTACCGAATTATTGGGCGCAGGATATTATTTTATTTTGTTTTATTTTAATTCCGTTGTTGCGAGCCGAACCATTTAAAATATCTAGTTCCCCGACAGACATAATTGAGTGATGGACCGAGTCCCGTAAATCTCTGCTGTCACTTTGTGCAGCGCATTCTTGCATTGTGACAACATGGCAAGTGAGCCTGACGAACCTGAAGACCCACCCGCAAACCTTAAGTCCTCCGTTTGGGAACACTTTGGTTTCAGGGTAAAATACGAAGATGGAAATAAACAAGTTGACAAGACAAAAGCAGTGTGCCGACACTGCGGAACAGCGGTCGGGTATGTACTTGGAAACACGTCTAACATGCTAACGCATCTAAAGCGACACCACCCGAGTTTGAATGTTAACCGGTATGACTAAAAAAAGCAATCTGGTGCAAACTACGATATCGTCGTTGTTTAAAAAGAAAGAGCGTTTCCCTGACCATCGCGCTAAAGAAATAATCAACGCCATTGGAGTTGAGTAAAATTGTTTAAGCTGCACTTTAGATATAAGCATGTTTTGTTTACTGCACTTTAACAAAGTGGGAAAGCTAAGTAAGTTCCTAGTAAAACTGAATCTGAGCAGGCTTTAAAGCTGACCAGCTGCACTATATTTTTTATTTTAATTGAGTAAAACTGTTAAAGCAGAAATGTATATTTATATTTTTCATTCAAAAAATGTGTTAAAAAAACAGCAGGATTTATTTTTCACTTTTATATTTCTATTTTCATTCAAACAATGTGAAAAAGCAGGATTTTATATATATTTGTTTCATTCAAAAATTGTGTAAAAAGAGTTAACTGCTGTGGTGGTATGTTTTAATAAGGTTACCAATAAGTAAAAGATATTTAATAGTTGTCTATTTTTTTCATTACTGTACCGAAAAAACAAACAAACCGTGACTTGTGTACCGAGGTACGTACCGAACCGAGATTTTTGTGTACCGTTACACCCCTAGTTGTTAAAGGCCCAGTGTGTAAAATGGGTTGAAAACAGTGACATCAGTGGTCAAATTCTAGATTGCAGGGCTCACTCGCTCACCCCTCCCGTCGGGTAAATGACGGTGGCCTCATAGGCACAAAAAGCCTTGCGCACAACTTTTTCAGGAGTAGGTCTATCTAGCGACGAGTTGTATGTTTACTTAGAAATCTAAGCCATGTTACGATATTGTAATGAATCCCTCACGAGCAGGAGACCAGAGGAGCGTTCGGGAAAAAGGCCCGTTTATTTGAGCACTCCAGAAACTCCAGTAACACTCCACTCCATCCCAAACTCTGACTCTTCTAGCGTAACAGACACACTTCATACACACATACTCATTTACCATTCTGAGTGGGGACCCCCCCTCCCCTCTCTGCTGCACCAATCTCCAGCCCGCACACTGACTGACAGCGTAGCCGGTAAACAGAGCTCAGCTGTTTATTTAGCCTAGCAATATCTCCGGACTATAGTAGCTGCAATGGACGACTTTGAACGCGATTTTAAAGAGTTTCTTGTAGCGGACACAGACCCAGAGCCATACCTGTTTGAGCCGGAGTACACAGATGAGGAACTCCATGTGTTTGATGCTGAGCGGGTGAGACGAGAGGCTGAATGCACAGAATGGGATTCGGTGCTACCATCGTTGGGAGATATATCACCAGGAGGAAAAGCGCCGCAGAGAGTGCATCACAAGGAGTGAAGTTGCGTCTTCTTTTCCTCGCAGATGACGGTTCGGGTTCATTCTCTCCTGTTGCGTGGTAAGTGTGGTCCATTCGCAAACTTTATAACTAAAAAAACTTTTCACTACTCTCTATCAACGAACTACTAACACTCTGCTGTTTCTTCCTCCTTCTTCCTTCCTTCCGCTGTCTTCGTTGGTTCATTTATACACGCGAAACGCGTTCTCCGGCTGGCTGGATTGTCCTCTCAGGCTGCCTTACATACATGGCGGCGCAAGATGGCGACCTCTCTAAAGCAAGGCCCTTGATATATATATATATATATATATATATATATATATATATAAAAGCATAATTATAAGGCTATGAAAACCAAACAAATTTTATTTTATAGCCATCATACACTTGTATAAACATATTAATGGGTAGAATATTCAGATTCAGATTCAACACTTTAAAATGCTAAATGTGATGCTAAACCTACCATCCAATACTTGTTTATATGTGTATTAACATGCTAACAGTGTGCCTGTAAACATTCACTGTGCTTTGAGGTAAATGCTAATGTTGAAATACCAATGTTAGTTTTTAGCTTAAGACACAAATGAACATAAATACAGCTGACAAAAAAGCATCCTTTCTGATTTAGGTTACAATGTTGCCTTTGCTGCAACACTACCTACTCTTGTGTATGCATCCTGTTGCACTGTACATGGTTGCCCATATAGTTAAGTCATCTACGTGTGCCCTCCTGAACAGCCTGGTCACCCACAGTCTCCTTCTATTAATAATGAATAGGTTGAGTCTAGACTCCAGAGTCGTTATATCACTGATACACTTTACTACACATCATGCAACTGAAGTCAGGAGGATATTCACTGGGGAAATCTATAGATGCAGCCAGTCAGACGTACACTGTAATATAAAACTGTAATCTCAGTCTATCACTGTTTCTGTGAGTGGTGTTTCTACAAAGCAGACAACCTTACAGTGGTTAAGAAGCAGGTTTTAGTATTCTGCGACTTGTTATTAAAAGTGTAAGTACTGTCAAGGAGGAAAAGTACCACAATTACCAGGCACATTCAATCTGTTATAGGAACTACATTAGACCATTAGTACACGGTGTAACCTTAGAAACACTTTTCTGATGTTCCTTTCTTCTGGGCATCATAGCAACCTTCCCACAGAACTGTGTGCTTTTACGTGGGCAACACCAAACAACAGAGTGAAAGTGTGTATTAGATGTTCACTTTACCTCTTAACTCTTGATACAGATAGCTGCATGAATACGAGTCTTGCTGCAGTCTTGTCAGTGCAAAACAGGAAAAGCTGTGACCAGACTTAGACGGAAGAAGGTTACACCTCAGAGAAAGGAGATGGAAGATAATAGTAGAATAACTGGCAGGGGAAAGGTCTGTGTTTTCTACAAGCAACTTGTCCAGTTCACTTTCAACACAACTAGGGCTGGGTGCTGAACTCGATACTTTTAAGGGAACCATTCGTACTACCGCATAAGGATTGAGCTTAAATCAATCAGTGCCAAGTTTTGGTACCCAAGAGTACACCTGAGTGAGAACGCAAGGTTCAGACAGGAGGTGGAAGCACCGCAAAACGCTCCAAGGCTGCCCGCATATTCATGGCCGGCTTCCGGAAAAAGGTGTACATGCTGCAAAGTGCCCCAAAGCAGGCCACGAAGCTCCGTTGGCTTCCCAACGAGCCAAAACTATCACTGCAATAACAGTAACATTTTGATAACAATCACTGTGTACATGGATGCGCAAAAATGACCAAAAACACTGTAGTATACATGCCAGGCCAGTAGTTGGCAGTTTGACTTTGTATTGAAACAACATGGGCCTGCGTACATGCGTTTTCTTCTATGGAGCGGTGAAACAAACAAAATGGCAACCGAACGAACGTTTGTCTGGACAGGACGACAAGGTGGAGTTGCTACAGTAAATCTACGCTTTGCTTGAGAAGCGTTGCTAAATTCAACAGGGTGAGCAGCACAAACAGAGCTCCGAAGTCCGCCATTGTTGTTGTGATGGTCGACTTTCACGCGAATGCCTAGTGACTGGAACTGTATTGCACATGTGTGAAAAGTCTCCGTTTTCAGAGGAGCTGCATATTGCAAGTTTACATGACAATGGAGACGGTGCTGTTTCCAACAAATTGCACTCTGGAATCCGTTTTCAAAACGTTGCGTTTTCAAGCACCTAAAACACCGCTGTCATGTAAACCATCAGCCAAAAACGCAACCTAAGTTTACCGTTTTCGGTTAAAATCGTTGTCGTATAAACAGGACTTGAACCGCATCGTATCAAAATCGTATTGTGGCAGACTTTGTAATATCTGCAAGTATCGTATCGTTGTCCAAAGAATCGATATAATATTGTATCATGATATTCCACCCCTATGTGGCACCAGTACTGTTACTGATTCAAACATGAATAGTATCCAACCCTGTGCATTTTTATTTTTCACTGTGTTCTTAAACTGACTTAAATAAAGGCAGATAATCTTCATCATCCAACTCTAATGGACAGAAAATACCTCTTTCTGCTGCTCACTTAGGAGAGAGTTTAAACAGACCAAAGTGTCTTTATACCAGCACAAACACACTGGTTCACTAACTTCAGTGCTCTGTCTGCGTTCAAAGAGCATATGGATTTCACACAAAACCAACATGGAAGCACTGTGGAACCCCTTCAGTATGTGCCTTTTCTGTTTGATCAGCTGCGAGTCAAAACTAAAGAGAGGAGTCAGCATAATTACTCAGACAAGGAAGTGCAAACAGGATGCAGCAGATCAGATGTCGATGTGACACCACATATATCAGTCAGAGGTGCCACACAGCTCCTGAATGAATGAGAAACAGGTGACTGCACTGGAATGACAAGTATGACTATAATTATGTAGTATGGCAGCCAGACAGCAAGCAGCATGGCAGAGGTGATTTGTGGCAGTCTAACTGTGAATGAGGTCATGATCTTAAGCACAAAACACCATGCTACAACATGCTCTTTTAAAAGTGCGTAATAAATCATGTATCTTTAATAAACTACAATCACTGTGTGTCATTTGTATACTGCGCTCCACCTAAGCTCTTCTATATTTAGCCAGCCGATGACGCACTTATGAATACAATAAAAACAGAGGCTCGGCCACGTGTCTGTGTTATGACTAACACCCACCTATCTTTCACTGCTAACCTGACAGGAAGGACCAATCCACATAAGCCACAAAGCGAGGCGGAGGAGGAACAACGAGCAAGGCCAAAGCACATGTAAAAACCACAAAACAAACTGCGGGAAACAGGAAGCACGAGTGTTAAGAAGGTGACGAGGTCAAGATGGTGGATGGAAACAGGATAGACAGGATACAGGAGTGGACAAAAACATAAAACCATGCAGAGTAAAGTTTGGTGCAGGAACAGTCATAGTTATGTTGTGGAGAGAACAACAAGTCAAGTAAGATGTGCATGATGAGTAAACAAATGATGATAGGTGGAAAAATAACTTAAAATGAGGAGTACTTGGAGAGCCTTACAAATGGTTATAAAGCAACTCAATAATTGTTTAAATGGTTAAATTCATGTATTCATTAGTAAATAATTCAAACAAAACTGGATTTTTATATAAATAAATAAAAACAACAAATAATGTTTAAGATATACTATGCGCAATTTTCCTAAAAAACGTTGTCATACAAATGTAATCCCTCTCAGTCGTCACTTATGACCCACTCTGAGTGTGTTGCAGTTTATTTTTCTGGACTGACTCTGCCCTCTGCCTGTATTTTCATATTTTCTGTGCTAGCAACGATCCTTGGCAACGCAGCTGAGGCTGGGACTTTATAAAAAGGTAGCAACCAGGGGTCTCATTTATAAAACAATACCATCCAATAGTTGTTTATATGCATATTAACATGCTAACAGTATGCTGACATCTTAAAATGCTAAATGTGATGCTAAACCTACCATCTAATAGTTGTTCATATGCGTATTAACATGCTAACAGTATGCTAACATCTTAAGATGCTAAAGGTGATGCTAAACCTACCATCCAATAGTTGTTCATATGCGTATTAACATGCTAACAGTACGCTAACATCTAAGCTAAAATGCTAAACGTGCCAAAACATATTTGACAATTTCTACAATCAGGCTTCCATCTCACCATCTGCGTCTCTGATTTCCCATCTCCAAAATGTTCATAGGCATGGGTCAAAGTGTCTCCTATCAAGTCTGTTTTTATACATCACAACTCTTGCGTGGGAAGTGGCGTACGCCTCTTTCAGGCCTTGTTATGTAAGTACGCAATGTTTATAAATGAGACCCCAGGTGCCAGAGCATTTTTACATACTTTATATACTTAGCATAATACACATATTATTTTTATTTTACTAATGTTGAACATTGTAACATAGCGCACATATTTTTATATCTTTAAATACTTATTTTCATTCTTCTGATTTCTACTTTAATATAATTCTCTTTGCTATATATCAGAGTGACTGTAACGTATCACAATTTCCTCCTGGGGATCAACAAAGTATTTCTGATCTGATCTGAAGCAGCACACATCAAGAACACTGAAAGAACCTGCAAATATAGTAGAGCAAAAGGCCAAGTGGACAAAGCTTGTTCAAAACAAGAGTGAACCGGGGGTTGGCTTTCACTTCCCTTGGTGAACACTGAAGGAAAGGACGGACTCAAGAGTTGGCCTGTTTCCTGTTGGACAGGTAGGTGCAGGCAGTTAGCTTAGTTAGCTTGCTAAGATATTGGCTTTTCCATTACAACAAATGTAATATTACAACAGCAGCTAGCATTAAAAGCGGTGTAAGGAGGAGGGGCCAAGTTTGAAAGCTGCGTTTACAAACAGTAACCAACAATTTCTGCATCGTATAGCTTTAATGACCTGGAGAAATTAAAATTTTTCTAAGAATCAATTTAATAATAATGCATCTGAATTCACAAATAATTTAAACTACGTAGCTTTTAAATGGGAAAACAATTGTTTTTCCTATTTTTAATTAGCTGCCGCTCAACATATTTTGAGTACATGAGCCAGTTAAATTTGCTGATGAAGACCATGAGGTTTGGTTGAAAGGTCTGACAAAGCTAGTATGTTACCTTGTTGAGATAACTTTGTATGGCTTAGTTAGTGACGCTCTTTCAGTGCTCACCTGCATTAGTGAAAGCTAACATCAAATTCACTTTCATTTTGGAACAAGCTTTGCTGCTTGGTGCTTCGCTTGCGATATTTCTTTTCTTTTTTTTTTTTTTCCGGCACCATGTCCGTGATGTTTGAAGCTTCCTCTTGGATGCGTGCTGCTTATACATGTTGCTACCTTTTCATAAAGTCCTGACCTCAACTGTGCATCGGTATTTGTTTGGGGCTATACACACTACAGCCCAGAGGTTGCAGCCAATAAACGTCCTGACCTACATAGTACATCTTTAAGGGCCTCCCTTAGGTCATCAGAGCCAGCTCCATTTGCTGAAGACCATGAGATGGGGTCAAAACCTCTTAAGGCTAACTTCTGAGCTCAGGTAATTTTGTTACTAGCAGGTGACAGTAGCCAAATTTCCGGGCCATTTTATATCAGTTAATAGTTTTCTAACCATTTGTGAGGCTGCTTCAGTGGAAAGGGGGCAGGATTATGATGCTGGATGGACAGATGAATGACGCTGGGCGGCAGGTGTCTGTAGGGTGTGACAAGACTGCATGGAGAGCAGCTGATGGGTGCAGATGAAGATGAGGAGGGGGCAGATGGCAGAGCGACTGCACCATGGGACAGCAACACACACGAGCGAACACACACTTGATGCGTCTTGACATCAGCAGTGGGGTGACTCATAGCCAGAGCAGCAACGTGTGTGCTCAGCAGGAGACAAACTTGATTTTGGACTTCAAGACGCAGCAACAGAAAGAACAGGGGGAGCAATGGGAGGCTCACTGAGAATTCAAGGAAAGGTCCTATCTGATTGGACGATGAGGGTTGGTCAGGCCTGGGTCTTGGAAGGGAAGCTCAAAAGGTCCAGGACCAATCACACAGCTTGGGGGGACACATCCCACTCTCCCTACCTGGGGAGGCAGCGTCCCCATCCAGCAGGTTGTCATCCTCGGTGGTGTGGAAGTCCATGATGACGCCGGCTCCATCCAGCAGCTCCTCGTCGCTGCTGGCGCTGGCGATGCTGTTGTAGCTGTTCCTGCAGTAGCCTCTGTGGTACAGCTGCTCCGACTCCATTTAGCAACGCGCCGGTGCCCTGGATGATAAGGAGGGAGGGAGGGAAGGAAGGAGGGGAGTGGTGGAGATATACACACCGTGTTGTGAAGATGCTAGATTATAGAGTCTACAAGGTGAAGGGGGTCTGTCAGGTACACAGATGAGAAGGGGGTGTTGTTAATGTGCATACTGACACACAGGAAAACAGGACACACAGACAGTGACGCTGGGATGGAGAGATTTAAGTCAGACACACATTCATAGTCCAGCAAAAAATCATCGGCACACCACAGGAAACAGATTCCAGAGCTTGTTCTCAGACAACACAAACCTGAGCTCAAAGATAAATCATCTGGTCACATCCTGTTATACCCCATGACATTTCTTGGAGAATGAGGCAACTGGTGCCTTCACTGGGAAGCCAAGAGAAAAATAGTGCCCAATGTCCTTTTTCCATGTAATTTTCAAAACTGTTAAAGTCAAGTAAAGTTAAAGTCTCAAAGACCCCCGTTTCCACCATGCGACACTGTGAACATCGCTCAGGAATGGCCCAAGGAATGTGACAAAGACCTCAAAGTGTCAACCTGACCTCCAAATTCCCCAGATCCCAATCTGAATGAGCATCTGTGGCATGTGCCGTTAACCCACCTCACAACCCACTGGACTAAATGGATCTGCCGCCAACACACTGGTGCCAGACACCGCAGGACACTCCCAGAGATCCCGTATCCATGCCTCGGCAGGACAGAGCAAAGTCCGATCCAAGGAGGCCCCACCTTGGATTAGGGGTACATCTGGGGTAGCGGCACATCACAAGAATCCTTGAGCAGATTGGGACCTGGGAAATTTAGAAGCCAGGTCGACACTTTGAACTTTTTGTCACGCTCCACAGGCTATTCCTGAGCAGTGTTTGCAGTGTGGCACGGTGCTTTTTTCTGCTGGGGGGCCACTGCCATTGGGGAGTACTGTTGCCTTGAGGGGGGGTACGTTGTCTGCAACGGTGTTTGAGTGGGTGGAACATGTCAGGTGGCATCCACTGTAGCTGCTGTAGTGTCGCTAACACTGGACAAGGACCAGGAATAAGTGAGGTAACAATAGCAACTTTATTCTGTTTGGCCTTCATGCATTCATCATACTGCAGAGTGTGGTGTTTTCAGGTGGTTGAACAAGTTGACTGTTTTGATATATATGTATGTTTCAATGTGTGCGAGGGCGCTGTTTTTGATTTTTCTCGCAATTCGTAGAGGGTCATAGGCTCAGTCACTATTGTGTTACCTCATTCAGTGATAGGTAGTGACATAACAGACATTTATCAAAATGAAAATTTTCAAGATTATTAAACGTCTGGAAGCCTCTCACAGACCCTGCCCCTACTGCACATTAAGTCCTTCATTTCCAACATTAATCTTCTACTGTCTGTGTTGTGTTTTTAATTAACATCTCCAGTTTTAGCAATCCAGGTAAATTGCCTTTTATGTCCAAGAGTTCTTGGCTGACAAAAGGTGTCAACTGCCAATACAACTGGTAAAAATGACAGCACAGACACACAAATACAAATATGTAACTACGTCTTCAAGGTCCAGATAACCTTGAGCAATTAGAGAGACAGTCTGACAGGAATATTGGAGCGCACAGTGATGGAAGAGGGAAGAGTAGCAGCTTCACAGCTGCTACTCTTCCCTCTTCCTAATTATTTTCCTTGAAATAACTATGTAATCTGGTACTAAATACAAAGACAGCAGAGTGTTGGAATGCACTATTATGTGCACACAATACAACATATATGAGGAATAAGTACCCAGTGATAAATATATCTCTTATTTGATTTTGAATTGAGATTTGAACTTCAAAAAGATCCCTATTTTTAGTACTAGAGCTGCTTCAATTAATTGATTAGGTGTCAACTACTAGCCTAAATTAACCGCCAACTAATCTGATAGTGAACTAATTGGTTTGAGCAATTATTCAAGACAAGAAAAAGGAAAATTTTCTCTGATTTCAGCTTCTTAAATGTGAATATTTTATGGTTTATTTTCCCCTCTATTAAAGTAAACTGAATATTTTTGTACTGTGGACAAAACAAGACATTTATGGACATTATCTTTGGCTTTAGAGAACAATGAACGACTTCTTTCCCCCACAATTTTCTGACCTTTCATAGACCAAATAACTAATCTATTAATCGAGAAAATACTGACAGATTAGCAGACAATGTCCTTCTATTATTTAAATATTAAAGGTAATGTGGATTTAGATATTAAAACTTGTTTTTAGAAGTACAGTTGTTGTGGATAGTACTTATATGCTTTGTGAAATTCTTAAGATTAGTTTTTTTTTCATATATTCAAACCTTTATTTAAGACCCAGAGAATCAACTAAGGGAGACCTTTATTTTCAGTGATGCCGAGCATGAACAAAGACATAAAGAAAATAAAAATAAATAAGCAAACCTAAAATAAGTTCAAATAAACACATAACTAATATGCAAACCAGTCAAAATAGAAATCATTTGTCACAAAACAACAAACAATATACAGCTAAGGGTTAAAAGGTAAAGGTACAAGTTAAGAAACATGCTATGGAAAAGATTTAAAGTTAAAAGCAAGGCAGAATATAGTTTTTAAGGAAGAAAATTTTAATTACAGAACATATATTAGATCATTTTAATCTAAATAATGTAAACCACTGGGTGCTTAAAACTGGTATGAATTTAGTCGCAGTTTAACGACTGAAGTTTGTTTGCAATTTTGGAAATGCTATAGAGTTACATGTATTCATTAAAAGAGAATAAAGTAAGGGAACTCCTTTAAAATTGGACAACATGTTGGTGATATTGCATATAGCTACGGTGGGAATGAGCTTTCTGGCTTTTTTACTTTTGTTTCTGTCAGATAAAATTTGAACATATTTGGCAGTGATGTTAAAATGTTCCATTCGCTGCACAGCCGAGTGGTGTATTTATAGCCTGAAGGATTAAATGTCACATGAACACCCTCTCCACAATGAGGATGATTATGAGAATAAAACTGATGGACCAGAGAGAGCAGATCTGTGTCGACACGCAGCACCTCACCTTTGCTCAAACCTTGCCCCCATGTGGAAGAAGTGGAAACTACACCCAACTCTGTGACTGCAAAGACGTGATCTCACATGATTCTCAAAAGGCAGAGAATGATGACAGTTAATGACTCCTGAAATTAAGAAGATAACCTGATGATAGTTAAAGGGCCATCAGCCTCAGGGAATGAGTGATGGAGTGATAAAGAAGAAGAGGAGAGTTCAGAAGAAAGACATTTAATGTGCCCTGCTGCTGCAGTCTGACTGATCTTCACTAATCCGTCATGGTTTGACAGGCGACTCCTTATTCCTCTATGTCTCTGTGAAAAAAGGCCTGTGCCTAATAGATTTCTAAGCCCCCTTCATATTGACCTGAATGGATTCGACGTAACTCTGCTTGATCTTGATTTTTCTCTCCTGCAGTGTGATGTGGACTTTGAAAAGTGACATTCAGGGAAAAAGGCCACAATGAAAAAGAAGTGGAGACAAAGAAAAGTTGGGGTCAACTCCATTGATTAAGGACATGAATTCCTCTAAAAATGTGAAGAGTGCTTTTTTAACTAAAAGATGCTTTTATCTAGTGCAGACTGTAAGTGAACGACAAGGCCAGAGAACACAAAATGTAATTCAATAAGAGGTGAAGTACTTTTTTTTTTTTTTAAATGTAGTTTCAGGGTGAATGAGAAATTACGTTACTTATAAAAGTTTCTAAACTTTCACAAACCTATCTTTGGCAGCTCTGCATTACAACTGGATGACAAACCTATTTCCATGGACAATTTGTCAGTCAGGCTCTACTTCTGATTTATTTAAAGGGAGAGTTCGATCCAAAATCAAAAATATATTTCTTAGCTATTACGTGCAGTGGTACTTATCGATCTAGACTGTTTTGGTGTCAGGTGCAGAGTGTTGGAGATATCAGCCTTAGAGACGTCCACCTTCTCTCAGCTTGCAGAGCTCACAGAGCAAAAAATAAAGAAAACAAAATAAAATAAAACAAAAAACTCAACGTCAATGTCTCTTTCCAGAAATCATGACCTGATTACTCAAGATAATCCACAGACCTTGTTGTAAGCAGTTTCATGTAGGAACTATTTTCTGTCTACCGAACTACACCCACCAAATATCACCACACAGAAGAAAGCGTGCATCTACTGCTAGCTCACCTAGCACCACCGAGCTAGCTAACATTACCGCTCAGCCGAGGAGGATGCAATTAATGTCTACATCCTGCACTGCCACAACCACGAACCTCTCGTTCATTAGTAGATGCACGCTTCCTTCTGCATGGTGATACAGTTGGCTCCAACTAGTGGTGTCCGTTTTGGTTATTTTTCTTCAGATAGCCTGACACCCATTAACCAGTAACTAACCCATGAGTTTTTAAGAAAAAAAAATGCAAAAGACTTGAAATACAAGAGGCCTTTTCTATTAGTCCGACGTTTCATTAACTCAGGTTTAGTGCCTCATTTCAAGTATGCATTTAGAGACAGTTAACGGCATTAACATGCAGAGACACAGTGCCCACTGCCCACCCTCCTGTCATCACTTGTTAGCTAACGTTAGCCTTGTCCACTCTGCACTGCGCACCATCTGGTTCCGGTGGGATCTAGCTAGGTACCTATTTGGAGATTACTGCTGCTAACACTGTCCCACGGGAGAAACATGGTAGCCACTCTCCATATAGCGCCAGTGGGTAAGGCCTCATTTTGAGTGGCAAAACCTTTTAGCTCTTTTTAACTATGTTAGCACAACTAGCCGTGCTGACTCTGCTAACAGAGCTAACAATGCTAAAGGGGTTTTGTGGCTCAAATGGAGTCGCTTACTCAGGGTGGGGGTATGACTGGAGGGTGGACACAATGTTTCCAAAACCAACGCTCTTGGGTCGGGATGGCGTTACTCAAAGTAATCACAGAATGAGTGGCACTGCTAGCTAATGTTAGCTCCCACCAAACCCAGTTGGTGTGCAGTGCTGTGAACTGGAGTAAAATTAAGCTGTAGACCGATGTGTATAACTGGTCAAAAATATTCTTGGCTTGTAACCAATTAATGGTTAAACATTGACACCAAAATAATCTAGACTCATGAATAGCACTACAGATATGAAAAAAATATATATAGAGTCCCTTTAATATTTAAAAACGCCCTGCAACAGCGTCAACCTGTTACCTTTAGATGTGTGGTGTTGCAGTGAAAGTCACTCTCCACTGACAAACATATCCAGACACTTTGTTATGACAGTGCTACCACATCACAGCACAAGCTATCATGAACAAAAGCCTTCTGCAAACGCCAACAGTGAAACTGAAGACCGCTAATCCTCTCTGGCACAAACTCTATAATGTGAGGCAAAGAGGGAAGAGAAACTTTCCCTGCGCCAACAATCGCACTGATTCACCATGAGACAGGACTTCCCTGTGAGCCATATCGAATCAGCGTGGCCAGGAAATTCAATTCAGCTTGTTTGCGGAGAATGTCGGGGCGGAGATCGGCTAGGTGAGCCCGTGTGGTGTCGCTTTTTGTCGCTGATGATTTCGAGAATACCCACTTTATCACACTAAACTTTCTTTGCCTTCTTCAACTATTTTGTTTGGATTAAACTAAGCTTTTGTGGCTTAGTTTGAACACACACTTGAGCTCAGCAGAGGTGCTGATTCATGCAGGAGGATGAAGCAAAGAGAGAGTATAAAATGCATGTTAAGGTTTGCAATTATCTTCTCAGACAGACGGTTCTGGTATCAGATGAACTGCTGAGCCTCTTAATGATGGTCTGCTTTAATTAGACACGCCATCTTTTGTCCTATTTCCTTCTGCTGGTGACACTTGATAGCTATAATTATGACAGCCTGCAGCACAGTCGTTCGTGTTTCCCTTCATTCTTTGCAACAGTCATCAAAACAGTAATTACACCACGGAGACCACAGTGTGTTGATTATTGAGCAGCTACAACCCCACAAGTCAGACTTCATTTTGCTGTTTGAGGACGTGGATAAGCTGAGGAGAGGGAGGAGTGTGTGTGACAGTCGATAACAGCGGCATAATCAACGGCGAGGGAACAAAACGTTGCTGATGTTACACAACTAGTTGAGCAGCGAGAGGGCCGTTATCTTCCTCCGGCTGGTCACTATGGAGGTGTTGCCCAGGCGACTGTTGCTGGGATGTGACTCAGCGTTTTGCCTTCCCTTCTAACCGACAGGCTCACACCTCCTCCGTAGATGGGGCCGATAAGTTGACACGCATCCTTCAAAAGGCAGCGGGCAATCGATATATGGATCGCTTTGTAGCAAAACATCCAGCGTAGCAGATCCAACACAACAGGGAGCTTTCACTCCTCACAATTAAGAGCACTTCAACAACATGCAGCACTGACTAACTGCTCAAGTTGTGCCTGTAATGTCAATGTGGGAACATAATACACAGGAAAACATGCAAAGAACTCGCTCTTCACTATTAATGTGGCACATTATAAGATGTAATTACAGCTTTCAACTTAGAATTCATCTAGTATCTTTTCATTTAATCATTTAGTTGACATCATGTGCGCCTGCACATCAAGTAAACTCAATTAAATAATCAGTCAATGATATGCTGTTGTCTTCAGAGGAGAGAAAAACAAAAAACAAAGGCTCGATTGAAGACAGAAGAAGTTCCTACTTTTACAAAATGAATGCTAAAATATGAATAATACATGTCCTATCTGGCCCTGCAGTGAAACTTAAAGAAATGCAGCCATTCAAGAAATCCTCCAGTGAGGGTGTGCGATCAATGAGGCTTTGTCAGATATCAATTTCATCCAGCCCACGCCAGTCTGAGAATAATATTTTACTATGGAGACAGCAGCGGATGAATCCTAGAATTTAGAAAAGGGAGTCTGATTAAAATCTATATCCAGTCTGGGTGAAAAATCTTCTGTAGGACCCTGATTTCCCAAGTTTTTGTGTCTAAGTGACGAACACACTGTCAATTTACGTTTACAATTTAAGTGTTTGTTTTTGCTCCTGACAGGCTCAGATTGTTAATTTAAGTGTCTAACAACCGTAAGGAAAGGATCCCTACAGAGATAGACCTTGTTGTTAAAGAGTAATGTCCTTTTTGTTTAACCAGAAACGGCCCTGAAATCGCTATCGCCAAACCCACCAGACTCCATTTAAAAAAACAGTGATTTTATCCCTGTAAAATACACTTTATTCAAAGACGAGAGAAATAAAATAAAACTCACAAAAGCCATCTTGGTTCGTCTTTCCACTGTTTCAATGAACATCAACTGAAGTTTGGCAAAAATAAACCTATAATTTACCCAGTTAGATGTGAAAATATGCTCTTTCTATACATGCTAAAATGACAGTTTTTTTAAATGGAGTCTGGTGGCTTTGCTGGTAGTGATTTCAGGGTTGTTTTTGATGAAACAAAAAGGATCTTACTCTTTAACATAAAGGTCTATCTCTGTAGGGATCCTTTTCATAATGTTGTCAGACACTTAAACAACAATCTGAGCCTGTCAGTGGCAAAAACAAACACTTTCAGAGGACGTAAATTGAGGGTACAAATGTCTCAAGTGGTTAAATTGCAGCCTGTTTCATAGCTGCAGCCCTGTCGCTCAATACTGGACCAATTTCAAAAGTCCAGGCTGATGCTTTCATCTGACAAATATACGGAGGTTAAAGTCAAGACAAGTTATTTAGTAAGACTCAAAAACAGTTCCCTTCGCCTACATGTGTAATCTGACCTTTCACTTCCATGATGAATAACATAAGAGTAGGTGATCTTACACACTGACAAGAGGAGAGAGAGATAAACGCTCAGATGAGCTGTCATGACTGTCTGACTGTGAATGAAACTCTAAGGTCATGCTTAACGAAATGACGACAAACACTCCAGACAGACGTAACACAATCAGGGGCGCTGATTAAACCAACAGCCGTGGCAAATCAAATAAGGAACGTTGCAGTGCCTTTGGTTTGACCTGTCTGTAACTGCTGGGTGGAAAAAGTAAGCCACCGCCATGCGCTCTTGATTCTGGCGTGAGAGGACGGCCAGGTAATCATAAATCATAAATTGAATACCAGAACAGTGATGGAGTGAAAAGGTAATAGCGGCCGGATAAATGTTAACCTGAGTTTATGTCTAACATGAACATTGTTTGTACTGTCGGGACATCTTGTACTGTCTTGTTTAGTGAGTAGAGCTGTGTGAGACTGAATTAAATTAATGTAAAAGTGGATGTTCATCATGATCAGGCTCACAACTACTCACTCACACAAGGTATCTGTTGTTGTGTTTCAATTTTCCCACGAATATGACATTCAGAGCTTAGTTAGTTTGAAATGACACTCAAAATCCCAGCATCCCAGCTCACCCTACACAAGCAGACCCCCCCCCCGACCTAATTATTTTCACCATTAATTGATTAATCGTTAAGTCTATGAATTTTTTTGGTATTCTTTGTTTGTGTCTTGTAGTTTTTATTCTGTGTCCTCAATATTTCACTTTGTCCTTATTTTTGTTGTAGGTCTCTGTCTTATTTTGTGTAATCTCTTTTGTCAGCTTAAAAAAAAGTCTATGAAATTTAAAAAGAAAAAAGTGAAAATGCTCATCACATATTCCCAGAACTCAAAGTGATGTCCTCAAAATGCTTCTTTTGTCCAACAAACTGTCCAAAACCCAGACTATTTTGCATTTTCTACATCATACATCACTTACTGTAATAAATGACAAAGCAGCAAATTCTCACAATTTTGCTTGAAAAATGACTGAAACAATGAATTTATTATCAGAATAGTTGGCAATTAATGTTCTTTCGACTGACTAATCGTTGCCGCTCTACAGAAAACCAGCAAATATGAACTTTTAAAAGGTTGTAAACAGTAAGTTTCTGATTGTTTGCCTCCAAAATAACTTACAAATGAATCAACTTTGAAGTAAGCTGCAGAGTAATTTTCTGTCGATTGAATAGTAAATGTAAATGTGCACAATGTAGGAAAGATATTTTTGTGCCATTTTCACCTGGCATTAAAAAATCAGCCAAGATAAAACTTTTAGAAAAAAAAAAAAAAAAACCCTCAATATTAGAAAAGTACCACAGTAAATATAGTATACTCAGATCCAACTTCTAACACTTGTCTCTGTCTTATTTTGTGCAATCTCTTTTATCTGCTTATAGAAAATAGTGTATAAAATTTTTTTTTAAAAAAAGGAAGATGCTCACCACAAATTCCCAGAACTCAAAGTGACGTCCTCAAAATGCTTCTTTTGTCCATTCAACTTTCAAAACCCAGACTATTTTGCATTTTCTCCATCATACATTACTTACTTTAATAAATGACAAATAAAAGCAGCAAATTAGAACCAGCAAATATTTGACATTTTTGCATGAATTCATTATCAGAATAGTTGCAGATTAATATTCTTTCAATGGACTGAATGACTTATAGTTGCAGCTCTAAAGAATACTAAGAAAAATTAACTTTTAATAAGTTGTAACTAGTGAATAATTGTGTGTCGATTGAATAGTAAATGTAAATGTGTTTGATGTAGGAAAGATATTTTGTGCCACTTTCACCTGGCATTAAAAAATCAGCCTGGGGAAATATTAATAATTATGTGTAGGGTTCTTTTAGACAAGAAAAACTCAATATTAAAACTACCACAGTAAATACAGTAAGCATTAAAAAGCCCAACTTTTGACAGTAAGTTATACCCTATACATTAAGCTAAAGGGTGTGCTGAGGAAATTTTAGTCTGATAACCTTACATGCCTGAATCTGTAGGAAAGAGAACAGCCTTAACAAGCACAAGACCGATTTGATTTTCACTGCTAATGCTGAAAACCAAGCATGACACAGCCAGCATGGCCATAAAAACCCAGTCTGTTCCAGCACAGGCTCAGCTGTTAGCCGTGCATGCTTTAACGTTACATCTGCATTATATGGTGAATATATCCACACTAACACACATCAAATGGAGACTGTTTTTTTCATGCAGTCGTTGGGTTGTGCAGCCTCAGTTTCCCATAGCATCCAGCCAAAGGCCTGAGTCCACCAAAGCGGCAATTTATCCACAGAATGCATCCACAAGCTGACGGTGCATTCACACTGACTGCACAGCACCGACACCGAGCTAACAAGCTAGCCTCTATGCTAGCTGGGACCCAAGCTAGCACCTGTTCAGGCAGTGAGAAGGATGTGAAATCAACCTCTGAGTTCACATCATCTGACAGCGAGAGGAGGATGGATAGATGGCCTCGGACGGTGAAACACACACACACACACACACTCACACACACATCTTTATTCTCCAAGCTAACCGACACAGACGTTAATAAAACGCAACGTACCTTCCTGATGCCTCGATTCCAGCTCGGACACGAAAATTCATCCTTTGACCTGGAGTTGAAACGAGGATTTTTGGGGTTTTCCTACACGAGTGGATTTGACATTCTCCTCATCATGATGGTGTTTTCTTTTTTCAGTCCCATTCCTGTGTCAGTGACGTTCACTTCCTGTTTCCCATCCCAACAGCAGCAGCAGCAGCAGCGGCTCCCACCCACAGTCTCTGTGATGGTACCACAGGCAGGAAGGAGAACATCTGATTAATAATTCATCACTCACTGGAAATCAAACGGCTGGCATTAAAGAAAACACATAATGGAGTCACCAACTAGAAATGATAACCAGTCTTGCTGCGTGGCTCTATACATTGGGCTGTGATATGTATACAGATCCTTTACTTGAGTAAAACTAGTGTAGAAATACTCTATTACAAGCAAAAGTCCTGCTTTTAAGATTTCACTTAAGTCAGGGGTGTCAAACATATGGCCCGGGGGCTAGAACAGGCCCGCCAAAGGGTCCAATCCGGCCCACGAGATGACTATGCATACCTCATTTTAATACAGCTGTGGAGGCTAAGGCCTTGTTTACACCGATGCCGATACAAATAAAACCAGATTTTTATTCATCCCGTATAGAAAAAAAATTCCGGGTTTACACAATCAGTTGTGAAAACGATATCCCTGTTTACACGAAAATGCAAAAACGGAAGCTTTTGGCTACAACTAGCATACCAGGCCAGTAGGTGGCGACACGCCATGTGTCAAACACCATAGAAGAACGTTCTGCGCATGCACAGTGATTTGTTTTCCTCTTGGCACTTGTGATAATATAAAAAAGCTGAAGAACGTTTTAACCTTATGTAGCGTAGTTAGCTGTTGTTCACTTACTAATATTGGGCACAGCAGATGTCTTTGTGCACCGATGTAGCGGTGATGTTGATGCAGCAGTGCTAAGTTCATTTGTAAGCTCGTAAGTAGTCCCAAAAGTGCTAACAATATCCGCCATTGTCGTGGTTACCGGGCGCCTAATGGGCATGTGCGAACTGGGTTGCAACGTCATTGTTTTCCAAAATCACCGTCTATCCTGTTTACACGTTTCCACAGAAACGGATATCTTTAAAAACTTTCACTTTGGAAGCCGTTTTTGAAAATTTCCGTTTTCATCAAGAAAAATGCGGGTTACGTGTAAATGACAGGTGCAAACGCAAAGATAAATACACGTTTTCAGAAATATACGGAACCGTAAAACAGGCCCTAAGAGGTGTCAGGTAGGGATGCACACAATTATGCCTGGTTCACACTACACGACATTTCTGTCTGTTCCGATAGTCACCATGTCAGATTAGGCGATTGTGGAGTCTTAAAATCATGCTGAGACCTGGCCGACAGACTACTCCTTGGTCCACACCAATTATCCCTGGTCGTCTTTCATGACGTGTGTGATGTCATCGGGTTATTCTTGTCCTATTTTTATTACTTTTACTATTATTTCAGTCACTGTGCGTGTTCATGTGCCAGCCGAAATGTTGTTGTAGTAACGTTAAAAAGCGCCAGCAGGTGGCAGGAGCTACATTTGAAGTACCATACGCAAACATGCAAGTCACTGAAACCTCCACAACAAGTTCCTGTAAATGTTTCACAATAAAATCTTGTTTAGAAAATGAAGCGATTCTCTCAACCATGGTTATAAGGGGCTTTTAATTTGAAACAAATTCAGGAAGTGTTGAGTTTGAAATGATGGCGCCATGCATTAACTTTATCAAGGCAACGGGAGCGGATAAAAAGTAAAAAGTTAAAGTCTGTTTCAAATGAAGCTGGTAGCCTCTGATGTTGTGATGAGTAAAAGCCCCACCACTATTTTTTAATCTTCTTACTTTATGTCCATCTCCATTATGAGGACGTAACATTGTTTGCTAGCTTGATGCTAATGGCACTATACTCAATAGGTTGACAAAGTGTCTCTGTTGTTTCACACAATCATTTTTCCCTTTTTGCTGTGTTGTGGTAACGTCCCTAGAGGAAATATCTAAAACCCTGGGCTGTTGTTGTCATACAGTTGTCTATGGCAGCAGATCGCTCTGTGTTTCTATTGGTCAAAGTGACGGCTGTGACGGGAAAAGTTGTGAGAACAAATTTTTCTCATTATTCTAAGATGAAATCTCATTAATTCAGAAAAACAAGATCAGATTTTCATTCATTCATTCATTCATCTTCTAACCGCTTCATCCTCTTGAGGGTCGCGGGGGGGCTGGAGCCTATCCCAGCTGACATCGGGTGAGAGGCAGGGTACACCCTGGACAGGTCGCCAGACTATCGCAGGGCTGACACATAGAGACAGACAACCATTCACGCTCACATTCACACCTACGGACAATTTAGAATCACCAATTAACCTAATCCCCAATCTGCATGTCTTTGGACTGTGGGAGGAAGCCGGAGTGCCCGGAGAGAACCCACGCTGACACGGGGAGAACATGCAAACTCCGCACAGAAGGGCTCCCGCACCCGGGATCAAACTGGCAACCCTCTTGCTGTGAGGCGAGAGTGCTAACCACCACACCACTGTGCCGCCCAAGATCAGATTTTTTAAAATTAAATCTTTTCTCATAATTGTGAGATAATAATCTCATTAATTCAGGAAAAAATAGCAGATTTTTTTTTTTACCATAAAATCCTTTTTCAGAATTCTGAGATAATTTTTTAAGAGAACAAAAATAGGGGATTATTATCTCCTTAATTCAGAAAACCAGCAGATTCTTTTTCATGAAAATCTTTCTTATAATTCTGACATAATGATCATGTTACTTCAGAAAAAAAAACAGCAGATTTTTTATGGACACTCCTCTCAGAATTCTGAAATAATAATCTCATTAATATAGAAAAAAAGAGCAGATTTTTTTTCCATAAAAACTTTTGACAGAATTCTGAGATGACAATCCTGTTCATTCAGAGAAACATAATATGTTCTGTACAATATCTATTGTACGTCTGTCCATCCTGGAAGAGGGATCCCTCCTCAGTTGCTCTTCCTGAGGTTTCTACCGTTTTTTTTCCCCCCCCTTAAAGGGTTTTTTTTGGGGGGAGTTTTTCTTTATCCGCTGTGAGGGTCCTAAGGACAGAGAGATGTTGTATGCTGTAAATCCCTGTGAGGCAAATTGTGATTTGTGATATTGGGCTTTATAAATAAAATTGATTGATTGATTTTTTTCCATGAAAACTTTTCTCAGAATTCTGAGATAATCTCATTCATACAGATAAACAGGGCAAAAAACATTTTTCTGAAGTGAATGCATTACGCTTCCAAACAAAAGTATTAATCGTAAAATACAACTGTAGTTGTCAGAAAAATGTCATGGAGTTAGAAGTACAATATTTCCCTCTCTGGAGTACAAGTAACCTGGAAATCCAGATGCCCCGCCCCTAGCAAATTTGAATTTGCTGGCTAGAGTACAAGTACAAAGTGGCACAAAACTATTACTATAGTACTGAAATACTCAAGTAAACTAAAAGTACATGGACACCACACACTGTAAAAATACTTCATCACAAGCAGAGTTGGAAAGTAACTACGTATATTTACTCAAGTACTGTACTTAGGTGCAATTTTGAGGTACTTGTACCTTATTTGATGATACTTTGTGAGGTATTGCCAAAAGTATTCATTCATTTTCCAGAACCGCTTATCCTGTTAGGGGTCGCGGGGGGGCTGAAGCCTATCCCAGCTGACACTGGGCGAGAGGCAGGGTTCACCCTGAACAGGTCACCAGACTATCACAGGGCTGACACATAGAGACAGACAACCATTCACACTCACATTCACACCTACGGACAATTTAGAGTCATCAATTAACCTGCATGTCTTTGGACTGTGGGAGGAAACCAGAGCACCTGGAGAAAACCCATGAAGGAGTTCAAACCAGGAACCTTCTTGCTGTGAGGGAACAGTGCTAACCACTGTACCACCGTGCCGTCCATTTCATTTATTTTTTTACCTAATACTTTTCATTCTGTTTCTTCATATCTGAATTTAAGCATGGAGGTTTTTTTTGTTATTTCAGGATATGTCGAGCAATGACATGACCAATTTCTGGGCCCCACTGGAGAGATTAAGCATTCCATACAGTCATGTGTTACCATCAAGCAACAGGGAGAAAATTAACAATGCATTTTTACTGGAAACAGAAGAAAAACAAACCACATGAAGAAGATGTTTTCCAGGTGTTTGAGTTTATAATCTTTCAGTAGTAACTGATTAATTTCATTACAGAAATGTTACAGGTTAATGTGTACATGTCCATTCCGTACAACAGATAAATTTACATCAGTAATTTACCAGCAACTGCCCAACAGCACCATCTACTGACCAGTATGAGTAACATCATGTACAGACTCATGGTCAGAGAGCTGTTATTCTTGATTGTGAGTGAGCTTTACTTCCCGGGAATGAGATTATCTACTGCAAAGATAAGATGACTCAGAGGTTCAACCAGAGAAGCAGAGAAAACAGAAAAAAAGAGATGGCTGACTTCCACTTTTGCCACCACTACTCCATGTTTGCATGGCGCTGATATTTATTCATTAACAGCATCATTTGACAACAATGTACGCTTCTTTTCGCATGTTTCCATCATCACATTTCTGATTAAAAAAGATGAGAAGTGTCTCTCTTTTGATCTGTCATTAATCAAATCACTTGCAGTGTTCATGATGCAGCGTGACAGAACTCGAAACAACCTGACTTTGAACTTTGCACTTCTCTTGTGGTCAAGTCTTCTCCAGACTCTTATAGAAACCAGTGTCTCTGCGGTGCTGTTGGACCGGCATGTTCATTCTGGTGCTGCTGACCTTCTCCAGGTCGATCTCCACCAGCACCATGCCCGGCTTCTCCCCTCCACAGTCCCCCAGCACCTCACCCCAGGGGTCCACCACCAGGGTGTGGCCGTACGAAGAGCGCTTCTCGGTGTGCCGGCCGACCTGCGCTGCCGCAATGACAAAACACTGGTTCTCAATTGCCCGTGCACGGAGTAACACCTGGGAATAAATACATGAAGTTTATATTTGACAGGGTTTAGGCCTGAGTAATCCAGCGAACAATAAACTGTCTTATCATGACTCTTCGCACCTCCCAGTGGGCAGCTCCGGTTGCTACAGTGAAGGCTGATGGGTATGTCAGAATCTCGGCCCCATGTCTTTGCAGAGCCAGAGATAACTCAGGGAATCTCAGGTCATAGCAGATGCCCTGGCCGACCTGTGGCAACAATATAAAAGTGGTCAGAACAAAGACAGAAGCAAACAGATCGTAATGCTGAAGGGATAGTTTGGCTCTTTTGAAGTGGGGTTGTATGAGGTACTTATCCATAGTCAGACTGGAGTACCACTGTGGAAGCTAAGCAATGTACTGCTGTGGACGGGGGCTTTAGCAAATCTATTTTAGCTACCTAAGATAAACAAAAAAAGCAAGAACTGTTTGAGTGTATGCTATATTGAGATTATTTTCATGGCCTTACCTTGCCATCAGACAGCCCCGTTAACTGCTTAAGTTCCCCATCTAAGCTCTTGTCAAAGCCACCAGACTCCATTGAGGAAAACAGTAATTTTAGCTTGCTAAACAAACACAGCAGCTGCTGGTCTACCGCTGCCTCGATCAGTTAGTTTGTTTGTGTTATTGTGTGACTTTGGTGAATTAATTAGTCCTTTAAAACACAAAAGTCACACAATGACAGAAAAAAAACTAACTGATGAAGGCAGCTGTAAACCAGCAGTGTCTGCATTCAACTGTGTTAAATTACTGTTTTTCTCAATGTAGTCTGGCTTTAACAAGAGCGATATAATGGCTTCAGTTCCCTGCTGTCTGACGGCAAGGTAAAGCCATGCAAATATTCTAAATATAGCGTACAACTGATGTAAATTTTTTTAAGTGGGACTGTTTTAAAAAATCTGTTGTGTTTCTGACCCGTCCACAGCAGTACATTAGCTTAGCTTCAGTGTCTGTACTCCTTTCTGCTTCTCCAAACTGGGGGCGTGCCGACACTGACTACAGATAAGCATCTCATACAACGCAACTTAACAAAATATCCAAACTATCCCTTTAAACTACAGTTTGGAAGCTCAAAATGGATCCAAAGTATGCCCGAAACACCTTCTCAAATAAATTCCATAATATTAAATAAAAATTGCCTTTTTGTTTGTCCAATTTTTAGAAATCTCCTACTGTATCTTACAATGAAAACAGTTCAAGCCTACAAGCTAAAGCTTACAATCACTGATTTAAATATGTGTTTCTCTCCAGTATACTCAGCCCAAACCTGACAGATAAATACAGTACATGTCAAGATAAATTTGTCCCATGGACTGTTGGGAGTATCTCAAATGACTGCTGGCCTATTTCGGAGATACTGCATTAAGGTTTCATTCCTTAACTTATGTGCATTTACAGTAAATCTTGTGATACTATTACCTTGACAAATACACCTCAGTATTTGGTATTAAACTAGTATATAGTGGTTTTCGTCATGGGTATGTGACACGTCAAGTGAGCACTGGTCTTCTTGTAGCACCAAGTCCATGAACAAATTTCATGATGAGAGCTGTTCTTGATAGAGGGGTCTCGGCTTGGAGTGTGCCCCCTACCAGCATTAGACCAATTAATAATAGATACTCCTTTTTTATAATATATTTGTTAATATCTTTTTAATGTTGTTTTGTGAGTGGACCCCAGGAAGACTAGCAACCACTTTGTAGAAGCTAATGGGGATCCGAATAAAGAATGAAGAATCTCATAAACTGACACCTTGCCGATGGGAGTTTGGACCGGAGACATGAGGGAGGGTCCAGGGATGGTGAAGCCACTTTCCTTAAGGGATATGCCTTTTTCTGGCAGTTCCACATCAAACAAATGGGACTTCCTGTAGACTGAAACAATGTCACCTATAGATGAAAAGACAGTGTGTCAGTACATGTACCAAAAGGAATCATCAAGCGGAAAACATGGACTGTGTGTTTCCTTTAAATTAGTTGGGATCGTGTGTTTCTGTGTCTACAAAAGAGTGAGAGAGACTGTTCTACCTTTATCGTTAATTATGATGTGACTGTTGTAGATTCGTCTGTCAGACTCCCAGTCATGTCCCCGTTCATGAAATCCTCCAAGAGACAGCCACACTCCCAACTGCCTGGGAGAAAGAGAGGTTAAAACACACACCTGTATTAATCCTAAACAAGCACCATTAATTCACATCTAGTACTGTAGTCGAAGGTTGCAGTAGCTGCCTGCTGATGGATTCAGAGTATTACCAGCCGAACTTCCTTGTCTACCATTCCAATATTCACACTATGTAACAATAAATGTACTGAACCCAGGCTGGTTCCCCTTGCTCCAGATAATACAGCATACAAGGTCTCTTTTCTTTTGTTTGTTCATGGTCATGAAGCTATGCGTATATTTTGCCTCAAGACAAGCTGAAGAAACAGGAAGGAAAACAGTGTTGGCTCTGTGTCTTTCTTCATCTCATGTACAAACATGTTTTGCTTGAATAGAGCCAAGACTCGTCTGTATGAGCATCTTGTTCTCAGCCAGCAGCCCACTGAGGAATATCTTCCAGTAGTGCAGGACTTAACATACTTCTTTTTTTTTTTTTTACCAACGTGGGAAGCAGAGCACAATACCTAGAACACCTAGAACAAAGCAAAAAGTGGGACCTCTTTCAATGTTTCCTAGGACCTGGAAAAAACATTTTTGTCTACCTGGCCAGCTGACTGTATCGTGAGATTGTGTCTCCTGTCAGGCTCTCAGACAGCGACAATGTCTCCTCTCGACTGGACCCGATGTAGTCGAAGTTCTCGGGCAGGAAGACCATGCTGGCCCCTCGCTCCTTGGCTTCATCCACCAGCTGTTTACAGGCAGAGAAGTTGGCCTCTTTGTTCGGGGTGACTGTCAGCTGACACACTGCAGCCACTGGGTGAGGTGAAGTCGACATCCTGCATGGAGAAGAGGTTGGTATTATGTCCAGTGTGCAGAAGCTGCATGCAGGGCAAAGATGTCAGGACAAGCAGGGTTGATCAATAACTGCACTAGTTAGTCTGTTATATATTTATTGTATTATATTGCACAGCTGTGGTGATCTATGAACCTCATCTGAACGCAATATCTGAAATAAACTCTATGAACTCTATTCATGCTCTGACTTCCATCCTCCATCTCTCTAACTTTCCTTCCCAAAAAACATTTAAATAACAAAATACAAGTGTAGTCTTTATCATTAGCTTTTGTTAAGAAGACAAGAGGTCAGAAGAATAGACATACCTGTTTTGCAGCTTGATCTGATGTCTCCAGGCTGGCAGAGAGGCCAAATACTTTGCAAATGTTCCCAAAATGCACCTCACCGTGGACATTGGTCAAAGTGACCCAGACAAAGTGTCACTGTCCTTTTTTCTAGTCCATGTTAGTAGCTTAGTTGTGGTTAGTGTGCAGCAGGAAGGATCGGAAAGCTACTTTCTTCTTCTCTGTTGTTTATCTAAGGATTACAACCAGCATTAAGGCACACCACCTCCACCTGCTGGAGAGGATTTGTTCCTGTCGACATCTAGGGTTAGGGAACATCTAGTGTAGAGTGTTGAGACTGACTTTTTTATTGATTAAAATATATGCATATAGAGTAAGAAAGAAATATACGTGGTTACCATTGTTGCCTGACAGCAAGAGAGTTCCTGGTTCAAACCCAGGGTGGGGAAGCCCCTCTATGTGGAGTTTGTATGTTCTCTCCTTGTCAGCGTGGGTTTTCTCCAGGTGCTCTGGTTTCCTCCCACAGTCCAAAGACATGCAGGTTAATTGGTGACTCTAAATTGTCCGTAGGTGTGAATGTGAGTGTGACTGGTTGTCTGTCTCTATGTGTCAGCCCTGTGATAGTCTGGTGACCTGTCCAGGGTGAACCCTGCCTCTCGCCCAATGTCAGCTGGGATAGGCTCCAGCCTCCCCGGGGCCCCCAAGAGGATAAGTGGTTATGGAAAACAAATGAATGAGAATGAACCTGGGGTTCATATAAAATAATATGATTAATACATAAAATAAATCAAATTATTCCGCAGTTCAGATGATTATCTCAAATATTTTTCATTAAGAGTCAGTTGTTTGGATGTACTTGTCTATATAACATGTTTTCTGTAGAATTTACTTTAATGGATATAAAATATTGCCAAATTGGCAAAACACATTATGTATACATGTAAAAATATTTAAAAGGCACATGTCTAAATACTAGTGAAAATGCATCCTACATGTTATTTAATAAATAATTAACTAAATTTAATAAATTAATTATTAAATGAAAAATGAAAAAATAAAAAATAAAAATTATAAATTAATTATGTAATTATTTATTAATTAAATAAATAATTGACAGTCTTTATCTACAGTTTAAAAACGACAGTTTTCAAAAACAAACAAACAAACAAAAAATGGCACAATATTGACTGCAAAATTTTATGGGAAAAAACTTGAAGTCACAGGTTCGAGTCCGACCCGTGGCCTTCACTGTGTCACCCCCTCTGCTCCCTACTCCGGCTAAACTGGACTGTATTTCCACACAGGCGCTCGCACGGACCAGCCCTGTACATCCTGCCCGGGGTCCTTCTCAGCAACACCCTTCCAAGATGGCAGCCAACAGTAGCAGCACGGGTAGCAAATCCAGCAACCCCGCCGGTGGGAAACAGTCCGGCCCGTCAGCCGAACAGGTACCGTCACCTCCACCTCGGGCTGCTTTAGTCGGTACACTCGCCGCCGTTAGTGGTCGGTCGTGTCCGGTGAAGCTAAAGCCGCTAATCTGACTCATAACTAGCTAATGCTAACTTTAGCTTCCCCATCGCCATCCTCCGGCCGTCATTCTGCTTTCTCACCACAAAACGTTACAGCACAGTGAGCCACAGTGAAGCTGTACATGTTATTTACACCTAGAGTTTAGAGTTGGTCACTGGTTTGTGCTTCTAATAAACACTTTAATAGGGTTTAGGTGCATTTAACATTTAGTACACGCTTTTAAAGGCATGGTGTGCTTTGGTGATAGCCTAGCTGCAGTTACAGTGTGAGAAGCTATTTTTATCACTGAAGACCACCCAACCCTGTAACAGTAGTAGTGCCTCTATGCAATATTAAATTAAAAATCAGAGTGTCTACAGGTCCTTAAAAAGTCTTTAAATCTCTTAAATTCAATGTAACGAGAATAAGGCCCTAAAAGTCATTAAATGGTCTTAAATTTGAAATCGTGAAGTCTTGACCACTACAAACATTTCATGTAATATCATATATCCATCCAATATACAGTATGCTTTTTTTCTATTGATTAATAAATTCATCTTTAGTCTCAGACAATATTAACATGGCCCCAATTCTCTGATTTCCCAACCAACAGTCCAAAAACAGAGATACTACATGTATTATTATCAAAGACTTAAATACAACCAGTATTTGATCATTCTGAGATGCTGGAAAACGTGATTTTTTTTTGTTGTTGGCATTTTTGATTTTTGTCATTTTTCAGACAGCTTGTTTCGTCAGAGCAACAGTCAATAACCCAAACATTTAACATTTACAGTGACATGATGTAGAGAAAATTAGTAAATCCTAACATTTTAAAGGCTGAAACTGGTGCATATTTTAGTATTTTTGCTAATAATAGTAATATGGTAATAAAATTATTTCAAGGAGAAGTCAGTTGCCAGAATTCTTGCTGATTAATCTGTCGACCAACTAATTGATTTATTATTACTAATCATTTCAGCTCTAGTTCTAGTAAGTAAGTAAGTAAAATGTATTTATAAAGCGCTTTTCACAGACATAGGTCAAAACGTGCTTCACAAGGGCAATACACAACAAGAAAGAAATCACAGAGCCACGTAGTTAAACGTGCTTAACTAGCAAAACTATTTGCACACACAAAATAAGAAGAATTCACACTACACAACAACAATACACAAAATTTGAAAAAGCACACCTCTGGTGCATACAAGTTACCCAAACACCTGTCTGAACAGGTGTGTCTTAAGCTGGCTTTAAAAAGAAACCACAGAGTCAAAAATGTAGGTGCTACGGCCACAAAAGCTTGATCACCACATGTCTCAAGGCGAGCGCGAGGGACAGAAAACAAACATAGCGTATTTGATCGTAGAGAGCGAGCTGAAGAATACAGATGAAGTAGTACTTCAGAGCAAGCCTGACAGCGTAATGCTCTGTGAGTAAGAATGAGAACTTTGAGCAGAACTGTTGCAACTAATTTCTATCACAGCTTACGAGTCAATTTTCTGACCAACAGCCATAAATTTAAAGTAGTTAATTTATAAAGACACACAAATGAAGTGTAAGTAGTAAATCGTGACATTCACAACTGAAATTATTTCACTACAGCACTGAGAAAAACTAAGATTATTGTTGCTGAAGGTGTGTTTTTGTGTGACAGGTGGTGGCAACATTTCAGAGGATGCGTCAGGAGCAGCGCAGCATGGCGTCTAAATCTGCAGAGCTGGAGATGGAGATCAACGAGCACAGGTTGGCAGCAGATGTTCGGCCTCTGCAGCCTTTCTAATTCACCGTCTACTCATTTTATATTTGATCAAGAAAGAAATTTCTTATAACAATTTGCTGCTAAACCAGCCACCATAGTTCTGATATTGCTGAGTGTGCGTTAGCTTTGATATCTTGTTAACTCCAAACAATGTAATTATGTCCATGGCCACAAATAAGTGTCATAACTTTAAGTTTGGGTACAGATACCAGACCAGAAAGCTAACATGCTAATTGGATCTTTTAGGCGCTGCTTTATGTTTTTGACGACACTTTTTTTCCTCCATCCAGCCTAGTAATCGAAACCCTGAAGGAAGTGGATCCTTCCAGGAAATGCTTTCGTCTAGTCGGAGGAGTGTTGGTGGAGAGGACTGTAAAAGAAGTTCTACCGGCCTTGGAAAGCAACAAAGAACAGGTGATGGATGTTTTAAAAAACCTTGAAACAGATCAACAAATACAAAGTGCCATAGTGGTTAATTGTTAGAGTCGTACTGTAAAGGTAACTGAGGCTATTTCAATTTAAATTTGATACTTGAAACGTCAACACTTTTTTTTACAATAGCTGCCTACATGTAGTCATGTAATCCCAAGTCAGACGACAATTTCAGGCACGAATCTAAAGTTTCATTTAGTAGAAAATGTCTCACTGTTTCCCTTTTCTCTCCACAGATCTCCAAAATAATCGAGTCCATCAACACACAGATGCAGACGAAAGGACGGGAGCTCACAGAGTACAGGGAACGCTACAACATCCGGTTGGTGGGAGAGGGCGAAGGAGACACACAAGGCCAGTCGGCAGCATCTTCCAGGGACAGCGAAGGAGGCGGGTCTAAAAGCGGAGCGGGCGTTTTAGTGTCATAGTTTGTACTAATGGGGGGGGCGACCGTAGGGCCTTATGATTTCTACAGTACTGAAAATATGGTTGGAGTCACAAAATCTAGGTTCCAAAAATTGAGCTTTTTCATATGTTGAATTTGGTTTAGGAGCTGGGTTAAATTTCTGCTTAACATGCTGCACTTGGTAGTGACATACTTTGCAACAGACGCAAACTCTATACTATACGTAGTGTTCTGCTTACATATGTGGGTGCTAGTGCGTGTAAAAAAATAAGGCTGTTTGTTTTACATCTGCCTTTCAGTGATGCTGACTCTTTTTTTATTTCTGAAATATTGTGGCATAAATTAAACAACTACATCCTGAGTACTTGTTTTAGTCTTACTCCCATTTACTCCCATTTTTCCCACACAGTTAGTAAATATAGAGAAGATCACAGGACACACTTTTGCATTTTATAAACTTAAGATTTTGGACTAACAACTTTAAAATGAGGAAAAATAAAAACTGATTTCATTGGGCCCTAACATAGGTTAAGCTTTGCAAAAGGTCACCCTTGCCAAGGCAGCACAGGTCCTGGAAGGCATTTTGATATCGTATTATGAGCATGAACAAGAGGTTATACTGTAAACATGTCACTATATATCTAATCTATCAGCTTTATTCACTCTCCCTCTATTAAACATTTCATCCACGACTCATATTACTGTCTCCACATGTGAGCCATGCTCAGAGCGGCTGCTGGTTTGTTTCATGTCAGGTCAGCTATTATTGTTCAGCGGCCAATGAAGCGCTACCACCATAAACTCTATAATAAAGTCCCGTCATTGAGAATAAAAGTCGTCATATTCTGTTTGATCTGTTACACATGAGCTTGGTCAAATTAATTTTGTAACTCTGAAAACTGAGGAAATGCCGACTGGGACCTGACGTGTGCTGTCTGCACTGTTCATGTAGTCGTCAAGACAACAATGTTTTTGTTAATGGTCATGAATTAAAGAATGTCACAATTGTGCTTTTTTGTGTCGTGTCATAAATCCTTGTATCTGTACGCCACGGCCTTCTCAGGAGGATAAACCCATTCAAGCAGTAGTCCTTGCAAATTAAGGTTTAAAATGTGTTCATACTACCACAGCCCTTGCTTGCATTATTTAAATTAGGCATGATTTACATTCATGGTTTTCTGAGGAATCAGGCATGGATTTTTTTTAAAGAATCTTACCTCTATTTTTGGCATGGGTTTTGGATGACAAGGATTTTGAAAAATTCAACTTAAAGATAGACACTGCATAAAATAACCAAATGTAGTTTTGTTAGTTATCAAGATACACTGTAGTAAGTGCAGCCTGAGCACGGCATTTTGCTACCTTTTGTACCCCAAAAGCTATTAATCATTCGTGCAAAGCAGCCCCTCTACTTAACTCTGTTCCCCATGATGCGAGTATGTGTGTAAATAATATTTGCATTCAAGGGTGTGTGACTTAAACATAGCAGTGATTTACAGTGTTGTTATTTTGTTGTTTTACGGAAATTTTTACACAGACCATTTTGGGATGCCCATCTTTTTTTTAAAATCAAGATCAAGATTAACTTTATTGTCCCACAGAGTGGAAAATTTGTCTTGGCCTACACCCATACTGCAGCCACAGAAATACAACATACACCATGGTACATAGACAAATCAACATTATACCCAATGTAGCAACAGGATTCACAAAAAGATAAACAAATAAATAACATCATATGCGGAAAAATATCTCTCTAAAAATGCAAATCAGCAAATCTGGCCATTATTTTTATTTTTTTATTTTTTTGCTTATTTTTATGAATAGAAGTGAATGCTAATACTTTGTCATATTTATTTATACAGTGAAGAGTCCAATGGTCCACTCGCATGTAATTATTCCGCAAAATATGGCTACACATGTTAAACAGGTACATAGTTAAATAGTTTGAGCTGTAAAATCCTTACTATTATAATTCTCATGACATTTTTTGACTATTTTGTGGTTAATCTATTCATTTTGTTTTATTTTTTCATTTTTGTTTTGTAGTCTTATTGTGTTTGGTTGTGTTTTGTTCCTTTTTGCCTTGACTTTTTAATTTTACATTTGTTTTACTCTATGATGTAATGTTTGCTTGTATGAACCTCAGGAACAGTGGCTGCCACCTTGGTAGTGACTGATGGGCATCCAAATAAATAAACACACTAGACATGATATACAATTAAAAATAAAGTAGATGAAACACTAGACATGATGTACAATTGAAAATAAAGTCAAAATTATTTTGCGACGAGGATGGGATTCGAACCCACGCGTGCAGAGCACAATGGATTAGCAGTCCATCGCCTTAACCACTCGGCCACCTCGTCCTCTGATCTACAATAGGGTACCATATACTCTCTTATAGATCATTTGACATATTATACAATCATTTTATTTGATTTTAACAGCCTCGCTTTGTTACATAACCCGACAAAACAGTGGCAGTAGCCTTTTATCCTCACGTGTGACCGTTAGCATCAGTTTAGCTAACAGCTTTAGCTACAGCACCAAATTCGGTGGCGCCTTTACTCCGGACATTACGGTTATTACGTATCTACATGCGCCGCTGTCGTAGCAGCAGCAGCAGAATGGTAACAACCGGGTTTCTTTTTGATGGCGATCACGGCAACTGGATTAGATCCGTCTTTTTGCTCGCGCTGTCGACAGCCGTGTGAAAATATGGCGCAGTTATGCCACTAACCAGCATAATATGAAAGTACTCGTCACAGCCCAGTCGGCTGCAGTGTTAGCATTGTGGTAGCAATGTGTGTAACGTTAACGTTAGCTGGGACAGAAATAGCCAGCCCTCGTTGAAACAGCAGCCTGCTCCTGTGTTTGGACCTGCTTTGTGTTCACTAAGTGGCCGCTTTGCAGTCTCTCTGGGATGCATCTCTCCAAGAAATGCTCCGTCTTCAAAGTGGTGCTGAGTGCTCTGCTGATAGTGGCGCTCCTGCAGCTCATATACCTGTCCTTCCTGTCCAAGTTTCACGGTAAGCAGCAGCGCTACAGATACTCCGAGCTGTTTGGAGGCTCCGGGGGCAAGAAGAATGGGCACCCCGAGAAAAACACGCGGAAAGAGCGTCTGAGATACTCGCTGTCCACTGGTGGGATCTTTGACAACAGTGGGCAGTACCGGGTGTACAAGAACTTGATCAAAAGTGATTTCACCACAAACCAGAAGCCAGGGTCCGACCCCAGCTCCAATGTCCTGGCTTTAGCCACACACACAACCATCAACAACCTGCATCACCTGGAGTCTCTCCTGGAGAGGTGGCAAAACCCTCTCTCTGTGGCCATATTCGCACATGGGCAAGATGTCAAGTTTGCCACGGCTCTGGTCTACGCTCTCAGCTTCTTCTGCCCTCAGATTCAAGCTCTGGTGGACTTCCACCTGGTCTGCCTCTCTGGAGAGATGGCCAGTTTCCCTGAGCAGGACCGTGAGCACTTTGCAGGGCTTGAGGACTGTGCCGCTGTGTTCTCCAGACTGGAGACCCACAGAGATAAATACAAGAACTACGCCATCAGTGGGAACGTCTCCTACCCCAACAACCTTCTTCGCAACGTCGCCCGAAGTGGCACAGAGTCCTCCTACATCCTGGTCATTGACGTCGACATGATGCCAAGCGCTGACCTGCACCAGCAGTTCCTGGCCATGATCACGAGACGAGAGCCAATGAACGATGAGGTGTTTGTGTTGCCTGCCTTCGAGATCCGCCACGCCCGGAAGATGCCCGCCAGCAAGGCAGAGTTGGTTCAGCTCTATCAGGTCGGCGAGGTCAGGCCATTTTATGAAGAGCTGTGTCCTCGCTGTCAAGCCCCGACCAACTACTCTCAGTGGGTTAACAGCCACGTTAGAGGGACGGGCACCCTGGAGGTTGCCTACACGCTCACCTGGGTGGACCCCTGGGAGCCTTTCTACATCGGGCCCCACACTGTGCCCCTCTATGATGAGAACTTCAGGCAGTATGGCTTCAATCGCATCAGCCAGGTTTGTACAACTTCAACATTTATGTGTGATAGTTCACTCTTTGGAAACCCTGGTTTGATATATAATTTTACCAACCTTGTTCATCCAGTCTCTTCCTCTGACTAAAAGTTATATGCAGTTGAGTGTATTCTCATTCTGGGGGAAACACTGTACTTGGCACACAGCAGCACCATCCTGATGCAATCCACTGCAGGATTTTTTTTGCATATAAATACACTTTGACGAAAGTCTCAAGCTGAATCACTATTTACTTCTCAGCACACATTTTCTTGACTCACAGGCTTTTTCCTCCTCTGTATTACTGTTTTTTCCCAACCAACTGTCCCAAATCCGAACATATTTAGTTTATTATCACTGAAGACTAAGAAAACAAACACATATTCACACTTGAAAGGCTGCAACCTGTGAAATTAGCTTTTTTCCTGCTGTAAAATGACAGGATTAAGGGAGCACATGGAGGCCACTTTACTTGGCACATGGAGTGCTACTGGGCCTGTAAAACCTGTGATGTAATGGCTCTGTGGCTCTGAAGGGGGCTTCTGGGAAAATAACCCTAATCATATCATCAGGGTCATGGTGGGCATAATTTGACAGAAAGCCGGTGTTACAAAATGGGGGTGTGGAGTGCAAAAGAGCCCTTTTTACACAGATCGCATTATAGGGCTGCTGCTTTACACCGCCTTTACTTTGTTACATGGAACATAGCAACAGTTGCATCATGTGTGATTTTAGACAGCATGCTGGCATGATGAGTGTGACGTTTAACACAACAGCATCGGTCTGTAGTGTAGCAAACAACCTATGTATCAGCAGCACTTTATAAGCAATAACAATGGCATAACAATCATTTACTGTCTCTGTTATATGGAGGCTGATCTCGTCCTCGGCCTCGAATGGTAATGAGTCCCAGACCTCATTGTTTTCTCAATTTGTGGAAACTTTCAGCTACTGTTCTTCTGCTTTGAGTTAGCTGCTAACTGCTTCTAGCTGCTTTTAAAATCTCCCACAGTGGGTTGAACGCATAACACATTGTGAAAACATCACATTTGTCCCGCCCATGGTCCCATCCTGCCGACTGTCCCTTTAACACTGATGCTGAGTCGGCACTGTTGCTACCTCTGTTGAGACAACTCTGTCCCCTGATTCCACAATCGTATCTTTTATACAGAACAGAAAGTGTAAAAGGGGCTATGGATATTTTACAAGCATTAGTAGTATTGAAGAATACTACTGAGCTGGATTAGGGGAAGCATAAGATCCAATGTTTTCAGGGTTTGACCCACACTAAGGGCTAACAGTCCGGATATTTCTGCTCCTGCTGCTTTGTTTTGACCTCTCACAGGTCCCCCAACTTTATGGAAGGACATTACTGAATCAGTGGAATGCCCCTTTAGTCAACAATCAAAATTGCTGCAAATTAATTCAATGGTGATCAACAAATTAATTAATGGACTTATTGTTTCAGCTGTGGTTTCTCCTTGCCTTCTCTTTATCTACTTCCTAAGTCCTCCGTCCCTACTGTGGCAACTTCTCCACACCCTGGTTGATCTCCTCTCCCCTCACCGCCTCTCTCTGACACCTCTTAAGCCTAGTTCGCGAAGAGACTAAACCATTTTAGAACACTGCAGGAAAAAGTTGCAGCAGTGTGAACTGGCCCATCTCAGCTCAACTCAAGCTGTCTGATGGTGTCGCCAGTGGCGGGTTTGAGAACGCAGTTGGTATCCAGGTTGTAGCGCTTTTAGTCACTTGTCAGCAGATGCCGTGTTTATCGCATTTTCTGACAGCAGCCCTCCACCCCGAAGTCTGTTTCATTCACATCCCCTCGACTTGTGACACGTATGTTGGTCTCTGTGTCACAGTGTCGTGTTGGACAGTGGGTCGCTGCTCCTGCAGCGGGCATGTCAAACACACATACTTGTACAAACAGTCGTTACTTGTACCTGAAAAGCCGAAAATTAGAATGGGAAGTGCAGAGAGTCTTTGCTATGGAGATGATACACCATCTCATCTATCAATTCAATCAATCAATCAATCAATTTTATTTATAAAGCCCAACATCACAAATCACAATTTGCCTCACAGGGCTTTACAGCATACGACATCCCTCTGTCCTTAGAATCCTCGCAGCGGATAAGGAAAAACTCCCCATCTAGTCATAATGGTGTAAAGTGGCAGGTTTCATATCGTTGCACACCGGCACATTGTAAGTAGCTGCAGGTTTCGACTCGTCACGTTGCATATTTTTGGTCTGAACTGGACTTTACCTCGTCCCATGATGGATGCTGTCCATACTGTAGTTGTACCTTAATCATCACGTCTCTTTGACCTTTCTTTTACTCATGTTCCTCTTGCCATATTCCTTTAACATATTTCATCTCTTCCTCCTCGTTTCCCCTCTGTCCCTCCTGCCGCCACCCTCCTTCTCACCTCCTCTGCGCTCTACACAATCTGTCTTGTCTCATCACATCCCACTTCCACGTCTGCCTTCTCACTCTGTCTTGTCTTTCCCCTCTCCCTCCAGGCCTGCGAGCTCCATGTGGCCGGATACAGGTTCTCTGTGCTGAGCTCAGCCTTCGTGGTGCACCGCGGCTTCAAGATCCAGGGGGAGTTCCATGCCAGGAAGGACGAGGAGAACAAACGCAATCGGGTTCTGTTTCGCAACTTCAAAGAGGGCCTGAAAACCAAATACCCATCCTCCAGCCGACGGTGCTGAAACAAGATGAGGCCCGTACATCCCGCCTATCCCGCCTCTATCTGTCTCTAATGAAATCACTCTCCTGCTGAAAAGACGGATGTACATTTCTCTTATTTTAACCAGATTTAGCTTTGAGTCAGGCTCTCTCTGCCCAAAACATCCCAGCTTTTTTTTTGATTTCTTGTATTGGCGGCACAGTGAGCGTGAGAGCGTCCTGCTAGTTGGGACTGAAAGTAAGAAATGGATCATTCAAGACTGGAAAACTGGCCAGCAGCTTTTTCTAAAATCCAATGCAAATCTAAAATCTAGATGCCATTCGATCAATGTTCATATTGTAGCATATGAGGTACATTTTCTATTGTAAAACACAAACACAACAGAGAGATATCCTAAGAAACAGAAGTCCTAATATCACAGTACTGTAACATGAAGTAAAAGGTCCTGCATTTCATGACAGCTGATCAAAGATCGCCTTGTTCCAAAAAGTCCAACTGAAATCACAGTCATCTCTTTATGCAGTCAGAAGTAATGTCAAATTTATAGTTATTCCTTTTTTATTATGAAAAGGAAGAGTGTCTTTCTATCCCAAAGATAGAACTGTGTTACAGCTTAATGCAAATATGATTTGAAATGACACAATATGGCTGCCTGTATGCCAACAAGATTTTTTCCACTGGACACATAATCCCACTAACACCCACTAACATCTGACTTAAGTGGGAAAGGTTACAGTCAGCATGTGGAAATTGATGGGAATATGACACCTGGGTGGAAACACTAATTTTCACCCCTTTTCTGGTGCAATGACATGCTGCCACAAATTCTGTCCATCTCTGTCCAAGCAGTGCTCGAACATCGTTGCAAATTAGTCAGCAGCGAGCATGACTACGACAAAATCAAAGTCACATACCGTAACATAGTCACTGGCCTCCATGCGACTTTATACTCTTTACTAAACTTGTTTACGGCACGTTTGTGACATCGAACGTGACTACAACTACAATGATTAATCGATTATTCAATTAGTTGTCAACTATTAAATGAACTGCCAACCAATTTCGTAATCCAATTATCGGTTTGATCAATTTTTGAGAAAAAAAGTAAAAATTCTCTGATTACGGCCTCTTAAATGTGAATATTTTTTGGTTTCCTTACCCCTCTGTGATAGTAAACTGAATATCTTTATGTTGTGGAAAACCAAGACATTTGAGGGCGTCACTTTGGGAAAGACAGATCAATATTTTTAACCATTTTCTGTCATTTTGTCAACCAAATGCACAGTTGGTTAATCCAGAAAATAAGTGAGAGATTACTCAACAATGAAAATAATCGTTAGTTGCAGCCTTAAACATGACACGCCATTAAAATAAACAGAAATGCAAATGGATAGGGATAAATATTGCCTATTTATTGCAGGTTTTCCCACATTCAATCAAACGGCATAATTGTGCTAATTTTGGTGGAGAAAGAGTATAATTCTCCCTTTTTAGTTTCTGATTTATTTCTCAAAGGAGCAAACAAGACACACAGTTCATAGAGCAGATATGTATGGTATGTGTGCTGTAGCAGGGGGGGAAAAATCAATTTCAGTTGGACTTTAAATTCTGGCAGGGTGTCCACAAATATCTGGCCTGTTTCCAGACATTTTTGTCAAATATTTGCAGCTGTTCAATAATAATTATGGTGCAAAACAAAATGGCGGTTCAGTCTAATTATCAGGCTGACTACAAACCCAGTTTTTCATAAATGTATCTCTTTATACTAAATGCTTGTGTCTTTTAAATGCTGTGCCAATCAATGCTGTGGTCCGACCACCAGATGGCAACAGGCACTTGATTGAGTGCCGTGTTGCAGTTTATTTTAGCCTGAAGTGAGTGTTGGAGACACTACAGCAGAACACATGGATTACACAACGCCTGTGTTGTTTGGCGCCCAGGGGTATAAAAATTTTCAGCGCCACAACTGTCAGCACATTTCATACGTTCTCAGTCTCCTGTGAGTGCTACAGACTGAAGAGATTACTCACACGTTATGAGGACAATGAAGCACTGGGAAACTTTACCTAGAACATTATACGACACTATGATTTCACCAACACTGTGGAGAACTACTGTATTATAACACAGAGGATCTGACGCTGGTAGTCAGCTAGATTATCTAGAGTTGGGAGGTTTCTCCTGAGTTTATGATGGGGCCAGTGGGCCACAGGTAGAAATGTAGCATGAGTAAAAATACTGCACAATCAAAAGCAGTGTTGTCAAAGGGATTTCTGTGGACATGTTTATCTCAACACCACTAGAAGATAGCAAATTATTGATCTTAAACATATTATTCTGTAACCTCCTGGTACATACAGCACATACAGTATTAAACCTTGCTACCACTCTTCTCATATAAGCAGTACTGCAAAGTACGCATATACAAAAAATATTTGGTTACTTTTAAGTGTTCAGTTGATATGTAATTGTTGATTTTGAGAGATTTAAATATGTTTGTGTTTATGATATATTTATTGTTAAATGTTTTCCTTTGACTGGAATTCGTTGAACCATTTTTTTTAAATGACCCCAAGCAGGAAAACTGTAGCACGAAATTGTGTTTGGTGCGGAAAATCATGTTTGGTATTAAACTATTTTCTTTTTTTTTTTTTTTTTTTAGAAACACTATAAAACTATTTTTATTTGGTATTTTTGGAGTGAGATCAGTTTCAACAAATTATCTTGTGCGATGACGTGGTGTAGTGTTTTAGTTTCACGTGTCTTTTCCTTACTTGAAAATGTTTTTGTTTTTTTTTGTATTTATTTTTTCTTTTTGTGATCAGAAAATATAATGCCTGGTTTGTATTGGTGGAGTTTCTATTAAACCTATTGGCTGACTTTTATTTGACCCAAAACTGTCACTTGTTTGTATTTTTAATTACTATACAAGATGACTGTTCTGACAGTGACTCATCGGCCGCACATCGGTATCGACCAATACTCGGCTTTGTTGACTGCCACAGGCCTACTGGCAAATAAAATGACATTCACTGTTGGCAGTGGCCGATGTTTTTCTGTTGTGTCGCATCAATTTTGCACAGGCAAAAAAGTGCAGTAAACTCCTATCAGTGCCTCCGAGAACGCACCCTGTTGTTTCCCTAATAATGCTACATTGTGAATAACTTATCCATCTTGACATCGGCAGGAAGTGAGCTAGTTAACGTGAGCTGTTAGCGGCCACAACTAACTTCTGACGGAGGTTGCACTGAGATACGTTATGATGCATTCAAGCTCTATTAGGCAAAGGTAAATTATACGTTCTCATATGTGTTCAAATGTAATGTAGAAATTTAGTTTTTGGCAAGAAACTTGAATAAATACAGGTGTTTGAAGGAGAAATTTGTTGGTGTTTTCACAGCAATATGAAACGTAAGAGAGGGAATTATGATATATAAATGTAAAAGAGGGTTATAGTAACGGTTGTTTCATGAATGTGTATGATTGACTTTGTGCTCATCAGAGGTAGAGTAATGAAAACTGAATGACTTTAAAACAGTTAATATATTTTTTATGATGAAGATTTCTTTGTTTTCCCTGGCACTAAACAAACAAACAAAAAAAATGGTATCGACCATTGGCCAAATTGTTATTTTAAATATTGCTATCAGCCCAAAATTTCACAATGGGTGCATCCCTAACAGCTACTAAACAACATCCTCCGTCATCAGAGAGCTCTTTGAACACTTGGAATTGCACAAATCCAATCAACAGTGTTTCTGGAAGTATCACTTAAATAGGAGACGAATAAGCTGAGGACAGGACAGGCCAAGAACGACAGAGCCTGATGTAGATAAAAACATGTTCCTAACAAACATAATACAGAAAATTTGAGCTTAAATTGTGTTTGAATGTGGGAATTTGTAGTTCTGACGTGGTGGGTCATTCACAGCGAGAAAAACTCCAAGATATCAGTGGGAGTATCGTTCACCAAGCACTTGACACAGTTGACATTAACCTGTGGTGTAACTTGACTTAAGATGAGGGTTTAAAGGCATCCCTGCACCAGGAGCATGTGGTGGGTGATTACAGGGTGAGGCGGGCCAGCATCCAATTAAAAGCTCCTATTTAGTAATTAAGATCTGCTTTAACGTGAACTTTCAGGAGTTCTCAATCAGGCTCCAGTTTGATATCAATCATTTCTGTAGTGGCGACCAATCAGTTAAACCACCTGAATAACCGATCAGTATGTCTGAAGAACTATTTTTCATTATATCCTATTAAAAATATCTCTGCGTGACAAAAGTTTTAGAAAGTTGACGCAGCAAATTAAAACCATCAATATCTGTGTTTTTGTAGCGTTAAAGTTGCCAAAGTGTTGATCAGTGAACCGGCCATCTGTTGGCAAAGTAGAGCACGTGTGACATTCGGCACTTGACAACTGTCCGAGGCACTCTGGCATTTTGTGGCTAAGCCTGCATTACCGGGCTCAATAATGAGCCAGGCACGCGAGAGCTAGCTGCACGCAACTCCATGACTTTAGATTGGCTTTCATTGGGTACAACTGATCAGCAACCACCTGATCGAGTCGTCGTGTGTCATTTGTTAAAATCTGGCACTTTTGCTTTCTGGCCGACGAATCACGCCTTCGTCCTCAAGGTTGTGCTCTACTTAAATCGAGTTATGAGCAAATCCTGAACAAAATTTTTAGATATATTCTGGAAGATTATTAATCCAACTAAAAAGACTTTGTCTCATGTTGTTATTGAAGTTTTTTCCACTCTTCTTCGAGATGAATTTTTCTGATAATGTTCCTGTAAAAATACATAAATTAAAAATACCCCTTTAAGTAGCTCTGTTCCTGCAGCACACAACTCTTTAAATAAGCTGTTGGTATTCGACCATCAAGATGTTTTGTCTACCCGTGCTGTTCATTTTCTTCTCCCCATCTCCCCCTGCCCTGGGTGTTAATAACGTGGCAGAAGGTGCGGAAATGTAGAGGGGGGGCTGGCTTGAATGGATCAGGCGAGGCAGGTTTGGTGAGGTAAAGTGGGGTTATATCGACAGCTTTGGGGAGTGGAGGCTTATCTGGGTCAGGGAGCTTTACGACATAAGCAATTAGGGCTGCCCTCTCTTGTGTACGCTAGCAGGAGGGAGGCCTCCCGCCATCTAGATTAGCTGCCCTGCTAAGGCCAGGAGCGCTCTGCGGCTTCTGGACGGTGGAGGAAACCAGCTGGAGGGCGAGATGAGCAGGCGGTGGGGGGGGGTGGGGGGTTCCTCAGGAGGAGGGAGGGCAATGAGAGCAAGGGGTCAACATGCAGGCGCTGTAGACTTACAGGCCCTTCTGGGTCAGTGAATGGGTGAGAAATGAAGGAGTCAATGACCCATGCTGACGAAAGGAATTCGCAAAATGAAACAAGGCTGCACATGAATTGGTTGTTTGCCCACTGTAGCATGTTGAACAGCAGTTTAAGAAGAAAGGACCACAAAGGGTGTTTACGCCACTCAGCTTAACATCTGTGATTTCTTTTAATGAGCCACTTGACTGGAAGGATTTGCAAGTGATTAGGCCGAATGGTTTAGAGAAATGGTTGAAGAGATCTTTACAATCATCGAATGAGTCATTTGTTAACTGAAGTGTCTCAAAGGGACATTTAGGCTACATCCACACTTGTTTTAAAATGCACAACTATTGCTATGTTTATGCCTGACGTCCACGCTAGTCTGTCATTTTGAAACCACTACAACTAAGACTTTTGAAAACTCCAAGTTTCGTTTTAATCGTAAAAATGATGACTTTAAAAACAATGACACACATATTCGCGTTTACTTCCCGATTGGGTCCAATCAGTCACGGAGTATCAAGCCAAAACATTATAGCCAGGCCTGCACACCTTTTGTGATTTTATCCTAGTTGTGTGGGTACTCTTTTCCTATAGCCATGGCTTCCTCCAGCAATGAATAATAATACTCCCAAAACCACTCTGATATGTAACCCTATTTGCTTTGCATCGACTCCCAATCTGTTTACCACCACCTTGACCGGCTTGTGTCACTTTCAGTAACACTTCCACCTCATCATCAGTCCAAGCAAAGCAATCTCTGGTTTTACTTTTCGCCATCTCCATAGTATTTTCTGTAATTAAGCAACCAAATGCAGAGTAGACAATCTGCTTCCTGTTTTCATTAGCATGCACATGCCCAGTGTATGTGAATGGCCATGTTGGATGCATTTTCAGGCCTGTTAATAGAATAAATTACATCAGATTACAGAGAACTAGATTACAATTACATTAGTGTGGATTTGCTACACAGAGATTCAGCAGCTCTGTAACAAATGTCTCTCACACAAAAAATAAACTACAAGTACATTGGCATAGAGAAATAATGTAAAGTTCCACAATATGTAGACAATACTTTAAAAGACTTTACTGCTACTCCCTAAATCTGTCCATTCAGGTTGGAACCAATGTAAATTTCGTTACAGACACCACATGACTGGAGTCTGGTGTTAAGACAGGTTGGCGAGGTCCTGAAATATGTAGGGCTTTAGCTAACGATGATTTTCATGGTCAGTTAATATCTTAATTTTTTTGTTTTATTCTTTTATAACTGGTTAGCTCTATTAACTGACAGAAAAAACAACCTTCATGATTTTCTAGATTTCAAAGTGACGTCTTCTTATTGCTTACTAGATTTGACCAACCATCCAAAACTCAAGTGTATTACAGCATTACACATTACAGTTTTATGCTGAATTTCTAGTATATATTAACATACTTTTTAGCTTTTCCTTGTAGTGTTCTTATTCTGTGTTTTACATTGCTTGTTTTAGAGCTGTACATTTTTATTCTGTATTTTTGTTCCATGTTGTCTGTCTGTAACTTACATTGCTGCCTGTCTTGGTGAGGACACTCTTGAAAAGGAGATTTTTAATCTCAAGGGGTTTTTCTGGTTAATTAAAGGTTCAATAAATAATAATAAAAACTGAGACAAGCAGGAAATAGCCAGTTCTGATTAATTGTTTTGTTATTAGAAAAGCTGTGAGATAAAGGCCTAATTTTTCTCTGTTCTTTTCCTATCAATAGCTTCTTATTTTATTGAAACTGTGAGGGTTGAAAACCCACTTAGGGCTGGGCAATAGATCACTGTTACACAGATATCGTGGTATATCTTGGTATAAGACAAGACATAATCTTATATTTTGTAAATTACAATATCACAAGTGTTGTCTTTTTCTGGATTTAAAGGCTGCATAACAGTAAACTGCTGTAGATTTCCCAACTTACCAGACTGTTCTAGCTGCTTTTCTTATTTGACTTTACCCACTTAGTCATTATGGCCACCTTGCTGATGAATACTTATCAAAAATCTCATTGTGTCAATATTTTGTGAAATCATTTTCAATTAATCTGCCATACAGTCAGGTCCATAATTATTTGGACAATGATACAGTTGTCGTCATTTTGGCTCTGTACACCACCACAATGGGTTTTAAATGAAACAATGAATACCTGCTTAAAGTGCAGACTCTCAGCTTTCATTTAAGGCTTTTTTCAAAAATGTAATATGAACCGTGTAGGAATGACAACCATTTCTTCACACAGTCCCCCAACTTTAAGGGCTCATAAGTATTTGGACAAACTAACATAATCATCAATTAAACAGTCAGTTTTAATACTTGGTTGCAAATCCTTTACAGTCAATGACTGCCTGAAGTGTTGGACACATAGGCATCACCAGATGCTGGGTTTCTTCCCTGGTGATGCTCTGCCAGCCCTTTACTGCAGCCGTCTGCACTTCCTGCTTGTGTTTTGGGTGTTTTGCCCTCAGTTTTGGCTTCAGCAAGAGAAACGCATGCTCAGTTGGATTCAGGTCAGATGATATGACTTGGCCATTGCAGAACATTCCACTTCTTTGCCTTAAAAATGTCTTTGGTTGCTTTTGCAATATGCTTCAGGTCAATGTCCATCTGCACTGTGAAGCATCGTCCAATGAGTTTTGAAGCATTTAGATGAATCTGAGCAGATAATGGTGCCCCAAACACTTCAGCTTTCATCCTGCTGCTCTTGTAAGCAAGACAAGACTTCACTAGAATAAATACAGAGGGTTTATCACAAGATGCAAACCATTGGTTAGCCTTAAAAATGGAAGGACAGATTAGAGTTTGTCAAAAACCATCTAAAAAGCCTGTACAGTTGTGGAACAGCATACTATGGACAGATAAAACAAAGATCAACTACCAGAATGATGGGAAGACAAGAGAAGGAAGAAGGGAAGGAACTGCTCATGATCCAAAGCACACCACCTCATCAGTGAAGCATGGTGGAGGTACTGTTATGTCATGGCCATGTATGGCTGCCAGTGGAACTGGTTCTCTTGTATTTATTGATGATGTGACTGCTTACAAGAGCAGCAGGATGAAAGCTGAAGTGTTTGGGGCACCATTATCTGCTCAGATTCAACCAAATGCTTCAAAATTCATTGGACGATGCTTCACAGTGCAGATGGACATTGACCTGAAGCATACTGCAAAAGCAACCAAAGACATTTTTAAGGCAAAGAAGTGGAATGTTCTGCAATGGCCAAGTCATATCATCTGACCTGAATCCAACTGAGCATGCGTTTCTCTTGCTGAAGCCAAAACTGAGGGCAAAACACCCAAAACACAAGCAGGAAGTGCAGACGGCTGCAGTAAAGGGCTGGCAGAGCATCACCAGGGAAGAAACCCAGCATCTGGTGATGTCTATGTGTCCAACACTTCAGGCAGTCATTGACTGTAAAGGATTTGCAACCAAGTATTAAAACTGACTGTTTAATTGATGATTACGTTAGTTTGTCCAAATACTTATGAGCCCTTAAAGTTGGGGGACTGTGTGAAGAAATGGTTGTCATTCCTACACGGTTCATACTACATTTTTGAAAAAAGCCTTAAATGAAAGCTGAGAGTCTGCACTTTAAGCAGGTATTCATTGTTTCATTTAAAACCCATTGTGGTGGTGTACAGAGCCAAAATGATGACAACTGTATCATTGTCCAAATAATTATGGACCTGACTGTATATTTCCTGGAGTGACTGATGAATTGCAGCTCTGATGTTAAAATATAGCTTCTATCTGTAAAACAGCTCACCCTCGATCTTCTACACACTCCTCTACTCTACCTTGCTTTCTCACCTCTATACCCTCCCCTCTTCCCTTCCTCATCCATGTAAAGTGTGTGATGTTACATATTAATTACAGGCAGGTGACCATGGACAGTCTGTAACAGATTGTAACCACACGCTGAGCACGTCTCTCTCCAAGATGCAGCCATCCGTTTCACTTAAACAAGTGAAGGCTTAACCGCCATCAATGCCAGCTTTGGGAGAAGTTTACCTGTCTGCTTACTGAAAAAAGCCTCTCAGGCAAAGGGCACGCATATCACTCTGCCTCTAAACCTGGTGTTCCTGGACGCCCAGGCTGCCCGCATTTTAAATGTATCCCGCTAAAGCCAGACTATCCGGGCTGGAGGACAGAAGTAATGAGACGTGACACTGCCCGGGGGAAAGAAAAGGAGGCCTAACAGATATAGGTAATCCTTTTCACCAAGCTCTTAGCCTCCCACCCCTGCTGTCACATGAGCCCAGCGGGAATAGACTCAATGGATGTGTACACAAATATACACACACACAGGTGAGTATCATTAAAAGTCATCATCTTTACATATACTACGTTAATGGCGTGCTGTGCTGCGGAGAATCTACACACCACAAAGTGATGCACTAAAACATATGTCCTCCACCACTCGCACACACATTGTACAGTGGCTGCTGTGTCCACGGTGAGTTAATTCTGCTTCAATCGATCGATGTCATACAGTAACAGATGATGGAAGCTATGATACAATTACCCCAGTGTTTACACAACTCAAACTGGGTGTATGACAACAACATCTCACAGATTACCTGAAGGATTTCACTCACATCTACATGCTTTGCTGCAACAGAATCAAAAATGGATTTTTCTTCCCTAAAATTACATTTTTTTTTTTACCAAAAGTAGCTCTAAAGAATCAAACTGATTGATTTTACTTTAAAAAAAGCAACAGTTTTTGCTAACTGGCCACTTACTGTAGTTAATATACTTAATATAGCCGTTGTAATTCAGGAGATTAAGTGGGATTTATATGACAGATTAAATTTTAGTTGAGCTGCTGTATCAAAGGATCACACAACATGATAAAATCAATATAAGCTAGTAGTGAGGGTGAATGTGTGTTTTCACTACATTTTTGTGAATTTTAGCAGGTGCCAAGTCAAGTCAACGGCAGAATTACTGAATAATAGCTAAATAGTAATAACATGAGCATGAGAGGTGACATAGATGGCCGATTCATTTAACTGTAAGCAAACACTAACATAAAGACAAACTGATTCCAAGCAGGGTTTGGATGTTAAGGCTGAAGCAACAAAAAATCCAAAAAGGCTGCAGTTTGTTTGAGTCTCGCATCACTTCTTGTTAGTACAAAAACAAAAAGTTTTACTAATCTTGTCCAGTATAGGGATGTCTTGTCAATCAGACATTGCTAGGTACCAGAAATACTAGCAGAGTAAACTTTTATTTAAATTTAAATTATTCTTATTTTATGCAATTCCGTTAATAATCAGGCACATTACCTAAAGAATTAATTTTCTAAAAAATACTGTTTTCAATAAATCTAATTGTTAACTTTTATTTAGTGGGCTAACATGCAATTTTAACGATGCATGGAGCAAAATAAAAGATGCGATTAATGATTTCAGATGGCTCTTAAAATATACACAATATTTTTTCGGACAAGTTTTAAACTTATAGATGAAATTGTGCTTAACTTTGACTGATTTCTGAGTACTTTTAGACACTAGTCTAAGTTAAAACTTCTGTTAAACATCAGGGAAATTAGTCGTTGGGATCATCCCAAGTACAGTAACTGTAAAAATGGTATACCTTAATAATTAATGTGTAGTTCCTGTCAGAAAATTGCTTCATTAACATTGAATGACCTAAATTCTACACAAAACTGCTGAGCTTATTCAATCCAGCTTTGACTACAGTATTTACCATGGGCCATTGAGCCATTGGGCCATTGTATCAGTTACTCACCCAGTGTTATGCTGAATATGTGAAGAGAACTGTTTTTCTGACATGCCTCTACAACGAACGAATAATCCAAAAAAGGAGAAAATTGTTCATGAGTTAAATTTATGGGGTTTATATTCAACAAAAACAAAACTATATCAAAACATCTATTCACAAACTCTCAAACAATTTATGCAGAATAATCCAAGTCTCATTTATCCAGTCGTATGCTCAGTACTTCCCAAACACAAGCATTTTCACCAAAACGTTGCTATTTAAAAAACTGCGCAAGGACTATTAAAGCACCTGGGGTCTCATTCATAAACATTCATACGCAAATAATGAGGCCTGAAAGAGGCGTACGCCACTTCCCACGCAAAAGCTGTGATCTATAAAAACAGACTTGATAGGAGAAACTCTGACCTATGCTTACGAACATTTTGGAGATGGGAAATTGGCGATGTAGATGGTGAGGTGGAAGCCTGATTGGAGAAATTGTTGAGTAGTTTTTGGCACACGCCATTCTTGGCTTTTGTCTGTATGTGCATTTTTATTATGGATCCTACACATTGTTTTATAAATGAGACCCCTGGGCTGTTGTTAAATGTGGTCCCCTGTGACTTTCAAGAATTTTTTTCTGTTTTTGGATTCTTCGTTCACTGTGGAGGAGTGTGAGAAAAACAAAGTTTTCCTTATAAATTCAACGTAACACTGGGTGATTAATTGATATACAAATGATCAGTTGGAGGGTGAAGTATTCCTTTAAATATTTGCCTAACTGAACTTTAATTTGCTTCAGATACCAAACGAAGTATTTACAATCACATGCATTCAAGTATCTGATGTGTGAATGTTTTCATATTTCAGTGCTTGTGAAAGACGATGCTCTCATTAGTCAGTGCAGCTCAGGGGTGACACATCTTGACAGATGCTACTATAAACAGGGGGCTCTATCCCCCCATGTTTTCAGACATGAGCCTATAGAAAACACACATAGTGACCACTATAGGAGTATGTGTCTCTCCTGTGGCCACCCCCTCCCAACAGAAAGGTCACCAACGGGCACGGTGTTTATCTGAGTCCAGACATGATCTGCTGGATTTCAAGTAATGTAGTACATCTTATATGCCCCCCGAAGACTTTGGTTGTACAGTATTCACTATCTTATTCAACTGTTAAGTGCAGGACCTATAGTTCAGTAACCCACTTATTATAGTCTTATCATAGGAGTGTTAATTATTGTGGATAAGTCACTATGCATAGTCAAAGAGAAAACCAAGTGCTTAGAGCTTCACTTGAACATTTCTTCTCCCACCCTAACTAAGGAAACTATTGTCTTGGACACACAGTGCCCCAAATTCCTGCAAACAATTGTCACACAAAATCCTCAGGGGGAAACACACCCCTCCAACACACCACTCTGCGCTTGGCCGCTCATGATAAAACTGCCCATATTAGCGCCACGCCCATGCAGACACGTATCCTATCTTACAATCCCATGTTCCCGCCTTCCTCTACAATTTCCCACCTGACAGCTGAGCAGTCTTTCAGTGTCAGCAGCACAGAGGTCGAGGATGGGCCGGGCTGGGCCGGGCTGACCAGAGAGGATCAGGGGGACGTAAGTCACCAAAGCAGGAATTAATGAGTATTATAGTATTAGGTAAGAATAAGTCCCACCTTAAATCCTTCAGGATTCCTAAACAACTCCAGTAACACCTGTTACATATGATGATGGAGGGAAGCAGAGGGCGTGGAGGGCTTTATGATGAAGCATGACAGAGGGTATGAATATTAGGCGATATTCAAGTAAAATAAATAAAACCTTTTTTCATCACAGCAGGAGACAAAAATACTGCTGGCTTGTTTTTTGATTTGATTACAAACTCAGGCATAGTTTGTAATCAAAGGTATCTACTGTAAGTACAAGCTGCTGTGATTTTGTTTCATGTCAGAAAGTCAGAGCAATAAAAATCAGAATAATGAAAGCTTTACTGAATCATTAAATATACCCATAACAGCAGCTGAAAGGGACAAAAGTGAGTCGTGAGAGGTGAAACTGATGTTCATACTCCTGGTAGTGCTTTAACACAGACGAAATTAGGGCTGCAACTCATGATTATTTTTGTCGTCAATTTAAATGTTCATTATTTTCTCAATTAATCAATTCGTTTTTGGTCTATAAATGTCAGAAAATGGTGAAATATGTCAAAGCCCAAGCTGGTGTCTTTAAATGTCTTGTTTTGTCCACGACCCACAGATATTCATCTTATTGTCATAGAGGAGTTAGAAACCAAAGAATATTCACATTTAAGAAGCTAAAATCAGAGAACTTTTGACTTTTTTTTAACTTTTTTTTTTTAATTACCCAAACCCATTGAATCAATTACTAAATCAATTACCAATTGATTTAATGGTTTAAAACTAATCAACTGAATGATTAGTCACTACGGCTCTAGACTACACAAGATCAAATCTACAGTGCTCAATCAATCAAAATAAATAGTTTTTAGTTTAGGTACCCTACATTTGCCTCAAAGAAAATGTAAGATTAATTTATTAAATACTGGACATATTAAGTGAAGTGGAGACTACTGAACCACATACAATAGATTTAAATTCTCCAACCTTTATTAGTTTTTATCCAATATAATGTGCATCAGTTCCTTTAGCCTGGTGTTAACATTAAATTAGTTTTGTCATTAGGTCAAAGATGTTATGTATTTCTTAAAGCTAGAAAAAATTAAATACACACTCAAGAGTCCTCTGAAAAATGTCTCGTCTTGTCTCAGCCTGTTACGTCATCTACCGTGTCACACAGACGTCCAGCTCTCAGTATTCAGAGCTCTATGACCACAATCAGACAAGAAAACAAATAATCCAGTGCGAGCAGTGATTCGCCGGGCTATTTTTTAAAGGCT